>NW_026975029.1:702616-1302616 GCF_030014295.1 Loxodonta africana
ACAATCCATCTCATTGAGGGTCTTCTTTCTTGCTAATCCTCTACTTTAGCAAGCATGATGTCCTTTTCCAGGGACTGATCCCTCCTGATAACATGTCCAAAGTAAATGAGACTTAGTCTTGCCATCTTAGCCTCCAAGACGCATTCTGGTTGTACTTCTTCCAAGACAGATTTCTTTGTCCTTTTGGCAGTCCATGGTTTATTCGATACTGTTTGCCAAAAGCATAATTGAAAAGTATCAATTCTTCTTTGATCTTCCTTATTAATTGTCCAGCTTTCACATGCATATGAGAAGATTGAAACACAATGGCTTGGGTCACACACACCATAGTCTTCAAGGCAACGTCTTTGCTTTTCAACACTTAAAGAGTGCTCTAAGTTTTTTTTTTTTTTTTTGCATCAGATTTGCCCAGTGCAATCCGACATTTGATTTCTTGACTGCTACTTCCATGGGTGTTGATTGTGAATCCATGTGAAGCGAAATCCTTGACAATTTCAATCTTTTTTTTTTTTTTATCATGATGTTGCTTATTGGTCCATTTGTGAGGATTTTTGTTGTATGTTGAGGTGTGATCAATCCATACTGAAGGCTGTGGTCTTTGGTCTTCATCAGTAAGTGCTTCAAGTACTCTTCACTTTCAGCAAGCAAGGTTGTATCATCGGCATAACACAGGTTGTTAGTGAATCTTTCTCTAATACTGATGCCCCGTGTTTGTTCATATACCCCAGATTCTCAGATTATTTGCTCAGCATACATATTGAACAGGTCAGTCGAAAGGATACAACCCTGACGCACACCTTTACTGACTTTAAACCACACAGCATCCCTTTGTTCTGTTCGAATGACTGCCAGTTGCTGTGTGTACAAGTTCTTCATGAGCACAATCGACTGTGCCAGAATTTCGCATCTTCACAAAGTTATCCATAATTTTTTATCACCCACACAGTCGAATGCCTTTGCATAGTCAATAAAACAGAGGTAAACATCTTTCCGGTATTCTCTGCTTTCAGCCAGGATCCATCTGACATCAGCAATGATATCCCTGGTTTCACGTCCTCTTCTGAATCCAGCTTAAATTTCTGGTAGTTCTCTGTGCATATACTGCTACAGCTGATCTTCAGCAAAAATGTACTTGGGTGTGATATTAATGATACCGTTCGATAATTTCTGCATTCTGTTGGATCACCTTTCTTGGGAATAGGCATAAAGATGGTCGGCCAGGCAGCTGTCTTCCAAATTTCTTGGCATAGACAAGCGAGCACTTCCAGCACTGAATCTGTTTGTTGAAGCATCCCAGTTGATATTCTGTCCATTCCTGGAGCCTTGTTTTTTGCCAGAGCCTTCAGTGCAGCTTGGACTCTCTCTCGGCTCTGGAGGAAGGTCCTTCTCCTCAATCTTCCCATGGACTGGGAGCTTCTTAGCACAGGAAGCCCGGATCCAAAGCACCGTTTCTGCTCCCAGTGCTTCTTTCTTGGTGGCATGAGGTCCCCATTCTCTGCTGGCTTCCCTTTCTTTTTATCTCTTGTAAAAAAGAGAAAAAAGGATAAAAGGTGGTGCAGGCCAACTCCAGAGAAACTTCCTTTACACTGGATCACGGATATGACCTTAGTAAGGGTGTTATAATCCCACCCTAATCCTCTTTACCATAAAATTACAATCACAAAGTAGAGGATAACCACAAAATACTGGGAATCATGGCCTAACCACGTTGACGCATCTTTTGGGTGGACACATTCAATCCATGACATTCTGCCCAATGGTCTCCAAAAATTCATGTCCTTGCTACATGTAAGACACATTCACCCTATCACATCACATCACAGCAAAAGCCCTAAATCAACTCCAAGTCCAAAATCCACAAATTCTTCTTTACCTGTGAAATCTAGAATACAAGTTTGTTTGCTTCCAAAGTACAATGGCAAACCAGGCACAAACTAGATATTTCCATTACAAATGGGAGAAATTGCAGGGAAAGTAGTGATGACAGGAGTAAAGAAAGTCTATAGAATATATTCCATTAGCCCTCAAGGCTGGAAAATAATCCTCTGTTCTCTGAGAGGATTCACACAATGGCCCTGCCCTCCAGACTCCAGGTATTGGTCGCATTCTCTGGATTCTGAGTCGAGGCCCCTGGGCCCTGGGCTTTAGCTCCGACTTTCAGGCCCAGGCAATAAGACTTACCAAAATAAAATTAAAAACATACATAAATGGATGGAAAAGGTATAATATGCAAACACCAAACAAAAGAATGTTCGACTTGCTTTGCTCATACCAAATAACATAGGTTTCAGAGTAAAAGTATATTAGCATAAACAGACGGAGAATAAAAACAATAAAAGGGTTAATTCACCTAGAAAATATAATAACCCTATGGCAGCGGATTTTTTTTTTCTTTTCTTGGTTTAAAAGTCTATGTCTCTATTACGAGAGATTCAAAATACAATGAAAAAAAAAAAACTAATGGGAGGAGGAGCCAAGATGGCGGACTCGACAGACACATCCTTGGCGCCCTCTTTACAACAAAGACCCGAAAAAACAAGTGAAAGAGTATATTTGTAACAAGCTGGGAGCCTTGAGCATCAAAGGCAAGCTTAGACAACAAACTGAGGGGTAGGGGAAGGAAGGGACCTTTCAGAAGCGGAGAGGAGTTGCCGGCCCTGAATCGTGGGGAGCCCTCAGGCACCATTCCCGGAGCAGCAGAGGTGGCAGCGGCGGGTGGGTCCTAGCGTTTGGCCGCAGTCTCCTCGGGGAGAAGCAGCAGCCACACAGCCCACTCACACCTCCAGAACCTGAACAGAAGGGCACTCTCCGCAAAAGCTAAGTACTTGCGGATATTTTACTGAGCCCCCCCACCCCCACGCCAGCTACAGCGGCTGAATCCCTAGGCCTGAGATAGACCCTGGTGAGCACCTGGAGCCGTCCTCCTGGCCTTGGGGAAGGAAAAAAAATGCAACTGGGGGGAAGAGGTAATTTGCTAGCTCCATTAACTGGGGAATCTCAGGACAGAAGCGACTCCCGTCCAGGCATAAACCGTCTGTGGACCTTGAGCACCTTTCCCTTCTTCATGGACCTGTGTGGGCCTATTTCGGGAGAATAGGCCCTTGTTGGCAAAGTCCAAGCATTTCAGCGGTGCCGTGGAGAGGTGGGCGTTTGATGTTTGACATTGCTTTGCCTATTAAACAGGGTCCTCACCTACCCACATCAGGGACCTGAGGACTGGTAGCTCCACTCAGGTCACCCAGCCACCCGCGACAGGGGTCCAAAGATAACTGGTACCTCCCACTCCTTACAACCTGAAACTTTGGGTGCCCATGGTCCGTCTGCAGGACCCACCCTCCAGCATGCTCTAGGGAACAGAGATGCGTTTTTCTCAGAGACACTTGGGGGTCAGTTCTTAGTCCCCTGCCTTGTTCAGAGCTTGAGCCTCTGCTGCAATCAGATACCGGTATCTACGCCAATCACCCCTGCCCCTCTAAGACTGCAGGACAGAGCCTGTACCACACACTTGATGATCAGCTACCTGGAAACCTGAGCTGAATTCATACAAGAAAACTGAATGGACTCCTAGACTGATATACCTGATAACACATCTAGCCAGCTGGAGACAGGACACCAGAGTTCCAAAGCTGAAAACAATCAAGTTAGCTCACTCAAGCAACCCATAGCGGTATACCAAAACAAAACAAAGCAAGCAGCTACGACACAGGAAGCAAGCATAAACTAAGACAATAACTTATAGATGGCTCGGAGACAACAGTCAATATCAAGTCAGGTAAAGAAACAGACCATGATCACCTCAACAGGCTCTCAGAACAAAGAATCCAGGGATCTTCTAGATGAAAGTGCATTCCTGGAATTACCAGATGCAGAATACAAAAGTTTAATACACAGAACACTTTAGGACATCAGGAAGGAAATGAGGTAATACACAGAACGAGCCAAGGAACACACAGATAAAGCAACTGAAGAAATTAGAAAGATTATTCAGGAACATTATGAAAAGTTTTATAAGCTGGGAAAATCCATAGACACACAACAATAAGGAATTCAGAAGATTAACAATAAAATTACAGATTTAGACAACTCCGTGGAAAGTCAGAGGAGCAGAATTGAGCAAGTAGAAGCTAAAATTTCTGAACTCGAAGTTAAATCACTTGGCACTAATATATTTGAAGAAAAATCAGATAAAAGAATTGAGAAAAATGAAGAAACCTTAAGAATCATGTATGTGGGACTCTATCAAGAGAAATAAGCTACGAGTGATTGGAGTACCAAACAGGGAGGGATAACAGAAAATATAGAGAAAATTGCTGAAGATTTGTTGGCAGAAAACTTTCCAGATGTTGTGAAAGATGACAGGATATCTATCCAAGATGCTCATCGAACTCCACGTAAGGTGGATGTTAAAAGAAAGTCACCAAGCCATATTATAATCAAACTTGCCAAAACCAAAGATGAAGAGAGAACTATAAGAGCAGTGAGGGATAAACAAAAAGTCACCTACAAAGACAGCCAATAAGAATAACCTCGGACTACTCGGCAGAAACCATGCAGGCAAGAAGGCAATGGGATGATAAATTTAAAAAATGGAAGGAAAAAAATTGCCTGCAAACAATCATATATCCAGCAAAACTGTCTCTTAAATATGAAGGTAAAATAAAGACATTTCCAAATAAACACAAGTTTAGGGAATTCCTAAAAACCAAACCAAAACTACACGAAACACTAAAGGGAGTTCTTTGGTTAGAAAATCAATAATATCAGGTATCAACCCAAGACTAGAACACTGGGCAGAGCACCCAGAAGTCAACCCAGACAGGGAAATCCCCCCCCCAAAAACAAAGCAAGATTATTTTAAAAAAGCCTAAAACAGGGCAACAGCAATGTTATTATATAAAAGAAGACAGCATTAAAATAATAAAGAGGGATTAAGAAATGTAATCATACACCTTCCATATGAAGAGGAAGGTACAACAATGCAAAGAAGTAAAAGTTAGTCTTAAATTTAGAAAAATAGGGGTAAATAATACGGTAGCCACAAAGGAGACAAACTGTCCTACTCATCAAAATAAAATACAAGGGAAAAATACAGACTCAGCAGAAACAATATCAACAACAACAAATATGAGGAAAGGACAATATAGAAAGATAATCTACTCAGCATATAAAATCAAGTGGGAAAAGAAACTATGAACAGCACACAAAAAAAGACATCAAAATGATAGTACTAAATTCATAAAAAAAAAAAAAACCTACCCATAATTACCCTGCATGTAAATGGACTAAATGCACCAATACAGAGACAGACAGTGGCAGGATGGATTGAAAAACAAGATCCGTCTCTATGCTGCCTACAAGAGACACACCTTAGACTTAGAGACACACTTAACATCTACTCAATGGTAGAAAACTGAATTATTTCTGGCAGGAGAGACTCTGAAACCTGCTCTTGAACATACAGTAGCTACAACAAAAGGAAGAAATGATGAAATAAAAGAACTGAACAGAAGATTTCAAAGGGCGGTTTGAGACGACAAAGTATTATAAGGAAACTTGCAAAGACGAAGAGTTAGAAAAGCGCAATAGAAGAACACGTTCGGCATTTCTCAGGGTGAAAGAACTGAAGAAAAACTCAAGTCTCAAGTTCCAATATTGAAGGATTCTATGGGAAAAATATTAAACAATGCAGGAAGCATCGAAAGAAGATGGATGGATGGCATACAGAGTCACTGTTTCAAAAAGAAACAGCCAATATCCAAACGTTTCAGGAGGTAGCTAGGCTCAAGAACCTATGGTACCGAAGGAAGAAGTCCAAGCTGCACTGAAGGCACCGGTGAAAAACAAGGCTCCAGGAACTGACAGAGTACCAGCTGAGATGTGTCAATGAACGGATGCAGCACGGGAAGAGCTCGCTTGTCTATGCCAAGGAATTTGGAAGACAGCTACCTGGCCAACCAACTGGAAGAGATCCACACTTGTGCCCATTCCAAAGAAAGGCGATCCAATAGAATGTAGAAATTGTCCAAAATATCATGAATATCACACACAGGTAAAATTTTGCTGAAGATCATTCAAAAGCAGTTGCAGCAGTATAGTGACAGGGAATTGCCAGAAATTCAAGCCCAGTTCTGAAGAGTGCGTGGAACGAGGGATATCGTTGCTGATATCAGATGGATCTTGGCTGAAAGCAGAGAATGCCAAAAAGTCTTTTACCTGTGTTTTATTGACTATGCAAAGGCATTTGACTGTGTGGTTCATAACAAATTATGCACAATCTTGTGAAGAATGGGAATTCCAGAACACTTAATTGTGCTCATGAGGAACCTGTGCTCAGACCAAGACGCAGTCATTAGCACAGAACAAGGGGATACTATGAGGTTTTAAGTTGAGAAAGGTGTATGTTAAGGTTGCATCCTTTCACCATATTTATTCAATCTGTATGGAGGAAATAATTCAAGAAGATAAACTATAAGAAGAAGAAAGCGGGTATCAGGATTGGAAGAAGACTCATTAACAACCTGCAATAGGCAGAGGACACAACTTCTCTTGCTGAAAGTGAAGAGGACGTGAAGCAGTCACTGAAGAAAATCAATGACCACAGCCTTCACTATGAATTACACCACAACACAAAGAAAACAAAAAATCCTCACATATGGATTAATAAGCAACATCATGGTCGATGGAGAGAAGATTGAAGTTGTCAAGGATGTCTTTATACTTGGACCCACAATCCACGCCCATGGAAGTAGCAGCGAAGAAATCAATGACATATTGCATTGGGCAAATGTACTGCGAAAGCCATCTTTAAAGTGTTAAAAACCAAAAATGTCACTTTAAGGACTAAGGTGCGCCTGACCCAGGCCATGGTATTTTCAATCGTCTCATATGCATGCAAAACCTGGAAAATGAATGAGGAAGACTGGAGAGGAATTGATGCCTTCGAATTAAGGTCTTGGCCAAGAATATTGAATATACCATGGACTGCCACAAGAACGAACAAATCTGTCTTGGAAGAAGTACAGCCAGAATGCTCCTTAGAAGGAAGGATGGTGAGATTTTCTTACGCACTTTGGACATGTTATCAGGAGGCACTGGTCCCTCGAGAAGGACATCTTGCGTGGTAAAGTAAAGGGTTGGTGAAAAGAGAGAGACCTTTAAGAAGATGGGTTGACACACTGAGTGCAATACTAGTCTCAAAGATAGCAGCCTTTGTGAGGATGGCGCAGGATCGGCAGTGTTTCCATCTGTACAAAGGGGCGCCGTGAGTCAGAATCCACTGGATAGCACATAACAACAAAAACACAAGTAGATGAGTTGAACTGGGGGAATCACCACCCTGCATCCTTCAAGTCTTTGATGGTGGCAGTTATCTCTATAATTCCTCCAGGAATGCGGTACTGCTTTTGGTTTACTATTTTCCTAGATAGGCAGTTCTAATGGTTTCCCCTTGGCTTTTCCTACCATAATAGCCCTTACTCCACTTGTCTGGAATCCACAAAGGTAGTTCTGCAAGTTGTTGGGTATTCCAATTCCAATTATGTGTTTAGGAACTGGGGAAATCACTACGTGATGGATTCAGGGACCCACTGAATCCACTGTGAAATGAACCAGAGCTATGGCTCCATTAAGAACCTGACTTCCGTACAACCGCTTTCTGACCGGTGGGCCACAGTGACATCTAGGGTCTCCTGGATTCAGTGTCAGTTCAGAGGCAGTATCCAGTAATTCTTACGCTTGTACAGATCAAGTAACTACTCGATAGACTTCCCATCTATTTCACTCCTAGGGACACCATGACTAAGTAGCCAATGCCATGAGTCCATAGGAGTCAGGCTACTCTCATTACTGCTTTGACTCCACTGTCCATTATGTGAACCACACCTACCTTGTTCTTGTCCATTGAGTCACCCGCATGGCCCCTAACACCGTGGGGTCCAATCAGCCCCATTGTAGTTTGGTGTCTTAATTCAGTTAGGGCATCTCCCATTGTGAGATCTGACTTCCATAAAAGAACAATCACAGCAGTCTTCAAGGATGCTGGGGCTCCCTTCACAAATTTATTCCTCACCATTGCGGTAAAAGGTGTGTCCTCTGAGCATTCCATGTGTGGGTCTGTGGGTCTAAGCCGAGAAATCCACTCTAACATGCCAGTTTCCCTAAGCCTTTGGATACCTTCTTCTACTGTGAAATCAAGGCGGGTCTGGCACTTCAGCTGGGTTTAGTGTGGGCCACCGCTTAATCTGTGCTTCACTGAATCAGTCACATAAACTATTAAATCCTTTCCTAAGCTCTCTAGCTGAAACACTGGATGAAGGATCTGTGCTTAGTGGACCCATATCAATGAACTCAGGCTGAGGCAACTTTATGTTCCTTGCACCATTATCCCACACCCATAATAGCAATTCCCACACGTAGTCTCCAGGCTTTTGTTTGTATGTATTAGAAAAGTCAAGCAGTTCTTTTTCTTTTGGAGTGTAGTGTACCTCCCCCTGGATCACATTTTGTGCTTTACCTTTGAGGATAGCAGGGACTTCAGTCTAGTTATAGGCCTAGAAGCAACAATGGGTGTTGGGAATGTGTCTGGAGAACATTCAGCAATGTCTTGTAAGACATCTGCCTTAAGGGATGATGCCCCAGGCAGTGACTCAGACATCACCCTAGTGGACGACTGAGACAAAGGCTCTTCAGACACAACTGGGTTAATCTCAGCAGATGGGGGTCTGAGGGGCTAACAGTTTTCCTGGGGAGGGTGGTTTAGCAGCCAAACATGGAGTAATCCCTTCAGGCGGGAGCTGCTATTTGGTGATGGCCTTGCTATTCCTCAATGAAACTCATTTTCTTTCACTCCTAATAGAGTGTGGGATTTTGTTCTTCAACAACACAAACAAACAGAAAACATGACCAGAGCCTTTGCAGCAGCAAATTAGCTAGGAGAAGATTATAATGTAATGCTTTCAAGTTCTGATTTAAAGTAGAATTCTAACCCAGACAAAATGTGAGGGCAATCAAGGCATTTCCAGACAAGTAAGTAAGAACTTAAACATCTACTTGCAAGGCATGCACCTTGAGGAAACTGTTGGAGAAAGGAAATCAGCACAAAGGACTGATGAGAAAAAAAAAAAAAAAAAGACTGTTTAGGCATAGAAAATAAAAACAGGCATCTGATCTGTCTGTAAAGAGACTAAAGTAACTCTAAGCGCTCAATGTAGTCTTTCACCTTAGGTTTGGCGTTGGCTGTCTAGCAGCTCCAGGTAAGCTTTCCCCCAGGTTCTACCCTCCTTCCCTAGGAATCAACCCATCACCATGAAGGAAATGAGTTGCTTTGCAGATCAAGCTAAAGAATGTGAAGACTTAAGGCAAACTTTTGGTATCAGCCTCCTCAGGTTTCTGACATGCCCAGCAAAGTGAGAGATCATGGAAACTCCTTGTTTCCATTCTCATCTGGAGAGCTAACATTCTGAGCAACGTGATTGTTAACCAACCAGTCTTGAGAATATCCGTCCTGTGGCTGCTTTGTAACCAAGGTGAAACCCCCTTGACCTCCTGTCTTTCAATTGTGTCTTGTAGCCAGTCAATCGACTCACGTAAGCAATAATGACAACGATTGTGCTTTACTTGTCGCGTCTTTGATTGACCTTCGTCACTGTGAACCAACAAGAAAAACTGTAATTTTATTCTCCCCCTTCAGCACTCTGATTACTCCTGATTTGCCTTCTTCCCGTGAGATTCCGGAACGTCAGCCTGAGACTTTGCGATCTCCCACTGCCACGTCTCCGCTGCAATAAATCTCTTTCGATTTTACCTTAAGGGAGCTGGGAAGTCTTTTCTCTCCAACATTTTGGCGTAGTTAATCGGCAGGGTTTTTGGAGTTACCCTTCCCCCGGAGACCCGAAGACCTGAAACACGGGATTCCGGCACCAAGGGCCCCTTTGTGTGCCCCTCGCTGCAGCTTTTTCGGACCCTTCTGGCTGTCTGGGGGTAAGTGCTCCCGAAAAGCAAACTGTGCATTTCCCCGTGGCTCTGTTGAGAATCTAGCCCCGAACTATTTCGGTGCAGCTTTTGCGGAGATTAACCGAAGTCGTTTCTCTGCTCCCGGTTTTTCTTTTTCTCCTTCACGGTGGAATCAGCCTGTAAGCTTGTTGGAACTTCGCGTTCCACCTTTACTGTCCTCGGGAGCCTGTTACAACGTTGGGTTTCCAATTGCGTTCCCAGACTGCCACCTAGTGGCTTCATCTTGTGAAGTGTGGTCCTGATCATCTTTCTTTCTTTTCTCTTGGCTGATTATCCTTTGAACAGCTGTTTGCTGTGGCGTTTTGGGGTTTCGGATCTGGAAGAGCGCAGGGCAAAGCTCCTCATGCGCTTTTGGCAAACCCTGAAAGTGTTACATTTTAAGTGTGTCCTTTGAACTTTCTGTCTTTTGTTTCCGGATTCCAGTCACAGTTTGAACACTTTGGAGCTTGACGAGTCTGCCATCTAGTGGACGAAAATTATCATTCTTCGCAGGAACCTTTTTTCCTTTTGTTTTTCTAAGGCTCCATTTTGGCTTAGATCACCTGGTTGCCACTTGGTAGTGCTTCCTAAGATAGGGAACAGCGCTTCTAAAGACCATAAAGCATTCCCTTCTGGGACTCCCGTTTGATATACGGTCAGGAATTATGGCGCCAATTCAGTTCAGTACCCTCAAAGACGGCCTGCACTTATCAAGGAAAATAGTACTGATCAATGCCTATGTTATGGCAGTTCTGAACTCACTAAGTTAACTTTTCTGTGCAGCAAATTAAAAAAAAAAAAAAAAGACCCAAACCTAGTGTCCTCGAGTCAGACTCATAGCGACCGCATAGGATAGAGTAGAACTTCCCCATAGCTTCCAAAGAACACCTGGCGGATTCGAACTGCTGACCTTTCGGTTAGCAGCAGGAGCACTGAACCACTAGGCCACCAAGTTTTCCAAGAGAATAAAACCAATAAAAGCTCCCAGATTAATCGGACCCAACGGAAGGCCTATTTTAATTGTCTTTTGGAAGCTTTCAAATGGCAAAATGACAGCAAATTTCCTTCATTATGAGATGTATCTAGACAAGCAGAACTGATTAAGGAATCGCAAAGACACTGCCTCAGCAGAACTTCCTTATCATGGAAAAGAGGAAGGGGTTCAAGAGGAAAGGACCAAACCTCCAGTTGAAACCAGCCCCATAGCTGAGATGCCTTTTAAGGTGAAATACCCCAAAACTGGAGGTGGACAGCCTGAGGTTACTGGTGCCTCCTGGTCTAAGGCCAAACTTCACACCATTCTTAGAGTTCCCCAGCCTGTGTGAAGATCCTCAGAAATTTAAGGAAGAATTTAAAATTCTGGCAGAAACTTATGAGTCTGGTCCAGGTGATCTATATAACTTGTTACACATGTTGCTAGGACCTGGGGGTGCTCAAAGGTGGTAGGAAGAAGCTAACCGGAAAGAACCTGAGAAATCATTGTCCATCCAACCAAACGTCTCAGGTACTGATTTGGTAACTCAGACTATACCTCTTACAACAAAATTAACCAAATGTTTTACAAAGATTTTTTCCTATAAGATTGTTTGGGCTAAAGTTCAAGCTTGCAAGCAGGAACAGGGTGAGAATGTTTATCACTACAGACATCGCTTGACCAGACTTTTTATGGAGAATTCAGGGTTGAACCTAGAAGAAGAGGAAAACAGGGTAACTTTTAACACCATTTTTGCAGAAGGATTACAGCTAACTCAGGGTGTAGTCCTTTACAAAAATGGTTTTAGTTAGCTGACTTAGTTAAATGACATCAGTTAAATTTAGAGAATGCGAAAACTTCCCTATACACCACCGTAGCCTACAATTAGCCAAAACCTTAGAACAGAAACTGAGCTGAAAACAAAGGCTCGACAAAATAAATCTATGTCTTTCCAATTACAACAAGTAGAGTTTCCCGGACGCAATCAGAGATTGAAACTTCAATTTAGGAACAGGTCCAGGGCTCCTGGGTCTGGAGTTCCTGGGGTCCACTATTTTTGTAAGAAGTCTGTACATTTTAAGAAGAACTGTCTTAAATTAAAAAGTCAGTCTGCTGGTATAGGATAGGCACAAAGACCAGTGGAATAGAATTCAGAGTTCAGAAATAAACCCATACACCTATAGCCAGTTGATTTCTGACAAGGGTGCTAAGTCCATTCAAAGGGGAATGAATAGCCTCTTCAATAAACGGTGCTGGGACAACAGGATCCCATATGCCAAAGAATGAAGCTGGACCCCTACCTCACACCATATATGAAAATTAACTCAAAATGATTACAGAATTTAAAGAGACATTTCTCCCAAAAGAAATAAAACTCTTAGAAGAAAACAGAGTTAAAACTTCAAAACCTTTTTTTGACAATGAATTCTCTGATACGAAGCCAAAAGCGTGAGCATCAACAACAAAAAATAAACTGGACTTCATCAAGTGAAGTTTTTTGTTTTTTTGTACGTCGAAGGATTTTATCAAGAAAGTGAAGAGATAACCTACAGAATTGAAGAAAAAAAAATGCAAACCAAATATCTGATAGGGGATTCATATCTAAAATATATAAAGAACTCCTACAAATCACCAAAAAAAAAAAAAAAAAAGAGATGAACAACATGTTATGGGTTCAATTGTGTCCCCCCAAAATGTGTGTCAACTTGGTTAGGCCGTGGTTACCGGTATTGTGTGATTGTCCACCATTTTATCAGCCTTGTGATCTTCATATGTGTTGTAAATCTGACCTCTACGATGTTCATTGGAAACCCTGGTGGTGTAGTGGTTAAGAGTTGCGACTGCTAACAAAAAGGTTGGCAGTTCTAATCCACTAGGTGCTCCTCGGAATCCATATGGGGCAGTTCTACTCTCTCCTATAGGGTTGCTATGAGTTGAAATCTACTCAAGGGCAAGGTTTTTTTTTTTTTTTTCCAATGATGTTAATGTGGAAGGGTTAGAGGTAGTTATGTTAATGAGGTAGGACTCAACCTACAAGATTAGATTGTATTTTGAGTGAATCTGTTTTGATATATAACAGGGAGAAGGGAGCAGAGAGACTGGAGGACTTCATTACCACCAAGCAGAAGAGCCAGGAGCATTTGCTTTGAACCAGGGGCCCCTGCACTGAGAAGCTGCTAGATCTGGGGAAGACTGATGACAAGGACCTTCTCCCAGAGCCAACAGAGAGAGAAAGACTTTCCTAGGAGCTGACGCCCTGAATTCAGACTTCTAGTCTCCTAGACTGTGAGAGAATAAATTACTCTTTGTAAAAGCCATCCACGTGTGGTATTTCTGTTGTAACAACACTAGATGACTCAAATAAAACATGGGTAAAGAACTTGAATAGACATTGCTCCCAAGAAAAATATACAAATGTCCAATAACCACATGAAAGTATGCTCAATATCTTTTGTCATTGTTGCTGTTGTTGTTAGGTGCCCGTGAGTCAGTCAGTTCCAACTCATAGTGACCCTACGAACAACAAAAGAAAACACTGCCTGGTCCTATACCATCCTCACAACCACTGTTATGCTTGGGCCCATTGTTGCAGCCACTCTGACAATCCATCTCATTGAGGGTCTTCTTTCTTGCTAATCCTCTACTTTAGCAAGCATGATGTCCTTTTCCAGGGACTGATCCCTCCTGATAACATGTCCAAAGTAAATGAGACTTAGTCTTGCCATCTTAGCCTCCAAGACGCATTCTGGTTGTACTTCTTCCAAGACAGATTTCTTTGTCCTTTTGGCAGTCCATGGTTTATTCGATACTGTTTGCCAAAAGCATAATTGAAAAGTATCAATTCTTCTTTGATCTTCCTTATTAATTGTCCAGCTTTCACATGCATATGAGAAGATTGAAACACAATGGCTTGGGTCACACACACCATAGTCTTCAAGGCAACGTCTTTGCTTTTCAACACTTAAAGAGTGCTCTAAGTTTTTTTTTTTTTTTTTTGCATCAGATTTGCCCAGTGCAATCCGACATTTGATTTCTTGACTGCTACTTCCATGGGTGTTGATTGTGAATCCATGTGAAGCGAAATCCTTGACAATTTCAATCTTTTTTTTTTTTTTATCATGATGTTGCTTATTGGTCCATTTGTGAGGATTTTTGTTGTATGTTGAGGTGTGATCAATCCATACTGAAGGCTGTGGTCTTTGGTCTTCATCAGTAAGTGCTTCAAGTACTCTTCACTTTCAGCAAGCAAGGTTGTATCATCGGCATAACACAGGTTGTTAGTGAATCTTTCTCTAATACTGATGCCCCGTGTTTGTTCATATACCCCAGATTCTCAGATTATTTGCTCAGCATACATATTGAACAGGTCAGTCGAAAGGATACAACCCTGACGCACACCTTTACTGACTTTAAACCACACAGCATCCCTTTGTTCTGTTCGAATGACTGCCAGTTGCTGTGTGTACAAGTTCTTCATGAGCACAATCGACTGTGCCAGAATTTCGCATCTTCGCAAAGTTATCCATAATTTTTTATCACCCACACAGTCGAATGCCTTTGCATAGTCAATAAAACAGAGGTAAACATCTTTCCGGTATTCTCTGCTTTCAGCCAGGATCCATCTGACATCAGCAATGATATCCCTGGTTTCACGTCCTCTTCTGAATCCAGCTTAAATTTCTGGTAGTTCTCTGTGCATATACTGCTACAGCTGATCTTCAGCAAAAATGTACTTGGGTGTGATATTAATGATACCGTTCGATAATTTCTGCATTCTGTTGGATCACCTTTCTTGGGAATAGGCATAAAGATGGTCGGCCAGGCAGCTGTCTTCCAAATTTCTTGGCATAGACAAGCGAGCACTTCCAGCACTGAATCTGTTTGTTGAAGCATCCCAGTTGATATTCTGTCCATTCCTGGAGCCTTGTTTTTTGCCAGAGCCTTCAGTGCAGCTTGGACTCTCTCTCGGCTCTGGAGGAAGGTCCTTCTCCTCAATCTTCCCATGGACTGGGAGCTTCTTAGCACAGGAAGCCCGGATCCAAAGCACCGTTTCTGCTCCCAGTGCTTCTTTCTTGGTGGCATGAGGTCCCCATTCTCTGCTGGCTTCCCTTTCTTTTTATCTCTTGTAAAAAAGAGAAAAAAGGATAAAAGGTGGTGCAGGCCAACTCCAGAGAAACTTCCTTTACACTGGATCACGGATATGACCTTAGTAAGGGTGTTATAATCCCACCCTAATCCTCTTTACCATAAAATTACAATCACAAAGTAGAGGATAACCACAAAATACTGGGAATCATGGCCTAACCACGTTGACGCATCTTTTGGGTGGACACATTCAATCCATGACATTCTGCCCAATGGTCTCCAAAAATTCATGTCCTTGCTACATGTAAGACACATTCACCCTATCACATCACATCACAGCAAAAGCCCTAAATCAACTCCAAGTCCAAAATCCACAAATTCTTCTTTACCTGTGAAATCTAGAATACAAGTTTGTTTGCTTCCAAAGTACAATGGCAAACCAGGCACAAACTAGATATTTCCATTACAAATGGGAGAAATTGCAGGGAAAGTAGTGATGACAGGAGTAAAGAAAGTCTATAGAATATATTCCATTAGCCCTCAAGGCTGGAAAATAATCCTCTGTTCTCTGAGAGGATTCACACAATGGCCCTGCCCTCCAGACTCCAGGTATTGGTCGCATTCTCTGGATTCTGAGTCGAGGCCCCTGGGCCCTGGGCTTTAGCTCCGACTTTCAGGCCCAGGCAATAAGACTTACCAAAATAAAATTAAAAACATACATAAATGGATGGAAAAGGTATAATATGCAAACACCAAACAAAAGAATGTTCGACTTGCTTTGCTCATACCAAATAACATAGGTTTCAGAGTAAAAGTATATTAGCATAAACAGACGGAGAATAAAAACAATAAAAGGGTTAATTCACCTAGAAAATATAATAACCCTATGGCAGCGGATTTTTTTTTTCTTTTCTTGGTTTAAAAGTCTATGTCTCTATTACGAGAGATTCAAAATACAATGAAAAAAAAAAAACTAATGGGAGGAGGAGCCAAGATGGCGGACTCGACAGACACATCCTTGGCGCCCTCTTTACAACAAAGACCCGAAAAAACAAGTGAAAGAGTATATTTGTAACAAGCTGGGAGCCTTGAGCATCAAAGGCAAGCTTAGACAACAAACTGAGGGGTAGGGGAAGGAAGGGACCTTTCAGAAGCGGAGAGGAGTTGCCGGCCCTGAATCGTGGGGAGCCCTCAGGCACCATTCCCGGAGCAGCAGAGGTGGCAGCGGCGGGTGGGTCCTAGCGTTTGGCCGCAGTCTCCTCGGGGAGAAGCAGCAGCCACACAGCCCACTCACACCTCCAGAACCTGAACAGAAGGGCACTCTCCGCAAAAGCTAAGTACTTGCGGATATTTTACTGAGCCCCCCCACCCCCACGCCAGCTACAGCGGCTGAATCCCTAGGCCTGAGATAGACCCTGGTGAGCACCTGGAGCCGTCCTCCTGGCCTTGGGGAAGGAAAAAAAATGCAACTGGGGGGAAGAGGTAATTTGCTAGCTCCATTAACTGGGGAATCTCAGGACAGAAGCGACTCCCGTCCAGGCATAAACCGTCTGTGGACCTTGAGCACCTTTCCCTTCTTCATGGACCTGTGTGGGCCTATTTCGGGAGAATAGGCCCTTGTTGGCAAAGTCCAAGCATTTCAGCGGTGCCGTGGAGAGGTGGGCGTTTGATGTTTGACATTGCTTTGCCTATTAAACAGGGTCCTCACCTACCCACATCAGGGACCTGAGGACTGGTAGCTCCACTCAGGTCACCCAGCCACCCGCGACAGGGGTCCAAAGATAACTGGTACCTCCCACTCCTTACAACCTGAAACTTTGGGTGCCCATGGTCCGTCTGCAGGACCCACCCTCCAGCATGCTCTAGGGAACAGAGATGCGTTTTTCTCAGAGACACTTGGGGGTCAGTTCTTAGTCCCCTGCCTTGTTCAGAGCTTGAGCCTCTGCTGCAATCAGATACCGGTATCTACGCCAATCACCCCTGCCCCTCTAAGACTGCAGGACAGAGCCTGTACCACACACTTGATGATCAGCTACCTGGAAACCTGAGCTGAATTCATACAAGAAAACTGAATGGACTCCTAGACTGATATACCTGATAACACATCTAGCCAGCTGGAGACAGGACACCAGAGTTCCAAAGCTGAAAACAATCAAGTTAGCTCACTCAAGCAACCCATAGCGGTATACCAAAACAAAACAAAGCAAGCAGCTACGACACAGGAAGCAAGCATAAACTAAGACAATAACTTATAGATGGCTCGGAGACAACAGTCAATATCAAGTCAGGTAAAGAAACAGACCATGATCACCTCAACAGGCTCTCAGAACAAAGAATCCAGGGATCTTCTAGATGAAAGTGCATTCCTGGAATTACCAGATGCAGAATACAAAAGTTTAATACACAGAACACTTTAGGACATCAGGAAGGAAATGAGGTAATACACAGAACGAGCCAAGGAACACACAGATAAAGCAACTGAAGAAATTAGAAAGATTATTCAGGAACATTATGAAAAGTTTTATAAGCTGGGAAAATCCATAGACACACAACAATAAGGAATTCAGAAGATTAACAATAAAATTACAGATTTAGACAACTCCGTGGAAAGTCAGAGGAGCAGAATTGAGCAAGTAGAAGCTAAAATTTCTGAACTCGAAGTTAAATCACTTGGCACTAATATATTTGAAGAAAAATCAGATAAAAGAATTGAGAAAAATGAAGAAACCTTAAGAATCATGTATGTGGGACTCTATCAAGAGAAATAAGCTACGAGTGATTGGAGTACCAAACAGGGAGGGATAACAGAAAATATAGAGAAAATTGCTGAAGATTTGTTGGCAGAAAACTTTCCAGATGTTGTGAAAGATGACAGGATATCTATCCAAGATGCTCATCGAACTCCACGTAAGGTGGATGTTAAAAGAAAGTCACCAAGCCATATTATAATCAAACTTGCCAAAACCAAAGATGAAGAGAGAACTATAAGAGCAGTGAGGGATAAACAAAAAGTCACCTACAAAGACAGCCAATAAGAATAACCTCGGACTACTCGGCAGAAACCATGCAGGCAAGAAGGCAATGGGATGATAAATTTAAAAAATGGAAGGAAAAAAATTGCCTGCAAACAATCATATATCCAGCAAAACTGTCTCTTAAATATGAAGGTAAAATAAAGACATTTCCAAATAAACACAAGTTTAGGGAATTCCTAAAAACCAAACCAAAACTACACGAAACACTAAAGGGAGTTCTTTGGTTAGAAAATCAATAATATCAGGTATCAACCCAAGACTAGAACACTGGGCAGAGCACCCAGAAGTCAACCCAGACAGGGAAATCCCCCCCCCAAAAACAAAGCAAGATTATTTTAAAAAAGCCTAAAACAGGGCAACAGCAATGTTATTATATAAAAGAAGACAGCATTAAAATAATAAAGAGGGATTAAGAAATGTAATCATACACCTTCCATATGAAGAGGAAGGTACAACAATGCAAAGAAGTAAAAGTTAGTCTTAAATTTAGAAAAATAGGGGTAAATAATACGGTAGCCACAAAGGAGACAAACTGTCCTACTCATCAAAATAAAATACAAGGGAAAAATACAGACTCAGCAGAAACAATATCAACAACAACAAATATGAGGAAAGGACAATATAGAAAGATAATCTACTCAGCATATAAAATCAAGTGGGAAAAGAAACTATGAACAGCACACAAAAAAAGACATCAAAATGATAGTACTAAATTCATAAAAAAAAAAAAAACCTACCCATAATTACCCTGCATGTAAATGGACTAAATGCACCAATACAGAGACAGACAGTGGCAGGATGGATTGAAAAACAAGATCCGTCTCTATGCTGCCTACAAGAGACACACCTTAGACTTAGAGACACACTTAACATCTACTCAATGGTAGAAAACTGAATTATTTCTGGCAGGAGAGACTCTGAAACCTGCTCTTGAACATACAGTAGCTACAACAAAAGGAAGAAATGATGAAATAAAAGAACTGAACAGAAGATTTCAAAGGGCGGTTTGAGACGACAAAGTATTATAAGGAAACTTGCAAAGACGAAGAGTTAGAAAAGCGCAATAGAAGAACACGTTCGGCATTTCTCAGGGTGAAAGAACTGAAGAAAAACTCAAGTCTCAAGTTCCAATATTGAAGGATTCTATGGGAAAAATATTAAACAATGCAGGAAGCATCGAAAGAAGATGGATGGATGGCATACAGAGTCACTGTTTCAAAAAGAAACAGCCAATATCCAAACGTTTCAGGAGGTAGCTAGGCTCAAGAACCTATGGTACCGAAGGAAGAAGTCCAAGCTGCACTGAAGGCACCGGTGAAAAACAAGGCTCCAGGAACTGACAGAGTACCAGCTGAGATGTGTCAATGAACGGATGCAGCACGGGAAGAGCTCGCTTGTCTATGCCAAGGAATTTGGAAGACAGCTACCTGGCCAACCAACTGGAAGAGATCCACACTTGTGCCCATTCCAAAGAAAGGCGATCCAATAGAATGTAGAAATTGTCCAAAATATCATGAATATCACACACAGGTAAAATTTTGCTGAAGATCATTCAAAAGCAGTTGCAGCAGTATAGTGACAGGGAATTGCCAGAAATTCAAGCCCAGTTCTGAAGAGTGCGTGGAACGAGGGATATCGTTGCTGATATCAGATGGATCTTGGCTGAAAGCAGAGAATGCCAAAAAGTCTTTTACCTGTGTTTTATTGACTATGCAAAGGCATTTGACTGTGTGGTTCATAACAAATTATGCACAATCTTGTGAAGAATGGGAATTCCAGAACACTTAATTGTGCTCATGAGGAACCTGTGCTCAGACCAAGACGCAGTCATTAGCACAGAACAAGGGGATACTATGAGGTTTTAAGTTGAGAAAGGTGTATGTTAAGGTTGCATCCTTTCACCATATTTATTCAATCTGTATGGAGGAAATAATTCAAGAAGATAAACTATAAGAAGAAGAAAGCGGGTATCAGGATTGGAAGAAGACTCATTAACAACCTGCAATAGGCAGAGGACACAACTTCTCTTGCTGAAAGTGAAGAGGACGTGAAGCAGTCACTGAAGAAAATCAATGACCACAGCCTTCACTATGAATTACACCACAACACAAAGAAAACAAAAAATCCTCACATATGGATTAATAAGCAACATCATGGTCGATGGAGAGAAGATTGAAGTTGTCAAGGATGTCTTTATACTTGGACCCACAATCCACGCCCATGGAAGTAGCAGCGAAGAAATCAATGACATATTGCATTGGGCAAATGTACTGCGAAAGCCATCTTTAAAGTGTTAAAAACCAAAAATGTCACTTTAAGGACTAAGGTGCGCCTGACCCAGGCCATGGTATTTTCAATCGTCTCATATGCATGCAAAACCTGGAAAATGAATGAGGAAGACTGGAGAGGAATTGATGCCTTCGAATTAAGGTCTTGGCCAAGAATATTGAATATACCATGGACTGCCACAAGAACGAACAAATCTGTCTTGGAAGAAGTACAGCCAGAATGCTCCTTAGAAGGAAGGATGGTGAGATTTTCTTACGCACTTTGGACATGTTATCAGGAGGCACTGGTCCCTCGAGAAGGACATCTTGCGTGGTAAAGTAAAGGGTTGGTGAAAAGAGAGAGACCTTTAAGAAGATGGGTTGACACACTGAGTGCAATACTAGTCTCAAAGATAGCAGCCTTTGTGAGGATGGCGCAGGATCGGCAGTGTTTCCATCTGTACAAAGGGGCGCCGTGAGTCAGAATCCACTGGATAGCACATAACAACAAAAACACAAGTAGATGAGTTGAACTGGGGGAATCACCACCCTGCATCCTTCAAGTCTTTGATGGTGGCAGTTATCTCTATAATTCCTCCAGGAATGCGGTACTGCTTTTGGTTTACTATTTTCCTAGATAGGCAGTTCTAATGGTTTCCCCTTGGCTTTTCCTACCATAATAGCCCTTACTCCACTTGTCTGGAATCCACAAAGGTAGTTCTGCAAGTTGTTGGGTATTCCAATTCCAATTATGTGTTTAGGAACTGGGGAAATCACTACGTGATGGATTCAGGGACCCACTGAATCCACTGTGAAATGAACCAGAGCTATGGCTCCATTAAGAACCTGACTTCCGTACAACCGCTTTCTGACCGGTGGGCCACAGTGACATCTAGGGTCTCCTGGATTCAGTGTCAGTTCAGAGGCAGTATCCAGTAATTCTTACGCTTGTACAGATCAAGTAACTACTCGATAGACTTCCCATCTATTTCACTCCTAGGGACACCATGACTAAGTAGCCAATGCCATGAGTCCATAGGAGTCAGGCTACTCTCATTACTGCTTTGACTCCACTGTCCATTATGTGAACCACACCTACCTTGTTCTTGTCCATTGAGTCACCCGCATGGCCCCTAACACCGTGGGGTCCAATCAGCCCCATTGTAGTTTGGTGTCTTAATTCAGTTAGGGCATCTCCCATTGTGAGATCTGACTTCCATAAAAGAACAATCACAGCAGTCTTCAAGGATGCTGGGGCTCCCTTCACAAATTTATTCCTCACCATTGCGGTAAAAGGTGTGTCCTCTGAGCATTCCATGTGTGGGTCTGTGGGTCTAAGCCGAGAAATCCACTCTAACATGCCAGTTTCCCTAAGCCTTTGGATACCTTCTTCTACTGTGAAATCAAGGCGGGTCTGGCACTTCAGCTGGGTTTAGTGTGGGCCACCGCTTAATCTGTGCTTCACTGAATCAGTCACATAAACTATTAAATCCTTTCCTAAGCTCTCTAGCTGAAACACTGGATGAAGGATCTGTGCTTAGTGGACCCATATCAATGAACTCAGGCTGAGGCAACTTTATGTTCCTTGCACCATTATCCCACACCCATAATAGCAATTCCCACACGTAGTCTCCAGGCTTTTGTTTGTATGTATTAGAAAAGTCAAGCAGTTCTTTTTCTTTTGGAGTGTAGTGTACCTCCCCCTGGATCACATTTTGTGCTTTACCTTTGAGGATAGCAGGGACTTCAGTCTAGTTATAGGCCTAGAAGCAACAATGGGTGTTGGGAATGTGTCTGGAGAACATTCAGCAATGTCTTGTAAGACATCTGCCTTAAGGGATGATGCCCCAGGCAGTGACTCAGACATCACCCTAGTGGACGACTGAGACAAAGGCTCTTCAGACACAACTGGGTTAATCTCAGCAGATGGGGGTCTGAGGGGCTAACAGTTTTCCTGGGGAGGGTGGTTTAGCAGCCAAACATGGAGTAATCCCTTCAGGCGGGAGCTGCTATTTGGTGATGGCCTTGCTATTCCTCAATGAAACTCATTTTCTTTCACTCCTAATAGAGTGTGGGATTTTGTTCTTCAACAACACAAACAAACAGAAAACATGACCAGAGCCTTTGCAGCAGCAAATTAGCTAGGAGAAGATTATAATGTAATGCTTTCAAGTTCTGATTTAAAGTAGAATTCTAACCCAGACAAAATGTGAGGGCAATCAAGGCATTTCCAGACAAGTAAGTAAGAACTTAAACATCTACTTGCAAGGCATGCACCTTGAGGAAACTGTTGGAGAAAGGAAATCAGCACAAAGGACTGATGAGAAAAAAAAAAAAAAAAAAAGACTGTTTAGGCATAGAAAATAAAAACAGGCATCTGATCTGTCTGTAAAGAGACTAAAGTAACTCTAAGCGCTCAATGTAGTCTTTCACCTTAGGTTTGGCGTTGGCTGTCTAGCAGCTCCAGGTAAGCTTTCCCCCAGGTTCTACCCTCCTTCCCTAGGAATCAACCCATCACCATGAAGGAAATGAGTTGCTTTGCGGATCAAGCTAAAGAATGTGAAGACTTAAGGCAAACTTTTGGTATCAGCCTCCTCAGGTTTCTGACATGCCCAGCAAAGTGAGAGATCATGGAAACTCCTTGTTTCCATTCTCATCTGGAGAGCTAACATTCTGAGCAACGTGATTGTTAACCAACCAGTCTTGAGAATATCCGTCCTGTGGCTGCTTTGTAACCAAGGTGAAACCCCCTTGACCTCCTGTCTTTCAATTGTGTCTTGTAGCCAGTCAATCGGCTCACGTAAGCAATAATGACAACGATTGTGCTTTACTTGTCGCGTCTTTGATTGACCTTCGTCACTGTGAACCAACAAGAAAAACTGTAATTTTATTCTCCCCCTTCAGCACTCTGATTACTCCTGATTTGCCTTCTTCCCGTGAGATTCCGGAACGTCAGCCTGAGACTTTGCGATCTCCCACTGCCACGTCTCCGCTGCAATAAATCTCTTTCGATTTTACCTTAAGGGAGCTGGGAAGTCTTTTCTCTCCAACATTTTGGCGTAGTTAATCGGCAGGGTTTTTGGAGTTACCCTTCCCCCGGAGACCCGAAGACCTGAAACACGGGATTCCGGCACCAAGGGCCCCTTTGTGTGCCCCTCGCTGCAGCTTTTTCGGACCCTTCTGGCTGTCTGGGGGTAAGTGCTCCCGAAAAGCAAACTGTGCATTTCCCCGTGGCTCTGTTGAGAATCTAGCCCCGAACTATTTCGGTGCAGCTTTTGCGGAGATTAACCGAAGTCGTTTCTCTGCTCCCGGTTTTTCTTTTTCTCCTTCACGGTGGAATCAGCCTGTAAGCTTGTTGGAACTTCGCGTTCCACCTTTACTGTCCTCGGGAGCCTGTTACAACGTTGGGTTTCCAATTGCGTTCCCAGACTGCCACCTAGTGGCTTCATCTTGTGAAGTGTGGTCCTGATCATCTTTCTTTCTTTTCTCTTGGCTGATTATCCTTTGAACAGCTGTTTGCTGTGGCGTTTTGGGGTTTCGGATCTGGAAGAGCGCAGGGCAAAGCTCCTCATGCGCTTTTGGCAAACCCTGAAAGTGTTACATTTTAAGTGTGTCCTTTGAACTTTCTGTCTTTTGTTTCCGGATTCCAGTCACAGTTTGAACACTTTGGAGCTTGACGAGTCTGCCATCTAGTGGACGAAAATTATCATTCTTCGCAGGAACCTTTTTTCCTTTTGTTTTTCTAAGGCTCCATTTTGGCTTAGATCACCTGGTTGCCACTTGGTAGTGCTTCCTAAGATAGGGAACAGCGCTTCTAAAGACCATAAAGCATTCCCTTCTGGGACTCCCGTTTGATATACGGTCAGGAATTATGGCGCCAATTCAGTTCAGTACCCTCAAAGACGGCCTGCACTTATCAAGGAAAATAGTACTGATCAATGCCTATGTTATGGCAGTTCTGAACTCACTAAGTTAACTTTTCTGTGCAGCAAATTAAAAAAAAAAAAAAAAGACCCAAACCTAGTGTCCTCGAGTCAGACTCATAGCGACCGCATAGGATAGAGTAGAACTTCCCCATAGCTTCCAAAGAACACCTGGCGGATTCGAACTGCTGACCTTTCGGTTAGCAGCAGGAGCACTGAACCACTAGGCCACCAAGTTTTCCAAGAGAATAAAACCAATAAAAGCTCCCAGATTAATCGGACCCAACGGAAGGCCTATTTTAATTGTCTTTTGGAAGCTTTCAAATGGCAAAATGACAGCAAATTTCCTTCATTATGAGATGTATCTAGACAAGCAGAACTGATTAAGGAATCGCAAAGACACTGCCTCAGCAGAACTTCCTTATCATGGAAAAGAGGAAGGGGTTCAAGAGGAAAGGACCAAACCTCCAGTTGAAACCAGCCCCATAGCTGAGATGCCTTTTAAGGTGAAATACCCCAAAACTGGAGGTGGACAGCCTGAGGTTACTGGTGCCTCCTGGTCTAAGGCCAAACTTCACACCATTCTTAGAGTTCCCCAGCCTGTGTGAAGATCCTCAGAAATTTAAGGAAGAATTTAAAATTCTGGCAGAAACTTATGAGTCTGGTCCAGGTGATCTATACAACTTGTTACACATGTTGCTAGGACCTGGGGGTGCTCAAAGGTGGTAGGAAGAAGCTAACCGGAAAGAACCTGAGAAATCATTGTCCATCCAACCAAACGTCTCAGGTACTGATTTGGTAACTCAGACTATACCTCTTACAACAAAATTAACCAAATGTTTTACAAAGATTTTTTCCTATAAGATTGTTTGGGCTAAAGTTCAAGCTTGCAAGCAGGAACAGGGTGAGAATGTTTATCACTACAGACATCGCTTGACCAGACTTTTTATGGAGAATTCAGGGTTGAACCTAGAAGAAGAGGAAAACAGGGTAACTTTTAACACCATTTTTGCAGAAGGATTACAGCTAACTCAGGGTGTAGTCCTTTACAAAAATGGTTTTAGTTAGCTGACTTAGTTAAATGACATCAGTTAAATTTAGAGAATGCGAAAACTTCCCTATACACCACCGTAGCCTACAATTAGCCAAAACCTTAGAACAGAAACTGAGCTGAAAACAAAGGCTCGACAAAATAAATCTATGTCTTTCCAATTACAACAAGTAGAGTTTCCCGGACGCAATCAGAGATTGAAACTTCAATTTAGGAACAGGTCCAGGGCTCCTGGGTCTGGAGTTCCTGGGGTCCACTATTTTTGTAAGAAGTCTGTACATTTTAAGAAGAACTGTCTTAAATTAAAAAGTCAGTCTGCTGGTATAGGATAGGCACAAAGACCAGTGGAATAGAATTCAGAGTTCAGAAATAAACCCATACACCTATAGCCAGTTGATTTCTGACAAGGGTGCTAAGTCCATTCAAAGGGGAATGAATAGCCTCTTCAATAAACGGTGCTGGGACAACAGGATCCCATATGCCAAAGAATGAAGCTGGACCCCTACCTCACACCATATATGAAAATTAACTCAAAATGATTACAGAATTTAAAGAGACATTTCTCCCAAAAGAAATAAAACTCTTAGAAGAAAACAGAGTTAAAACTTCAAAACCTTTTTTTGACAATGAATTCTCTGATACGAAGCCAAAAGCGTGAGCATCAACAACAAAAAATAAACTGGACTTCATCAAGTGAAGTTTTTTGTTTTTTTGTACGTCGAAGGATTTTATCAAGAAAGTGAAGAGATAACCTACAGAATTGAAGAAAAAAAAATGCAAACCAAATATCTGATAGGGGATTCATATCTAAAATATATAAAGAACTCCTACAAATCACCAAAAAAAAAAAAAAAAAAAAGAGATGAACAACATGTTATGGGTTCAATTGTGTCCCCCCAAAATGTGTGTCAACTTGGTTAGGCCGTGGTTACCGGTATTGTGTGATTGTCCACCATTTTATCAGCCTTGTGATCTTCATATGTGTTGTAAATCTGACCTCTACGATGTTCATTGGAAACCCTGGTGGTGTAGTGGTTAAGAGTTGCGACTGCTAACAAAAAGGTTGGCAGTTCTAATCCACTAGGTGCTCCTCGGAATCCATATGGGGCAGTTCTACTCTCTCCTATAGGGTTGCTATGAGTTGAAATCTACTCAAGGGCAAGGTTTTTTTTTTTTTTTTCCAATGATGTTAATGTGGAAGGGTTAGAGGTAGTTATGTTAATGAGGTAGGACTCAACCTACAAGATTAGATTGTATTTTGAGTGAATCTGTTTTGATATATAACAGGGAGAAGGGAGCAGAGAGACTGGAGGACTTCATTACCACCAAGCAGAAGAGCCAGGAGCATTTGCTTTGAACCAGGGGCCCCTGCACTGAGAAGCTGCTAGATCTGGGGAAGACTGATGACAAGGACCTTCTCCCAGAGCCAACAGAGAGAGAAAGACTTTCCTAGGAGCTGACGCCCTGAATTCAGACTTCTAGTCTCCTAGACTGTGAGAGAATAAATTACTCTTTGTAAAAGCCATCCACGTGTGGTATTTCTGTTGTAACAACACTAGATGACTCAAATAAAACATGGGTAAAGAACTTGAATAGACATTGCTCCCAAGAAAAATATACAAATGTCCAATAACCACATGAAAGTATGCTCAATATCTTTTGTCATTGTTGCTGTTGTTGTTAGGTGCCCGTGAGTCAGTCAGTTCCAACTCATAGTGACCCTACGAACAACAAAAGAAAACACTGCCTGGTCCTATACCATCCTCACAACCACTGTTATGCTTGGGCCCATTGTTGCAGCCACTCTGACAATCCATCTCATTGAGGGTCTTCTTTCTTGCTAATCCTCTACTTTAGCAAGCATGATGTCCTTTTCCAGGGACTGATCCCTCCTGATAACATGTCCAAAGTAAATGAGACTTAGTCTTGCCATCTTAGCCTCCAAGACGCATTCTGGTTGTACTTCTTCCAAGACAGATTTCTTTGTCCTTTTGGCAGTCCATGGTTTATTCGATACTGTTTGCCAAAAGCATAATTGAAAAGTATCAATTCTTCTTTGATCTTCCTTATTAATTGTCCAGCTTTCACATGCATATGAGAAGATTGAAACACAATGGCTTGGGTCACACACACCATAGTCTTCAAGGCAACGTCTTTGCTTTTCAACACTTAAAGAGTGCTCTAAGTTTTTTTTTTTTTTTTTGCATCAGATTTGCCCAGTGCAATCCGACATTTGATTTCTTGACTGCTACTTCCATGGGTGTTGATTGTGAATCCATGTGAAGCGAAATCCTTGACAATTTCAATCTTTTTTTTTTTTTTTATCATGATGTTGCTTATTGGTCCATTTGTGAGGATTTTTGTTGTATGTTGAGGTGTGATCAATCCATACTGAAGGCTGTGGTCTTTGGTCTTCATCAGTAAGTGCTTCAAGTACTCTTCACTTTCAGCAAGCAAGGTTGTATCATCGGCATAACACAGGTTGTTAGTGAATCTTTCTCTAATACTGATGCCCCGTGTTTGTTCATATACCCCAGATTCTCAGATTATTTGCTCAGCATACATATTGAACAGGTCAGTCGAAAGGATACAACCCTGACGCACACCTTTACTGACTTTAAACCACACAGCATCCCTTTGTTCTGTTCGAATGACTGCCAGTTGCTGTGTGTACAAGTTCTTCATGAGCACAATCGACTGTGCCAGAATTTCGCATCTTCGCAAAGTTATCCATAATTTTTTATCACCCACACAGTCGAATGCCTTTGCATAGTCAATAAAACAGAGGTAAACATCTTTCCGGTATTCTCTGCTTTCAGCCAGGATCCATCTGACATCAGCAATGATATCCCTGGTTTCACGTCCTCTTCTGAATCCAGCTTAAATTTCTGGTAGTTCTCTGTGCATATACTGCTACAGCTGATCTTCAGCAAAAATGTACTTGGGTGTGATATTAATGATACCGTTCGATAATTTCTGCATTCTGTTGGATCACCTTTCTTGGGAATAGGCATAAAGATGGTCGGCCAGGCAGCTGTCTTCCAAATTTCTTGGCATAGACAAGCGAGCACTTCCAGCACTGAATCTGTTTGTTGAAGCATCCCAGTTGATATTCTGTCCATTCCTGGAGCCTTGTTTTTTGCCAGAGCCTTCAGTGCAGCTTGGACTCTCTCTCGGCTCTGGAGGAAGGTCCTTCTCCTCAATCTTCCCATGGACTGGGAGCTTCTTAGCACAGGAAGCCCGGATCCAAAGCACCGTTTCTGCTCCCAGTGCTTCTTTCTTGGTGGCATGAGGTCCCCATTCTCTGCTGGCTTCCCTTTCTTTTTATCTCTTGTAAAAAAGAGAAAAAAGGATAAAAGGTGGTGCAGGCCAACTCCAGAGAAACTTCCTTTACACTGGATCACGGATATGACCTTAGTAAGGGTGTTATAATCCCACCCTAATCCTCTTTACCATAAAATTACAATCACAAAGTAGAGGATAACCACAAAATACTGGGAATCATGGCCTAACCACGTTGACGCATCTTTTGGGTAGACACATTCAATCCATGACATTCTGCCCAATGGTCTCCAAAAATTCATGTCCTTGCTACATGTAAGACACATTCACCCTATCACATCACATCACAGCAAAAGCCCTAAATCAACTCCAAGTCCAAAATCCACAAATTCTTCTTTACCTGTGAAATCTAGAATACAAGTTTGTTTGCTTCCAAAGTACAATGGCAAACCAGGCACAAACTAGATATTTCCATTACAAATGGGAGAAATTGCAGGGAAAGTAGTGATGACAGGAGTAAAGAAAGTCTATAGAATATATTCCATTAGCCCTCAAGGCTGGAAAATAATCCTCTGTTCTCTGAGAGGATTCACACAATGGCCCTGCCCTCCAGACTCCAGGTATTGGTCGCATTCTCTGGATTCTGAGTCGAGGCCCCTGGGCCCTGGGCTTTAGCTCCGACTTTCAGGCCCAGGCAATAAGACTTACCAAAATAAAATTAAAAACATACATAAATGGATGGAAAAGGTATAATATGCAAACACCAAACAAAAGAATGTTCGACTTGCTTTGCTCATACCAAATAACATAGGTTTCAGAGTAAAAGTATATTAGCATAAACAGACGGAGAATAAAAACAATAAAAGGGTTAATTCACCTAGAAAATATAATAACCCTATGGCAGCGGATTTTTTTTTTCTTTTCTTGGTTTAAAAGTCTATGTCTCTATTACGAGAGATTCAAAATACAATGAAAAAAAAAAAACTAATGGGAGGAGGAGCCAAGATGGCGGACTCGACAGACACATCCTTGGCGCCCTCTTTACAACAAAGACCCGAAAAAACAAGTGAAAGAGTATATTTGTAACAAGCTGGGAGCCTTGAGCATCAAAGGCAAGCTTAGACAACAAACTGAGGGGTAGGGGAAGGAAGGGACCTTTCAGAAGCGGAGAGGAGTTGCCGGCCCTGAATCGTGGGGAGCCCTCAGGCACCATTCCCGGAGCAGCAGAGGTGGCAGCGGCGGGTGGGTCCTAGCGTTTGGCCGCAGTCTCCTCGGGGAGAAGCAGCAGCCACACAGCCCACTCACACCTCCAGAACCTGAACAGAAGGGCACTCTCCGCAAAAGCTAAGTACTTGCGGATATTTTACTGAGCCCCCCCACCCCCACGCCAGCTACAGCGGCTGAATCCCTAGGCCTGAGATAGACCCTGGTGAGCACCTGGAGCCGTCCTCCTGGCCTTGGGGAAGGAAAAAAAATGCAACTGGGGGGAAGAGGTAATTTGCTAGCTCCATTAACTGGGGAATCTCAGGACAGAAGCGACTCCCGTCCAGGCATAAACCGTCTGTGGACCTTGAGCACCTTTCCCTTCTTCATGGACCTGTGTGGGCCTATTTCGGGAGAATAGGCCCTTGTTGGCAAAGTCCAAGCATTTCAGCGGTGCCGTGGAGAGGTGGGCGTTTGATGTTTGACATTGCTTTGCCTATTAAACAGGGTCCTCACCTACCCACATCAGGGACCTGAGGACTGGTAGCTCCACTCAGGTCACCCAGCCACCCGCGACAGGGGTCCAAAGATAACTGGTACCTCCCACTCCTTACAACCTGAAACTTTGGGTGCCCATGGTCCGTCTGCAGGACCCACCCTCCAGCATGCTCTAGGGAACAGAGATGCGTTTTTCTCAGAGACACTTGGGGGTCAGTTCTTAGTCCCCTGCCTTGTTCAGAGCTTGAGCCTCTGCTGCAATCAGATACCGGTATCTACGCCAATCACCCCTGCCCCTCTAAGACTGCAGGACAGAGCCTGTACCACACACTTGATGATCAGCTACCTGGAAACCTGAGCTGAATTCATACAAGAAAACTGAATGGACTCCTAGACTGATATACCTGATAACACATCTAGCCAGCTGGAGACAGGACACCAGAGTTCCAAAGCTGAAAACAATCAAGTTAGCTCACTCAAGCAACCCATAGCGGTATACCAAAACAAAACAAAGCAAGCAGCTACGACACAGGAAGCAAGCATAAACTAAGACAATAACTTATAGATGGCTCGGAGACAACAGTCAATATCAAGTCAGGTAAAGAAACAGACCATGATCACCTCAACAGGCTCTCAGAACAAAGAATCCAGGGATCTTCTAGATGAAAGTGCATTCCTGGAATTACCAGATGCAGAATACAAAAGTTTAATACACAGAACACTTTAGGACATCAGGAAGGAAATGAGGTAATACACAGAACGAGCCAAGGAACACACAGATAAAGCAACTGAAGAAATTAGAAAGATTATTCAGGAACATTATGAAAAGTTTTATAAGCTGGGAAAATCCATAGACACACAACAATAAGGAATTCAGAAGATTAACAATAAAATTACAGATTTAGACAACTCCGTGGAAAGTCAGAGGAGCAGAATTGAGCAAGTAGAAGCTAAAATTTCTGAACTCGAAGTTAAATCACTTGGCACTAATATATTTGAAGAAAAATCAGATAAAAGAATTGAGAAAAATGAAGAAACCTTAAGAATCATGTATGTGGGACTCTATCAAGAGAAATAAGCTACGAGTGATTGGAGTACCAAACAGGGAGGGATAACAGAAAATATAGAGAAAATTGCTGAAGATTTGTTGGCAGAAAACTTTCCAGATGTTGTGAAAGATGACAGGATATCTATCCAAGATGCTCATATAGAGAGATAGTATTGGTGGATGTTAAAGAAAGTCACCAAGCCATATTATAATCAAACTTGGCCAAAACCAAAGATGAAGAGAGAACTATAAGAGCAGTGAGGGATAAACAAAAGTCACCTACAAGACAGCCACTAAGAATAACCTCGGACTACTCGGCAGAAACCATGCAGGCAAGAAGGCAATGGGATGATAAATTTAAAAAATGGAAGGAAAAAAATTGCCTGCAAACAATCATATATCCAGCAAAACTGTCTCTTAAATATGAAGGTAAAATAAAGACATTTCCAAATAAACACAAGTTTAGGGAATTCCTAAAAACCAAACCAAAACTACACGAAACACTAAAGGGAGTTCTTTGGTTAGAAAATCAATAATATCAGGTATCAACCCAAGACTAGAACACTGGGCAGAGCACCCAGAAGTCAACCCAGACAGGGAAATCCCCCCCCCCAAAACAAAGCAAGATTATTTTAAAAAAGCCTAAAACAGGGCAACAGCAATGTTATTATATAAAAGAAGACAGCATTAAAATAATAAAGAGGGATTAAGAAATGTAATCATACACCTTCCATATGAAGAGGAAGGTACAACAATGCAAAGAAGTAAAAGTTAGTCTTAAATTTAGAAAAATAGGGGTAAATAATACGGTAGCCACAAAGGAGACAAACTGTCCTACTCATCAAAATAAAATACAAGGGAAAAATACAGACTCAGCAGAAACAATATCAACAACAACAAATATGAGGAAAGGACAATATAGAAAGATAATCTACTCAGCATATAAAATCAAGTGGGAAAAGAAACTATGAACAGCACACAAAAAAAGACATCAAAATGATAGTACTAAATTCATAAAAAAAAAAAAAAACCTACCCATAATTACCCTGCATGTAAATGGACTAAATGCACCAATACAGAGACAGACAGTGGCAGGATGGATTGAAAAACAAGATCCGTCTCTATGCTGCCTACAAGAGACACACCTTAGACTTAGAGACACACTTAACATCTACTCAATGGTAGAAAACTGAATTATTTCTGGCAGGAGAGACTCTGAAACCTGCTCTTGAACATACAGTAGCTACAACAAAAGGAAGAAATGATGAAATAAAAGAACTGAACAGAAGATTTCAAAGGGCGGTTTGAGACGACAAAGTATTATAAGGAAACTTGCAAAGACGAAGAGTTAGAAAAGCGCAATAGAAGAACACGTTCGGCATTTCTCAGGGTGAAAGAACTGAAGAAAAACTCAAGTCTCAAGTTCCAATATTGAAGGATTCTATGGGAAAAATATTAAACAATGCAGGAAGCATCGAAAGAAGATGGATGGATGGCATACAGAGTCACTGTTTCAAAAAGAAACAGCCAATATCCAAACGTTTCAGGAGGTAGCTAGGCTCAAGAACCTATGGTACCGAAGGAAGAAGTCCAAGCTGCACTGAAGGCACCGGTGAAAAACAAGGCTCCAGGAACTGACAGAGTACCAGCTGAGATGTGTCAATGAACGGATGCAGCACGGGAAGAGCTCGCTTGTCTATGCCAAGGAATTTGGAAGACAGCTACCTGGCCAACCAACTGGAAGAGATCCACACTTGTGCCCATTCCAAAGAAAGGCGATCCAATAGAATGTAGAAATTGTCCAAAATATCATGAATATCACACACAGGTAAAATTTTGCTGAAGATCATTCAAAAGCAGTTGCAGCAGTATAGTGACAGGGAATTGCCAGAAATTCAAGCCCAGTTCTGAAGAGTGCGTGGAACGAGGGATATCGTTGCTGATATCAGATGGATCTTGGCTGAAAGCAGAGAATGCCAAAAAGTCTTTTACCTGTGTTTTATTGACTATGCAAAGGCATTTGACTGTGTGGTTCATAACAAATTATGCACAATCTTGTGAAGAATGGGAATTCCAGAACACTTAATTGTGCTCATGAGGAACCTGTGCTCAGACCAAGACGCAGTCATTAGCACAGAACAAGGGGATACTATGAGGTTTTAAGTTGAGAAAGGTGTATGTTAAGGTTGCATCCTTTCACCATATTTATTCAATCTGTATGGAGGAAATAATTCAAGAAGATAAACTATAAGAAGAAGAAAGCGGGTATCAGGATTGGAAGAAGACTCATTAACAACCTGCAATAGGCAGAGGACACAACTTCTCTTGCTGAAAGTGAAGAGGACGTGAAGCAGTCACTGAAGAAAATCAATGACCACAGCCTTCACTATGAATTACACCACAACACAAAGAAAACAAAAAATCCTCACATATGGATTAATAAGCAACATCATGGTCGATGGAGAGAAGATTGAAGTTGTCAAGGATGTCTTTATACTTGGACCCACAATCCACGCCCATGGAAGTAGCAGCGAAGAAATCAATGACATATTGCATTGGGCAAATGTACTGCGAAAGCCATCTTTAAAGTGTTAAAAACCAAAAATGTCACTTTAAGGACTAAGGTGCGCCTGACCCAGGCCATGGTATTTTCAATCGTCTCATATGCATGCAAAACCTGGAAAATGAATGAGGAAGACTGGAGAGGAATTGATGCCTTCGAATTAAGGTCTTGGCCAAGAATATTGAATATACCATGGACTGCCACAAGAACGAACAAATCTGTCTTGGAAGAAGTACAGCCAGAATGCTCCTTAGAAGGAAGGATGGTGAGATTTTCTTACGCACTTTGGACATGTTATCAGGAGGCACTGGTCCCTCGAGAAGGACATCTTGCGTGGTAAAGTAAAGGGTTGGTGAAAAGAGAGAGACCTTTAAGAAGATGGGTTGACACACTGAGTGCAATACTAGTCTCAAAGATAGCAGCCTTTGTGAGGATGGCGCAGGATCGGCAGTGTTTCCATCTGTACAAAGGGGCGCCGTGAGTCAGAATCCACTGGATAGCACATAACAACAAAAACACAAGTAGATGAGTTGAACTGGGGGAATCACCACCCTGCATCCTTCAAGTCTTTGATGGTGGCAGTTATCTCTATAATTCCTCCAGGAATGCGGTACTGCTTTTGGTTTACTATTTTCCTAGATAGGCAGTTCTAATGGTTTCCCCTTGGCTTTTCCTACCATAATAGCCCTTACTCCACTTGTCTGGAATCCACAAAGGTAGTTCTGCAAGTTGTTGGGTATTCCAATTCCAATTATGTGTTTAGGAACTGGGGAAATCACTACGTGATGGATTCAGGGACCCACTGAATCCACTGTGAAATGAACCAGAGCTATGGCTCCATTAAGAACCTGACTTCCGTACAACCGCTTTCTGACCGGTGGGCCACAGTGACATCTAGGGTCTCCTGGATTCAGTGTCAGTTCAGAGGCAGTATCCAGTAATTCTTACGCTTGTACAGATCAAGTAACTACTCGATAGACTTCCCATCTATTTCACTCCTAGGGACACCATGACTAAGTAGCCAATGCCATGAGTCCATAGGAGTCAGGCTACTCTCATTACTGCTTTGACTCCACTGTCCATTATGTGAACCACACCTACCTTGTTCTTGTCCATTGAGTCACCCGCATGGCCCCTAACACCGTGGGGTCCAATCAGCCCCATTGTAGTTTGGTGTCTTAATTCAGTTAGGGCATCTCCCATTGTGAGATCTGACTTCCATAAAAGAACAATCACAGCAGTCTTCAAGGATGCTGGGGCTCCCTTCACAAATTTATTCCTCACCATTGCGGTAAAAGGTGTGTCCTCTGAGCATTCCATGTGTGGGTCTGTGGGTCTAAGCCGAGAAATCCACTCTAACATGCCAGTTTCCCTAAGCCTTTGGATACCTTCTTCTACTGTGAAATCAAGGCGGGTCTGGCACTTCAGCTGGGTTTAGTGTGGGCCACCGCTTAATCTGTGCTTCACTGAATCAGTCACATAAACTATTAAATCCTTTCCTAAGCTCTCTAGCTGAAACACTGGATGAAGGATCTGTGCTTAGTGGACCCATATCAATGAACTCAGGCTGAGGCAACTTTATGTTCCTTGCACCATTATCCCACACCCATAATAGCAATTCCCACACGTAGTCTCCAGGCTTTTGTTTGTATGTATTAGAAAAGTCAAGCAGTTCTTTTTCTTTTGGAGTGTAGTGTACCTCCCCCTGGATCACATTTTGTGCTTTACCTTTGAGGATAGCAGGGACTTCAGTCTAGTTATAGGCCTAGAAGCAACAATGGGTGTTGGGAATGTGTCTGGAGAACATTCAGCAATGTCTTGTAAGACATCTGCCTTAAGGGATGATGCCCCAGGCAGTGACTCAGACATCACCCTAGTGGACGACTGAGACAAAGGCTCTTCAGACACAACTGGGTTAATCTCAGCAGATGGGGGTCTGAGGGGCTAACAGTTTTCCTGGGGAGGGTGGTTTAGCAGCCAAACATGGAGTAATCCCTTCAGGCGGGAGCTGCTATTTGGTGATGGCCTTGCTATTCCTCAATGAAACTCATTTTCTTTCACTCCTAATAGAGTGTGGGATTTTGTTCTTCAACAACACAAACAAACAGAAAACATGACCAGAGCCTTTGCAGCAGCAAATTAGCTAGGAGAAGATTATAATGTAATGCTTTCAAGTTCTGATTTAAAGTAGAATTCTAACCCAGACAAAATGTGAGGGCAATCAAGGCATTTCCAGACAAGTAAGTAAGAACTTAAACATCTACTTGCAAGGCATGCACCTTGAGGAAACTGTTGGAGAAAGGAAATCAGCACAAAGGACTGATGAGAAAAAAAAAAAAAAAAAGACTGTTTAGGCATAGAAAATAAAAACAGGCATCTGATCTGTCTGTAAAGAGACTAAAGTAACTCTAAGCGCTCAATGTAGTCTTTCACCTTAGGTTTGGCGTTGGCTGTCTAGCAGCTCCAGGTAAGCTTTCCCCCAGGTTCTACCCTCCTTCCCTAGGAATCAACCCATCACCATGAAGGAAATGAGTTGCTTTGCGGATCAAGCTAAAGAATGTGAAGACTTAAGGCAAACTTTTGGTATCAGCCTCCTCAGGTTTCTGACATGCCCAGCAAAGTGAGAGATCATGGAAACTCCTTGTTTCCATTCTCATCTGGAGAGCTAACATTCTGAGCAACGTGATTGTTAACCAACCAGTCTTGAGAATATCCGTCCTGTGGCTGCTTTGTAACCAAGGTGAAACCCCCTTGACCTCCTGTCTTTCAATTGTGTCTTGTAGCCAGTCAATCGGCTCACGTAAGCAATAATGACAACGATTGTGCTTTACTTGTCGCGTCTTTGATTGACCTTCGTCACTGTGAACCAACAAGAAAAACTGTAATTTTATTCTCCCCCTTCAGCACTCTGATTACTCCTGATTTGCCTTCTTCCCGTGAGATTCCGGAACGTCAGCCTGAGACTTTGCGATCTCCCACTGCCACGTCTCCGCTGCAATAAATCTCTTTCGATTTTACCTTAAGGGAGCTGGGAAGTCTTTTCTCTCCAACATTTTGGCGTAGTTAATCGGCAGGGTTTTTGGAGTTACCCTTCCCCCGGAGACCCGAAGACCTGAAACACGGGATTCCGGCACCAAGGGCCCCTTTGTGTGCCCCTCGCTGCAGCTTTTTCGGACCCTTCTGGCTGTCTGGGGGTAAGTGCTCCCGAAAAGCAAACTGTGCATTTCCCCGTGGCTCTGTTGAGAATCTAGCCCCGAACTATTTCGGTGCAGCTTTTGCGGAGATTAACCGAAGTCGTTTCTCTGCTCCCGGTTTTTCTTTTTCTCCTTCACGGTGGAATCAGCCTGTAAGCTTGTTGGAACTTCGCGTTCCACCTTTACTGTCCTCGGGAGCCTGTTACAACGTTGGGTTTCCAATTGCGTTCCCAGACTGCCACCTAGTGGCTTCATCTTGTGAAGTGTGGTCCTGATCATCTTTCTTTCTTTTCTCTTGGCTGATTATCCTTTGAACAGCTGTTTGCTGTGGCGTTTTGGGGTTTCGGATCTGGAAGAGCGCAGGGCAAAGCTCCTCATGCGCTTTTGGTAAACCCTGAAAGTGTTACATTTTAAGTGTGTCCTTTGAACTTTCTGTCTTTTGTTTCCGGATTCCAGTCACAGTTTGAACACTTTGGAGCTTGACGAGTCTGCCATCTAGTGGACGAAAATTATCATTCTTCGCAGGAACCTTTTTTCCTTTTGTTTTTCTAAGGCTCCATTTTGGCTTAGATCACCTGGTTGCCACTTGGTAGTGCTTCCTAAGATAGGGAACAGCGCTTCTAAAGACCATAAAGCATTCCCTTCTGGGACTCCCGTTTGATATACGGTCAGGAATTATGGCGCCAATTCAGTTCAGTACCCTCAAAGACGGCCTGCACTTATCAAGGAAAATAGTACTGATCAATGCCTATGTTATGGCAGTTCTGAACTCACTAAGTTAACTTTTCTGTGCAGCAAATTAAAAAAAAAAAAAAAAAGACCCAAACCTAGTGTCCTCGAGTCAGACTCATAGCGACCGCATAGGATAGAGTAGAACTTCCCCATAGCTTCCAAAGAACACCTGGCGGATTCGAACTGCTGACCTTTCGGTTAGCAGCAGGAGCACTGAACCACTAGGCCACCAAGTTTTCCAAGAGAATAAAACCAATAAAAGCTCCCAGATTAACCGGACCCAACGGAGGGCCTATTTTAATTGTTTTTTGGAAGCTTTCAAATGGCAAAATGACAGCAAATTTCCTTCATTATAAGATGTTGTATCTAGACAAGCAGAACTGATTAAGGAATCGCAAAGACACTGCCTCAGCAGAACTTCCTTATCATGGAAAAGAGGAAGGGGTTCAAGAGGAAAGGACCAAACCTCCAGTTGAAACCAGCCCCATAGCTGAGATGCCTTTTAAGGTGAAATACCCCAAAACTGGAGGTGGACAGCCTGAGGTTACTGGTGCCTCCTGGTCTAAGGCCAAACTTCACACCATTCTTAGAGTTCCCCAGCCTGTGTGAAGATCCTCAGAAATTTAAGGAAGAATTTAAAATTCTGGCAGAAACTTATGAGTCTGGTCCAGGTGATCTATATAACTTGTTACACATGTTGCTAGGACCTGGGGGTGCTCAAAGGTGGTAGGAAGAAGCTAACCGGAAAGAACCTGAGAAATCATTGTCCATCCAACCAAACGTCTCAGGTACTGATTTGGTAACTCAGACTATACCTCTTACAACAAAATTAACCAAATGTTTTACAAAGATTTTTTCCTATAAGATTGTTTGGGCTAAAGTTCAAGCTTGCAAGCAGGAACAGGGTGAGAATGTTTATCACTACAGACATCGCTTGACCAGACTTTTTATGGAGAATTCAGGGTTGAACCTAGAAGAAGAGGAAAACAGGGTAACTTTTAACACCATTTTTGCAGAAGGATTACAGCTAACTCAGGGTGTAGTCCTTTACAAAAATGGTTTTAGTTAGCTGACTTAGTTAAATGACATCAGTTAAATTTAGAGAATGCGAAAACTTCCCTATACACCACCGTAGCCTACAATTAGCCAAAACCTTAGAACAGAAACTGAGCTGAAAACAAAGGCTCGACAAAATAAATCTATGTCTTTCCAATTACAACAAGTAGAGTTTCCCGGACGCAATCAGAGATTGAAACTTCAATTTAGGAACAGGTCCAGGGCTCCTGGGTCTGGAGTTCCTGGGGTCCACTATTTTTGTAAGAAGTCTGTACATTTTAAGAAGAACTGTCTTAAATTAAAAAGTCAGTCTGCTGGTATAGGATAGGCACAAAGACCAGTGGAATAGAATTCAGAGTTCAGAAATAAACCCATACACCTATAGCCAGTTGATTTCTGACAAGGGTGCTAAGTCCATTCAAAGGGGAATGAATAGCCTCTTCAATAAACGGTGCTGGGACAACAGGATCCCATATGCCAAAGAATGAAGCTGGACCCCTACCTCACACCATATATGAAAATTAACTCAAAATGATTACAGAATTTAAAGAGACATTTCTCCCAAAAGAAATAAAACTCTTAGAAGAAAACAGAGTTAAAACTTCAAAACCTTTTTTTGACAATGAATTCTCTGATACGAAGCCAAAAGCGTGAGCATCAACAACAAAAAATAAACTGGACTTCATCAAGTGAAGTTTTTTGTTTTTTTGTACGTCGAAGGATTTTATCAAGAAAGTGAAGAGATAACCTACAGAATTGAAGAAAAAAAAATGCAAACCAAATATCTGATAGGGGATTCATATCTAAAATATATAAAGAACTCCTACAAATCACCAAAAAAAAAAAAAAAAAAGAGATGAACAACATGTTATGGGTTCAATTGTGTCCCCCCAAAATGTGTGTCAACTTGGTTAGGCCGTGGTTACCGGTATTGTGTGATTGTCCACCATTTTATCAGCCTTGTGATCTTCATATGTGTTGTAAATCTGACCTCTACGATGTTCATTGGAAACCCTGGTGGTGTAGTGGTTAAGAGTTGCGACTGCTAACAAAAAGGTTGGCAGTTCTAATCCACTAGGTGCTCCTCGGAATCCATATGGGGCAGTTCTACTCTCTCCTATAGGGTTGCTATGAGTTGAAATCTACTCAAGGGCAAGGTTTTTTTTTTTTTTTTTCCAATGATGTTAATGTGGAAGGGTTAGAGGTAGTTATGTTAATGAGGTAGGACTCAACCTACAAGATTAGATTGTATTTTGAGTGAATCTGTTTTGATATATAACAGGGAGAAGGGAGCAGAGAGACTGGAGGACTTCATTACCACCAAGCAGAAGAGCCAGGAGCATTTGCTTTGAACCAGGGGCCCCTGCACTGAGAAGCTGCTAGATCTGGGGAAGACTGATGACAAGGACCTTCTCCCAGAGCCAACAGAGAGAGAAAGACTTTCCTAGGAGCTGACGCCCTGAATTCAGACTTCTAGTCTCCTAGACTGTGAGAGAATAAATTACTCTTTGTAAAAGCCATCCACGTGTGGTATTTCTGTTGTAACAACACTAGATGACTCAAATAAAACATGGGTAAAGAACTTGAATAGACATTGCTCCCAAGAAAAATATACAAATGTCCAATAACCACATGAAAGTATGCTCAATATCTTTTGTCATTGTTGCTGTTGTTGTTAGGTGCCCGTGAGTCAGTCAGTTCCAACTCATAGTGACCCTACGAACAACAAAAGAAAACACTGCCTGGTCCTATACCATCCTCACAACCACTGTTATGCTTGGGCCCATTGTTGCAGCCACTCTGACAATCCATCTCATTGAGGGTCTTCTTTCTTGCTAATCCTCTACTTTAGCAAGCATGATGTCCTTTTCCAGGGACTGATCCCTCCTGATAACATGTCCAAAGTAAATGAGACTTAGTCTTGCCATCTTAGCCTCCAAGACGCATTCTGGTTGTACTTCTTCCAAGACAGATTTCTTTGTCCTTTTGGCAGTCCATGGTTTATTCGATACTGTTTGCCAAAAGCATAATTGAAAAGTATCAATTCTTCTTTGATCTTCCTTATTAATTGTCCAGCTTTCACATGCATATGAGAAGATTGAAACACAATGGCTTGGGTCACACACACCATAGTCTTCAAGGCAACGTCTTTGCTTTTCAACACTTAAAGAGTGTTCTAAGTTTTTTTTTTTTTTTTGCATCAGATTTGCCCAGTGCAATCCGACATTTGATTTCTTGACTGCTACTTCCATGGGTGTTGATTGTGAATCCATGTGAAGCGAAATCCTTGACAATTTCAATCTTTTTTTTTTTTTTATCATGATGTTGCTTATTGGTCCATTTGTGAGGATTTTTGTTGTATGTTGAGGTGTGATCAATCCATACTGAAGGCTGTGGTCTTTGGTCTTCATCAGTAAGTGCTTCAAGTACTCTTCACTTTCAGCAAGCAAGGTTGTATCATCGGCATAACACAGGTTGTTAGTGAATCTTTCTCTAATACTGATGCCCCGTGTTTGTTCATATACCCCAGATTCTCAGATTATTTGCTCAGCATACATATTGAACAGGTCAGTCGAAAGGATACAACCCTGACGCACACCTTTACTGACTTTAAACCACACAGCATCCCTTTGTTCTGTTCGAATGACTGCCAGTTGCTGTGTGTACAAGTTCTTCATGAGCACAATCGACTGTGCCAGAATTTCGCATCTTCGCAAAGTTATCCATAATTTTTTATCACCCACACAGTCGAATGCCTTTGCATAGTCAATAAAACAGAGGTAAACATCTTTCCGGTATTCTCTGCTTTCAGCCAGGATCCATCTGACATCAGCAATGATATCCCTGGTTTCACGTCCTCTTCTGAATCCAGCTTAAATTTCTGGTAGTTCTCTGTGCATATACTGCTACAGCTGATCTTCAGCAAAAATGTACTTGGGTGTGATATTAATGATACCGTTCGATAATTTCTGCATTCTGTTGGATCACCTTTCTTGGGAATAGGCATAAAGATGGTCGGCCAGGCAGCTGTCTTCCAAATTTCTTGGCATAGACAAGCGAGCACTTCCAGCACTGAATCTGTTTGTTGAAGCATCCCAGTTGATATTCTGTCCATTCCTGGAGCCTTGTTTTTTGCCAGAGCCTTCAGTGCAGCTTGGACTCTCTCTCGGCTCTGGAGGAAGGTCCTTCTCCTCAATCTTCCCATGGACTGGGAGCTTCTTAGCACAGGAAGCCCGGATCCAAAGCACCGTTTCTGCTCCCAGTGCTTCTTTCTTGGTGGCATGAGGTCCCCATTCTCTGCTGGCTTCCCTTTCTTTTTATCTCTTGTAAAAAAGAGAAAAAAGGATAAAAGGTGGTGCAGGCCAACTCCAGAGAAACTTCCTTTACACTGGATCACGGATATGACCTTAGTAAGGGTGTTATAATCCCACCCTAATCCTCTTTACCATAAAATTACAATCACAAAGTAGAGGATAACCACAAAATACTGGGAATCATGGCCTAACCACGTTGACGCATCTTTTGGGTGGACACATTCAATCCATGACATTCTGCCCAATGGTCTCCAAAAATTCATGTCCTTGCTACATGTAAGACACATTCACCCTATCACATCACATCACAGCAAAAGCCCTAAATCAACTCCAAGTCCAAAATCCACAAATTCTTCTTTACCTGTGAAATCTAGAATACAAGTTTGTTTGCTTCCAAAGTACAATGGCAAACCAGGCACAAACTAGATATTTCCATTACAAATGGGAGAAATTGCAGGGAAAGTAGTGATGACAGGAGTAAAGAAAGTCTATAGAATATATTCCATTAGCCCTCAAGGCTGGAAAATAATCCTCTGTTCTCTGAGAGGATTCACACAATGGCCCTGCCCTCCAGACTCCAGGTATTGGTCGCATTCTCTGGATTCTGAGTCGAGGCCCCTGGGCCCTGGGCTTTAGCTCCGACTTTCAGGCCCAGGCAATAAGACTTACCAAAATAAAATTAAAAACATACATAAATGGATGGAAAAGGTATAATATGCAAACACCAAACAAAAGAATGTTCGACTTGCTTTGCTCATACCAAATAACATAGGTTTCAGAGTAAAAGTATATTAGCATAAACAGACGGAGAATAAAAACAATAAAAGGGTTAATTCACCTAGAAAATATAATAACCCTATGGCAGCGGATTTTTTTTTTCTTTTCTTGGTTTAAAAGTCTATGTCTCTATTACGAGAGATTCAAAATACAATGAAAAAAAAAAAACTAATGGGAGGAGGAGCCAAGATGGCGGACTCGACAGACACATCCTTGGCGCCCTCTTTACAACAAAGACCTGAAAAAACAAGTGAAAGAGTATATTTGTAACAAGCTGGGAGCCTTGAGCATCAAAGGCAAGCTTAGACAACAAACTGAGGGGTAGGGGAAGGAAGGGACCTTTCAGAAGCGGAGAGGAGTTGCCGGCCCTGAATCGTGGGGAGCCCTCAGGCACCATTCCCGGAGCAGCAGAGGTGGCAGCGGCGGGTGGGTCCTAGCGTTTGGCCGCAGTCTCCTCGGGGAGAAGCAGCAGCCACACAGCCCACTCACACCTCCAGAACCTGAACAGAAGGGCACTCTCCGCAAAAGCTAAGTACTTGCGGATATTTTACTGAGCCCCCCCACCCCCACGCCAGCTACAGCGGCTGAATCCCTAGGCCTGAGATAGACCCTGGTGAGCACCTGGAGCCGTCCTCCTGGCCTTGGGGAAGGAAAAAAAATGCAACTGGGGGGAAGAGGTAATTTGCTAGCTCCATTAACTGGGGAATCTCAGGACAGAAGCGACTCCCGTCCAGGCATAAACCGTCTGTGGACCTTGAGCACCTTTCCCTTCTTCATGGACCTGTGTGGGCCTATTTCGGGAGAATAGGCCCTTGTTGGCAAAGTCCAAGCATTTCAGCGGTGCCGTGGAGAGGTGGGCGTTTGATGTTTGACATTGCTTTGCCTATTAAACAGGGTCCTCACCTACCCACATCAGGGACCTGAGGACTGGTAGCTCCACTCAGGTCACCCAGCCACCCGCGACAGGGGTCCAAAGATAACTGGTACCTCCCACTCCTTACAACCTGAAACTTTGGGTGCCCATGGTCCGTCTGCAGGACCCACCCTCCAGCATGCTCTAGGGAACAGAGATGCGTTTTTCTCAGAGACACTTGGGGGTCAGTTCTTAGTCCCCTGCCTTGTTCAGAGCTTGAGCCTCTGCTGCAATCAGATACCGGTATCTACGCCAATCACCCCTGCCCCTCTAAGACTGCAGGACAGAGCCTGTACCACACACTTGATGATCAGCTACCTGGAAACCTGAGCTGAATTCATACAAGAAAACTGAATGGACTCCTAGACTGATATACCTGATAACACATCTAGCCAGCTGGAGACAGGACACCAGAGTTCCAAAGCTGAAAACAATCAAGTTAGCTCACTCAAGCAACCCATAGCGGTATACCAAAACAAAACAAAGCAAGCAGCTACGACACAGGAAGCAAGCATAAACTAAGACAATAACTTATAGATGGCTCGGAGACAACAGTCAATATCAAGTCAGGTAAAGAAACAGACCATGATCACCTCAACAGGCTCTCAGAACAAAGAATCCAGGGATCTTCTAGATGAAAGTGCATTCCTGGAATTACCAGATGCAGAATACAAAAGTTTAATACACAGAACACTTTAGGACATCAGGAAGGAAATGAGGTAATACACAGAACGAGCCAAGGAACACACAGATAAAGCAACTGAAGAAATTAGAAAGATTATTCAGGAACATTATGAAAAGTTTTATAAGCTGGGAAAATCCATAGACACACAACAATAAGGAATTCAGAAGATTAACAATAAAATTACAGATTTAGACAACTCCGTGGAAAGTCAGAGGAGCAGAATTGAGCAAGTAGAAGCTAAAATTTCTGAACTCGAAGTTAAATCACTTGGCACTAATATATTTGAAGAAAAATCAGATAAAAGAATTGAGAAAAATGAAGAAACCTTAAGAATCATGTATGTGGGACTCTATCAAGAGAAATAAGCTACGAGTGATTGGAGTACCAAACAGGGAGGGATAACAGAAAATATAGAGAAAATTGCTGAAGATTTGTTGGCAGAAAACTTTCCAGATGTTGTGAAAGATGACAGGATATCTATCCAAGATGCTCATCGAACTCCACGTAAGGTGGATGTTAAAAGAAAGTCACCAAGCCATATTATAATCAAACTTGCCAAAACCAAAGATGAAGAGAGAACTATAAGAGCAGTGAGGGATAAACAAAAAGTCACCTACAAAGACAGCCAATAAGAATAACCTCGGACTACTCGGCAGAAACCATGCAGGCAAGAAGGCAATGGGATGATAAATTTAAAAAATGGAAGGAAAAAAATTGCCTGCAAACAATCATATATCCAGCAAAACTGTCTCTTAAATATGAAGGTAAAATAAAGACATTTCCAAATAAACACAAGTTTAGGGAATTCCTAAAAACCAAACCAAAACTACACGAAACACTAAAGGGAGTTCTTTGGTTAGAAAATCAATAATATCAGGTATCAACCCAAGACTAGAACACTGGGCAGAGCACCCAGAAGTCAACCCAGACAGGGAAATCCCCCCCCCCAAAAACAAAGCAAGATTATTTTAAAAAAGCCTAAAACAGGGCAACAGCAATGTTATTATATAAAAGAAGACAGCATTAAAATAATAAAGAGGGATTAAGAAATGTAATCATACACCTTCCATATGAAGAGGAAGGTACAACAATGCAAAGAAGTAAAAGTTAGTCTTAAATTTAGAAAAATAGGGGTAAATAATACGGTAGCCACAAAGGAGACAAACTGTCCTACTCATCAAAATAAAATACAAGGGAAAAATACAGACTCAGCAGAAACAATATCAACAACAACAAATATGAGGAAAGGACAATATAGAAAGATAATCTACTCAGCATATAAAATCAAGTGGGAAAAGAAACTATGAACAGCACACAAAAAAAGACATCAAAATGATAGTACTAAATTCATAAAAAAAAAAAAAAACCTACCCATAATTACCCTGCATGTAAATGGACTAAATGCACCAATACAGAGACAGACAGTGGCAGGATGGATTGAAAAACAAGATCCGTCTCTATGCTGCCTACAAGAGACACACCTTAGACTTAGAGACACACTTAACATCTACTCAATGGTAGAAAACTGAATTATTTCTGGCAGGAGAGACTCTGAAACCTGCTCTTGAACATACAGTAGCTACAACAAAAGGAAGAAATGATGAAATAAAAGAACTGAACAGAAGATTTCAAAGGGCGGTTTGAGACGACAAAGTATTATAAGGAAACTTGCAAAGACGAAGAGTTAGAAAAGCGCAATAGAAGAACACGTTCGGCATTTCTCAGGGTGAAAGAACTGAAGAAAAACTCAAGTCTCAAGTTCCAATATTGAAGGATTCTATGGGAAAAATATTAAACAATGCAGGAAGCATCGAAAGAAGATGGATGGATGGCATACAGAGTCACTGTTTCAAAAAGAAACAGCCAATATCCAAACGTTTCAGGAGGTAGCTAGGCTCAAGAACCTATGGTACCGAAGGAAGAAGTCCAAGCTGCACTGAAGGCACCGGTGAAAAACAAGGCTCCAGGAACTGACAGAGTACCAGCTGAGATGTGTCAATGAACGGATGCAGCACGGGAAGAGCTCGCTTGTCTATGCCAAGGAATTTGGAAGACAGCTACCTGGCCAACCAACTGGAAGAGATCCACACTTGTGCCCATTCCAAAGAAAGGCGATCCAATAGAATGTAGAAATTGTCCAAAATATCATGAATATCACACACAGGTAAAATTTTGCTGAAGATCATTCAAAAGCAGTTGCAGCAGTATAGTGACAGGGAATTGCCAGAAATTCAAGCCCAGTTCTGAAGAGTGCGTGGAACGAGGGATATCGTTGCTGATATCAGATGGATCTTGGCTGAAAGCAGAGAATGCCAAAAAGTCTTTTACCTGTGTTTTATTGACTATGCAAAGGCATTTGACTGTGTGGTTCATAACAAATTATGCACAATCTTGTGAAGAATGGGAATTCCAGAACACTTAATTGTGCTCATGAGGAACCTGTGCTCAGACCAAGACGCAGTCATTAGCACAGAACAAGGGGATACTATGAGGTTTTAAGTTGAGAAAGGTGTATGTTAAGGTTGCATCCTTTCACCATATTTATTCAATCTGTATGGAGGAAATAATTCAAGAAGATAAACTATAAGAAGAAGAAAGCGGGTATCAGGATTGGAAGAAGACTCATTAACAACCTGCAATAGGCAGAGGACACAACTTCTCTTGCTGAAAGTGAAGAGGACGTGAAGCAGTCACTGAAGAAAATCAATGACCACAGCCTTCACTATGAATTACACCACAACACAAAGAAAACAAAAAATCCTCACATATGGATTAATAAGCAACATCATGGTCGATGGAGAGAAGATTGAAGTTGTCAAGGATGTCTTTATACTTGGACCCACAATCCACGCCCATGGAAGTAGCAGCGAAGAAATCAATGACATATTGCATTGGGCAAATGTACTGCGAAAGCCATCTTTAAAGTGTTAAAAACCAAAAATGTCATTTTAAGGACTAAGGTGCGCCTGACCCAGGCCATGGTATTTTCAATCGTCTCATATGCATGCAAAACCTGGAAAATGAATGAGGAAGACTGGAGAGGAATTGATGCCTTCGAATTAAGGTCTTGGCCAAGAATATTGAATATACCATGGACTGCCACAAGAACGAACAAATCTGTCTTGGAAGAAGTACAGCCAGAATGCTCCTTAGAAGGAAGGATGGTGAGATTTTCTTACGCACTTTGGACATGTTATCAGGAGGCACTGGTCCCTCGAGAAGGACATCTTGCGTGGTAAAGTAAAGGGTTGGTGAAAAGAGAGAGACCTTTAAGAAGATGGGTTGACACACTGAGTGCAATACTAGTCTCAAAGATAGCAGCCTTTGTGAGGATGGCGCAGGATCGGCAGTGTTTCCATCTGTACAAAGGGGCGCCGTGAGTCAGAATCCACTGGATAGCACATAACAACAAAAACACAAGTAGATGAGTTGAACTGGGGGAATCACCACCCTGCATCCTTCAAGTCTTTGATGGTGGCAGTTATCTCTATAATTCCTCCAGGAATGCGGTACTGCTTTTGGTTTACTATTTTCCTAGATAGGCAGTTCTAATGGTTTCCCCTTGGCTTTTCCTACCATAATAGCCCTTACTCCACTTGTCTGGAATCCACAAAGGTAGTTCTGCAAGTTGTTGGGTATTCCAATTCCAATTATGTGTTTAGGAACTGGGGAAATCACTACGTGATGGATTCAGGGACCCACTGAATCCACTGTGAAATGAACCAGAGCTATGGCTCCATTAAGAACCTGACTTCCGTACAACCGCTTTCTGACCGGTGGGCCACAGTGACATCTAGGGTCTCCTGGATTCAGTGTCAGTTCAGAGGCAGTATCCAGTAATTCTTACGCTTGTACAGATCAAGTAACTACTCGATAGACTTCCCATCTATTTCACTCCTAGGGACACCATGACTAAGTAGCCAATGCCATGAGTCCATAGGAGTCAGGCTACTCTCATTACTGCTTTGACTCCACTGTCCATTATGTGAACCACACCTACCTTGTTCTTGTCCATTGAGTCACCCGCATGGCCCCTAACACCGTGGGGTCCAATCAGCCCCATTGTAGTTTGGTGTCTTAATTCAGTTAGGGCATCTCCCATTGTGAGATCTGACTTCCATAAAAGAACAATCACAGCAGTCTTCAAGGATGCTGGGGCTCCCTTCACAAATTTATTCCTCACCATTGCGGTAAAAGGTGTGTCCTCTGAGCATTCCATGTGTGGGTCTGTGGGTCTAAGCCGAGAAATCCACTCTAACATGCCAGTTTCCCTAAGCCTTTGGATACCTTCTTCTACTGTGAAATCAAGGCGGGTCTGGCACTTCAGCTGGGTTTAGTGTGGGCCACCGCTTAATCTGTGCTTCACTGAATCAGTCACATAAACTATTAAATCCTTTCCTAAGCTCTCTAGCTGAAACACTGGATGAAGGATCTGTGCTTAGTGGACCCATATCAATGAACTCAGGCTGAGGCAACTTTATGTTCCTTGCACCATTATCCCACACCCATAATAGCAATTCCCACACGTAGTCTCCAGGCTTTTGTTTGTATGTATTAGAAAAGTCAAGCAGTTCTTTTTCTTTTGGAGTGTAGTGTACCTCCCCCTGGATCACATTTTGTGCTTTACCTTTGAGGATAGCAGGGACTTCAGTCTAGTTATAGGCCTAGAAGCAACAATGGGTGTTGGGAATGTGTCTGGAGAACATTCAGCAATGTCTTGTAAGACATCTGCCTTAAGGGATGATGCCCCAGGCAGTGACTCAGACATCACCCTAGTGGACGACTGAGACAAAGGCTCTTCAGACACAACTGGGTTAATCTCAGCAGATGGGGGTCTGAGGGGCTAACAGTTTTCCTGGGGAGGGTGGTTTAGCAGCCAAACATGGAGTAATCCCTTCAGGCGGGAGCTGCTATTTGGTGATGGCCTTGCTATTCCTCAATGAAACTCATTTTCTTTCACTCCTAATAGAGTGTGGGATTTTGTTCTTCAACAACACAAACAAACAGAAAACATGACCAGAGCCTTTGCAGCAGCAAATTAGCTAGGAGAAGATTATAATGTAATGCTTTCAAGTTCTGATTTAAAGTAGAATTCTAACCCAGACAAAATGTGAGGGCAATCAAGGCATTTCCAGACAAGTAAGTAAGAACTTAAACATCTACTTGCAAGGCATGCACCTTGAGGAAACTGTTGGAGAAAGGAAATCAGCACAAAGGACTGATGAGAAAAAAAAAAAAAAAAAAGACTGTTTAGGCATAGAAAATAAAAACAGGCATCTGATCTGTCTGTAAAGAGACTAAAGTAACTCTAAGCGCTCAATGTAGTCTTTCACCTTAGGTTTGGCGTTGGCTGTCTAGCAGCTCCAGGTAAGCTTTCCCCCAGGTTCTACCCTCCTTCCCTAGGAATCAACCCATCACCATGAAGGAAATGAGTTGCTTTGCGGATCAAGCTAAAGAATGTGAAGACTTAAGGCAAACTTTTGGTATCAGCCTCCTCAGGTTTCTGACATGCCCAGCAAAGTGAGAGATCATGGAAACTCCTTGTTTCCATTCTCATCTGGAGAGCTAACATTCTGAGCAACGTGATTGTTAACCAACCAGTCTTGAGAATATCCGTCCTGTGGCTGCTTTGTAACCAAGGTGAAACCCCCTTGACCTCCTGTCTTTCAATTGTGTCTTGTAGCCAGTCAATCGGCTCACGTAAGCAATAATGACAACGATTGTGCTTTACTTGTCGCGTCTTTGATTGACCTTCGTCACTGTGAACCAACAAGAAAAACTGTAATTTTATTCTCCCCCTTCAGCACTCTGATTACTCCTGATTTGCCTTCTTCCCGTGAGATTCCGGAACGTCAGCCTGAGACTTTGCGATCTCCCACTGCCACGTCTCCGCTGCAATAAATCTCTTTCGATTTTACCTTAAGGGAGCTGGGAAGTCTTTTCTCTCCAACATTTTGGCGTAGTTAATCGGCAGGGTTTTTGGAGTTACCCTTCCCCCGGAGACCCGAAGACCTGAAACACGGGATTCCGGCACCAAGGGCCCCTTTGTGTGCCCCTCGCTGCAGCTTTTTCGGACCCTTCTGGCTGTCTGGGGGTAAGTGCTCCCGAAAAGCAAACTGTGCATTTCCCCGTGGCTCTGTTGAGAATCTAGCCCCGAACTATTTCGGTGCAGCTTTTGCGGAGATTAACCGAAGTCGTTTCTCTGCTCCCGGTTTTTCTTTTTCTCCTTCACGGTGGAATCAGCCTGTAAGCTTGTTGGAACTTCGCGTTCCACCTTTACTGTCCTCGGGAGCCTGTTACAACGTTGGGTTTCCAATTGCGTTCCCAGACTGCCACCTAGTGGCTTCATCTTGTGAAGTGTGGTCCTGATCATCTTTCTTTCTTTTCTCTTGGCTGATTATCCTTTGAACAGCTGTTTGCTGTGGCGTTTTGGGGTTTCGGATCTGGAAGAGCGCAGGGCAAAGCTCCTCATGCGCTTTTGGTAAACCCTGAAAGTGTTACATTTTAAGTGTGTCCTTTGAACTTTCTGTCTTTTGTTTCCGGATTCCAGTCACAGTTTGAACACTTTGGAGCTTGACGAGTCTGCCATCTAGTGGACGAAAATTATCATTCTTCGCAGGAACCTTTTTTCCTTTTGTTTTTCTAAGGCTCCATTTTGGCTTAGATCACCTGGTTGCCACTTGGTAGTGCTTCCTAAGATAGGGAACAGCGCTTCTAAAGACCATAAAGCATTCCCTTCTGGGACTCCCGTTTGATATACGGTCAGGAATTATGGCGCCAATTCAGTTCAGTACCCTCAAAGACGGCCTGCACTTATCAAGGAAAATAGTACTGATCAATGCCTATGTTATGGCAGTTCTGAACTCACTAAGTTAACTTTTCTGTGCAGCAAATTAAAAAAAAAAAAAAAAAGACCCAAACCTAGTGTCCTCGAGTCAGACTCATAGCGACCGCATAGGATAGAGTAGAACTTCCCCATAGCTTCCAAAGAACACCTGGCGGATTCGAACTGCTGACCTTTCGGTTAGCAGCAGGAGCACTGAACCACTAGGCCACCAAGTTTTCCAAGAGAATAAAACCAATAAAAGCTCCCAGATTAACCGGACCCAACGGAGGGCCTATTTTAATTGTTTTTTGGAAGCTTTCAAATGGCAAAATGACAGCAAATTTCCTTCATTATAAGATGTTGTATCTAGACAAGCAGAACTGATTAAGGAATCGCAAAGACACTGCCTCAGCAGAACTTCCTTATCATGGAAAAGAGGAAGGGGTTCAAGAGGAAAGGACCAAACCTCCAGTTGAAACCAGCCCCATAGCTGAGATGCCTTTTAAGGTGAAATACCCCAAAACTGGAGGTGGACAGCCTGAGGTTACTGGTGCCTCCTGGTCTAAGGCCAAACTTCACACCATTCTTAGAGTTCCCCAGCCTGTGTGAAGATCCTCAGAAATTTAAGGAAGAATTTAAAATTCTGGCAGAAACTTATGAGTCTGGTCCAGGTGATCTATATAACTTGTTACACATGTTGCTAGGACCTGGGGGTGCTCAAAGGTGGTAGGAAGAAGCTAACCGGAAAGAACCTGAGAAATCATTGTCCATCCAACCAAACGTCTCAGGTACTGATTTGGTAACTCAGACTATACCTCTTACAACAAAATTAACCAAATGTTTTACAAAGATTTTTTCCTATAAGATTGTTTGGGCTAAAGTTCAAGCTTGCAAGCAGGAACAGGGTGAGAATGTTTATCACTACAGACATCGCTTGACCAGACTTTTTATGGAGAATTCAGGGTTGAACCTAGAAGAAGAGGAAAACAGGGTAACTTTTAACACCATTTTTGCAGAAGGATTACAGCTAACTCAGGGTGTAGTCCTTTACAAAAATGGTTTTAGTTAGCTGACTTAGTTAAATGACATCAGTTAAATTTAGAGAATGCGAAAACTTCCCTATACACCACCGTAGCCTACAATTAGCCAAAACCTTAGAACAGAAACTGAGCTGAAAACAAAGGCTCGACAAAATAAATCTATGTCTTTCCAATTACAACAAGTAGAGTTTCCCGGACGCAATCAGAGATTGAAACTTCAATTTAGGAACAGGTCCAGGGCTCCTGGGTCTGGAGTTCCTGGGGTCCACTATTTTTGTAAGAAGTCTGTACATTTTAAGAAGAACTGTCTTAAATTAAAAAGTCAGTCTGCTGGTATAGGATAGGCACAAAGACCAGTGGAATAGAATTCAGAGTTCAGAAATAAACCCATACACCTATAGCCAGTTGATTTCTGACAAGGGTGCTAAGTCCATTCAAAGGGGAATGAATAGCCTCTTCAATAAACGGTGCTGGGACAACAGGATCCCATATGCCAAAGAATGAAGCTGGACCCCTACCTCACACCATATATGAAAATTAACTCAAAATGATTACAGAATTTAAAGAGACATTTCTCCCAAAAGAAATAAAACTCTTAGAAGAAAACAGAGTTAAAACTTCAAAACCTTTTTTTGACAATGAATTCTCTGATACGAAGCCAAAAGCGTGAGCATCAACAACAAAAAATAAACTGGACTTCATCAAGTGAAGTTTTTTGTTTTTTTGTACGTCGAAGGATTTTATCAAGAAAGTGAAGAGATAACCTACAGAATTGAAGAAAAAAAAATGCAAACCAAATATCTGATAGGGGATTCATATCTAAAATATATAAAGAACTCCTACAAATCACCAAAAAAAAAAAAAAAAAAGAGATGAACAACATGTTATGGGTTCAATTGTGTCCCCCCAAAATGTGTGTCAACTTGGTTAGGCCGTGGTTACCGGTATTGTGTGATTGTCCACCATTTTATCAGCCTTGTGATCTTCATATGTGTTGTAAATCTGACCTCTACGATGTTCATTGGAAACCCTGGTGGTGTAGTGGTTAAGAGTTGCGACTGCTAACAAAAAGGTTGGCAGTTCTAATCCACTAGGTGCTCCTCGGAATCCATATGGGGCAGTTCTACTCTCTCCTATAGGGTTGCTATGAGTTGAAATCTACTCAAGGGCAAGGTTTTTTTTTTTTTTTTTCCAATGATGTTAATGTGGAAGGGTTAGAGGTAGTTATGTTAATGAGGTAGGACTCAACCTACAAGATTAGATTGTATTTTGAGTGAATCTGTTTTGATATATAACAGGGAGAAGGGAGCAGAGAGACTGGAGGACTTCATTACCACCAAGCAGAAGAGCCAGGAGCATTTGCTTTGAACCAGGGGCCCCTGCACTGAGAAGCTGCTAGATCTGGGGAAGACTGATGACAAGGACCTTCTCCCAGAGCCAACAGAGAGAGAAAGACTTTCCTAGGAGCTGACGCCCTGAATTCAGACTTCTAGTCTCCTAGACTGTGAGAGAATAAATTACTCTTTGTAAAAGCCATCCACGTGTGGTATTTCTGTTGTAACAACACTAGATGACTCAAATAAAACATGGGTAAAGAACTTGAATAGACATTGCTCCCAAGAAAAATATACAAATGTCCAATAACCACATGAAAGTATGCTCAATATCTTTTGTCATTGTTGCTGTTGTTGTTAGGTGCCCGTGAGTCAGTCAGTTCCAACTCATAGTGACCCTACGAACAACAAAAGAAAACACTGCCTGGTCCTATACCATCCTCACAACCACTGTTATGCTTGGGCCCATTGTTGCAGCCACTCTGACAATCCATCTCATTGAGGGTCTTCTTTCTTGCTAATCCTCTACTTTAGCAAGCATGATGTCCTTTTCCAGGGACTGATCCCTCCTGATAACATGTCCAAAGTAAATGAGACTTAGTCTTGCCATCTTAGCCTCCAAGACGCATTCTGGTTGTACTTCTTCCAAGACAGATTTCTTTGTCCTTTTGGCAGTCCATGGTTTATTCGATACTGTTTGCCAAAAGCATAATTGAAAAGTATCAATTCTTCTTTGATCTTCCTTATTAATTGTCCAGCTTTCACATGCATATGAGAAGATTGAAACACAATGGCTTGGGTCACACACACCATAGTCTTCAAGGCAACGTCTTTGCTTTTCAACACTTAAAGAGTGTTCTAAGTTTTTTTTTTTTTTTTGCATCAGATTTGCCCAGTGCAATCCGACATTTGATTTCTTGACTGCTACTTCCATGGGTGTTGATTGTGAATCCATGTGAAGCGAAATCCTTGACAATTTCAATCTTTTTTTTTTTTTTTATCATGATGTTGCTTATTGGTCCATTTGTGAGGATTTTTGTTGTATGTTGAGGTGTGATCAATCCATACTGAAGGCTGTGGTCTTTGGTCTTCATCAGTAAGTGCTTCAAGTACTCTTCACTTTCAGCAAGCAAGGTTGTATCATCGGCATAACACAGGTTGTTAGTGAATCTTTCTCTAATACTGATGCCCCGTGTTTGTTCATATACCCCAGATTCTCAGATTATTTGCTCAGCATACATATTGAACAGGTCAGTCGAAAGGATACAACCCTGACGCACACCTTTACTGACTTTAAACCACACAGCATCCCTTTGTTCTGTTCGAATGACTGCCAGTTGCTGTGTGTACAAGTTCTTCATGAGCACAATCGACTGTGCCAGAATTTCGCATCTTCGCAAAGTTATCCATAATTTTTTATCACCCACACAGTCGAATGCCTTTGCATAGTCAATAAAACAGAGGTAAACATCTTTCCGGTATTCTCTGCTTTCAGCCAGGATCCATCTGACATCAGCAATGATATCCCTGGTTTCACGTCCTCTTCTGAATCCAGCTTAAATTTCTGGTAGTTCTCTGTGCATATACTGCTACAGCTGATCTTCAGCAAAAATGTACTTGGGTGTGATATTAATGATACCGTTCGATAATTTCTGCATTCTGTTGGATCACCTTTCTTGGGAATAGGCATAAAGATGGTCGGCCAGGCAGCTGTCTTCCAAATTTCTTGGCATAGACAAGCGAGCACTTCCAGCACTGAATCTGTTTGTTGAAGCATCCCAGTTGATATTCTGTCCATTCCTGGAGCCTTGTTTTTTGCCAGAGCCTTCAGTGCAGCTTGGACTCTCTCTCGGCTCTGGAGGAAGGTCCTTCTCCTCAATCTTCCCATGGACTGGGAGCTTCTTAGCACAGGAAGCCCGGATCCAAAGCACCGTTTCTGCTCCCAGTGCTTCTTTCTTGGTGGCATGAGGTCCCCATTCTCTGCTGGCTTCCCTTTCTTTTTATCTCTTGTAAAAAAGAGAAAAAAGGATAAAAGGTGGTGCAGGCCAACTCCAGAGAAACTTCCTTTACACTGGATCACGGATATGACCTTAGTAAGGGTGTTATAATCCCACCCTAATCCTCTTTACCATAAAATTACAATCACAAAGTAGAGGATAACCACAAAATACTGGGAATCATGGCCTAACCACGTTGACGCATCTTTTGGGTGGACACATTCAATCCATGACATTCTGCCCAATGGTCTCCAAAAATTCATGTCCTTGCTACATGTAAGACACATTCACCCTATCACATCACATCACAGCAAAAGCCCTAAATCAACTCCAAGTCCAAAATCCACAAATTCTTCTTTACCTGTGAAATCTAGAATACAAGTTTGTTTGCTTCCAAAGTACAATGGCAAACCAGGCACAAACTAGATATTTCCATTACAAATGGGAGAAATTGCAGGGAAAGTAGTGATGACAGGAGTAAAGAAAGTCTATAGAATATATTCCATTAGCCCTCAAGGCTGGAAAATAATCCTCTGTTCTCTGAGAGGATTCACACAATGGCCCTGCCCTCCAGACTCCAGGTATTGGTCGCATTCTCTGGATTCTGAGTCGAGGCCCCTGGGCCCTGGGCTTTAGCTCCGACTTTCAGGCCCAGGCAATAAGACTTACCAAAATAAAATTAAAAACATACATAAATGGATGGAAAAGGTATAATATGCAAACACCAAACAAAAGAATGTTCGACTTGCTTTGCTCATACCAAATAACATAGGTTTCAGAGTAAAAGTATATTAGCATAAACAGACGGAGAATAAAAACAATAAAAGGGTTAATTCACCTAGAAAATATAATAACCCTATGGCAGCGGATTTTTTTTTTCTTTTCTTGGTTTAAAAGTCTATGTCTCTATTACGAGAGATTCAAAATACAATGAAAAAAAAAAACTAATGGGAGGAGGAGCCAAGATGGCGGACTCGACAGACACATCCTTGGCGCCCTCTTTACAACAAAGACCCGAAAAAACAAGTGAAAGAGTATATTTGTAACAAGCTGGGAGCCTTGAGCATCAAAGGCAAGCTTAGACAACAAACTGAGGGGTAGGGGAAGGAAGGGACCTTTCAGAAGCGGAGAGGAGTTGCCGGCCCTGAATCGTGGGGAGCCCTCAGGCACCATTCCCGGAGCAGCAGAGGTGGCAGCGGCGGGTGGGTCCTAGCGTTTGGCCGCAGTCTCCTCGGGGAGAAGCAGCAGCCACACAGCCCACTCACACCTCCAGAACCTGAACAGAAGGGCACTCTCCGCAAAAGCTAAGTACTTGCGGATATTTTACTGAGCCCCCCCACCCCCACGCCAGCTACAGCGGCTGAATCCCTAGGCCTGAGATAGACCCTGGTGAGCACCTGGAGCCGTCCTCCTGGCCTTGGGGAAGGAAAAAAAATGCAACTGGGGGGAAGAGGTAATTTGCTAGCTCCATTAACTGGGGAATCTCAGGACAGAAGCGACTCCCGTCCAGGCATAAACCGTCTGTGGACCTTGAGCACCTTTCCCTTCTTCATGGACCTGTGTGGGCCTATTTCGGGAGAATAGGCCCTTGTTGGCAAAGTCCAAGCATTTCAGCGGTGCCGTGGAGAGGTGGGCGTTTGATGTTTGACATTGCTTTGCCTATTAAACAGGGTCCTCACCTACCCACATCAGGGACCTGAGGACTGGTAGCTCCACTCAGGTCACCCAGCCACCCGCGACAGGGGTCCAAAGATAACTGGTACCTCCCACTCCTTACAACCTGAAACTTTGGGTGCCCATGGTCCGTCTGCAGGACCCACCCTCCAGCATGCTCTAGGGAACAGAGATGCGTTTTTCTCAGAGACACTTGGGGGTCAGTTCTTAGTCCCCTGCCTCGTTCAGAGCTTGAGCCTCTGCTGCAATCAGATACCGGTATCTACGCCAATCACCCCTGCCCCTCTAAGACTGCAGGACAGAGCCTGTACCACACACTTGATGATCAGCTACCTGGAAACCTGAGCTGAATTCATACAAGAAAACTGAATGGACTCCTAGACTGATATACCTGATAACACATCTAGCCAGCTGGAGACAGGACACCAGAGTTCCAAAGCTGAAAACAATCAAGCTAGCTCACTCAAGCAACCCATAGCGGTATACCAAAACAAAACAAAGCAAGCAGCTACGACACAGGAAGCAAGCATAAACTAAGACAATAACTTATAGATGGCTCGGAGACAACAGTCAATATCAAGTCAGGTAAAGAAACAGACCATGATCACCTCAACAGGCTCTCAGAACAAAGAATCCAGGGATCTTCTAGATGAAAGTGCATTCCTGGAATTACCAGATGCAGAATACAAAAGTTTAATATACAGAACACTTTAGGACATCAGGAAGGAAATGAGGTAATACACAGAACGAGCCAAGGAACACACAGATAAAGCAACTGAAGAAATTAGAAAGATTATTCAGGAACATTATGAAAAGTTTTATAAGCTGGGAAAATCCATAGACACACAACAATAAGGAATTCAGAAGATTAACAATAAAATTACAGATTTAGACAACTCCGTGGAAAGTCAGAGGAGCAGAATTGAGCAAGTAGAAGCTAAAATTTCTGAACTCGAAGTTAAATCACTTGGCACTAATATATTTGAAGAAAAATCAGATAAAAGAATTGAGAAAAATGAAGAAACCTTAAGAATCATGTATGTGGGACTCTATCAAGAGAAATAAGCTACGAGTGATTGGAGTACCAAACAGGGAGGGATAACAGAAAATATAGAGAAAATTGCTGAAGATTTGTTGGCAGAAAACTTTCCAGATGTTGTGAAAGATGACAGGATATCTATCCAAGATGCTCATCGAACTCCACGTAAGGTGGATGTTAAAAGAAAGTCACCAAGCCATATTATAATCAAACTTGCCAAAACCAAAGATGAAGAGAGAACTATAAGAGCAGTGAGGGATAAACAAAAAGTCACCTACAAAGACAGCCAATAAGAATAACCTCGGACTACTCGGCAGAAACCATGCAGGCAAGAAGGCAATGGGATGATAAATTTAAAAAATGGAAGGAAAAAAATTGCCTGCAAACAATCATATATCCAGCAAAACTGTCTCTTAAATATGAAGGTAAAATAAAGACATTTCCAAATAAACACAAGTTTAGGGAATTCCTAAAAACCAAACCAAAACTACACGAAACACTAAAGGGAGTTCTTTGGTTAGAAAATCAATAATATCAGGTATCAACCCAAGACTAGAACACTGGGCAGAGCACCCAGAAGTCAACCCAGACAGGGAAATCCCCCCCCCAAAAACAAAGCAAGATTATTTTAAAAAAGCCTAAAACAGGGCAACAGCAATGTTATTATATAAAAGAAGACAGCATTAAAATAATAAAGAGGGATTAAGAAATGTAATCATACACCTTCCATATGAAGAGGAAGGTACAACAATGCAAAGAAGTAAAAGTTAGTCTTAAATTTAGAAAAATAGGGGTAAATAATACGGTAGCCACAAAGGAGACAAACTGTCCTACTCATCAAAATAAAATACAAGGGAAAAATACAGACTCAGCAGAAACAATATCAACAACAACAAATATGAGGAAAGGACAATATAGAAAGATAATCTACTCAGCATATAAAATCAAGTGGGAAAAGAAACTATGAACAGCACACAAAAAAAGACATCAAAATGATAGTACTAAATTCATAAAAAAAAAAAAAAACCTACCCATAATTACCCTGCATGTAAATGGACTAAATGCACCAATACAGAGACAGACAGTGGCAGGATGGATTGAAAAACAAGATCCGTCTCTATGCTGCCTACAAGAGACACACCTTAGACTTAGAGACACACTTAACATCTACTCAATGGTAGAAAACTGAATTATTTCTGGCAGGAGAGACTCTGAAACCTGCTCTTGAACATACAGTAGCTACAACAAAAGGAAGAAATGATGAAATAAAAGAACTGAACAGAAGATTTCAAAGGGCGGTTTGAGACGACAAAGTATTATAAGGAAACTTGCAAAGACGAAGAGTTAGAAAAGCGCAATAGAAGAACACGTTCGGCATTTCTCAGGGTGAAAGAACTGAAGAAAAACTCAAGTCTCAAGTTCCAATATTGAAGGATTCTATGGGAAAAATATTAAACAATGCAGGAAGCATCGAAAGAAGATGGATGGATGGCATACAGAGTCACTGTTTCAAAAAGAAACAGCCAATATCCAAACGTTTCAGGAGGTAGCTAGGCTCAAGAACCTATGGTACCGAAGGAAGAAGTCCAAGCTGCACTGAAGGCACCGGTGAAAAACAAGGCTCCAGGAACTGACAGAGTACCAGCTGAGATGTGTCAATGAACGGATGCAGCACGGGAAGAGCTCGCTTGTCTATGCCAAGGAATTTGGAAGACAGCTACCTGGCCAACCAACTGGAAGAGATCCACACTTGTGCCCATTCCAAAGAAAGGCGATCCAATAGAATGTAGAAATTGTCCAAAATATCATGAATATCACACACAGGTAAAATTTTGCTGAAGATCATTCAAAAGCAGTTGCAGCAGTATAGTGACAGGGAATTGCCAGAAATTCAAGCCCAGTTCTGAAGAGTGCGTGGAACGAGGGATATCGTTGCTGATATCAGATGGATCTTGGCTGAAAGCAGAGAATGCCAAAAAGTCTTTTACCTGTGTTTTATTGACTATGCAAAGGCATTTGACTGTGTGGTTCATAACAAATTATGCACAATCTTGTGAAGAATGGGAATTCCAGAACACTTAATTGTGCTCATGAGGAACCTGTGCTCAGACCAAGACGCAGTCATTAGCACAGAACAAGGGGATACTATGAGGTTTTAAGTTGAGAAAGGTGTATGTTAAGGTTGCATCCTTTCACCATATTTATTCAATCTGTATGGAGGAAATAATTCAAGAAGATAAACTATAAGAAGAAGAAAGCGGGTATCAGGATTGGAAGAAGACTCATTAACAACCTGCAATAGGCAGAGGACACAACTTCTCTTGCTGAAAGTGAAGAGGACGTGAAGCAGTCACTGAAGAAAATCAATGACCACAGCCTTCACTATGAATTACACCACAACACAAAGAAAACAAAAAATCCTCACATATGGATTAATAAGCAACATCATGGTCGATGGAGAGAAGATTGAAGTTGTCAAGGATGTCTTTATACTTGGACCCACAATCCACGCCCATGGAAGTAGCAGCGAAGAAATCAATGACATATTGCATTGGGCAAATGTACTGCGAAAGCCATCTTTAAAGTGTTAAAAACCAAAAATGTCATTTTAAGGACTAAGGTGCGCCTGACCCAGGCCATGGTATTTTCAATCGTCTCATATGCATGCAAAACCTGGAAAATGAATGAGGAAGACTGGAGAGGAATTGATGCCTTCGAATTAAGGTCTTGGCCAAGAATATTGAATATACCATGGACTGCCACAAGAACGAACAAATCTGTCTTGGAAGAAGTACAGCCAGAATGCTCCTTAGAAGGAAGGATGGTGAGATTTTCTTACGCACTTTGGACATGTTATCAGGAGGCACTGGTCCCTCGAGAAGGACATCTTGCGTGGTAAAGTAAAGGGTTGGTGAAAAGAGAGAGACCTTTAAGAAGATGGGTTGACACACTGAGTGCAATACTAGTCTCAAAGATAGCAGCCTTTGTGAGGATGGCGCAGGATCGGCAGTGTTTCCATCTGTACAAAGGGGCGCCGTGAGTCAGAATCCACTGGATAGCACATAACAACAAAAACACAAGTAGATGAGTTGAACTGGGGGAATCACCACCCTGCATCCTTCAAGTCTTTGATGGTGGCAGTTATCTCTATAATTCCTCCAGGAATGCGGTACTGCTTTTGGTTTACTATTTTCCTAGATAGGCAGTTCTAATGGTTTCCCCTTGGCTTTTCCTACCATAATAGCCCTTACTCCACTTGTCTGGAATCCACAAAGGTAGTTCTGCAAGTTGTTGGGTATTCCAATTCCAATTATGTGTTTAGGAACTGGGGAAATCACTACGTGATGGATTCAGGGACCCACTGAATCCACTGTGAAATGAACCAGAGCTATGGCTCCATTAAGAACCTGACTTCCGTACAACCGCTTTCTGACCGGTGGGCCACAGTGACATCTAGGGTCTCCTGGATTCAGTGTCAGTTCAGAGGCAGTATCCAGTAATTCTTACGCTTGTACAGATCAAGTAACTACTCGATAGACTTCCCATCTATTTCACTCCTAGGGACACCATGACTAAGTAGCCAATGCCATGAGTCCATAGGAGTCAGGCTACTCTCATTACTGCTTTGACTCCACTGTCCATTATGTGAACCACACCTACCTTGTTCTTGTCCATTGAGTCACCCGCATGGCCCCTAACACCGTGGGGTCCAATCAGCCCCATTGTAGTTTGGTGTCTTAATTCAGTTAGGGCATCTCCCATTGTGAGATCTGACTTCCATAAAAGAACAATCACAGCAGTCTTCAAGGATGCTGGGGCTCCCTTCACAAATTTATTCCTCACCATTGCGGTAAAAGGTGTGTCCTCTGAGCATTCCATGTGTGGGTCTGTGGGTCTAAGCCGAGAAATCCACTCTAACATGCCAGTTTCCCTAAGCCTTTGGATACCTTCTTCTACTGTGAAATCAAGGCGGGTCTGGCACTTCAGCTGGGTTTAGTGTGGGCCACCGCTTAATCTGTGCTTCACTGAATCAGTCACATAAACTATTAAATCCTTTCCTAAGCTCTCTAGCTGAAACACTGGATGAAGGATCTGTGCTTAGTGGACCCATATCAATGAACTCAGGCTGAGGCAACTTTATGTTCCTTGCACCATTATCCCACACCCATAATAGCAATTCCCACACGTAGTCTCCAGGCTTTTGTTTGTATGTATTAGAAAAGTCAAGCAGTTCTTTTTCTTTTGGAGTGTAGTGTACCTCCCCCTGGATCACATTTTGTGCTTTACCTTTGAGGATAGCAGGGACTTCAGTCTAGTTATAGGCCTAGAAGCAACAATGGGTGTTGGGAATGTGTCTGGAGAACATTCAGCAATGTCTTGTAAGACATCTGCCTTAAGGGATGATGCCCCAGGCAGTGACTCAGACATCACCCTAGTGGACGACTGAGACAAAGGCTCTTCAGACACAACTGGGTTAATCTCAGCAGATGGGGGTCTGAGGGGCTAACAGTTTTCCTGGGGAGGGTGGTTTAGCAGCCAAACATGGAGTAATCCCTTCAGGCGGGAGCTGCTATTTGGTGATGGCCTTGCTATTCCTCAATGAAACTCATTTTCTTTCACTCCTAATAGAGTGTGGGATTTTGTTCTTCAACAACACAAACAAACAGAAAACATGACCAGAGCCTTTGCAGCAGCAAATTAGCTAGGAGAAGATTATAATGTAATGCTTTCAAGTTCTGATTTAAAGTAGAATTCTAACCCAGACAAAATGTGAGGGCAATCAAGGCATTTCCAGACAAGTAAGTAAGAACTTAAACATCTACTTGCAAGGCATGCACCTTGAGGAAACTGTTGGAGAAAGGAAATCAGCACAAAGGACTGATGAGAAAAAAAAAAAAAAAAAAGACTGTTTAGGCATAGAAAATAAAAACAGGCATCTGATCTGTCTGTAAAGAGACTAAAGTAACTCTAAGCGCTCAATGTAGTCTTTCACCTTAGGTTTGGCGTTGGCTGTCTAGCAGCTCCAGGTAAGCTTTCCCCCAGGTTCTACCTTCCTTCCCTAGGAATCAACCCATCACCATGAAGGAAATGAGTTGCTTTGCGGATCAAGCTAAAGAATGTGAAGACTTAAGGCAAACTTTTGGTATCAGCCTCCTCAGGTTTCTGACATGCCCAGCAAAGTGAGAGATCATGGAAACTCCTTGTTTCCATTCTCATCTGGAGAGCTAACATTCTGAGCAACGTGATTGTTAACCAACCAGTCTTGAGAATATCCGTCCTGTGGCTGCTTTGTAACCAAGGTGAAACCCCCTTGACCTCCTGTCTTTCAATTGTGTCTTGTAGCCAGTCAATCGGCTCACGTAAGCAATAATGACAACGATTGTGCTTTACTTGTCGCGTCTTTGATTGACCTTCGTCACTGTGAACCAACAAGAAAAACTGTAATTTTATTCTCCCCCTTCAGCACTCTGATTACTCCTGATTTGCCTTCTTCCCGTGAGATTCCGGAACGTCAGCCTGAGACTTTGCGATCTCCCACTGCCACGTCTCCGCTGCAATAAATCTCTTTCGATTTTACCTTAAGGGAGCTGGGAAGTCTTTTCTCTCCAACATTTTGGCGTAGTTAATCGGCAGGGTTTTTGGAGTTACCCTTCCCCCGGAGACCCGAAGACCTGAAACACGGGATTCCGGCACCAAGGGCCCCTTTGTGTGCCCCTCGCTGCAGCTTTTTCGGACCCTTCTGGCTGTCTGGGGGTAAGTGCTCCCGAAAAGCAAACTGTGCATTTCCCCGTGGCTCTGTTGAGAATCTAGCCCCGAACTATTTCGGTGCAGCTTTTGCGGAGATTAACCGAAGTCGTTTCTCTGCTCCCGGTTTTTCTTTTTCTCCTTCACGGTGGAATCAGCCTGTAAGCTTGTTGGAACTTCGCGTTCCACCTTTACTGTCCTCGGGAGCCTGTTACAACGTTGGGTTTCCAATTGCGTTCCCAGACTGCCACCTAGTGGCTTCATCTTGTGAAGTGTGGTCCTGATCATCTTTCTTTCTTTTCTCTTGGCTGATTATCCTTTGAACAGCTGTTTGCTGTGGCGTTTTGGGGTTTCGGATCTGGAAGAGCGCAGGGCAAAGCTCCTCATGCGCTTTTGGTAAACCCTGAAAGTGTTACATTTTAAGTGTGTCCTTTGAACTTTCTGTCTTTTGTTTCCGGATTCCAGTCACAGTTTGAACACTTTGGAGCTTGACGAGTCTGCCATCTAGTGGACGAAAATTATCATTCTTCGCAGGAACCTTTTTTCCTTTTGTTTTTCTAAGGCTCCATTTTGGCTTAGATCACCTGGTTGCCACTTGGTAGTGCTTCCTAAGATAGGGAACAGCGCTTCTAAAGACCATAAAGCATTCCCTTCTGGGACTCCCGTTTGATATACGGTCAGGAATTATGGCGCCAATTCAGTTCAGTACCCTCAAAGACGGCCTGCACTTATCAAGGAAAATAGTACTGATCAATGCCTATGTTATGGCAGTTCTGAACTCACTAAGTTAACTTTTCTGTGCAGCAAATTAAAAAAAAAAAAAAAAAGACCCAAACCTAGTGTCCTCGAGTCAGACTCATAGCGACCGCATAGGATAGAGTAGAACTTCCCCATAGCTTCCAAAGAACACCTGGCGGATTCGAACTGCTGACCTTTCGGTTAGCAGCAGGAGCACTGAACCACTAGGCCACCAAGTTTTCCAAGAGAATAAAACCAATAAAAGCTCCCAGATTAACCGGACCCAACGGAGGGCCTATTTTAATTGTTTTTTGGAAGCTTTCAAATGGCAAAATGACAGCAAATTTCCTTCATTATAAGATGTTGTATCTAGACAAGCAGAACTGATTAAGGAATCGCAAAGACACTGCCTCAGCAGAACTTCCTTATCATGGAAAAGAGGAAGGGGTTCAAGAGGAAAGGACCAAACCTCCAGTTGAAACCAGCCCCATAGCTGAGATGCCTTTTAAGGTGAAATACCCCAAAACTGGAGGTGGACAGCCTGAGGTTACTGGTGCCTCCTGGTCTAAGGCCAAACTTCACACCATTCTTAGAGTTCCCCAGCCTGTGTGAAGATCCTCAGAAATTTAAGGAAGAATTTAAAATTCTGGCAGAAACTTATGAGTCTGGTCCAGGTGATCTATATAACTTGTTACACATGTTGCTAGGACCTGGGGGTGCTCAAAGGTGGTAGGAAGAAGCTAACCGGAAAGAACCTGAGAAATCATTGTCCATCCAACCAAACGTCTCAGGTACTGATTTGGTAACTCAGACTATACCTCTTACAACAAAATTAACCAAATGTTTTACAAAGATTTTTTCCTATAAGATTGTTTGGGCTAAAGTTCAAGCTTGCAAGCAGGAACAGGGTGAGAATGTTTATCACTACAGACATCGCTTGACCAGACTTTTTATGGAGAATTCAGGGTTGAACCTAGAAGAAGAGGAAAACAGGGTAACTTTTAACACCATTTTTGCAGAAGGATTACAGCTAACTCAGGGTGTAGTCCTTTACAAAAATGGTTTTAGTTAGCTGACTTAGTTAAATGACATCAGTTAAATTTAGAGAATGCGAAAACTTCCCTATACACCACCGTAGCCTACAATTAGCCAAAACCTTAGAACAGAAACTGAGCTGAAAACAAAGGCTCGACAAAATAAATCTATGTCTTTCCAATTACAACAAGTAGAGTTTCCCGGACGCAATCAGAGATTGAAACTTCAATTTAGGAACAGGTCCAGGGCTCCTGGGTCTGGAGTTCCTGGGGTCCACTATTTTTGTAAGAAGTCTGTACATTTTAAGAAGAACTGTCTTAAATTAAAAAGTCAGTCTGCTGGTATAGGATAGGCACAAAGACCAGTGGAATAGAATTCAGAGTTCAGAAATAAACCCATACACCTATAGCCAGTTGATTTCTGACAAGGGTGCTAAGTCCATTCAAAGGGGAATGAATAGCCTCTTCAATAAACGGTGCTGGGACAACAGGATCCCATATGCCAAAGAATGAAGCTGGACCCCTACCTCACACCATATATGAAAATTAACTCAAAATGATTACAGAATTTAAAGAGACATTTCTCCCAAAAGAAATAAAACTCTTAGAAGAAAACAGAGTTAAAACTTCAAAACCTTTTTTTGACAATGAATTCTCTGATACGAAGCCAAAAGCGTGAGCATCAACAACAAAAAATAAACTGGACTTCATCAAGTGAAGTTTTTTGTTTTTTTGTACGTCGAAGGATTTTATCAAGAAAGTGAAGAGATAACCTACAGAATTGAAGAAAAAAAAATGCAAACCAAATATCTGATAGGGGATTCATATCTAAAATATATAAAGAACTCCTACAAATCACCAAAAAAAAAAAAAAAAAAAGAGATGAACAACATGTTATGGGTTCAATTGTGTCCCCCCAAAATGTGTGTCAACTTGGTTAGGCCGTGGTTACCGGTATTGTGTGATTGTCCACCATTTTATCAGCCTTGTGATCTTCATATGTGTTGTAAATCTGACCTCTACGATGTTCATTGGAAACCCTGGTGGTGTAGTGGTTAAGAGTTGCGACTGCTAACAAAAAGGTTGGCAGTTCTAATCCACTAGGTGCTCCTCGGAATCCATATGGGGCAGTTCTACTCTCTCCTATAGGGTTGCTATGAGTTGAAATCTACTCAAGGGCAAGGTTTTTTTTTTTTTTTTTCCAATGATGTTAATGTGGAAGGGTTAGAGGTAGTTATGTTAATGAGGTAGGACTCAACCTACAAGATTAGATTGTATTTTGAGTGAATCTGTTTTGATATATAACAGGGAGAAGGGAGCAGAGAGACTGGAGGACTTCATTACCACCAAGCAGAAGAGCCAGGAGCATTTGCTTTGAACCAGGGGCCCCTGCACTGAGAAGCTGCTAGATCTGGGGAAGACTGATGACAAGGACCTTCTCCCAGAGCCAACAGAGAGAGAAAGACTTTCCTAGGAGCTGACGCCCTGAATTCAGACTTCTAGTCTCCTAGACTGTGAGAGAATAAATTACTCTTTGTAAAAGCCATCCACGTGTGGTATTTCTGTTGTAACAACACTAGATGACTCAAATAAAACATGGGTAAAGAACTTGAATAGACATTGCTCCCAAGAAAAATATACAAATGTCCAATAACCACATGAAAGTATGCTCAATATCTTTTGTCATTGTTGCTGTTGTTGTTAGGTGCCCGTGAGTCAGTCAGTTCCAACTCATAGTGACCCTACGAACAACAAAAGAAAACACTGCCTGGTCCTATACCATCCTCACAACCACTGTTATGCTTGGGCCCATTGTTGCAGCCACTCTGACAATCCATCTCATTGAGGGTCTTCTTTCTTGCTAATCCTCTACTTTAGCAAGCATGATGTCCTTTTCCAGGGACTGATCCCTCCTGATAACATGTCCAAAGTAAATGAGACTTAGTCTTGCCATCTTAGCCTCCAAGACGCATTCTGGTTGTACTTCTTCCAAGACAGATTTCTTTGTCCTTTTGGCAGTCCATGGTTTATTCGATACTGTTTGCCAAAAGCATAATTGAAAAGTATCAATTCTTCTTTGATCTTCCTTATTAATTGTCCAGCTTTCACATGCATATGAGAAGATTGAAACACAATGGCTTGGGTCACACACACCATAGTCTTCAAGGCAACGTCTTTGCTTTTCAACACTTAAAGAGTGTTCTAAGTTTTTTTTTTTTTTTTGCATCAGATTTGCCCAGTGCAATCCGACATTTGATTTCTTGACTGCTACTTCCATGGGTGTTGATTGTGAATCCATGTGAAGCGAAATCCTTGACAATTTCAATCTTTTTTTTTTTTTTTATCATGATGTTGCTTATTGGTCCATTTGTGAGGATTTTTGTTGTATGTTGAGGTGTGATCAATCCATACTGAAGGCTGTGGTCTTTGGTCTTCATCAGTAAGTGCTTCAAGTACTCTTCACTTTCAGCAAGCAAGGTTGTATCATCGGCATAACACAGGTTGTTAGTGAATCTTTCTCTAATACTGATGCCCCGTGTTTGTTCATATACCCCAGATTCTCAGATTATTTGCTCAGCATACATATTGAACAGGTCAGTCGAAAGGATACAACCCTGACGCACACCTTTACTGACTTTAAACCACACAGCATCCCTTTGTTCTGTTCGAATGACTGCCAGTTGCTGTGTGTACAAGTTCTTCATGAGCACAATCGACTGTGCCAGAATTTCGCATCTTCGCAAAGTTATCCATAATTTTTTATCACCCACACAGTCGAATGCCTTTGCATAGTCAATAAAACAGAGGTAAACATCTTTCCGGTATTCTCTGCTTTCAGCCAGGATCCATCTGACATCAGCAATGATATCCGTGGTTTCACGTCCTCTTCTGAATCCAGCTTAAATTTCTGGTAGTTCTCTGTGCATATACTGCTACAGCTGATCTTCAGCAAAAATGTACTTGGGTGTGATATTAATGATACCGTTCGATAATTTCTGCATTCTGTTGGATCACCTTTCTTGGGAATAGGCATAAAGATGGTCGGCCAGGCAGCTGTCTTCCAAATTTCTTGGCATAGACAAGCGAGCACTTCCAGCACTGAATCTGTTTGTTGAAGCATCCCAGTTGATATTCTGTCCATTCCTGGAGCCTTGTTTTTTGCCAGAGCCTTCAGTGCAGCTTGGACTCTCTCTCGGCTCTGGAGGAAGGTCCTTCTCCTCAATCTTCCCATGGACTGGGAGCTTCTTAGCACAGGAAGCCCGGATCCAAAGCACCGTTTCTGCTCCCAGTGCTTCTTTCTTGGTGGCATGAGGTCCCCATTCTCTGCTGGCTTCCCTTTCTTTTTATCTCTTGTAAAAAAGAGAAAAAAGGATAAAAGGTGGTGCAGGCCAACTCCAGAGAAACTTCCTTTACACTGGATCACGGATATGACCTTAGTAAGGGTGTTATAATCCCACCCTAATCCTCTTTACCATAAAATTACAATCACAAAGTAGAGGATAACCACAAAATACTGGGAATCATGGCCTAACCACGTTGACGCATCTTTTGGGTGGACACATTCAATCCATGACATTCTGCCCAATGGTCTCCAAAAATTCATGTCCTTGCTACATGTAAGACACATTCACCCTATCACATCACATCACAGCAAAAGCCCTAAATCAACTCCAAGTCCAAAATCCACAAATTCTTCTTTACCTGTGAAATCTAGAATACAAGTTTGTTTGCTTCCAAAGTACAATGGCAAACCAGGCACAAACTAGATATTTCCATTACAAATGGGAGAAATTGCAGGGAAAGTAGTGATGACAGGAGTAAAGAAAGTCTATAGAATATATTCCATTAGCCCTCAAGGCTGGAAAATAATCCTCTGTTCTCTGAGAGGATTCACACAATGGCCCTGCCCTCCAGACTCCAGGTATTGGTCGCATTCTCTGGATTCTGAGTCGAGGCCCCTGGGCCCTGGGCTTTAGCTCCGACTTTCAGGCCCAGGCAATAAGACTTACCAAAATAAAATTAAAAACATACATAAATGGATGGAAAAGGTATAATATGCAAACACCAAACAAAAGAATGTTCGACTTGCTTTGCTCATACCAAATAACATAGGTTTCAGAGTAAAAGTATATTAGCATAAACAGACGGAGAATAAAAACAATAAAAGGGTTAATTCACCTAGAAAATATAATAACCCTATGGCAGCGGATTTTTTTTTTCTTTTCTTGGTTTAAAAGTCTATGTCTCTATTACGAGAGATTCAAAATACAATGAAAAAAAAAAACTAATGGGAGGAGGAGCCAAGATGGCGGACTCGACAGACACATCCTTGGCGCCCTCTTTACAACAAAGACCCGAAAAAACAAGTGAAAGAGTATATTTGTAACAAGCTGGGAGCCTTGAGCATCAAAGGCAAGCTTAGACAACAAACTGAGGGGTAGGGGAAGGAAGGGACCTTTCAGAAGCGGAGAGGAGTTGCCGGCCCTGAATCGTGGGGAGCCCTCAGGCACCATTCCCGGAGCAGCAGAGGTGGCAGCGGCGGGTGGGTCCTAGCGTTTGGCCGCAGTCTCCTCGGGGAGAAGCAGCAGCCACACAGCCCACTCACACCTCCAGAACCTGAACAGAAGGGCACTCTCCGCAAAAGCTAAGTACTTGCGGATATTTTACTGAGCCCCCCCACCCCCACGCCAGCTACAGCGGCTGAATCCCTAGGCCTGAGATAGACCCTGGTGAGCACCTGGAGCCGTCCTCCTGGCCTTGGGGAAGGAAAAAAAATGCAACTGGGGGGAAGAGGTAATTTGCTAGCTCCATTAACTGGGGAATCTCAGGACAGAAGCGACTCCCGTCCAGGCATAAACCGTCTGTGGACCTTGAGCACCTTTCCCTTCTTCATGGACCTGTGTGGGCCTATTTCGGGAGAATAGGCCCTTGTTGGCAAAGTCCAAGCATTTCAGCGGTGCCGTGGAGAGGTGGGCGTTTGATGTTTGACATTGCTTTGCCTATTAAACAGGGTCCTCACCTACCCACATCAGGGACCTGAGGACTGGTAGCTCCACTCAGGTCACCCAGCCACCCGCGACAGGGGTCCAAAGATAACTGGTACCTCCCACTCCTTACAACCTGAAACTTTGGGTGCCCATGGTCCGTCTGCAGGACCCACCCTCCAGCATGCTCTAGGGAACAGAGATGCGTTTTTCTCAGAGACACTTGGGGGTCAGTTCTTAGTCCCCTGCCTCGTTCAGAGCTTGAGCCTCTGCTGCAATCAGATACCGGTATCTACGCCAATCACCCCTGCCCCTCTAAGACTGCAGGACAGAGCCTGTACCACACACTTGATGATCAGCTACCTGGAAACCTGAGCTGAATTCATACAAGAAAACTGAATGGACTCCTAGACTGATATACCTGATAACACATCTAGCCAGCTGGAGACAGGACACCAGAGTTCCAAAGCTGAAAACAATCAAGCTAGCTCACTCAAGCAACCCATAGCGGTATACCAAAACAAAACAAAGCAAGCAGCTACGACACAGGAAGCAAGCATAAACTAAGACAATAACTTATAGATGGCTCGGAGACAACAGTCAATATCAAGTCAGGTAAAGAAACAGACCATGATCACCTCAACAGGCTCTCAGAACAAAGAATCCAGGGATCTTCTAGATGAAAGTGCATTCCTGGAATTACCAGATGCAGAATACAAAAGTTTAATATACAGAACACTTTAGGACATCAGGAAGGAAATGAGGTAATACACAGAACGAGCCAAGGAACACACAGATAAAGCAACTGAAGAAATTAGAAAGATTATTCAGGAACATTATGAAAAGTTTTATAAGCTGGGAAAATCCATAGACACACAACAATAAGGAATTCAGAAGATTAACAATAAAATTACAGATTTAGACAACTCCGTGGAAAGTCAGAGGAGCAGAATTGAGCAAGTAGAAGCTAAAATTTCTGAACTCGAAGTTAAATCACTTGGCACTAATATATTTGAAGAAAAATCAGATAAAAGAATTGAGAAAAATGAAGAAACCTTAAGAATCATGTATGTGGGACTCTATCAAGAGAAATAAGCTACGAGTGATTGGAGTACCAAAACAGGGAGGGACAACAGAAAATATAGAGAAAATTGTTGAAGATTTGTTGGCAGAAAACTTTCCAGATGTTGTGAAAGATGACAGGATATCTATCCAAGATGCTCATCGAACTCCACGTAAGGTGGATGTTAAAAGAAAGTCACCAAGACATATTATAATCAAACTTGCCAAAACCAAAGATGAAGAGAGAATTATAAGAGCAGTGAGGGATAAACAAAAAGTCACCTACAAAGACAGCCAATAAGAATAACCTCGGACTACTCGGCAGAAACCATGCAGGCAAGAAGGCAATGGGATGACAAATTTAAAAAATGGAAGGAAAAAAATTGCCTGCAAACAATCATATATCCAGCAAAACTGTCTCTAAAATATGAAGGTAAAATAAAGACATTTCCAAATAAACACAAGTTTAGGGAATTCCTAAAAACCAAACCAAAACTACACGAAACACTAAAGGGAGTTCTTTGGTTAGAAAATCAATAATATCAGGTATCAACCGAAGACTAGAACACTAGGCAGAGCACCCAGAAGTCAACCCAGACAGGGAAATCCCCCCCAAAAAAAACAAAGCAAGATTATTTTAAAAAAGCCTAAAACAGGGCAACAGCAATGTTATTATATAAAAGAAGACAGCATTAAAATAATAAAGAGGGATTAAGAAATGTAATCATACACCTTCCATATGAAGAGGAAGGTACAACAATGCAAAGAAGTAAAAGTTAGTCTTAAATTTAGAAAAATAGGGGTAAATAATACGGTAGCCACAAAGGAGACAAACTGTCCTACTCATCAAAATAAAATACAAGGGAAAAATACAGACTCAGCAGAAACAATATCAACAACAACAAATATGAGGAAAGGACAATATAGAAAGATAATCTACTCAGCATATAAAATCAAGTGGGAAAAGAAACTATGAACAACACACAAAAAAAGACATCAAAATGATAGCACTAAATTCATAAAAAAAAAAAAAAACCTACCCATAATTACCCTGCATGTAAATGGACTAAATGCACCAATACAGAGACAGACAGTGGCAGGATGGATTGAAAAACAAGATCCGTCTCTATGCTGCCTACAAGAGACACACCTTAGACTTAGAGACACACTTAGCATCTACTCAATGGTAAAAAACTGAATTATTTCTGGCAGGAGAGACTCTGAAACCTGCTCTTGAACATACAGTAGCTACAACAAAAGGAAGAAATGATGAAATAAAAGAACTGAACAGAAGATTTCAAAGGGCGGTTTGAGACGACAAAGTATTATAAGGAAACTTGCAAAGACGAAGAGTTAGAAAAGCGCAATAGAAGAACACGTTCGGCATTTCTCAGGGTGAAAGAACTGAAGAAAAACTCAAGTTCCAATATTGAAGGATTCTATGGGAAAAATATTAAACAATGCAGGAAGCATCGAAAGAAGATGGATGGCATACAGAGTCACTGTTTCAAAAAGAAACAGCCAATATCCAAACGTTTCAGGAGGTAGCTAGGCTCAAGAACCTATGGTACCGAAGGAAGAAGTCCAAGCTGCACTGAAGGCACCGGTGAAAAACAAGGCTCCAGGAACTGACAGAGTACCAGCTGAGATGTGTCAATGAACGGATGCAGCACGGGAAGAGCTCGCTTGTCTATGCCAAGGAATTTGGAAGACAGCTACCTGGCCAACCAACTGGAAGAGATCCACACTTGTGCCCATTCCAAAGAAAGGCGATCCAATAGAATGTAGAAATTGTCCAAAATATCATGAATATCACACACAGGTAAAATTTTGCTGAAGATCATTCAAAAGCAGTTGCAGCAGTATAGTGACAGGGAATTGCCAGAAATTCAAGCCCAGTTCTGAAGAGTGCGTGGAACGAGGGATATCGTTGCTGATATCAGATGGATCTTGGCTGAAAGCAGAGAATGCCAAAAAGTCTTTTACCTGTGTTTTATTGACTATGCAAAGGCATTTGACTGTGTGGTTCATAACAAATTATGCACAATCTTGTGAAGAATGGGAATTCCAGAACACTTAATTGTGCTCATGAGGAACCTGTGCTCAGACCAAGACGCAGTCATTAGCACAGAACAAGGGGATACTATGAGGTTTTAAGTTGAGAAAGGTGTATGTTAAGGTTGCATCCTTTCACCATATTTATTCAATCTGTATGGAGGAAATAATTCAAGAAGATAAACTATAAGAAGAAGAAAGCGGGTATCAGGATTGGAAGAAGACTCATTAACAACCTGCAATAGGCAGAGGACACAACTTCTCTTGCTGAAAGTGAAGAGGACGTGAAGCAGTCACTGAAGAAAATCAATGACCACAGCCTTCACTATGAATTATACCACAACACAAAGAAAACAAAAAATCCTCACATATGGATTAATAAGCAACATCATGGTCGATGGAGAGAAGATTGAAGTTGTCAAGGATGTCTTTATACTTGGACCCACAATCCACGCCCATGGAAGTAGCAGCGAAGAAATCAATGACATATTGCATTGGGCAAATGTACTGCGAAAGCCATCTTTAAAGTGTTAAAAACCAAAAATGTCACTTTAAGGACTAAGGTGCGCCTGACCCAGGCCATGGTATTTTCAATCGTCTCATATGCATGCAAAACCTGGAAAATGAATGAGGAAGACTGGAGAGGAATTGATGCCTTCGAATTAAGGTCTTGGCCAAGAATATTGAATATACCATGGACTGCCACAAGAACGAACAAATCTGTCTTGGAAGAAGTACAGCCAGAATGCTCCTTAGAAGGAAGGATGGTGAGATTTTCTTACGCACTTTGGACATGTTATCAGGAGGCACTGGTCCCTCGAGAAGGACATCTTGCGTGGTAAAGTAAAGGGTTGGTGAAAAGAGAGAGACCTTTAAGAAGATGGGTTGACACACTGAGTGCAATACTAGTCTCAAAGATAGCAGCCTTTGTGAGGATGGCGCAGGATCGGCAGTGTTTCCATCTGTACAAAGGGGCGCCGTGAGTCAGAATCCACTGGATAGCACATAACAACAAAAACACAAGTAGATGAGTTGAACTGGGGGAATCACCACCCTGCATCCTTCAAGTCTTTGATGGTGGCAGTTATCTCTATAATTCCTCCAGGAATGCGGTACTGCTTTTGGTTTACTATTTTCCTAGATAGGCAGTTCTAATGGTTTCCCCTTGGCTTTTCCTACCATAATAGCCCTTACTCCACTTGTCTGGAATCCACAAAGGTAGTTCTGCAAGTTGTTGGGTATTCCAATTCCAATTATGTGTTTAGGAACTGGGGAAATCACTACGTGATGGATTCAGGGACCCACTGAATCCACTGTGAAATGAACCAGAGCTATGGCTCCATTAAGAACCTGACTTCCGTACAACCGCTTTCTGACCGGTGGGCCACAGTGACATCTAGGGTCTCCTGGATTCAGTGTCAGTTCAGAGGCAGTATCCAGTAATTCTTACGCTTGTACAGATCAAGTAACTACTCGATAGACTTCCCATCTATTTCACTCCTAGGGACACCATGACTAAGTAGCCAATGCCATGAGTCCATAGGAGTCAGGCTACTCTCATTACTGCTTTGACTCCACTGTCCATTATGTGAACCACACCTACCTTGTTCTTGTCCATTGAGTCACCCACATGGCCCCTAACACCATGGGGTCCAATCAGCCCCATTGTAGTTTGGTATCTTAATTCAGTTAGGGCATCTCCCATTGTGAGATCTGACTTCCATAAAAGAACAATCACAGCAGTCTTCAAGGATGCTGGGGCTCCCCTCACAAATTTATTCCTCACCATTGCGGTATAAAGGTGTGTCCTCTGGGCATTCCATGTGTGGGTCTGTGGGTCTAAGCCGAGAAATCCACTCTAACATGCCAGTTTCCCTAAGCCTTTGGATACCTTCTTCTACTGTGAAATCAAGGCGGGTCTGGCACTTCAGCTGGGTTTAGTGTGGGCCACCGCTTAATCTGTGCTTCACTGAATCAGTCACATAAACTATTAAATCCTTTCCTAAGCTCTCTAGCTGAAACACTGGATGAAGGATCTGTGCTTAGTGGACCCATATCAATGAACTCAGGCTGATGCAACTTTATGTTCCTTGCACCATTATCCCACACCCATAATAGCAACTCCCACACCTAGTCCCCAGGCTTTTGTTTGTATGTATTAGAAAAGTCAAGCAGTTCTTTTTCTTTTGGAGTGCAGTGTACCTCCCCCTGGATCAGATTTTGTGCTTTACCTTTGAGGATAGCAGGGACTTCAGTCTAGTTATAGGCCTAGAAGCAACAATGGGTGTTGGGAATGTGTCTGGAGAACATTCAGCAATGTCTTGTAAGACATCTGCCTTAAGGGATGATGCCCCAGGCAGTGACTCAGACATCACCCTAGTGGACGACTGAGACAAAGGCTCTTCAGACACAACTGGGTTAATCTCAGCAGATGGGGGTCTGAGGGGCTAACAGTTTTCCTGGGGAGGGTGGTTTAGCAGCCAAACATGGAGTAATCCCTTCAGGCGGGAGCTGCTATTTGGTGATGGCCTTGCTATTCCTCAATGAAACTCATTTTCTTTCACTCCTAATAGAGTGTGGGATTTTGTTCTTCAACAACACAAACAAACAGAAAACATGACCAGAGCCTTTGCAGCAGCAAATTAGCTAGGAGAAGATTATAATGTAATGCTTTCAAGTTCTGATTTAAAGTAGAATTCTAACCCAGACAAAATGTGAGGGCAATCAAGGCATTTCCAGACAAGTAAGTAAGAACTTAAACATCTACTTGCAAGGCATGCACCTTGAGGAAACTGTTGGAGAAAGGAAATCAGCACAAAGGACTCTGTTCTACTCTACTCTACTCTACACCATTCTGCTCTGCTCTACCCTTTTCTACTCTATTCTATTGTATTCTTTCCCTTCTCTTCTACTGTGTTCAATTCTACTCTATTCCATCCTACCCTAACGTAATCTATTCTACTGGATTCGATTCCACACATTTCGATGCGATTTGGCTCCAATCGGCTCCTTTCCACTCCATTCATCCCCAATCGGCTCAAATCGGTTCGATTCAGCTCTAATCAGCTCCATTCGGCTCTAGTCAGCTCTAATAGGCTCTATGCAGCTCTATTAGACTCTACTCAACTCTATTATCTCTTTTCGACTCCATGCTACACCATTCTACTCCATCCTACTCTATTCTCTATTGTATGCTATTGTACTCTACCCTACTCTAGTCGATTGTAATCGATTTGATTTGATTTGATTTGAATTGATCAGATTCAATGCAATTCGACGGGATTCGACCCGATACGGCACGATTCCACGGGATTCGGCGTGATTCGTCTTGATTTCTATCAGTTTACCTCTTTTTGGCTGTATTTGGCTCTATTCGGCAATTGAATCTGCTTCTAAGACAAAGGTTTAGTCTGTCATTAGAATAAGATTCCTGAGTCAAAAACCAAACCATACGACTTTTAAGAAAAAACTAAGGTTTTTTTAAGATCTTTGGGTTAAATAACTATTGTTTCTTGGTAACTTATGATAAACTCCTGACAAGTTTGAAAGCCACAAAAATTTTCATAAAGAAAAAGTGCTAAAAAAGTTTATTTAATATGACATAAATTACACGGAACATGTTTTTAAAGTCGTAAGAAGTGCCTGATTCTTTCTTTTTGGGTTGTTGCTAACTTGGTTGATTTATCTTTGGAGTTTAACACCATTAAAAGCCAATGGTTTCACTGCACAATTCACATCATTTACCTATGAAGTGATTTTTGTTGCTGTTCAGGTATTTAGAGCCTTAACGGTCTTGGTATATTCTTGATATATCCTGACTGCATGGTGTTGTGTCTCAATATTATGCGCTACACCTGAAGTTCTTTAAAAATATGGTTAATGGTTTGTAACTGATTTCTGTCAGGTCTTTCATCATCAAGGATTATGTATTACCAATTAAACATGGCCATATTAAGTTTTGTCAGCTGCAGATAAGTTTTTACTTACTGATTTCCTGAAAACACTTGACCAAAATATCTAAACTAAAGGGCACTATGGGTTTTATGTGAGAATACTCCTGATGCTTTAAGGTCCGACTTTCTGGAGATAAGAAATCATATTCCTCTTTTCTCCTAAATTATCTAACTAGTGGGTTTAAATATTGTAACTCTTGAACTAAAGGTTCTTGTTGACAAACTTAACAAAGTTGTGGATATCATGACCAGAAAGGTGTCTGAAATTTGCGCCATGATTTTACAAATTAGAATAGCAATCTTGGGTTTGGCAGAATGTTGAGGCACATGAAAAACAGTTACTGATGCTGCTTATGCGTGAACAAACACCTCAGGAAATTTGTTTCCTTGGTTCAAAGGCCTTAGAGTCATGGTTTTGAAACAGGCTGCTCAGCCATATTTTGAACCGTACCTGAGCCATTTTTTCTCTTCTTTCTTCTTTCTCTTCTTTCCCTCCCCCCAGCCCATCCTTGCCGCCAAGTAAGATCCTGATGTTAGCTCCCCAAATGATTAAGTGTTAACCAATGTTTCCTGTAAGTCTGTGGAAAACAAGTGATATTGATCTAAGCCTGTCAAATAAGACGAAGGATGGCGCCAGCTACCCCCTGAGCTGATGGGATAATGGCAGGAAAAGGTCAACAGGTTTGAGATCGGACCTCCTAAACCAAACAAGAAAAAGAGCGCACATTCCACAAGTCCCTAAAACTTATGGCCCCTTTTCCCTTTAAAACCCGAACCCATTGATAGTCTAGTGAGACAGACGACTTTAGGAGGAGATCATTCCCCCGTCTCCATATACCGGTATATCTAATAAAGCTCTTGCTACCCACCTCACCCCGTCTCAAGAATTGGCTCTCTGCGGCAGGCGGCTCTAACTCGTGAAATTGCGGTAACAGCTTCAGTGGTGAATTCAGACAATTAGCCTAATGTTAGTGTTTCTGTTCTACCTCCTGATTTGCTGGAAGGTGCGTGAGATCTTAAAAACAGATAGTATTGAATAGTTTTTTTAACTTTTATTGAGCTTCAAGTGAACGTTTACAAATCAAGTCAGACTGACACATATAATTTTATATACACCTTACTCCCTACTCCCACTTGCTCTCCCCCTAATGAGTCAGCCCTTCCAGTCTCTCGTGGCAATTTTGTCAGCTTCCAACCCTCTCTATCCTCCCATCCCCCCTCCAGAAAGGAGATGCCAACACAGTCTCAAGTGTCCACCTGATACAAATAGCTCACTGTTCATCAGCATGTCTCTCCTACCCACTGTCCAGTCCCTTTCATGTCTGATGAGTTGTCTTCGGGAATGGTTCCTGTCCTGGGTCAACAGAAGGTTTGGGGACCATGACCGCCGGGATTCCTCTAGTCTCAGTCAGACCATTAAGTATGGTCTTTTTGTGAGAATTTGGGGTCTGCATCCCACTGATCTCCTGCTCCCTCAGGGGTTCTCTGTTGTGCTCCCTGTCAGGACAGTCATCGGTTGTGGCCAGGCACCATCTAGTTCCTCTGGTCTCAGGATGATGTAAGTCTCAGGTTCATGTGGCCCTTTCTGTCTCTTGGGCTCTTAGTTATCGTGTGACCTTGGTGTTCTTCATTTTCCTTTGAAAGGTGGGTTGAGACTAATTGATGCATCTTAAATGGCCGCTTGTTAGCATTTAAGACCCCAGAAGCCACATTTCAAAGTGGGATGCAGAATGTTTTCATAATAGAATTATTTTGCCATTTGACTTAGAAGTCCCCTTAAACCATGGTCCCCGAACCCCCGCCCTTGCTCCGCTGACCTTTGAAGCATTCAGTTTATCCCGGAAACTTCTTTGCTTTTGGTCCAGTCCAGTTGAGCTGACCTTCCATGTATTGAGTATTGTCCTTCCCTTCACCTAAAGCAGTTCTTATCTACTAACTAATCAGTAAAAAACCCTCTCCCTCCCTCCACCCCCCCTGCTCGTAACCACAAAAGTATGTGTTCTTCTCAGTTTATACTATTTCTCAAGATCTTATAATAGTGGTCTTATACAATATTTGTCCTTTTGCCTCTGACTAATTTCGCTCAGCATAATGCCTTCCAGGTTCCTCCACGTTATGAAATGTTTCACAGATTCGTCACGGTTCTTTATCGATGCGTAGTATTCCTTTGTGTGATTACACCATAATTTATTTAACCATTCGTCCATTGATGAACACCTTGGTTGCTTCCATCTTTTTGCTATTGTAAACAGAGCTGCAATAAACATGGGTGTGCATATATCTGTTTGTGTGAAGGCTCTTATTTCTCTAGGGTCTATTCCGAGGAGTGGGGTTTCTGGGTTGTATGGTAGTTCTATTTCTAACTGTTTAAGATAACGCCAGATAGATTTCCAAAGTGGTTGTACCATTTGACATTCCCTCCAGCAGTGTATAAGAGTTCCAATCTCTCCGCAGCCTCTCCAACATTTATTATTTTCTGTTTTTTGGATTAATGCCAGCCTTGTTGGAGTGAGATGGAATCTCTTCGTAGTTTTAATTTGCATTTCTCTAATGGCTAATGATCGAGAGCATTTTCTCATGTATCTGTTAGCTGCCTGAATATCTTCTTTAATGAAGTGCGTGTTCATATCCTGTGCCCACTTCTTGATTGGGTTGTTTGTCTTTTTGTGGTTGAGTTTTGACAGAATCATATAGATTTTAGATATCAGGCGCTGGTCAGAGATGTCATAGCTGTAAATTCTTTCCCAATCTGTAGGTGGTCTTTTTCCTCTTTTGGTGAAGTCTTTAGATGAGCATAGGTGTTTGATTTTTAGGAGCTCCCAGTTATCCGGTCTCTCTTCGTCATTTTTGGTAATGTTTTGTATTCTGTTTATGCCTTGTATTAGGGCTCCTAAGGTTGTCGCTATTTTTTCTTTCATGATCTTTATTGTTTAGGTCTTTGATCCACTTGGAGTTAGTTTTTGTGCATGGTGTGAGGTATGGGTCCTGTTTCATTTTTTTGCAAATGGATATCCAGTTATGCCAGCACCATTTGTTAAAAAGACTATCTTTTCCCCAATTAACTGACACTGGGCCTTTGTCAAATATCAGCTGCTCATATGTGGATGGATTTATATCTCGGTTCTCAATTCTGTTCCACTGGTCTATGTGTCTGCTGTTGTACCAGTACCAGGCTGTTTTGACTACTGTGGCTGTATAATAGGTTCTGAAATCAGGTAGAGTGAGGCCTCCCACTTTCTTCTTCTTTTTCAGTAATGCTTTGCTTATCCGAGGCTTCTTTCCCTTCCATATGAAGTTGGTGATTTGTTTCTCCATCACATTAAAAAATGACATTGGAATTTGAATCGAAAGTACATTGTATGTATGGATGGCTTTTGGTAGAATAGACTTTTTTACTATATTAAGTCTTCCTATCCATGAGCAAGGTATGTTTTTCTACTTAAGTAGGTCCTTTTTAGTTTCTTGTAGTAGTACTTTGTAGTTTTCTTTGCATAGATCTTTTACATCTTTGGTAAAATTTATTCCTAAGTATTTTATCTTCTTGGTCACTACAGTGAATGGTATTGATTTGGTTATTTCCTCTTCGATGTTCTTTTTGTTGATGTAGAGGAATCCAAGTGATTTTTGTATGTTTATCTTATAACCTGAGACTCTGCCAAACTCTTCTATTAGTTTCAGTAGTTTTCTGGAGGATTCCTTAGATTTTTCTGTGTATAAGATCATGTCATTTGCAAATAAAGATAATTTTACTTCTTCCTTGCCAGTCCGAATGCCCTTTATTTCTTTGTCTAGCCTAATTGCTCTGGCTAGGACCTCTAGCACAATGTTGAATAAGAGCGGTGATAAAGGGCATCCTTGTCTGGTTCCCGTTCTCAAGGGAAATGCTTTCAGGCTCTCTCCATTTAGAGTGATGTTGGTTGTTGGCTTTGTATAGATGCCCTTTATCATGTTGAGGAACTTTCCTTCAATTCCTATTTTGGTGAGAGTTTTTATCATAAATGGGTGTTGGACTTTGTCAAATGCCTTTTCTGCATCAATTCATAAGATCATGTGGTTTTTGTCTTTTGTTTTATTAATATGGTGGATTACATTAATGGTTTTTCTAATATTAAACCAGCCTTGCATACCTGGTATAAATCCCACTTGGTCATGGTGGATTCATTTTTTGATATGTTGTTGAATTCTATTGGCTAGAATTTTGTTGAGGATTTTTGCATCTATGTTCATGAGGGTTATAGGTCTGTAATTTTCATTTTTTGTAATGTCTTTACCTGGTTTTAGTATCAGGGAGATGGTGGCTTCATAGAATGAGTTGGGTAGTATTCCGTCATTTTCTATGCTTTGAAGTACCTTTAGTAGTAGTGGTGTTAACTCTTTGAAAGTTTGGTAGAACTCTGCAGTGAAGCCGTCCGGGCCAGGGTTTTTTTTTGTTGGGAGTTTTTTGATTACCATTTCAATCTCTTTTTTTTTGTTATGGGTCTATTTAGTTGTTCTACTTCTGAATGTGTTAGTTCAGGTAGGTAGTGTTTTTCCAGGAATTCATCCATTTCTTCTAGGTTTGCAAATTTGTTAGAGTACAATTTTTCGTAATAATCTGATATGATTCTTTTAATTTCAGTTGGGTCTGTTGTGATGTGGCACTTCTGGTTTCTTATTTGGGTTATTTGTTTCCTTTCCTGTATTTCTTTAGTCAGTTTAGCCAATGGTTTATCAATTTTGTTAATTTTTTCAAAGAACCAGCTTTTGGCTTTGTTAATTCTTTCAGTTGTTTTTCTGTTCTCTAATTCATTTAGTTCAGCTCTAATTTTTATTATTTGTTTTCTTCTGGTGCCTGATGGATTCTTTTGTTGCTCACTTTCTATTTGTTCAAGTTGTAGGGACAGTTCTCTGATTTTGGCTCTTTCTTCTTTTTGTATGTGTGCATTTATCGATATGAATTGGCCTCTGAGCACTGCTTTTGCTGTGTTCCAGAGGTTTTGATAGGAAGTATTTTCATTCTCTTTGCATTCTATGAATTTCCGTATTTCCTCCTTAATGTCTTCTATAACCGAGTCTTTTTTCAGGAGGGCATTGTTCAGTTTCCAAGTATTTGATTTCTTTTCCCTAACTTTTCTGTTATTGATTTCCACTTTTATGGCCTTGTGGTCCGAGAAGCTGCTTTGTAATATTTCGATGTTTTGGATTCTGCAAAGGTTTGTTTTATGACCTAATATGTGGTCTATTCTAGAGAATGTTCCATGTGCACTAGAAAAAAAAGTATATTTTGCAGCAGTTGGGTGGAGAGTTCTGTATAAGTCAATGAGGTCAAGTTGGTTGATTGTTGTAATTAGGTCTTCCGTGTCTCTATTGAGCTTCTTACTGGATGTCCTGTCCTTCTCCGAAAGTGGTGTGTTGAAGTCTCCTACTATAATTGTGGAGGAGTCTATCTCAGTTTTCAGTTCTGTTAAAATTTGATTTATGTATCTTGCAGCCCTGTCATTGGGTGCATAAATTTTTAATATGGTTATATCTTCCTGGTCAATTGTCCCTTTTATCGTTTTGTAGTGTCCTTCTTTATCTTTCTGGTGGATTTAAGTTTAACGTCTATTTTGTCACAAATTAATATTGCTACTCCTCTTCTTTTTTGCTTATTGTTTGCCTGATGTATTTTTTTCCATCCTTTGAGTTTTAGTTTGTTTGTGTCTCTAAGTCTAAGGTGTGTCTGCCGTAGGCAGTATATAGACGGATCGTGTTTCTTTATCCAGTCTGAGACTCTCTGTCTCTTTATTGGTGCATTTAGTCCATTTACATTCAGCATAATTATAGATAAGTATGTGTTTAGAGTTGTAATTTTGATGCCTTTGTATGTGTTGTTGACAATTTCAATTTTCTACTTTTTTGTGCTGAGACGTTTTTCTTTGTAAATTGTGTGTTCCTCATTTTCATAGTATTTGACTTTATGTTTGCTGAGTCGTTACGTTTTTCACGGTTTTTATTTTGAGTTATGGAGTTGTTATACCTCTTTGTGGTTACCTTAATATTTACCCCTATTTTTCTAAGTAAAAAGCTAACTTGTATTGTCCTGTATCACCCTGTATCCCTCTCCATATGGCAGTTCTATGCCGCCTGTATTTAGTCCCTCTTTTTGATTATTGTGATCTTTTACATATTGACTTCAATGATTCCGTTTTGAGCATTTTTTAAATTAATCTTAATTTGTTTTTGTGATTTCCCTATTTAAGCTGATATCAGGATGCTCTGTTCTGTGACCTTGTGTTGTGCTGGTATCTGATATTATTGGTTTTCTGACCAAACAATTTCCTTTAGTATTTCTTGTAGCTTTGGTTTGGTTTTTGCAAATTCTCTAAGCTTGTGTTTATCTGTAAATATCTTAATTTCGCCTTCACATTTGAGAGAGAGTTTTGCTGGATATATGATCCTTGGCTGGCACTTTTTCTCCTTCAGTGCTCTGTATATGTCATCCCATTGCCTTCTTGCCTGCATGGTTTCTGCTGAGTAGTCTGAACTTATTCTTATTGATTCTCCCTTGTAGGAGACCTTCTTTTATTCCTGGCTGCTTTTAAAATTTTCTCTTTATCTTTGGTTTTGGCAAGTTTGATGATAATATGTCTTGGTGTTTTTCTTTTTGGATCAATCTTAAATGGGGTTCGATCAGCATCTTGGATAGATATCCTTTCGTCTTTCATGATGTCAGGGAAGTTTTCTGTCAGCAGAACTTCAGCTATTCTGTCTGTGTTTTCTGTCCTCCCTCCCTGTTCTGGGACTCCAATCACACGCAAGTTATCCTTCTTGATAGAGTCCCACATGAGTCCTAGGGTTTCTTCATTTTTTTTAATTCTTTTATCTGATTTTTTCCAGCTATGTTGGTGTTAATTCCCTGGTCATCCAGATTTCCCACTCTGCATTCTAATTGCTCGAGTCTGCTCCTCTGACTTCCTATTGCGTTGTCTAATTCTGTAATTTTATTGTTAAACTTTTGGATTTCTGAATGCTGTCTCTCTATGGATTCTTACAACTTATTAATTTTTCCACTATGTTCTTGAATAATCTTTTTGAGTTCTTCAACTGTTTTATCAATGTGTTCCTTGGCTTTTTCTGCAGATTGCCTTATTTCATTTCTGAGGTCATCCCTGATGCCTTGAAGCATTCTGTAGATTAGTTTTTTATATTCTGTATCTGATAATTCCACGGTTGTATCTTCATTTGGGAAAGATTTTGATTCTTTTGTTTGGGAGGTTGTAGAAGTAGTCATGGTCTGCTTCTGTATTTGGTTTGATATCGACTGCTGTCTCTGAGCCATCACTAAGATACTGTAGTGATTTATTCTATATTTGCTCACTGAGTCTTGTTTTGTTTTCTTTCAATATACGTGGATGTGCTACTAGATTGTGCTGTCTTGATTGTTGTAGCCCTCGACTTAGTTATGACCTATTACCAGCTGGTTTGGGCTGTTACCATATATATATGCCTGAGTCCATTCACTATTCTTGAGTAGAATCTGATTTTGGGTCATCAAGTGTGTGATTCACCCTATCACCTATCCACCTTGAGAAGTAGTGGTGATAGTTGTGTACACCAGATTCTAGTAGCAGCTGGGGTTCACACTCCAGGGGGAGCAGGATGCTGACAGGTTTCCCCCAAGTGTCAGTGAGGTAGGTGTGTCTCTATTCCTAAAGCACCTTGGTGGGTGGGCTCTGCAGCTGTACCTTAGGCCCCCAATGCAAGTACCTCTACAGATAGGTAGCTGTCACCCTCCTTAGACCCCTAAGGCAGAAGGCTAAGTGGTCTGGGGGGAGCTTCAGCCCTCAGTTCCCTGTTGTGGGTCAGTGAGGGCTCTGTTAAATACGCAGAGATATCTGACCTAGAAAACTTGTCTTTCCAGTAATGCTCTAAAAAAAAATGCAGTCAGATCCCTATCAGAAATGCCTTTGCATTATAATAGCCACCTTGTTCCCCGTAGGGATGAAAGCCCGAGACTGTGGTTGATATATGCTTGGCTAGAGGTGGGTCTGTCTTTTTAGTCCGATTAGGGAAGGATTTTTGGTCCCTGGATTTGCTGTGGTTGCTTCTCTCAAGCCGGAAGAATGGGTTAGGAAAAGACCCCCCAAAAAGGGAAAAGAAAAACCGTGGAGCAGTGCTCCCTCTGGCTGAGGAAATTCCAAAGTTAATGAAGCCGCCTGGGAAGGGGAGGGGAGGGTTCAGAAAAACAGGAGAGAGTAACACCCCGGAATATAGACAAAGTTACTTATCTTGCGTGGGGTGACTATTTTATCTGAGATTCCCGAGGGGCATGTCTCCTATGTGTTCTGGCTGGGTACAGATTGCCCCCAAGGGTCAGGCCCGCAGAAGCCTCAGTCAGTTCCTCCACTGCCATTCCAAAGACCCGAGCCAAGGTTCCCAGGCTGGGACACTGCACTCCCGGCTCCAAAACCAGTCGCTGCTTCCCAGCGACTTCTCCTCCCGCCAGCCGCGTCACCGCGCCACCAATGCTGATCAGCTGGGACCCCTCCCGAAGTCAGGTCGGGGGGTAGGGCTGCGCCCCGTGTTTGCACCACCACAGGATGTTGTGTTCAGCTCCCCTGCGCCCAGTCCTAAGCCCAGCGCCAAGGATACCTGAATGGAACGCTGGCTCCAGGCTCCAAAAATAGTCCCTGCATCCCCGTAGTTGTTAGTTCACTGTCTCTGTCACTCAGATCAACTCTTTAAATCTGTGTTTGTTGGTCAGGGTTCGTAGATTCTCATGTATGTGATCGGTTCACTTGTTTTTCCGAGTCTTTGTTGTAAGAGGTAACCAAGGTAGAGTCTACCTAGTCAGCCTTCTTGGCTCGGATATTAACTAAACTCAACACAGAGGTCTGAGTGAGGGTCAGCAGGCCACGTAGCTGAAGAGAAGGCCAGGTGGGCAAGACAAAGGCTTCTTTGCCATCACCATGGAGACAGACCCCCAACACAAGAGTGGGCGGAGCTTATGAGGGGCCTGGTGACAAGACTCAGCCAATGGCAGAGATCCGGCCCACCAGGAAGACGACACAGGGCCCTCCATTGTGACCTATGACACCTAGTGGCCACAGGATTCCAGCACACCCTGGGAAAGGCTAAACAGGTACAAGGGAGCCCCTGGTGCGGACTGCTTCAGGGCGTTGGCAGAGCAGGCCAGGGTCCAATTTTCCCACTTTGTTGAGATTATCAGTAAGCCAGACATCCCCTCTCAGCATCTCTTGTCTCTGTCTCTCTCTGTCTCTCTCTTTATGTGTTCATTCTCTGAAATCTCTTCCTCCTCCCCCTGAGTCACTTCACAGCTTGGAGTGCCTGACAGAGTGCCTAGAGACGAAAGAGGAAAGGGGGAAGGCCTCTGGCTCTACTGGTTACCTACGGGCAGAGAAGACCTGGTAGTCTACCTGGAAGGTCTGGAGAGTAGTGATTGATTGGGGAGCTATCTCACTTCACGGGCGGACCCTGGCGAGGTGAAGCTTGCTGACAAGTGGCAGCCTCTCCGGAGACTACGAATTCCACTGATAACATTGTGTGCAAACACCGGAATGAGTGTCATGGGCAGAAAAGATTGACACGTACCTGCCACAGGCCCATCCTGGGTCTAAAGAGTCCACCCTGGTCTCCAGCAACTCATCATCTCCGCACACACTTTCCTGCAGACATGGAATACACCTCTCTCCACGAGTGCCTTCACCTGCTAGGAAACACAGGATGTCACTCAGCCAAAGGAAAGCACGGGCAAAGTCAACGGAAGCCCCCGTTTTCAAGATTTTGCCCTCTGCTGCTCCACACCTTCCGGTGGCACGATGCACGTGCGTCACATCCCCGAAGACAAGGCCGTAATCCGGGCATCCAGGGCCCCGGCAGTCCGGAGTCTGCGGATGGCGGCCTACGGATCACCTCTTTGCCACGTACAGGAGGGAGACCTGGGCCGTAGACTGGCTCCGCTAGAGCTCCACGACCTCAGCTATCTTCCCTGACCTTTGGCCCGTGCCCTCGTGAGTGTGTCATCTCTACTTCCACTTCTCTTCCCACCACACTGAATCCGCCACCTGCGGATACCTGAGCGTGGAAATCAACATCTATCACTGGCTGCAGTGTCACAGGGCACTAGGTGTCTAGGCTCAGGCCGACCTTGGCTGTCTTCTGCCCAGGCAAGGAGCCTAATCCTTCCAAGGAAATCTGGACACGTGGTCACTGCCCGACATCCTTTCTTTCATCCACACAGCGGTCTAGATGAGGGTAAAGAGGCCAGGCAGGCCAGGTGAAGGCTGAGTGCGGGGCCTAAGGCTTCTTTCCCAATCACCATGGACACAGCCACCGGAAGGCTGACCGCAACTTCTCACGGGGACGGGTCACAAACACTGAGCCAATAGGAGAGGTCCAGCCTAACCGGCCAGTTCCGCAGAACCCTCCGTTGTACCCATGGACACACAACGGCCCCTTGTGTCTTTGGCCACAAAATCGAGGGCACCCAGGGAAGAGCTTCAGAGTAGGCAACCCCTGATGTGGACACGTTCGACACACTGGGACAGCAGGCAGCTACCTCTTTTCCACTTACGCTGGGATATCAGTAGGCAAGGCGCCCTTCCTCAGCATCTATGGCCCCTCTCTGGATGTGTTCATTCAGAGAAATCTCTTCATTCTACCCCTGAGACACATCTCAAGTATGAGGGGCCTGAGACAGAGCCTGGAGATGAAACGGGGGAGGCTTCTGGCTGTACCGCTTCCCCGTGGGTAGAGCATAGCGGGCAGTCTCTCTGGAAGGTCTTAGCTTCTGTTGCTTGACATGGGCAATACAGGAGGGGCGGACCCTGGCCAGGTGGAGCTTGTGGGCAGATGCAACCTCTCCGGCGACGAATAATTCCGCGGCTGCTTTCTTTGGTGAAAACCTCCCCCCGCCAACTCGCATGGGCAGAGAACATTGACCCACACCTGCCAGGGGCCTTTCCTGGGACTAAAGATCCCAACCTGGTCTCAACGTCGTCACCCTCTCAGCACACACCTTTCCTGCACACAGAATCCTGCCTTTCTCCGTCAGGGCCTCATCCTACTAGGAAAAAAAGCATGCCGCTCAAAAAGGCCGATGCCAGGGAGATCGAGGAGACGCTGCCATTTTCCACATTTTTGCTGTCTTTTTTCCATGTCCCCGCCTCCGGTGGAAGGCTGCGTATGTGGCCGGGCTCCGAAGGCAAGGCCGAAATCCTGGCAGCCTGGGCCCCAGCAGTCCAATGGTTTATGGACGTGGGGCCACGGATGACCTGTTTGCCACATACAGGAGAAGTCCTTGGGCCCTTCACTGCCTCCCCATTCAGCTCCACGACGTCCACTACTCGCCCTGGCCTTTGGCCAGTGCCCCCATTGAAAGCGTGCTCGGGAGCCATGTTTCACCACCCATCACCGTCATTCTGCCACCAGGGGATATGTGAGTGTGGGAGTCACCATTTGTCACTGGCAGCAGCGTCACAAGTCACTAGACTTCCAGGAACCCGCAGACCTAGGCTGCCTTCTGCCTCAGGCAAGGTCCTGAATCCTTTCTCCCAGATGCTGACACCTGGGCACTGGCGGACATTCATTTGTATCAACACAGAGGTCTCAGTGGGGGTCAGAAGGCCAGGTAGGTGAAGTGAAGGCCAGGCGGGCGGGACTAAGGCTTCTTTGCCATCACCATGGAGACAGTCCCCCCACCGCAGGAGTGGGCGGAGCTTATGAGGGGCCTGGTGACAAGACTCAGCCAATGGCAGAGATCCGGCCCACCAGGAAGACGACACAGGGCCCTCCATTGTGACCTATGACACCTAGTGGCCACAGGATTCCAGCACACCCTGGGAAAGGCTACGCAGGTACAAGGGAGCCCCTGGTGCGGACTGCTTCAGGGCGTTGGCAGAGCAGCCCAGGGTCCAATTTTCCCACTTTCCTGAGATTATCAGTACGCAAGACATCCCCACTCAGCATCTCTTGTCTCTCTCTCTCTGTCTCTCTCTTTATGTGTTCGTTCTCTGAAATCTCTTCCTCCTCCCCCTGAGTCACTTCACAGCTTGGAGTGCCTGACAGAGTGCCTAGAGACGAAAGAGGAAAGGGGGAAGGCCTCTGGCTCTACTGGTTACCTATGGGCAGAGAAGATCTGGTAGTCTACCTGGAAGGTCTAGAGAGTAGTGATTGATTGGAGAGCTACATCACGGGCGGACCCTGGCCAGGTGAAGGTTGCTGACAAGTGGCAGCCTCTCCGGAGACTACGAATTCCACTGATAACACTGTGTGCAAACACCGGAATGAGTGCTATGGCCAGAAAAGATTGACACGTACCTGCCACAGGCCTATCCTACGTCTGAGGAGTCCACCTTGGTCTCCAGCAACTCATCATCTTAGCACACACTTTGCCTGCACACATGGAATCCGCCTCTCTCCACGAATGCCTTCTCCTGCTGGGAAACACAGGATGGCACTCAGCCAAAGGAGAGCACAGGCAAAGTCAACTGAAGTCCCCATTTTCAACATTTTGCCCTCTGCTGCTCCACGGCCTTCGCTGGCACACGGCATGTGCGTCACTTCTCCGAGGACAAGGTTGAAATCCCGGCATCCAGGGCCCCGGCAGTCCAGAGTCTGCGGATGGCGGTATACTCTGCGGATGGTGGCATCTTTGTGCCACGTACAGGAGGGAGGCCTGTGCCCTAGACTGGCTCTGCTAAGAGCTCCACGACATGAGCTATTTTCCCTGGGGATATGTGAGTGTGGGAGTCACCATTTGTCACTGGCAGCAGTTTCACAAGTCACTAGACTTCCAGGTACCCGCTGACCTAGGCTGCCTTCTGCCCGAGGCAAGGTCCCGAATCCTTTTTACCAGATGCTGACACCTGGGCACTGGCGGACATTAATTTTTTTTTTATTAACTTTTATTGAGCTTCAAGTGAACGTTTACAAATCAAGGCAAACTGTCACATATACGTGTATATAAACCTTACCCCGTACTCCCATTTGCTGTCCCCCTAATGAGTCAGCCCTTTCAGTCTCTAGTGACAATTTTGCCTGCTTCCAACTCTCTCTATCCTCCCATCCCCCCTCCAGAAAGGAGATGCCAACACAGTCTCAAGTGTTCACCTGATACAAATAGCTCACTGTTCATCAGCATGTCTCTCCTACCCACTGTCCAGTCCCTCTCATGTCTGATGAGTTGTCTTCGGGAATGGTTCCTGTCCTGGGCCAACAGAAGGTTTGGGGACCATGACCGCCGGGATTCCTCTAGTCTCAGTCAGACCATTAAGTATGGTCTTTTTGTGAGAATTTGGGGTCTGCATCCCACTGATCTCCTGCTCCCTCAGGGGTTCTCTGTTGTGCTCCCCATCAGGGCAGTGATTGGTTGTGGCCGGGCACCATCTTGTTCTTCCGGTCTCAGGATGATGTAAGTCTCAGGTTCATGTGGCCCTTTCTGTCTCTTGGGCTCTTACTTATCGTGTGACCTTGGTGTTCTTCATTCTCCTTTGCTCCAGATGGGTTGAGACCAATTGATGCATCTTAGATCGCCGCTTGTTAGCATTTAAGACCCCAGAGGCCACATTTCAAAGTGGGATGCAGAATGTTTTTATAATAGAATTATTTTGCCAATTGACTTAGAAGTCCCCTTAAACCATGGTCCCCAAATCCCCACCCTTGCTCCGCTGACCTTTGAAGCATTCAGTTTATCCCAGAAGCTTCTTTGCTTTTGGTCTAGTCCAGTTGAGCTGACCTTCCATGTATTGAGTATTGTCCTTCCCTTCACCTAAAGCAGTTCTTATCTACTAACTAATCAGTAAAAAACCCTCTCCCACCCTCCCTCCCTCCCCTCCTTGTAACCACAAAAGTATGTGTTCTGCTCAGTTTATACTATTTCTCAAGATCTTATAATAGTGGTCTTATACAATATTTGTCCTTTTGCCTCTGACTAATTTCGCTCAGCATAACGCCTTCCAGGTTCCTCCATGTTATGAAATGTTTCACAGATTCATCGTTGTTCTTTATCGATGCGTAGTATTCCATTGTGTGAATATACCACAATTTATTTAACCATTCATCCGTTGATGGACACCTTGGTGGCTTCCAGCTTTTTGCTATTGTAAACAGAGCTGCAATAAACATGGGTGTGCATATATCTGTTTGTGTGAAGGCTCTTGTATCTCTAGGGTATATTCCGAGGAGTGGGATTTCTGGGTTGTATGGTAGTTGTATTTCTAACTGTTTAAGATAACGCCAGATAGATATCCAAAGTGGTTGTACCATTTTACATTCCCACCAGCAGTGTATAAGAGTTCCAATCTCTCCGCAGCCTCTCCATTTATTATTTTGTGTTTTTTGGATTAATGCCAGCCTTGGTGTGGAGTGAGATGGAATCTCATCGTAGTTTTAATTTGCATTTCTCTAATGGCTAATGAGGGAAAGCATTTTCTCATGTATCTGTTAGCTGCCTGAATATCTTCTTTAGTGAAATGCGTGTTCATATCCTTTGCCCACTTCTTGATTGGTTGTTTGTCTTTTTGTGGTTGAGTTTTGACAGAATCGTATAGATTTTAGAGATCAGGCGCTGGTCGGAGATGTCATAGCTGAAAATTCTTTCCCAGTCTGTAGGTGGTCTTTTTCCTCTTTTGGTGAAGTCTTTAGATGTGCATAGGTGTTTGATTTTTTGGAGCTCCCAGTTATCTGGTTTCTCTTCGTCATTTTTGGTAATGTTTTGTATTCTGTTTATGCCTTGTATTAGGGCTCCTAACATTGTCCCTATTTTTTCTTCCATAATCTTTATCGTTTTAGTCTTTATGTCATGTCTTTGATCCACTTGGAGTTAGTTTTTGTGCATGGTGTGAGGTATGGGTCCTGTTTCATTTTTTTGCAAATGGATGATATCCAGTTATGCCAGCACCATTTGTTAAAAAGACTATCTTTTCCCCAATTAACTGACACTGGTCCTTTGTCAAATATCAGCTGCTCATACGTGGATGGATTTCTATCTGGGTTCTCAATTCTGTTCCATTGGTCTATGTGTCTGTTGTTGTACCAGTATCAGGCTGTTTTGACTACTGTGGCTGTATGATAGGTTCTAAAATCAGGTAGAGTGAGGCCTCCTACTTTCTTCTTCTTTTTCGGTAATGCTTTGCTTATCCGAGGCTTCTTTCCCTTCTATATGAAGTGGGTGATTTGTTTCTCCATCACATTAGAAAATGACACTGGAATTTGGATCGGAAGTGCATTGTATGTATAGATGGCTTTTGGTAGAATAGACATTTTTACTATGTTAAGTCTTCCTATCCATGAGCAAGGTATGTTTTTCCACTTAAGTAGGTCCTTTTTAGTTTCTTGTAGTAGTATTTTGTAGTTTTCTTTGTATTGGTCTTTTACATCTTTGGTAAGATTTATTCCTAAGTATTTTACCTTTACTGTGAATGGTATTGATTCGGTTATTTCCTCTTCGATGTTCTTTTTCTTGATGTAGAGGAATCCAGGTGATTTTTGTATGTTTATCTTATAACCTGAGACTCTGCCAAACTCTTCTATTAGTTTCAGTAGTTTTCTGGAGGATTCCTTAGGGTTTTCTGTGTATAAGATCATGTCATCTGCAAATAGAGATAATTTGACTTCCTCCTTGCCAATCCAGATGCCCTTTATTTCTTTCTCTAGCCTAATTGCTCTGGCTAGGACCTCTAGCACAATGTTGAATAAGAGCGGTGATAAAGGGCATCCCTGTCTGGTTCCTGTTCTCAAGGGAAATGCTTTCAGGCTCTCTCCATTTAGAGTGATGTTTGCTGATGGGTTTGTATAGATGCCCTTTATTATGTTGAGGAATTTTCCTTCAATTCCTATTTTGGTGAGACTTTTTATCATAAATGGGTGTTGGACTTTGTCAAATGCCTTTTCTGCATCAATTGATAAGATCATGTGGTTTGTGTCTTTTGTTTTATTTATATGGTGAATTACATTAATGGTTTTTCTAATATTAGACCAGCTTTGCATACCTGGTATAAATCCCACTTAGTCATGGTGGATTAATTTTTTGATATGTTGTTGAATTCTATTGGCTAGAATTTTGTTGAGGATTTTTGCATCTATGTTCATGAGGGATATGGGTATGTAATTTTCTTTTTTTGTGATGTCTTTACCTGGTTTTGGTATCAGGGAAATGGTGGCTTCATAGAATGAGTTAGGTAGTATTCCGTTATTTTCTATGCTTTGAAATACCTTTAGTAGTAGTGGTGTTAACTCTTCTCTGAAAGTTTGGTAGAACTCTGCAGTAAAGCCGTCCGGGCCAGGGCTTTTTTTGTTGGAAGTTTTTTGATGACCGTTTCAATCTCTTTTTTTGTTATGGGTCTATTTAGTTGTTCTACATCTGATTGTGTTAGTTTAGGTAGGTAGTGTTTTTTCAGGAATTCATCCATTTCTTCTAGGTTTGCAAATTTTTTAGAGTACAGTTTTTTGTAATAATCTGATATGATTCTTTTAATTTCAGTTGGGTCTGTAGTGATGTGGCCCATCTCGTTTCTTCTTCGGGTTATTTGTTTCCTTTCCTGTATTTCTTTAGTCAGTCCGGCCAATGGTTTATCAATTTTGTTAATTTTTTCGAAGAAGCAACTTTTAGCTTTGTTAATTCTTTCAATTGTTTTTCTGTTCTCTAATTCATTTAGTTCAGCTCTAATTTTTATTATTTGTTTTCTTCTGGTGTCTGATGGATTCTTTTGTTGCTCACTTTCTATTTTTTCAAGTTGTAGGGACAGTTCTCCGATTTTGGCTTTTTCTTCTTTTCATATGTGTGCATTTATCGATATAAATTGGCCTCTGAGCACTGGTTTTGCTGTGTCCCAGAGGTTTTGATAGGAAGTATGTTCATTCTCGTTGCATTCTATGAATTTCCTTGTTCCCTCCTTAATGTCTTCTATAACGCAGTCTTTTTTCAGGAGGGTATTGTTCAGTTTCCAAGTATTTGATTTCTTTTCCCTAATTTTTCTATTATTGATTTCCACTTCTATGGCCTTGTGGTCTGAGAAGATGCTTTGTAATATTTCGATGTTTTGGATTTTGCAAAGGTTTGTTTTATGATCTAATATGTGGTCTATTCTAGAGAATGTTCCATGTGCGCTAGAAAAAAAAGTATACTTTGCAGCAGTTGGGTGGAGAGTTCTGTATGAGTCAATGAGGTCAAGTTGGTTGATTGTTTTAATTAGGTCTTCCGTGTCTCTATTGAGCTTCTTACTGGATGTCCTATCCTTCTCCGAAAGTGGTGTGTTGAAGTCTCCTACTGTAATTGTGGAGGTGTCTATCTCACTTTTTAGTTCTGTTAAAATTTGATTTATGTATCTTGCAGCCCTGTCATTGGGTGCATAAATATTTAATATGGTTATATCTTCCTGGTCAATTGTCCCTTTTATCATTATGTAGTGTTCTTCTTTATCCTTTGTGGTGGATTTAAGTTTAAAGTCTATTATTTCAGAAATTAATATTGCTACTCCTGCTCTTTTTTGCTTATTGTTTGCTTGATATATTTTTTTCCATCCTTTGAGTTTTAGTTTGTTTGTGTGTCTAAGTCTAAGGTGTGTCTCCTGTAGGCAGCACATAGACAGATCGTGTTTCTTTATCCAGTCTGAAACTCTCTGTCTCTTTATTGGTGCATTTAGTCCATTTACATTCAGCATAATTATAGATATGTATATGGTTTTTTTTTATGTGTTTAGTGTTGTCATTTTGATGCCTTTTTATGTGTGTTGTTGACAATTTCATTTGTCCACTTACTTTTTTGTGCTGAGATGTTTTTCTTTGTAAATCATGTGTTCCTCATTTTCATAATATTTGACTTTATGTTTGCTGAGTCGTTACGTTCTTCTTGGTTTTTATTTTGAGTTATGGAGTTGTTATACCTCTTTGTGGTAACCTTAATATTTACCCCTATTTTTCTAAGTAAAAACCTAACTTGTATTGTCCTATATTGCCTTGTATCCCTCTCCATATGGCAGTTCTATGCCACCTGTATTTAGTCCCTCTTTTTGATTATTGTGACCTTTTACATATTGACTTCAAGGATTCCCTGTTTTTAGCATTTTTTTTAATTAATCTTAATTTGTTTTTGTGATTTCCCTATTTGAGTTGATATCAGGATGTTCTGTTCTGTGACCTTGTGTTGTGCTGGTATGTGATATTATTGGTTTTCTGACCAATTTCCTTTAGTATTTCTTGTAGCTTTGGTTTGGTTTTTGCAAATTTTCTAAGCTTGAGTTTATCTGTAAATATCTTAATTTCGCCTTCATATTTCAGAGAGAGTTTTGCTGGATATATGATCCTTGGCTGGCACTTTTTCTCCTTCAGTGCTCTGTATATGTCATCCCATTGCCTTCTTGCATGCATGGTTTCTGCTGAGTAGTCTGAACTTATTGTTATTGATTCTCCCTTGAAGGAGACCTTTCTTTTAGCCCTGGCTGCTTTTAAAATTTTCTCTTTATCTTTGGTTTTGGCAAGTTTGATGATAACGTGTCTTGGAGTTTTTCTTTTTGGATCAATCTTAAATCGGGTTCGATGAGCATCTTGGATAGATATCCTTTCGTCTTTCATGATGTCAGGGAAGTTTTCTGTCAGCAGATCTTCAGCTATTCTCTCTGTGTTTTCTGTCCTCCCTCCCTGTTCTGGGACTCCAATCACACGCAAGTTATCCTTCTTGATAGAGTCCCACATGATTCTTAGGGTTTCGTCACTTTTTTTAATTCTTCCTTATCTGATTTTTTTTCAGCTATGTTGGTGTCAATTCCCTGGTCCTCCAGATTTCCCACTCTGCATTCCAATTAGTCGAGCCTGCTCCTCTGACTTCCTATTGCGTTGTCTAATTCTGTAATTTTATCGTTAAGCTTTTGGATTTCTGAATGCTGTCTCTCTATGGATTCTTGCAGCTTATTAATTTTTCCACTATGTTCTTGACTAATCTTTTTGAGTTCTTCAACTGTTTTATCAGTGTGTTCCTTGGCTTTTTCTGCAGATTGCATTATTTCATTTCTGAGGTCATCCCTGATGTCTTGAAACATTCTGTAAATTAGTTTTTTATATTCTGTATCTGATAATTCCAGGATTGTATCTTCATTTGGGGAAGATTTTGATTCTTTTGTTTGGGGGGTTGTAGAAGCTGTCATGGTCTGCTTCTTTATGTGGTTTGATATCGACTGCTGTCTCTGAGCTATCACTAAGATATTGTAGTGATTTATTCTATATTTGCTCACTGAGTCTTATCTTGTTTTGTTTTCTTTCAATATATGTGGATGGGCTACTAGATTGTGCTGTCTTGATTGTTATAGCCCTTGACTTACTTATGACGTATTACCAGCTGGTTTGGGCTGTTACCAGATATATATGCCTGAGTCCATTCATTATTCTTGAGTAGAATCTGATTTTGGGTCATCAAGTGTGTGATGCACTCTAACACCTATTCACCTTGAAAAGTAGTGGTGATAGTTGTGTGCACCAGATTCTAGTAGGGTACACACTCCAGGGGGGGCAGGATGCTGACAGGCTTCCCCCAAGTGTCAGTGAGGTAGGTGTGTCTCTATTCCTAAAGCACCTTGGTGGGTGGGCTCTGCAGCTGTACCTTAGGCCCCCAATGCAAGTACCTCTACATATTGGTAGGTGTCACCCTCCTTAGACCCCTAACGCAGGAGGCTAGGTGGTCTAGGGGGAGCTTCAGCTCTCAGTTCCCTGTTGTGGGTCAGTGAGGGCTCTGTTGAATAAGCAGAGATATCAGACCTGGGAAACTTGTCTTTCCAGTAAATCCACTAAAAAAAAAAATGCAGTCAGATCCCTATCAGAGATGCTTTTGCATTATAATAGCCACCTTGTTCCCTGTAGGGATGAGAGCCCGAGACTGTGGATCACATATGCTTGGCTGGAGCTGGTTCTGTGTTTTTAGTCCAATTAGGGAAGGATTTTTGTTCCCTGGGTTTTTTGTGGTTGCTTCTCTCAGTCCAGAAGAATGGGTTAGGAAAAGACAAAAAAAAAAAAAAAAAAAAAGGAAACGAAAAACCGCAGAGCAGTTCTCCTTCTGGCTCAGAAAATTCCAATGTCAATGAAGCTGTCTGGGAAGGTGAGGGGAGGGTTCAGAAAAACAGGAAAGAGTAACAGCCCGGAATATAGACAAAAGTTACTTATCTTGCTTGGGATGACTATTTTATCTGAGATTCCCTGGGGGTGTGTCTCCTACGTGTGCTGGCTCGGTAGAGATTGCCCCTGAGGGTCAGGCCCACAGAAGCCATGGTCAGCTACTCTGCTGCCAGTCCAAAGGCCAGCGTCAAGGTTCCACGGCTGGGATGCTGCACTCCTGGCTCCAAAACCAGTTGCTGCCTCCCAGGGACTTCTCCTGCCAGCCGTGTCACCGCGCCACCGGCACAGACTGGCTGGGCCCCCTCCAGGGGTCAGCTCAGGGGGTAGGGCTGCACCCCGTGTTTGCACCATCACAGGATGTGGTGCTCAGCTCCCCCGCACCAAGTCCTAAGCCCGGCGCCAAGGATACCTGACTGGGATGCTAGCTCGAAGCTCCAAAAACAGTCTCTGCTTCCCCGTAGTTGTTTGTTCTCCATCTCTGTCAATAAGGTCAACTCTTTAAATCTGTGTTTCTTGGTCAGGGTTCGTAGATTATCATGTATGTGATCGATTCACTTGTTTTTCTCAGTCTTTGTTGCAAGACGGATCCGAGGTAGAGTCTACCTAGTCAGCCATCTTGGCCCGGACATTAATTTTTATCAACACAGAGGTATAAGTGAGGGTCAGCGAGCCAGGTAGGTGAAGTGAAGGCCAGGTGGGTGGGGCTAGGCTTCTTTGCCATCACCATGGAGACAATCCCCCACCGGAAGGGTGGGCAGAGCTTATGATGGGCCTGGTGACGAGACTGAGCCAATGGCAGAGATCGGGCCTGCCAGACACATGACACACAGCCCTCCATTGTGACCTATGACACCTAGTGGCCACAGGATTTGAGGACATACTGAGAAAGGCTACGCAGGCACAAGGGAGGCCCTGGTGCGGACCGGTTCAGGGCACTGGCAGAGCAGGCCAGGTACCTCTTTCCCACTTTCCTGAGGATATCAGTACGCAAGGCATCCCCACTCACCATCTATTGCCTCCTTCTCTCTGACTCTCTCTGTATGTGTTCATTCTCTGAAATCTCTTCCTTCTCCACCTGAGTCACTTCACAGCTTGCAGTGCCTAACAGAGTGCCTACAGACGAAACAGCAAAAGGGGAAGGCCCCTGGTTGCACTGGTTCCCCATGGGCAGAGAAGATCTGCTGTCTATCTGGAAGGTCTAGAGAGTAGTGATTAATTGGGGAGCTACATCACGGGCGGACCCTGGCCACTCAAAGCTTGCTGATATGTGCCAGCCTCTCCGGAGACTACTAATTCCGCTGATAACATTGGATGCAAATACACAGGTGAGTGCCATGGGCACAAAACATTGACACATACCTGCCAGAGGCATATCTTGGGTCTGAAGAGTCCACCCTGGTCTCCAGGGACTCATCATTTCAGCACACACTTTGACTGCACGCATGGAATCCGCCTCTCTCCACGAATGCCATCACATACTAGGAAACACAGGTTGTCACTCAGCCAAAGGAGAGCACAGGCAAAGTCAACTGAAGCCCCCATTTTCAAGACTTTGCCCTCTGCTGGTCCATAGCCTCTGGTAGCACACTGCATGGGAGTCACTTCCCCGAAGACAAGGCCGAAATCCAGGCATCCAGGGCCCCAGCCGTCCAGAGACTGCGGATGTCAGGATATGGATCACCGCTTTGCAACGTACAGGAGGGAGGTCTGGGCCCTAGACTGGCTCCGCTAGAGCTCCACAACCTCAGCTATTTTCCCTGACCTTTGGCCCGTGCCCTCCTGAGTGTGCGATCTCTAGTTACTTCTACTCTGACCACTCTGAATCCGCCACCTGCGGATACCTGAGCGTGGACATCAAAATCTATCACTGCCTGCAGTGTCACAGGTCACTAGGTGTCTAGGCTCAGGCTGACCTTGGCTGTCTTCTGCCCAGGCAAGGAGCCTAATCCTTCAAAAGAAATGAGGACACGTGGTCACTGGCCGACATCCTTTCCTTCATCCACACAGCAGTCTAGATGAGTAGAGAGGCCAGATAGGCCAAGTGAAGGCTGAGTGTGGGGCCTAAGGCTTCTTTCCCAATCACCATGGAGACAGCCACCGCAAGGCTGGGCGGAACTTCGGACGGGGACGGGTTACAACCACTGAGCCAATAGGAGAGGTCCAGCCCAGCTCCGCAGAGCCCTCCATTTTACCCATGGACACACAACGGGCCGTTATGTCCTTGGCCACAAAATCGAGGACACCCAGGGAAAAACTTCACACTAGTCAACCTCTGATGTGGACACATTCGACATACTCGGATAGCAGGCAGGTACCTCTTTTCCACTTACGCTAGGATATCAGTAGGCAAGGAGCCCTTCCTCAGCATCTATGGCCCCTTTCTGTATGTGTTCATTCAGAGAAATCTCTTCATTCTACCCCTGAGAGAGATCACAAGTATGAGGGGCCTGAGAGAGAGCCTAGAGATGAAACAGGGGAGGCTTCTAGCTGTACCACTTCCCCTTGGGCAGAGAATAGCAGGTAGTCTCTCTGAAAGGTCTTAGCTTCTGTTCATTGACATAAGCAATATAGCAGGGGCGGACCCTGGCCAGGTGGAGCTTGTGGGCAGGTGAAACCTGTCTGGCGATGAATAATTCCGCTGCTGCTTTGTACGGTGAAAACCTCCCCCCGCCAAGTGGGATGGGTAGAGAACATTGACCCACACCTGTCAGGGGCCTTTCCTGGGACTAAAGATCCCAACATGGTCTCAACGTCGTCACCCTCCTAGCACACACCTTTCCTGCACACAGAATCCTGCCTTTCTCCGTCAGGGCCTTATCCTGCTAGGAAAAAAAGCATGCCGCTCAAAAGGCTGATGCCAGGGAAATCCAGGAGACACTGCCATTTTCCAAATTTTTGCTGTCTCCATGTCCCCGCCTCTGTTGGAAGGCAGCGTATGTGGCCAGGCACCGAATGCAAGGTTGAAATCCTGGCAGCCTGGGCCCCAGCAGTCCAATGGTTTATGGACGTGGGGACATGGATGACGTGTTTGCCACATACAGTAGGAATCCTTGGGCCCTTCACTGGCTCGCCATTCAGCTCCACGACGTCCACTACTGGCCCTGGCCTCTGGCCACTGCCCCATTGAACGTGTGCTCCGGAGCGATGTTTCTCCACCCGTCACTATCATTCTGCCACCAGGGGATATATAAGTGTAGGAGTCACCATTTGTCACTGGCAGCAGTGTCACAAGTCACTAGACTTCCAAGTACCAGTTGACCTAGCCGGCCTACTGCCCCAGGCAAGGTCCCAAATCCTTCATCCCAGAGGCTGACACCTGGGCACTGGCGGACATTCATTTTGATCAACACAGAGGTCTCAGTGAGGGTCAGCAGGCCAGGTAGGTAAAGTGAAGGCCAGGTGGGCGGGATTAAGGCTTCTTTGCCATCACCAAAGAGACATTCCTACCACCCGAAGAGTGGGCGGAGCTTATTTTGGGCCTGGTGACAACAGTGAGCCAATGACAGAGATCCAGCCCGCCAGGCACATAACACAGGGTCATCCATTGTGACCTATGACACCTAGTGGCCACAGGATTTGACACACCCTGGGAAAGGCTACGCAAGCACAAGGGAGCTCCTGGTGCGGACTCATTCAGGGCATTGGCAGAACAGGCCACATACCTCTTTCCCACTTTCCTGAGGATATCAGTACGCTAGGCAGCGCATCTCACCATCTCTTACCTCTCTCTGTCTCTCTCTGCACGTGTTCATTCTCTGAATTTTCTTCCTTCTACCCCTGAGTCACTTCACACCTTGCAGTGCCTGACAGAGTGCCTAGAGACGAAAGAGCAAAGGGGGAAGGCCTCTGGCTCTACTGGTTGCCCATGGGCAGAGAAGATCTGGGAGTCTATCTGGAAGGTCTAGAGAGTAGTGATTGATTGGGGAGCTACATCACAGGCGGACCCTGGCCAGGTGAAGCTTGCTGACATGTGACATCCTCTCTGGAGACTACTACTTCCGCTGATAACACTGTATGCAAAAACCCGGGTGAGTGCTATGGGCAGAAAACATTGACACGTACCTGCCAGAGGCCTATCCTTGGTCTGAGGAGTCCAACGTGGTCTCTAGCGACTCATCATCTCAGCACACACTTTGCCTGCACACATGGAATCCGCCTCTCTCCACGAATGCCATCACCTCCTAGGAAACACAGGATGTCACTCAGCCAAAGGAGAGCACAGGCAAACTCAACTGAAGCCCCCATTTTCAAGATTTTGCCCTCTGCTGGTCTACACCCTCCGGTGGCACACTGCCTATGCGTCCCTTCTCCAAAAAGAAGACCGAAATTCAGGAATCCAGGGCCCCAGCAGGCCAGAGTCTGCAGATGGCGGCATATGGATCACCTCTTTGCTACATACAGGAGGGAGGCCTGGGCCCTAGACTGGCTCCGCTAGAGCTCCACGACCTCAGCTCTTTTCCCTGACCTTTGACCCGTGCCCTCGTGAGTGTGTGATCTCTACTTACAGTTCTCCTGCGACCACTCTGAATGAGCCACCTGAGGATACGTAAGCGTGGAAATCAACATCTATCACTGGCTGCAGTGTCACAGGGCACTAGGTGTCTAGGCTCAGGCTGACCTTGGCTATCTTCTGCCCAGGCAAGGAGCCTAATCCTTCAAAGGAAGTGAGAACACGTGGTCAGTGGCCGACATCCTTCCTTTCATCCACGTAGCATTCTAGATGACGGTAAAGAGGCCAGGTAGGCCAGGGGAAGGCTGAGTGCGGGGCCTAAGGCTTCTTTCCCAATCACCATGGACACAGCCACCGGAAGGCTGGCCGGGACTTCTCACGGGGACGGGTCACAAACTCTGAGCCAATAGGAGAGGTCCAGCTTAACCGACCAGTTCCGCAGAGCCCTCCATCTTACCCATGGACACACAACGGCCCCTTGTGTCTTTGGCCACACAATTGAGGGCACCCAGGGAATAGCTTCACTGTGGGCGACCCTTGATGTGGACAGGTTCGAAACCCTGGGACAGCAGGCAGGTACCTCTTTTCCACTTACGCTGGGATATCAGTAGGCAAGGCGCACTTCGTCAGCATCTATGGCCCCTCTCTGTATGTGGTCATTCAGAGAAATCTCTTCATTCTACCCCTGAGGCATATCACAAGTGTGAGAGGCCTGGGAAAGAGCCTGGAGATGAGACGGGGGAGGCTTCTGGCTAGACCGCTTCCCCATGGGCAGACAATAGCAGTTAGTCTCTCTGGAAGGTCTTAGCTTCTGTTGATTGACATTTGCAATACAGTAGGGGCGGACCCTGGCCAGGTGGAACTTGTGGGCAGAAGCAACCTCTCCGGTGACAAATAATTCCGCTGCTCCTTTGTATGGTGAAAACTACTCCCCGCCAAGTGGACTGGGCAGAGAACATTGACTCACACCTGCCCGGAGCCTTTCCAGGGAGTGAAGATCCCAACATGGTCTCAACATCGTCACCCTCTCAGCACACACCTTTCCTGAACACATAATCCTGCCTTTCTCCGTCAGTGCCTTATCCTACTAGGAAAAAAAGCATGCCACTCAAAAAGGCCGATGCCAGGGAGATCGAGGAGACACTGCCGTTTTCCAAATTTTTGCTGTTTACATATCCCCACCTCCGGTGGAAGGCTGCGTATGTGGCCGGGCTGCGAAGGCAAAGCCGAAATCCCTGCAGCCTGGGCCCCAGCAATCCAATGGTTTATGGACGTGGGGACACGGATGACCTGTTCGCCACATACAGGAGGGATCCTTGGGCCCACCCCTGGGTCGCCTTTCAGGTCCACAACGTCCACTACTGGCCCTGGCCTTCTCCGGTTCCCATTGAACGTGTGCTTCACAGCGATGTTTCTCCACCCATCAGTATTGTTCTGCCACCAGGGGATATGTTGAGTGTGGGAGTCATCATTTGTCACTGGCAGTAGTGTCACAAGTCACTAGACTTCCAGGTACCAGCTGACCTAGGCTGCCTCCTGCCCCAGGCACAGTCCCGAATCCTTATCCCAGATGCTGACACTTGGGAAAAAGCGGACATTCATTTTTATCAACACAGATGTCTGAGTGAGGGTCAGCAGTTCAGGTAGGTGAAGTGAAGGCCAGGTGGTCGAGGCTAAGGCTTGTTTGCCATCACCATGGAGACAGTCCCCCCCCCGCAAGAGTGGGAGGAGCTTATGTTTGGCCTGGTGACAAGACTGAGCCAGTGGCTGAGATCCGGCCCACCAGGCAGATGACATTGTGACCCATGACACCTAGTGGCCACAGGATTTGAGCACACCCTGGGAAAGGCTACCCAGGCACAATGGAGCCCCTGGTGCGGACTGGTTCAGGGCATTGACATAGCAGGCCAGGTAGCTCTTTCCCACTTTCCTGAGGATATCAGTAGGCAAGGCATCCCCACTCACCATCTGTTGCCTCTCTCTGTCTCACTCTGTAGGTGTTCATTCTCTGAAATCTCTTCCTTCTGCCCTGAGTCACTTCACAGCTTGGAGTGCCTGACAGAGTGCCTAGAGACGAAAGAGGAAAGGGGGAAGGCCTCTGGCTCTACTGGTTGCCCATGGGCAGAGAAGATCTGGGAGTCTATCTGGAAGGTCTAGAGAGTAGTGATTGATTGGGGAGCTACATCACGGGCGGACCCTGGCCAGGTGAAGGTTGCTGACATGTGACAGCCTCCCCGGAGACTACTAATTCCGCTGATAACATTGTATGGAAGTACCCTGGTCAGTGCGTTGGGGAGAAACGTTGACACATACCTGCCAGAGGTCTATCCTGGGTCTGAAGAGTCCACCCTGGTCTCCACGGACTGATCATCTCAGCACACACTTTGCCTGCACACATGGAATCCGCCTCTCTCCACGAATGCCTTCTCTTGCTAGGAAACACACGATGTCACTCAGCCAAAGGAGAGCACAGGCAAAGGCAAGCGAAGCCACCATTTTCAAGTTTTGCCGTCTGCTGCTTCACAGCTTCCGGTGGCACAGTGTATGTGGATCACTTCTCCGAAGACAAGGCCGAAATCCAGGCACCCAGGGCCCCAGCCATCCAGAGTCTGCGGATGGTGGCTTATGGATCACCTCTTTGCCATGTAGAGGACGGAGCCCTGGGCCATAGACTGGCTCCGCTAGAGCTCCATGACCTCAGCTATTTTCCCTGACCTTTGGCCCGTGTCCTCGTGAGTGTGTGATCTCTACTTACACTTCTCCTCCGAGCACTCTGAATCCGCCACCTGCGGATACCTGAGCGTGGAAATCAACATCTATCACTGTCTGCAGTGTCACAGGTCACTTGGTGTCTAGGCTCAGGCTGACCTTGGCTGTCTTCTGCCCAGGGAAGGAGCTTAATCCTTCAAAGGAAATGAGGACACATGGTCAGTGGCCGACAGTCTTTCTCTCATCCACACAGCAGTCTAGATGAGTGTAAAGAGGCCAGGCAGGCCAGGTGAAGGCTGAGTGCGGGGCCTAAGGCTTCTTTCCCAATCACCATGGAGACAGCCACCGGAAAGCTGGCCGGAACTTCTGACGGGGACGGGTCACAAACAGTGAGCAATAGGAGAAGTTTAGCCTAACCGGCCAGTTCCGCACATCCCTCCATTTTACCCATGGACACACAACAGCCCCGTGTGTTTTTCATCACAAAATCGAGGGCACCCAGGGAATAACTTCACAGTAGTGAACCCCTGATGTGGACAGGTTCGACACACTGGGACAGCAGGCAGGTACCTCTTTTCCACTTATGCTAGGGTATCTGTAGTCCAGACGCCCTTCCTCAGCATCTAATGCCCCTCCGTTTAATTTTTCATTCAGAGAAGTCTCTTCATTCTACCCCTGAGACACATCACAAGTATAAGGGTCCTGAGATCGAGCCTGGAGATGGAACGGGGGAGGCTTCTGGTTGGACTGCTTCCCCATGGGCAGAGAATAGCAGGTAGTCTCTCTGGAATGTCTTAGCTTCTGTTGATTGACATGAGCAATACAGTAGGGTGGACCGTGGTCAGTTGGAGCTTGTGGGCAGATGTAACTTCTCAGGCCAGTAATAATTCCTCTGCTCCTTTGTCTGGTGCAACCCCCCCAAATGGGATGGGCAGAGAACATTGACCCACACCTGCCAGGGGCCTTTCCTGGGACGAAAGATCCCACCCTGGTCTCTACGTTGTCACCCTCTCAGCACACACCTTTCCTGCACACAGAATCCTGCCTTTCTCCGTCAGTGCCTTACCCTACTCAGAAAAAAAGCATGCCGCTGAAAAAGACAATGCCAGGGAAATCGAGGAAACACTGCCATTTTCCAAATTTTTGCTGTCTCCATGTCCCCGCCTCTGGTGGAAAGCTGCCTATGTGGCTGGGATCTGAAGGCAAGGCCGAAATCCTGGCAGCCTGGGCCCCAGCAGTCCAATGGTTTATGGACGTGGGGAGACGGATGACCTGTTTGCCACATACAGAAAATGAACATTCAATATAGAACATAAAGTATGGAATATAGAATATAGAATATAGAAAAATGTAGAATATTGAACATAGAATATAGAATGTAGAATACAAAACATAGATTATGAAATAAAGTATAAATGACACAGAACATAGAATATATATTATAGAATTTAGAAGACAATAGAATATAGATTGTAAAATACAGAATACACAATACAGAAGAAAACAGAATATAGAAAAATATAGACTATAGAAGGACAAATGTAGAATATGGAATATAGAATACAGAAAAATATAGTATGTAAAAAGACAGAATATGGAAGAATATAGACTATAGAATACAGAATATAGAGGAATTTAAAATATGGAATGTAAAATATAGAATATGGAATAAAAAATATGCAATATAGAATATGGAAGAATATCGTATGAAGAAAAATATAGAATATAGAACATCGAATATAGAATACAGAGTATGGAATATAGAATATACAAAAATACAGAATGTAGAAAAACATCGAAGAACACAGATCATAGAATACAGAGACTTTAAAATATAGAAGATGATACAGAGAACACTGAAGATACAATACAGAATATGAAAGAACTTTGAAAATAGAAGAATATAGCATATAGAGGGTTTGGAATAAAGAAGAGTACAGAATATACGTTATAGAAGAACATAGCATAAAGAATACAGAATATAGAAGAAAATAGAATATAAATTCAGAATATAGAATACAGAAGAATATAAAATGTACGATGTACAATAGCAATTATAGAATGCAAACTACAGAATGAAGAATATAGGAGAATATAAATTACAGAATATAGAAGATTATAAATTATACAATATAGATGATTATGGAAAATACAATGTAGAATGTAAAATGTAGAATATAGGAGAAAATGGAATACAGAATATACAAGAATATGGAATGTTGAATATAGTATCAAGAATATGGAATATAGAATACACAAAAATATAGTATAGGTAAGTATAGAAAATAGAAGATTGAATATAGAACATAGAATATAGAAAAATATAGAATATAGAAGAATATAGACTGTAGAATTTAGAATACAGAATGTAGAATATAGAAGATTTTAGAATATAGAACATATAATATACAGTATAGAATACAGAATATGGAATATACAACCCAGACTATGGAAAAATATAGAAATAGAATATAAAAGAATATAGAACATAGAAGAATATAGAATATAAAATACAGAATACAGAGTATAGAAGAATTTAGAACGTAGAATATAGAATATGGACTATAGAATAGAGAGGAATATAGTATATAGTATATAGAATATAGAACATAGAATATACAATACAGAATATAAAAGAAAAAAGAATATAGATTATAGAAAAAATAGAACATGGAAAATATGAGAATGTAGAATATAATTATAGAAGAATATAGAATGTTGAAAAATATAGAATACAGAATATAGGAAAACATAGAGCATAAATTTAGAATATAGATGATACAGATATATGAATGCAGAATATAGAAGAATAAAGAATATAGATGACAGACTACAGAATATAGAAGATAGAACACAGAAGAAAATAGAGTACTGACAAATATAGGGTATAGGATACACACTACTGAAGAATATAGACTACAGAAAGTAGAAGAATATAGATTACAAACTATAGAAGAATATAGAATGTAGAATAGAGAATATGGAATAGACTATACAAGAGAATATTAGATTACAGAAGAATATAGAGATTAGAAGGCAGAATATACAATAAAAATATAGAAGATAGAATACAGAATTCAGAAAAATTTAGAACATAAAATGTAGAGTATAGAAGAAAATAGAATATAAAATGTAGAATGGAGAACATGGAATATGGAATAGAGTATAGAGAAGAATAAAGAATATTGAAAAACTTAAAATATAGAATGTAGACTGTAGAATATTGAATACAGAATTTAGAATGTACAATATAGAATATAGCAGATAGAAGAATATAGATTACAAGTGAAGAATACAGAATAAGAATGTAGAAGAGTATAGAATGCAGAACATAGAATAATATAGAATATACAATGCAGAATGTAGAAAACAGAATAAGGAATATAGAATGTAGAATACAGAAGAATATAGTATATAAAAATATAGAATATACAACATTGAATATGGAATATAGAATACAGAGTATGAAATAGAGAATATAGAAAAAATATAGAATAGAGATAAATATAGACTATAGAATAGAGTATGTACAAAGTAGAATTCAGAATATAAAATATAGAAAAATATAGAGGAATATAGATTATGGAATATAGAAGATTCTGGAATATAGAATGTAGAATTAAATATAGAATATAGGAGATGGAATATAAGAGAATATAGAATGCAGAATACAGTATACAGAATATGGAATATAGGATACAGAAAATTATAAAATATATAGACTATAGAAAAAAATTGAATATAGAATACAGACAATGGAATGTAGAAAAATATAGAATACAGAATATAAAACATAGAATAAAAATACATAACAGAGAATAAACATTACAGAATATAGAAGATTACGGAATGTAGAATGTAGAATACAGAATATACAATATAGAAGAATATATGATACAGACTATGGAAGAATATATAGTATAGAACATAGAATACAGAAAATTATATAGAAAAGTACAGAATATAGAAAAAAACAATATGCAACACAGAGTATGGAATATAGAATATAGAAGAATATAGAACATAGAATATAGAATGTAGAACACAAAATATAGAATATGAAATAAAGCATAAAGAACACAGAATATAGAAGAATATAGATTAAAGAATATAGACGATAACGGAATAGAGAATATAAAATGCAGAATATACAATATAGAAGAATATAGAATACAGAATATAGATGAATATAGAATATAGAAGGAAGAATGAAGAATATGGAATATAGAATACAGAAAAATATAGTATGTAGAAAAATATAGAACATGGAAGAATATAGAATACAGAACATAGAATATGGAAAAATTTAAAATATACAATGCAGAAAGTAGAATATGGAACATGAAATGTGCAATATAGAATATAGAGGAATATTGTATGTAGAAAAATATAGAATATAGAACATCGAATACAGAATAGAGTATGGAATATAGAATATAGAAAAATATAGAATACAGACGAACATAGATTATAGAATGTAAAGAATTTCAAATATAGAATATGGAACATAGAACACTGAAGATAGAATACAGAATATAAAAGACCTTTGAAAATAGAAGAATATAGTGTATAGAGGATTTGGAATAAATAAGGATATAGAATATACATTATAGAAGAATATAGCATAGATAACAGAATATAGAAGAACATAGAATATATGTTTAGAATATAGAATACAGAAGAATATAAAATGTACAATGTGGAATACAGATTACAGAATGCAAAGTATATGAAAATATAGATTATAGAATATAGAAGATTACAAATTATACAATACAGAAGATTATGGAATACAGAATGTAGAATGTAAAATATAGAATGTAGGAGAATATGGAATACGGAATATAGAAGAACGTAGAATGTTGAATATAGTATCAAGAATATGGAATATAGAATACATAAAAATATAGTATGTGTAAAAATATAGAAAAAGGAACATTGAATATAGAACATAGAATATAGAATACAGAATGTAGAATATAGAAGATTTTAGAATATAGAATGTAGAATATACAATATGGAATATGGAATATAGAATACAGAAGAATATAGTCTAGAGAAAAATATAGAATATACAACACAGAACATCAAATATAGAATAGAGAGTATGGAATATAGGAAAATATAAAATATAGAAGAACATAGAATTTAGAATGTGGAATATGGGATATAGAAGAATTTGGAATATAGAATACGGAATATACAATACAGGGTATTAATAGAGAATATAAATAAGTATAGAATAGAGATAAATATAGAATATAGAATAGAGTATGTACAAAGTACAATACAGAATATAAAATACAGAATAAAGAACATAGAATTTAGAAGAATATACATTAGAGAATGTAGAAGATTCTGGAATATAGAATATAGAAGATGGAATATAAGAGAATACAGAATGTAGAATATAGTTTACAGAATATGCAATATGGAATATAGAATACTGAAAATTATAAAAAATATAGACTATAGGAAAAAACATTGAATATAGAATACAGACAATGGAATATAGAAAAATATAGAATGTAGAATACAGAATATAAAATATAGAATAAAAAATACATAATATAGAGATATACATTATAGAATATAGAAGATTATGGAATATAGAATGTAGAATGTAAAATACAGAATATACAATATAGAACAATATATGGTACAGACTATAGAAGAATATAGAATGTAGAATATAGAATACAGAAAATTATACAGAAAAATATAGAATATAGAAAAAGAACATTGAATATAGAACACAGAGTATGGAATATAGAATATAGAAAAACATACAACATAGACTACAAAATATAGAATATGAAGTAAAGCATAAAGAGCACAGAATATAGAATATAGATTATAGAATATAGAAATAATGGAATATAGAATATACAATGTAAAATACAGAATCTACAATATAGAAGAATATAGAATTCAGAATATAGAATAATATAGAATACAGAAGGAAGAATGTAGAATATGGAATGTAGAATACAGAAAATTATAGTATATAGAAAAATATAGAATATGGAAGAACATAAAGAATTTAGAATGTAGAATACAGAACATAGAATATGGAAGAATTTAAGATATACAATGTAAAATATAGAATATGGAATATAGAAGAATATTGTATGCAGAAAAATGTAGAATATAGAATACAGAGTATGGGATATAGAATATACAAAAATATAGAATATAGAAGAACATAGATTATAGAATATAGAGAATTTAAAATATAGAATATGGAACACTGGAAATAGAATACAGAATACAAAAGAACTTGGAAAATAGAAGAATATAGTGTATTCTATATTTTACATTCTACATTCCATAATTTTCTATATTCTATAATCTGTATTCTATAGTCTTTATTCTATATTTTATATTCTATTTTCTGTATTCTACATTCTACTTTCTATATTCTAAATTCTGTATTACATGTTCTTGTATAATCTATATTCTGTATTGTATAGTCTTCTACTGTGTATATTCTTCTATAATGTATATTCTATATTCTTCTGTATTCTATATTCTAATTCTTCTATATTCTCTATTCTTCCATATTGTGTATTCTACATTCTATTATTTTCTTGTATTTTCTATAGCCTTCTATATTCTATATTCTTCTATATTCTAAATTTATATTCAATATTCTTCTATATTCTGTATTCTATATTCTTCTGTAATGTATATTCTATAATCCATATTCTTGTTTATATTCTTCTGTATTCCATATTCTTGTATATTCTATATTCTACTATTTTCTATATTCTTTTACATTCTATATCTTCTGTGTTCTGTGTTCTATGTTCAGTTTTCTTCTATGTACTATTTCCTTCTATATTCCATATTCTATATTCTAAACTCTTCTATATTCTATATTCCACATTCTAAATTCTATGTTTTTCTATATTCTATATTTTCCTATATCCTATATACCATACTCTCTATTCTATATTCGATGTTCTATATTCTATATTTTTCTCTACACTATATTCTTCCGTATTCTATATTCCATATTGTATAGTCTACATTTTAAAATCTTCTATATTCTACATTCTATATTAAACATTTGCAATTTTTCTATATTCTATATTTTTCTATATTCAATCTTCTATTTTCTATATATTTACATATACTATATTTTTGTGTATTCTATATTCCATATTCTCTATACTGTACTCAACATTCTATATTCTTTTCTGCAGGACTCTCCGTTCAGGTCTATTCTTGCCTGCGGGACTCTCCGTCGGGGCCTATTCTTGCCTACAGGGCTCCTCTATTCTGGCCTGTTCTTGCCTGTGGGACTCTCTGTTCCGGCCTGTTCTCGCCTGCAGGCCTCTCCGTTAGGGGCTCTTCTTACCTGCGGGGCTCCGCTATTCGGGCCTATCCTGGCCTGCGGGACTCTCCGTCCGGGCCTATTCTCGCCTGCGGAACCTTCCGTTCGGGCCCATTCGTGCCTGTGGGACACTCTGTTCGGTCCTATTCTTGCCTGTGGGATCATTCGTTTGGGCCTATTCTTGCCTGTGGGACCTCCGTTCGGGCCTAATCTTGCCTGCGGGAGCATCCTTTTGTTCCTCCTCTTGCCTGCAGGGCTCTTCTATTTGGGCCTGCTCGTGCCTACGGAGCTCCGTTATTCAGGCCTGTTTGAGCCTGTGGGCCTCCGTTATTCGGGCCTGTTCGTGCGTGCGGGGCTCCGCTATTCGGCGTGTCCGCACGTGCGGGCTTCTGCTATTGGGGCCGTTCATCAGTGCGGGGCTCCGCTCTTCGGGCCTGCTCGTGCGTGCGGGCTACCCTATAGGACTATACGATACAGAATATAGATTATAGAAGAACATAGAATACAGAATTTGGAATATAGAAAATAGAATGTAGAATAAAAGAAAAGAATGTAGAATACAGAATATAAAATATAAAATGAAGAGTATTGATTACGGATTATGGAATATAGGAAATTATGAAATGTAGAACGTAAAATATAGAAGAATATAGAATGCATACTATAGAAGAATACAGAATGTAGAATATAGGATATAGAATATAGAATATGGAACATAAGATATACCATACAGAAAAACAGTATATAGAAAGATAAAGAATATAGAACATAGAACTTTAAATATACAATATAAAATACAGAGAATGGAATATAGAACCTAGATTATGGAAGAATATAGAAATAGAATATAAAAGAATATAGAATTTAGAATGTACAGTATAGAATATAAAATACAGAATTTAGAACATAGAATATAGAATATGGACTATAGAATATAGAGGAATATAGTATATAGAAGAACATAGAAGATACAATACAGAATATAAAAGAAAAAAGAATACAGAAGAATATAGAGTATAGAAGAATAAGGAATATGAAAAATAGGAGAAAGTAGAATATAATTATAGAAGAATGTAGAATATTGAAAAATATAGAATACAGAATATAGGAAAACATAGAGCATAAATTTAGAAGATATAGGATATAGAATGCAGAATATAGAAGAATAAAGGATATAGATGACAGACTACAGAATATAGAATGTAGAAGAAAATAGAATATTGACAAACAGGGAATATAGGGTATAGGATATACAGTATTGAAGAATAGAGAATAAAGTAGAAAAATACAGATGACAAAATATAGAATAATATAGAATGTAGAATAGAGAATATAAGAGAATAGATTACAGAAGAATATAGAATATAGAGATTGGAAGGTAGAATATACATAAAAAAATATAGAATATAGAATTCAGAAAAAATTTAGAATATAAAATGCAGAATATAGAATATAGAAGAAAATGGAATGTAGAATGGAGAACATAGAATATGGGATAGGGAATAGAGAAGAATAAAGAATATTGAAAAATTTAGATTATAGAATGTAGACTAGAATATTGAATATAGAATTTAGAATGTACAATATGGAATATAGCAGGTAGAAGAATATAGATTACAACAGAAGAATATAGAATGTAGAATAAAAATGTAGAAGAGTATAGAATACAGAACATAGAAGAATAAAATGCAGAATGTAGAATACAGAATATAGGATATAAAGAATATAGAATATCGAATATGGAGTGTAGAATACAGAGTATGGAATAGAGAATATAGAAAAATATTGAATAGACTTAAATAATGTAGAATAGAGTATGTACAAAGTAGAATAAAGAACATAGAATACAAAAGAATATAGATTATAGAATATTCTGGAATATAGAATATAGAATTAAATATAGAATATAGAAGATGGAATATAAGAAAATATAGAAGGTAGAATATAGTTTACAGAATATGCAATATGGAATATAGAATGCAGAAAATTATAAAAAATATAGAATATAGAAAACAATATTGAGTATAGAATACAGACAATGGAATATAGAAAAATAAGGAATTTAGAATATAGAATATAAAATATAGAACAAAATACATAATATAGAGAATATACATTATACAATATAGAAGACTATGGAATGTAGAATGTAGAATGTAAAATACAGAATTTACGATATAGGAAAATATATGATACAGACTATAGAAGAATATAGAGTAAAGAATGAAGAATATAGAATACAGAAAATTGTATAGAAAAATGTAGATTATAGAAAAAGAACATTGAATATAGAGCACAGAGTATGGAATATGTAATATAGAAAAATATAGAATGTAAAATACAAAATATAGAATATAAAATAAAGGGTAAAGAACACAGATTATAGAAGAATATAGATTATAGAATATAGAAGATAACGGAATATAGAATATAGAATTTAAAATACAGACTACAATATAGAAGAATACAGAATATAGTAGAATATAGAAGGAAGAATATAGAATATGGAACATAGAATATACCACACAGAAAAAATATAGTATATATAAAAATAAAGAATATAGAACATAGAACTTTGAATATACAATATAGAATACAGAGTATGGAATATAGAACCTAGAATATGTAAAAATATAGAAAGAGAATATAAAAGAATATAGAACATAGGAGAATATAGAATTTAGAATGTAGAATATAAAGTACAGAATATAGAATATAGAAGAATTTAGAACGTAGAACATAGAATATAGAGGAATATAGTATATAGAAGAACATAGGACATAGAAAATACAATGCAGAATATAAAAGAAAAAAGAATATAGAGTATAGAAGAATATGGAATATGGACAATAGGAGAATGTAGAGTATAATTATAGAAGAATATAGAAAACTGAAAAACAATACAGAATATAGGAAAATATAGAGCAAAAATTTAGAATATAGAAGATATAGGATATAGAATGCAGAATATAGAAGAATACAGAATATAGATGACAGACTACAGAAAATAGAAGATAGAACATAGAAGAAAATAGACTATGGACAAATATGGAATATAAAGTATCGGATATATACTATTGAAGAATATAGAATAAAGTAGAAGAATATAGATTACAGACTATAGAAGAATATATAATGTAGAATAGAGAATATGGAATAGAGAATACAAGAGAATATTAGATTACAGAAGAATATAGAATATAGAGATTAGAAGGTAGAATAAACACTAAAAAATATAGAATATAGAAGAATATAGAATTCAGAAAAATTTAGAATAGAAAATGTCGAATATAGAAGAAAATGGAATGTAGAATAGAGAACATAGAATGTGGAATAGAGTATAGAGAAGAATAAAGAATATTACAAAATTTAGAATATAGAATGTGGACTGTAGAATATTTAATATACAATTCAGAATGTACAATACAGAATATAGCAGATAGAAGAATATAGATTATAAGAGAAGAATATAGAATGTAGAATAAGAATGTAGAAGAGTATAGAATACAGAACATAGAAGACTATAGAATATAGAATGCAGAATGTAGAATATGGAACATATAATAAAGAATACAGAAGAATATAGTATATAAAAATATTGAATATAGAACATAGAATATGTGATATAGAATACAGGGTATGGAATAGAGAATATAGAAAAATATAAAATAGAGATAAATATAGAATACAGTATGTACAAAGTAGAATATAAAATATAGAATAAAGAACATAGAATATAGAAGAATATAGATTATAGAATATTGAAGATTCTGGAATATAGAATGTAGAATTAAATATAGAATATAAGAGAATATAGAATGTAGAATAGAGTATACAGAATATGCAATATGGAATATAGAATACAGAAAATTATTAAAAAATATAGACTATAGAAAAAATGAATATAGAATACAATCAATGAAATATAGAAAATATAGAATTTAGAAAATAGAATGCAGAGTACAGAATATAAAATATACAATAAAAAATACATAATATAGAGAATATACATTATACAATATAGCAGATTATGGAATGTAGAATGCAAAATACACAATATACAATATAGAACAATATATGATACAGACTATAGAAGAATATAGAATGTAGAATATAGAATACAGAAAATTATAGAATATAGAAAAAACATTGAATATAGAACACAGAGGATGGAATATAGAATATAGAAAATATAGAATATAGAAGAATATAGTATGTAGAATACAAAATATAGAATATAAATAAAGCATAAAGAACACAGAATATAGAAGAATATAGATTATAGAATATAGAAGATAACGGAAGAAGAATATAGAATGTAAAACAAAATATACACTATGAAGAATATAGAATACAGAATATAGAAAAATGTAGAATATAGAAGGAAGAATGTAGACTATGGAATATAGAATACAGAAAAATATAGTATATAGAATATAGAAGAATATGGAAGGACATAGAATAAAGAATTTAGAATGTAGAATACAGAATATAGAGCATAGAATATGGAAGAATTTAAAATATACAATGTAGAATATGGAATATGAAATATAGAATATAGAAGAATATTGTATGTAGAAAAATATAGAATGTAGAACATCGAATATAGAATGCAAAGTATGAAATATAGAACATACAAAAATATAGAATATAGAAGAACATAGATTATAGAAAACAGAGAATTTGAAATATAGAATGTGGAACATAGAACACTGAAGATAGAATACAGAATATAAAAGAACATTGAAAATAGAATATAGTGTATTCTATATTTTACATTCTACTTTCCATAATTTTCTATATTTTATAATCTGTATTCTATAGGCTTTATTCTACATTTTATATTGTGTATTCTACATTCTACTTTCTATATTCTAAATTCTGTATTATATGCTCTTGTATAATCTATATTCTGTATTGTATAGTCTACTGTGTATATTCTTCTATAATGTATATTGTATATTCTTCTGTATTCTATATTCTAATTCTAAACATCCCCACATAACCCTGCTCACCTGGAACCATTGATGAGAGTTTCCGGACAACTCATCTGGGGACCAACAACCCAGATACCCCAAACCCAACCACCCTGCTATCAGCAGAGCACACACACAGCACCCAACCCCAAAACTAGGAAGATCACCCACTGCACCCACAGCCAGGGTCCGGCTGGACAGACAAACACACCACCTCAACAGAAACACCACCTATATCCTCAACAGCCCCACGAGAGACCCACACTCACACATGCAGTCATTCCTCCACCAACCCTGAGAAAGGTACCGAGAGCATCAAAATGGCAAAATTAGAGACCAGAGCAAAACACAGGCCCAGCCTACTTGGATATATCAAAACAAAACAAAATTTCAGGGTTCAACAAACACACAGTAAATAAATAGATATAATAATTTCTTGATGCTTCGGAAACAACAGACAATATCAAATCACAAAAACAAGCAGGACAAGATGGAGTCAGCAAGTGACTGAAATAAAGAACAAAAAAACTGCCGGGGGTAAGAAACAGCCTGTGAAAACACAGGCAAAACCAAGAAAAATATAGACAAAATCAAGGAAGGCACTGACAAAATGAAAGAAAGCAACAAACAAACAAAAAACCCATTGTTGTCAAGTTGGTTACAACTCATAAAAGCGATAAAGAATTCAGGAAAACAATATAAAAACGAAACAACTAGAAACCATACAAAAACATCAACTAGAAAGCCAAAAGATTAAGAATAAAATTTCAGAAACAGACAACTCAAAAGAAGGATATAAGACCAGAATTGAAGCAATGGAAGACAGATTAGTGAAATTAAAGAAAAATCCCTTGATACCAATTTGTTTGAGGAAAAATCAGAAAAAAGAATGAAGAAATCCTAATAATTATGTGGGACACTATCAAGAGGAAAAACTTGCATATGATAAGAGATCCAATGGATGGGGCTGGGTGCAATGCAAAACACAGAGACAATTATCAAAGTAATCCTGGCAGAAAACTTCGCTATCTATCATCATGAAAGACAAGAAGATACCCATCCAAGAAGCGCAATTAACCCCATACAGGATAGAGCCCAAAGAAAGTCACCAAGACTTGTAAACAAACGTGCAAATAAAAAGGACCAAAGACAAACAAAGAATCCTGAGATCAGCTAAGGAAAAATAAAGTCACCTATCTACAAAGGGGAACCAATAAAACTAATCTCCAGCTATGTAGCTAAAACCACGTAGGCAAGAAGACAGTGGGAAGACCTATATAAAAGGTCGAAAGTAAAAAAACAAAAACAACCCAGTCAGCAATTCTATATTCGGTAAAACTGTCTCTCAAATACAATGGCAACATTAGAATATTTCCAGATAAGCAGAAATTAAGGGAATTTGTAAAAACCAGACCAAACTTACAGGAAATATTAAAGAGAGTCCTTCGAATAGAGAACCAAAAACATTAAACAATAATCTGATATTTGGACGCAGGACAGACCACCCAGATACCAACCCAAATAAAGAATTTAAAAAACAAAACAAAGCTAAAAGGCTAAAAACAGGGAACCAAAGACATCAATATGTAAATGATGACATCAAAACAAAAAAGAGGGAAGAAATGGTGTAGTTATAGAACTTTCATATGGAGAGGAAGCCAAAGCGATATCAATAAATAAAAGACTGTTTTAAACTTAGGAAGATAACGGTAAATTTCAAGGTAACGACATAGAGGAGGCCTGGTGGTGCATTGGTTAAGTGCTCGGCTGCTAACCAAAATGTCATTGCACTGAAAGTCTTAACTAAAGAAATATGGAAAGAGAAAGAAATAAAGGACATCCAAAGTGGAAGGAAGAAGCAAAATTTTCCCTATACACAGATGAAATGAACTTATACATAGAAAACTCCAAGGATTCCACAAAAAAACTACTGGAACTAATAGAAGGATTCAGCAAAGTAGCAGAGTACAATATCAACATATAAAAAATCAGTTGGATTCCTCTACATTAACAAAGAGAACTTCAAAAAGTAAATCACAAAAAGAATGCCATTTATAATAGCCCCCCAAATGATAAAATACTTGGGAATAAATCTATCTAACCAGGGATATAAAAGACCTATACAAAGAAAACTACAAAATGCTACTGCAAGAAACCAAGAGACCTATATAATTGGAAGAAAAAAAAAATGCTCACGGATAGGAAGACTCAACATCATGAAAATGTCAATACTACCTGAAGTGATCTACAAATATAATGCAAGACCGATCCAAATTGCAACAGCATTCTTTAATGAGATGGAAACACTAATCACCAACCCAATGTGAAAAGGAAAGAGGCCTTGGATAAGTTAAGTGCTACTAAAGAAGAACAAGGTAGAAAGAAGGCCTCGCACTACTGAATCTCAGAACCTACTATACAGGCATGGCAATCAAAACAGACTGGTATTTGTACAACGACAAACAGACCGATGGAACAGAATTTAGAACACAGGTGTAAATCCATCCAGGTATGGGCAGCTGATTTTTGACGAAGGGCCAAATTTTGTTAAATTGGGAAAAGACAGTCTCTAACAAATGGCACTGGCAAAACTGAATGTCCATCTGTAGAAAAAGTGAATCAGGACCCATACTTCACATCATAAACAAAAACTAACTCAAAATGGATCAAGGACCTAAATATAAAACCTAAAACAATAAGGATTTCATTTTACTTGTTTCAGCAATCAGCATCCATGGAAGCAGCAGTGGGCAAATCTGCTACAAAAGACCTCCTTAAAGTGTTAAAAAGCAAGGACGTCACCTTGAAGACTAAGGTGCCCCTGACCCAAGCAATGAAAGCTGGATGATGAGTAAGGAAGACTGAAGAAAAATTGGCATCTGTTGGTGAAGAATATTGAATATATCGTGATGTGCCAAAATAAGGAACAAATCTGCCTTGGAAGAAGTACAGCCAGAATGCTCCTTAGAAGCAAGGATGGTGAGACTTCATCTCATACACTTTGGGCATGTTGTCAGGAAGGATCAGTCTCTGCAGAAGGACATCATCCTTGGTAAAGAATAGGGTCAGTGAAAAAGAGGAAGGCCCTCAACAAAATGGACTGACATGGTGGCTGCAACAATGGGCTCACGTATAGCAATGATCGTGAGGATGGCACAGGATCCGGCAGTGTTTCCTTTTGTTGTGCATAGGGTGGCTATAAGTCAGAAATGACTCGAGGGCACCTAGCAAAAACAACAACAATAAGGAGATGGAAATTATAACAAAGTACCGAATACAAATTAACATTAATCTTTCTCAAACGCTTGCAAAAGAAAATAGGAGGGAACACTTTGTAACTGATTCTATGATGACGTAATCACCCTGATACCAAAGCCAAAAAAATCCACAATATCCCTTATGAATATGAATGCAAATCTTCAACAGAGTACTAACAAACCAAATCCAGCAGCAAAATACTAGCAAACCAAACAGCAGCATATTGAAAAGACTATAAACCACGTCCCAGTGGAACTCATCCCAGAAATGCAAGAGTTGTTAGGCATAAATATCAATTAATTAAGAAAATGAAGGAAAAATGATTTGATTAATGAATGCAGAAACATCATTTGACAAAATCCAAGACCCTTTCATAATAAAATCATTCAACAAACTAGGAATGTAAGGAAACTACATGTATCTGATTAAGGACACTTATGCAATACCCACAGCTAACATCACACGCATTGGAGAAAGACTACAAGTTTTCCCCTAACATCAGGAACAAGACAAGGATGCCTGATTTCATAACTCTTATTCTACATTTTTCTGGAAATACTAGACAGAAAAGTTAGGCTAAAATTTTTTTTAAAGGCATTTGAATTTGGAAAGAAGTAAAATTTTTCCTATTCAAGATGACAAGATCTTATACATAGAATATCCTAAGGAATTCTCTCTCTTTCTCTCTCTCTCTCCCTCACATACACACACCCACAAATATACAATACAAATAAAAAACAAAAAGAAACTATTAGATTTAATATACAAATTCAACAGAATGGCAGGATATCAGATCAACACACAAAAATACAGTTCTGGAAAGCCAAACTTGTTATTATTTATCTGTTTATTTATCTATTTATCCATCTATTTATTGATTTGTTGATATAGCTATCTCTTTATCTACTTATTCATCTATTCATTCATTCATATGTCTGTCTTTCTATATGCCTGTCCATCCATCCATCCATCCATCCATCCATCCATCCATCCATCCATCCATCCATCCATCCATCCATCCATCCATCCATCCATCCATCCATGCATGTGTTCATTCATTTATTTATCTCTCTCTATTTGTTTACTTATTACGCTTTTGAGCTTCACATTTCTTCAACACCAAACTTCAAACTGACCTGGATTTTAAGGGAAAAAAGATGTCAATGACTTCTTAATTATGCCTACGGGAAAAATTGATTCACTTGATTGGTTTTCTTCGTGACACGTTTGCTTTAAATCTACTTTAAATTACTTCTCATTAAGCTTGATCCAAAAAAATTGGATGATCTTTTTTTTTTTTTTCCTTATTTGTATGAGTTTAAAGAGCTTAAATTTGGAGGAAAAGAGACTTAATGATTCTCTCGTGGTTCACTATTTGGGCCCAAGCACCCATGTGTATAGACTCAGTGCTTCTCAGGTGGTGGCAAAAACATTCATTTGCCCTGTGTTGGCTATTAGGTAGGAAGGTTGCCCCTGGCTGGAAGGAGGTCAAACCTCAACAGTGATCATGTCGTTGGGAGAGTCTTTGAACCTGAGCAGAGAGAGCAACTATATTTATAGAGTTTATTTAAGTAATTCTCAGTGCAGAGAGTTTGTTCTATTTTTGTTTGTTGAGTTTTTAGTAGAACCATGTAACACAGGGGTGTAGAAAGCTGTTAAAAGGATTTGTGTCTGTGTTTGAGAAAAGCAGGGCAGGCAATGCTTCCATCCCTGAATCTTAGTTTATGTGAAATAATAATCAAAAAAGCAGTAAAAACAGCAGCATCCATAATAATCATCATTAAAGCTGTTTGTTGAGTGTTTGCAGCATGCTGGACAATGTTGTAAGTTGTTTGCATGTGTTAACTAATTTACTTTTTAGTAAACAATATTAGTGGTAGATGCTATTACCAGTAACACTTGAAAGTTAATAATTAATATCTGAATCAAGAGAGCAAATACCTTCTTACCTGTCCAGGACCCTTCCAAGATCATATTGATTTTATATTTTCATTTTTGTTTTCTGGTTCTAAAATCAAGTGCCAAAAACTGTACAATTTCACATTATTCAAAATTTATAAATGTCACCTTGATATTGTAGGTATATTTCCAGCAGTGAACAAAAGTGAGGCAAGTGTTGACCATTCCTAGGACTCAATTCTTCAGTTAAACTCTGAGATTGGTTTCCAGGATGCTTATGTTTTATCCTATGACTGACTCAATGGTTGTTTGACGACTGGAGTTTCTTTGTAAGGTGTTTTAGAGAATAAGATAAAATATTTCAAATTAAGGAATAATTATGTTATAATTATTATAAATTATAATTTATAAATTATAAAATAACATAATTGAGGAAAAATGAAGATAAGAGCTTACTGATGTGACTTCCATCTCTGTCTGTGTGTGATAGAGTTAACCTATGTATTTTCTCTCTAAACTCTGACCTACATCACCTTTCTTCTTAAGTTATTGCACATTTCTTTTTCCTACTTGAGCACAGCAGCTGTCTTATGTCATCCCATGGAATTAGGTAAGAGAATTGGCTGGTTAAAACCCCCCTTCACTTTAATTTTTCCAGATTAAATGTATCTCATTCAAATAGAACAAATTTAAGTGGGCATCATGCCAAAATCTAAATTCCTGTCTATGAACTTGGAGACATTTAAACCTTAGGGGCTGAAACATTTATATTGAATCTGTGGACTTCCAGAAAGCTGAGTCTCTTACTTCTATGGTCAAGCCAACTTGTTTATTTTGAGAATAAAATTATTGCAGTATTTAACATAATATCTCCTACATTATATAATTCTCAGTATTGCATGCATATTTTGTACAGAAAAAAATCAAAGTAAATATTAGTTGATTACTAATTACGTGGGGTCTAAATCTACACGCATATTTTAAAGGTAAAATAGAGTTAACTGGTTTTTCTTTTTTTAACATTCAGTTAAGATCAGTTATTTGACTTGTTTTTCACTTGAACAAATATATTTTGAGCCTTGACCCTTTGTTCTTTTTTTTTTTCTCCCAGGAGTGTAGACACCAGGCCTCATAAAATATCACCTACAATTTCTACAATGTGCTTAATTGTGGGCTAGAGACCTAGTTCCCCCAGAAGGCCTCTGAGAAACAAAATATGAATTCCACCATGATTAGGCAGTCAGCCCATTTCTATCAAGAGGTTGAAAGCCTCATATAAGGATGAGAAAATGAGTTTGAACATTTCTTTTTTTATTAAAATTTTTCATGGTAAATGATTGAAGGCTTATTGTCTGAAGCAAAAAACACAAAGGCCATCTTGCACACTCGTAGTGTGGTAACGGTTCCTGAAATGTGTTTCAGATTAGAGGTTTCTACAGTTTTGGGTTCCTTTTCAAATCTATTTCTCTGCCACCCCGTAGAGGTGCCAAATAAAGTAGCTTAATTATTCATAATATATGCAGTTTGTCTCTGTGACTCTTTGATATATATAACCAACAAACAATATAATTTAACTTAAAACTTTGTGAAAGACGGACTTGCTGTGAGTATGTAACACTATCCCCAAGTGGGGTGACAGGGAAATCTGTTTAATTTTGCAGACCCCTTCCCCAGCTTCTGACCTAATGTTTTATTTCAAATAAAATTTCCTGGGAAAATGAAACATATCTCTATATGAGACACTATATATCTCAACGGAAATAAGTTTTAAAATTAATTACTTTATATCTGGAAAAGAATGTGGATGTCTACACATCTAATGAAGAAGAAATGTGTTTTTCAATGCAGTAGCTTGTTCTTCAGTTTTAAAAACATGACCCGCTGGACGTGAGCAGTCTCCTTCATTAACAACAACCATTCAAATCTCAAATAGCTGTTTTAGGCCACTAATTACTCTGAATTTAACCTAAAATATTACAATACCTTGGAGACTTTACTACAATTCATATCAAAAAGATCAATATACAACTAATCTCAGGGACACTATTTAAAGGAATGTGTTTTATTTGATAAATTATGTAGAGTGGATTGTATTGTTTTTTTTTTTTTTGCACATTCATTTCCTCGATTTGCTTGATATCTGGGCTGCCCAAATTATTCAGATTACATTTTAACGATTTCTGCAAAAATGAGTATCAAGGTAAGTTATGTGAGATTGATTTGACCATACATTGAATTGAAATTTTCTCGGGGCAGCAATCACAAAGGAGCAAGGTGAGAGACATTTCTTGGTAAGGTGAGATAAGGGTTAGGGTTCGAAGGTCCAATGCAACCCCTACTGGGCAACAAGGCCCTGCAGCTATCACTCATAGTCTTGATTGGGGTAGTAAAAACATTTCTTTCTTATTTTTGCCTTACCACTTTGCATTATGCTTAGGACATAGTCATGTTCAGGAATATTATTAGAAAGGTGAAAGGTTGTAAACTATGTAAAGTATTTCAAGCAATACAAACACCTGTTGAGAAACTTATGCAGTGGTATTAAAATATTTTGCAAATTGTTTTATTTTTAGTGAAATATATATGCTTATATGCATATGTATATATGTGTGTATATAATGTGTAACTGTCTAGTTTTCATAACCGATTTTGAATACATGCACATTATCTCAACAAGTTGATGTTTTTAGTTCCTTTCTCCATTTTCATCATGTGCCCTTCATTTCAAATTTCTCCTGTATGTTTAGTGTATTTCTATAAATTACACAAGAAAAATTCCTAATATGAATCTGTTAGTTAAAAAAAAAAAAGCGGTTTCCATCAAGTCTATTCTGACTCAAAGCCACCCTGTAGGACAGAGTAGAACTGCCCAGTATGGTTTCCAAGGAGCCGCTGGTGGAATCGAGCTGCAAACCTTTTGGTAAGCAGCCCTAACTCAACGACTGCGACAGGTATGAAAATGATCAAAGGTCGTGAGAAATGATTAGCAAGTTTTGAAAAGATCTACCGTGTTTTACCAAAACTATGCTACTGCATATCTGATAACGTTGCTCACAACATTTTTGGCCTAATAATTTAATAAAGTTGTTTTGTTTAACTAGGTTTTAATATTTTTGGATTATTTCTTTATTTTAAGCCTTCTATTTCATTTTCGATGTATCACTTATTTGTATATTTTTTTCTGCTTAGTCGGCTCTTTTCATTTTTATTATTAATTTTTGGTAAATTGGATTTTATTTGTGATATTAAAATTTTTTATTTGTTCTAAGAATTCAATTTGGGTTCTTGTTTAGATTTATAATTCTTTACATGAAATTTTGGGGGGTAAAAACTACAAAATCAAAATAACGACCCCCACCTGGTGAAATGAGCATTCCAATAGATTGGAAATTGTTGCCAGTGTTCCCATTTTCTTTTTTTTAAATAAATTTTTCCTTCCATATATATGTTTATATTACTTTGTCATTCAAAAATTTATACACAATTTTTTTCATGGCATTGGCTGCAATCCCTATTGTGTCAGCACTCTCCCCCTTTCCACCCCACATTCCCACATTCCATTTGTCCAGTTTTCCTGTCCCTTCCTGCCTTCTCTTCTCTGTTTTTTGGCAGGTGTAGCCCATTTGATGTCATATACTGTTCGTTTTATAGGCCTGTCTTACTTTGGCTGAAAGGTAAACTTCAGGGGTGGCTTCAGTTCTGAGTTAGAAGGATCTCCAGGGGCCATAGTCTCCAGGGTTCTGCTCTGACTGGGATTACAACAGAAAGTCCTGGACAGAGTGGGAGAAAATGTAGAACAGACGATCAAATTCACAAAAAGAACAGACTTCCCTACATATTTTATTGAAGGAGCCCTGGCTGTACAGTGGTTAAGCACTGGGTTTTAACCTAAAGGTCAGGGGTTGGAACCTACCAGGAACTTCAAGGGAGAAAGATGTGGCAGTCTGTTTCCATAAAGATTAACCCACTGCCATCCAGTAGATTCCAACTCATAGTGACCCTATAGGACAAAGTAGGTTTCAAAGGCAGTAAATCTTTACAGGAGCAGACTGCCACATCTTTCTCCCTCAAAGCACCTAGTAGGATCACACCACCAACTCTTTTGTTATCAGCCAAACACATAACCATAGCACAAACAGGGCTCCTTCTGTACTGATTGTAGCTTTAGAAATCCTATGGGGCAGTTCTGTTCTGCCCGGGGGTCACTATGAATTGGAATTGACTCCAAGGCAATGGGCAGAGTATATAATTTATTGACGATATATAGTCATATAATAATTACATAACTTCTATAAACCCACTGCCATGGAGTCAATTGCAACTCATAGTGACCTTATAGAACAGAGTAGAACTGCCCCACAGGGTTTCCAAGGCTGTAAATCTTTACAGGAGCAGACTGGCACATCTTTCTCCTCCTGTTCAGCAGCTGGTGGGTTCCAACTACCGCCTGCCTTTCAGTTACCAGCTCAGTGCTAAAATCACTACACCAGAATCAAGACTCCTTATAACTTCTACAGCTATTGTGTTCTTACTTTCCTGTTTTTCTATCACGCCCAATTATCATGCTATTTTATCACGTTTATATCCATAAAATTTTACATGTTGTATTTCCTCCTCTTCATTCTCTTATCGACATTTTTTTTTTTAACTTGATCATTTTCTTTCAGATTTTTATTAAAAAATTGCTTCATGGTCTGAAATACATAACCTATCTTGAAATTTAGACTGTATTTACATCAATTGGTTTACAGTGAACTAGCTTGCAATGACATTTATTTTGTCCTTTCAGTTACGTGTGTTTGCATTTGATATTTTTAAAACATAAACCGTTTTTTCGATAACCATATTTAAATAATATTTTATTGTCATTGAGTATTGTTATTACTAAGGTGAAAAATTTTAAGAATATTAAAAATCTAATGTATTAGAATGTTGCTAACTGTAAATTATAATTTATACAATTTATCGAACACTTTTAGCAAGTTAAGTGTTTTTCATTTATTAGGTTTTCAAAAACAGTAAAGCTTTTAAATAGAAAATAATTTTTTCTTTTTTGGGTTGTTATTTTTATTTGTCATATTCTATTTCATGGGTTAGAACATTCAAAAAAATCATAATGTTGTTAGAATAAGTCTTTGTTTTTTTCTGAATTATACAAACATCCATCATTATTTTATATCACTGTGTTTGCTGTTTTAGAGAAAAGCACTGTTCTTTGAGAAAGGCCTATAGTGAAGAATGACGGTTCAATAGGATCAAAGCTTTTTAGAATATATGAAATGTGTGTAGTATCTTTCCTATATAACTTAGTGATATGATTATTTATAGTCAAATGTGCCTCAGTTTATACCAACTTGGCTGACTATAGATAATGTTAAAAACAAAATTTCTACAAGATTAGATTTGTATATGAACCCATAAGTTTAACTTGCAATTTATGAATGGGAAGTTTCAGACAAGAGCTTTCTAATTCATGAATAGCAACTACAGGTTATGAGTTCTTATACAAATTTAATTCTGTAAAAATTTTGTTTTTAACAGTTCTGGTGATGGGGATGGGATTAATGGAACGTTTTGAACTAGGTTAAGCTCAGCAGGCAAGTCTTAATTGGTTAACTCATATTTTGGCTTCTGGGAAGGTCAGGCATTTGTAGGAACTAGACTTAGGTTTGGTTTGCTGATGTGGGGCTTAGCATAAGTGACTGCACCTTGGACCAAGTATAGTCAGGTCAACAATAAATATAACTTTATGACAGATCATTGAATTCTATATGCTAGAATTGTATTTATATTTGCATGTATGTGTAATCAACAGTTGGTATTGTCAATTAATTTTCTTATTTGTCACACTTTATATTAAAGCTGACTAGTTTTTACTGAAAATAATTTTAATTTCTCAACTTTGTTGAGCAATATTTGTAATAACAATTATCTAAAACTTTCAAATTTTAATGGGGCATCAATACCTTTTGACTCCATATCTCAACTGAGGAGCAAGTAATAACATTTTACTAACTGACATTTCATCCAAGTGCAGTTTAAATGTAAATTTCCCCTATTAATATAAAAGGACCAAGTCAAATTCAAAATGCTATTCTTGACATGTTCCTTGAGTTAAACTTAGATTAATAATTGCTAACGTAACATTTTAGTGTTTCTTTCTCCAGCCCTTCTTAAAGGTCTTGCATATTTGTTTTTTGCCTGGGCAACAAATTTCCACATACAATTACAGATATTTTTAAAATAACCGCCAATTCTTTTATAAGAGTTGTAGTATTCCTGACATACAAATGGTAATATAACATTTATTACAACCTATAGCCAATATAATTTCAAAATTGAGAAATGGAGAAAGAAATTCTTTTTGTAAGAATATTATACCATATTTGAACATCACTGTCATGTCTAATTATTTAAATGAATGGAGTGAAAGATTTTTTTTCTCATACCAAGTAAGCACATCTCCAATCTCTCATCTTGAAGATATTTAAAAGGGGAGAAAAGACTCATGTTGGCAAATCATCTAAATGTTTATTTCCAGATAATATTTTTATTCTGTAAGAAATAAAAAAAAAAATGATAATTTTTTTTTTTTTTTTCAAATTGGCCATTGCTCAACAGACACAGACTCAGTGTATAGAAACAGGGAGAAATAGTCACCTAAAGTGATTCAGGGAAATTCTACTGCATTTAATGATCATTTTGTTTTCTTCTGAAGGACATTCAATGTTGTTTACATTGAATTTTCAGATATTGTCTGCTTTATTTTTATCTAAGCCATGAAGACAGAAAATCAAACTTTTGGAGCAGAATTTATACTTCTTGGCTTTTTCCAATATGGCCAAATGAACACCGTCCTCTTTGTTACCATTGTGGGCCTCTCCTCAGTGACTTTGATGGGAAATATCATACTGATCCACCTCATCCGGCTGGACACTCCGCTCCACACTCCCATGTACTTCCTCCTCAGTCAGCTCTCCTTCATTGACACGATGCACATCTCCACCACGGTACCCAAGATGGCAGCAAACTTTCTGTCAAATGATAAGACTATTACTTCTTTAGACGGTAAGATTCAAACCTTTGTGGTTTTGACCCTTGGTGGAAGTGAAGCTCTTCTTCTTGGTTTCATGTCTTATGATAGATATGTAGCGATCTGTCACCCTTCACATTATCCTGTGCTCATGAGCAAGACGATCTGTTTGTCCATGGTCACATGTGCATGAGCCAGTAGTTCTATCAATGCTTTAATACATACATTGCATGTATTTCAACTTCCATTCTGTACATCTCGGATCATTAACCACTTTTTCTGTGAAGTTCCATCTCTAATGCCTTTGGTGTGTCAGGACACCTCCCAGTATGAGTATACTGTCCTCTTTAGTGGCCTTGTCATTCTGTTACTACCATTCATGGCCATTCTGGCTTCCTATGCCCGGGTGCTTATTGTGGTGTACCAGATGAGCTCAGGTAAAGGGCAGACAAAAGCCGTCTCCACGTGTTCCTCTCATCTGATTGTGGCAAGCCTATTCTATGGGGCTACTCTCTCCACCTATACAAGGCCACATTCCTTGCATTACCCTGAGGAAGATAAAGTGGTGGCGGTGTTTTACAGTATCATTACACCTCTTCTGAACCCATTTATCTGCAGTCTGAGGAATAAGGAGGTCATGGGGGCCATGAGAAGAGTGCTGGGAAAATAGACATTTGTACAGAAAATATGACTTCAGGAACCCTTTACAGTTTGAGACTGAACAACATGATTTGATTAGCCTACTGTCTAGAGAGATGTAAGCTCAAAGAAATGTTTACAAAATAAATAAATGTAACAATGCCTTGGTTTCTACACTTCTCAGAAATAACTAAAGCTTTGTTATTGGAACTGGGTGGATTTGCCGTGTAAAAGCAAGAGAATGGTTGCCATTTTCAACTTTATCTTCTAAAGCAATAGATTTAACCCCTGTCAACACAATGCTCCCATGTCATAACAAATTTTTAGTACCTTTTTAATATTCTGAAATAAAATGCACATGAAATATAATTTACCATATAATACATAATGTCAGGAAAATACATATGATGACCAAACTATAATATAGAGCAAAATGCATACATCCACTTATTTATTTATTTATTCATTCATTGAACAAGGGCTTTAATGCTTTAACTTTGTATGTGACACTGTTATAGGCACTGGTGAAATGGGATTAAACAAGAAAAAGCTGACATAAGTCTCTGCTCTCATGAAGTTTACATTTTATCGTGGGGAGAAAGACAGTATATAAAATTAACTGGTAAAGCGACCTTATATGAGTTGGAATCGACTCGACAGCACTGGGTTTGGGTAAATTTCAGAGTATACCAAAAAGTATTAATCATCATGAAGAAGAACTAAGTGGAAAATTGGAATCAGGAAAACAGAGGATATTTGCAATATTAAGTCAAATAGAGAAGGGAGAATCAAGAATATGACTTTTGTCAAAAACTAAAAGGAGTCGAGGAAGAGAGACAAGTGGATATTTGTGGATAAATGTTCTGGGAAGAGCAAAGAACAAGTGAGAACTCCCTGAGGTGGGGACATGCCCAGCGTAGTCACAAAAGATCAAGGAGTAAATTGGTGAGACACATGAAATAGGTATATGTTTTGGGGCCGGGTCTTACAGTGTGAATTAGATCAATGTGAGGATTGTGGCTTTGAACCTAAAGCAATGGGCTACCATTGCAGAGTTGTGGTAGAGAACTGATGTGGGCAGGAGAAAGCCATTGCGGTAGTCCAGCTGTGACAAGATATTACCTTGGACCAAGGTGATATTAGTGGAGAGGCAAAGACTGGGCAGATTCAGGAGACTGGGAGAAAGCAGACATATGAGTTTTGTGGACACATGGAATGTGAAATTCTATGAAATAAGAAGCTTTCAGAATTGGGCTAAAACTTGAAATTAACAACTGGAAGTGTGGAACTGTCATCGTTACAGCTTGAGGGAAACCACAGGTGGAGCATTTCATCATTCGTCATCTCTTATGCTACTTTCATGTTAATGCCTTAGGTCCACAATTACAATCATTATTCTGACTTCTATCGCCATTAAATAGAAGCTCTTATTTCTCATCACCATTGAGTCGAAACTTTTAAATCAGAAAATAAGTTCTCTTTGATGTCTGGCTTCTTTTCCTAAACATGTTTAAAAGGTTCAACCATATTTTTGAGTGTCTCCATCATTTTTATTACAAAGCTGAATTCCATCATATGGCTTAGAATAATTATTTCCATTCTGATGTCAGAAATGTTTGACTATAATGAATAAAACTACCATAAAGCTTCCTGTACAAGTGTTTTTTGAGAACACGTGAACTCAATTCTCTTGTACATATACCTAAATTGAAATTGCTTAGTCATAAATTAGGCACATGTTTAGCTCTAATAAAAAAAAAAAAATTTTTTTAGCGTTATCCAAAGTGGATTTAATCATTTATTTTCCAATCAGTAATATATGAAAACTTCTTAGAGTCTGAGTGTTGATAATAAATAATGCAGTGGGTTGCTAAACTACTTGCTGCTAAATATAAAGTGGAATATAAACCATGAGAGCAAAATACAACCAGTGTGCCATCAGTGCATGAACAATGGTATTGGAAGAAAGCGTATATTTCTGTGAAATATTTTAGAGATTCACTGACAAGATTTTTTTGGATCCATTGTCAATAATTTTAATAATAATTATATGTAGTGGCCTTTAGGAACACTCATTTCTGGTTCAAGACAAAATGTGTTTATTGGTCTATGAATGCCTTACTTCGGTCAGTTTGTTTATAATATAATGTATACCTGTAAGTTCACCACCCAACCCAACAACTAAAATAGTAAATTTATCTTTAGTGCTCCTCCAACTCTTGGCGACCCCATGTGTGTCAGAGTAGAACTGTTCTTGGTAGGGTTTTCAACGGCTTATTTTTCTAATGTGGATCACCAATCCGTTCTCCTGAGATGCCTCTGGGTAGACTCGAACCACCAAGCTTTCAGTTAGCAGTGACTATGTTAACTGTTCGCACCATCCAGGGACTCTTCATATCCTCCTATACCTCTGGGTAGACTCGAACCACCAAGGTTTCATTTAGCAGTGACTATGTTAACTGTTCGCACCATCCAGGGACTCCTCATATCCTCCTATACCTCTATCATCATTCTGAATTTTTGTTTTTTTAATTCTCTTGCTATAATTATAATATAGAATTCATAGGGTATTAGAAAATATTTTTAGATGCTGTAGAACTTAATAAAGGGGCCTTAAGTTGTAGATAATCTTTTTGAAAATTGTTTTTTCAGTTGACATTACTAACGCTCCAGGTTGAATGAAATGACAGCCCATTCTATTTTATTATTGAATGGCATTCTATTTTAAGACTATACTACACATTTATCCATTTTTTGTTGTTGGTGTTGTTGCTGACAGATGCTTGTTTTATTTCTAGTTGTCTACTATTATATACAATGCACTTATAAACATTGTTGCATTTGTCTCCTGTTTCCCATAAACAAGAGTTTGTATTTTGTATATATCTACGAATGGAATTGGTGGTGAAATTACTTAAGTGTGTAAACCATTTGTGTTTTACATAAAGTTTGAAACTCTAATTTATACTTACTATCAAAAACGAAAATAATAAATCCATATTTTAATAAATGTACATTCAAATTTAATGAATTTTAACATATTTAAATATTTTTCACACAGATTGCATGAAAGTTCACATCTGCAGACCACATCAGTCAGTGAAGTATATGGTTGCATGTCCAGTTGCTAGCTTCAAGTTTCAGGTAATCTCCACCCCAGCTTCTTGATCTTGGCCTTAGAGTTTTATACATCCTTGATCTTTTATTATTGTAATTAATTTTTGTAGTATTTTTGACCATTTTCATGCTTTTGAGTTCCAATAGAGCCTAAACCTGACTAAACACGATGCCTAAACTTCAATAGCTATAGCTAACAAACTTTTTTTAAGTAAATAGCAATTTGAAGGATGATTTGTGTAAGTTATACAGAATAAAGAAATCCATATACAGTACATTCACAACTAATCAGATAGATTATCGCAAATTGAACAAACCTATATGAAAGTAGTAACATATTATTAGCACTTGAGAAGATTCCTCATGCCTCCCCCTAGCTGCTACCCATACTTACTTGTAATGAAACAATTATATTTAAGTGCATTATCCATGAATTATACTGAACAATGAAAAAATAAATCATTTCAATTATTACATAAATTCAATATAATCCCCATTAGAATCCCATCAGTGTGTGCATGTGTGTGTGTTTAATTTACAAGTTGGCTATAGAATTTATACAAAATGATGCAAAAAACAGTAATAGCTCAAAGGGAATTTTAAAAATAATAAAATGAGATGCATCATTCTATGTGATATTAAAAATTTGTACTGATATAATTATAGACCAGTGGAAGAGAATACATAATTCAGATGCACACATATGTGTACAATGATGAGTCACATATGTCAGGTGCTTGTATGGGGAGTGATAAAAGAATACACATTTCAGTGAAAGTTGTTGGATCAATTGTATATCCGTGTATATTTTTAAAAAATGAGATGTGGATAATGTCAGTGAAAATGACCAAGTTGATAGCCTCAGATAGCTTCTGTGGAGGGCCTGTTCCTGCACAGAAACAGCGACAAAGCAAAAAGTGTTAGAATCAACTTTTTTAGAAATTTAGAAAGTTTTAAAATATTTACAGCAACCAAGCAAATACTGAAATAAGAGAAAACCAGAAAACCAAACCCACTCCCATCAAGTCGATTGCGACTCATAGCGACCCTATAGGACAGAGTAGAGCTGCACTATAGAGTTTCCGAGGAGCATCTGGTGGATTCGAACTGCTGACCTCTTGGTTAGCAGCCATAGCACTTAACCACTATGCCACCAGTGTTTCTGAAATAAGGGAAAGGCCACTTAAAAACATCAGGAGAGGGGATGTTACAGCAAACAGTGTGTTAAGAAGGTATAGGATTCGTTCCCTCCACTGAAGCAATGAAAAAAACCAAAAACCAAACCCAATGCCATCGAGTCGACTCCCACTCATAGCGACCCTATAGAACAGAGTAGAACTGCCCCATAGAGTTTCCAAGGAGTGCCTGGAGGCTTCGAACTGCCGACCCTTTGGTTAGCAGCCGTAGCACTTAACCACTAGGCCACCAGGGTTTCCCTGAAGCAATGAATAAGTGGGGAAAAAACCTGACAGAATAAACATTAAGTGCTTCATGAGAAAAGATGCTGTTGAATTTTGATGAAAAATTGTGGCATTTTTGTTTATTCACCTACTATCCCCCATTCTCCACTTGGCAGCTGCCATGAAGACAGCAGCCCACATTCCTGGTGTGGCTTGCTGGTGCCAGGGTGTGGACAAGACAGATCTTTTTTCTGAAAATGTTGTTGTTGTTTATTTTGACCAATCTGATAGTTTCAGAGATACTTGCTCTGAGATAGGCCTTGGCTTTACTCCTCTCAGACATGAGTGGCTACCAGGTGGTGTCTGTGAAAAGCCTTAAAGACATATAATGCCATAACCAGCTTAGGTAAGGAATGGAGAACAGGGAAAGAAGCAGACAAACCTGATAGCCTGGAAAAGAAGAGGCTGACGAGGCAGATGCATGGGAGAATAAACTGTAGAGATACTGAATGTACTGAAGGATCAGAGATCCAATGTACATACCCAGGTTGAATGCATGCTCAGACAAGACCTGAGAGGACCCTAGGTTTGAGCCTCTGGCAGATCTTTGGGCTCTGCACAAACAGAGGTGTAGACTAAGGCCCAGTTGTAGGTGGCCTGGCTAAGCATTGAAAGAGTACCTAATTCAGAGTCAATCTTCAATGACCAGGAAAGGGTTTTTAGTTTTCTTTTTCTTCTCTTTTTGACTCCAAAAAAGGTCTCTATCAGGTCACTGGTTGACCACTAAAATAACTGAAGATAGACTTCAGTGACCACACATGGCAAAGAAAACAGTCTATGAAAAATAATAAATACATACAAACAAATAAATAGTTTGGAAATGTCACTAAACAGATGACCGCAGCCCTCAACAATAACAGCAAGCACTAGGTAGGCTGGAGAATCTGCTTTTCAGAGTTAACACATAAAATTCACAAAGCCCAGTGTTTGGTAAAAATACTAGGCATGCCAAGAAACAGGAAGTACAACCAATTCACAGGAAAAAAAAAAAAAAATCGGTGAAAACAGTCCCTGAAGAACCAATGACATAGAATTGCTAGGCAAATCGTTTAAATCTACTGTGTTAAACGTGGTCAAAGACCTAAAGGAAAACAGGAGAATGTCTCAACGAATAGAGAATATCAATAATGACAAAGAAATTATAAAGAAGGCATCAAATAGAAATTAACATCAATCTTTCTCAAACTTTTCCAAAAACTAAAAGGAAGGAATAATTTGTAACTCAATCCATGATGCTATCAGCATCCTGATATTTAGCCAGACAAAGCCATCAGAAAAAAATATTGCATAGAAATATCTATGGAAATCCTCAACAAAATAGTAAAACTCCAATCCAGCAGCATATTAAAAGGACCATATGCCATAACCCTGTGTGCTTTGTCCCACAAGTGCAGCATATATAAAAGTCAATCAGTGTAATGCAACACATTAATAGAACATAGGGAGAGGGGGATGATCTATCAACTGATGCAGAAAAAAGCGTTTAACAAAAAAACACTCAAAAATCAGGAATAAAAGCGAACTTCCTATTGTGTGAGAGTCAAAAATGGCCTCTGTGTATTAGCCCCAAGTTATTTACTTCTTCAAGTAAGCCGAGGCGTATTATATGGAAAAAAAAAAAAAAAACTGGCATGAAACTCAAACTTGTACATGTCCAACTGATTTAAAAATAGCCCAAATAAGCAGATTTTTAGCCACTTAGGACCTGCCTGTTTTACATACCCTGCAAAACTGGACTCAACTTCTGCTAGTCCTAAAAAAAAAAAAAAAAAAAAAGATAAATTCCTGTAGGTATAAAGACCCTAAGATGCTGCTGCTTTTAGAGCTCTCTGACCCAGAGACTTATCGCCTGGCTGCAGGAGGATATCGCTTCTCACCCCTGGGAGCTTTCTTGCTCTCTTCTCCTTCTGATGCTACCTGTGACTCTAGCCTCTGGAAGACCTTCTGCTACAGGGACCACCCCCTTGCATGTGACTTTCAATGTGTTGGCCCCATTAAATAGCTTGTTGTGCAATACTGTCATATAGCTCTGAATTTCCTTCACCTCAGTACACTTCCTTAAAATGATAAAGGACAGTTGTGAAAAACCAACAATTAACATTACACTCAATGGTGAAAGACTGAAAGATTTTGCCATAAAATCAGGAACGCGGCAAGGATATCTCTTTTCCCTACTTCTATTCAACACTGTGGTCTTTTTGTTTGCCTCTGTGAATGTGAAAACTGGACAATGAAAAAAGAAGGCAGGAGAAGTACTGATGCGTGGAAGTGTGGTGTTGGTGAAGAATATTGAATGTACCATGGATTAACAAAAGAACAAAAAAATCAGTCTTACAATAAAACAGTGAAATGTTCCTTAGGAATGAGGATGGCAAGACTTCATCTTACTTACTTTGGACACATTATCTGGAAAGACCGATCACTAGGAAAAGAAGTCCTGTTAGGTGAAGTAGAAGATCATAAAAATAAAGGAAACCCTCAAAAAGATGGATTGACCCAATAACCACAACAACGGACTCAAACATACCAACAATCATTAGGATGGCACGGGACCAGGGAAAATTTCTTTCTCTTATATATTAGGTTACTTTGAGTAGAAGCCAACTAAATAGCAACTGCTCTCAACAACATTCAGCGCAAGACATCAACAACAACATAGCTACAGCTATATCTTCATATAAAACAAAAACCACCACCAGTTGCAGTAGAATCAAACGCAACTCACAGTGACCCGTTGGGTGTCGGAGTAGAACCGGGCTCCGTCAGTAGGCTGCACTGTGTGTCTGTACCATAATTTGTTTCCCATTCGTCTGTTGGTGAGCATTTAGGTTGTTTACATCTTTGTGCTGTTGTGAATGGTGCTCCCATGAACATGGTATGCATGTGTCTATTCCTGCGACTGCTCTTACTTCTCTTGGGTATATTCCTATGAGTGGTATTGCTGGATCTTATGGTACTTCTACTTCTAGCTTTTTAAGGAAGCACCAGATTGTTTTCCAAAGTGATTGTATCATTTTACATTCTCACCAGCAGTGCATGAGAGTCCAATCTCTCCACAACCTCTCCAACATTTTTATTTTGTGGTTTATGGATTAACCAAACCCATCGCCATTGAGTCATTTCTGACTCATAGAGACCCTATAGGACAGGGTAGAACTGCCTTGTGGAGTTTCCAAGGAGCGCCTGGTGGATTCCAACTGCCGACCTTTTGGTTAACAGCATTTAACCACTACACCACCAGGGTTTCCTTTTTTTGGATTAGCGCCAGTGTTATTGGGGTGATAAGACATCTCTTTGTTGTTTTAATTTGCATTTCTCTGGTGGCTAATGATCATGAGCATTTCCTCATGTGTACATTAGCCACCTGAATATCTTTTTTGGTGCAGTGTCTGTTCATATGCTTTGCCCATTTTTAATTTTTTTATTTGTCTTTTTGTAGTTGAGGTGTTGCTGTACTTTGTAGATTTTAATGATTAGACCCTTCCCAGATATGTCATAGTTAAAAATTTCTTCCCAATCTGTAGGTTCTGTTTTTACTCTTTTCATGAGCATAACTGACTTTTAGCAGACCCCAGTTATCTAGTTTCTGATGTTTCTGCATTGTTGGTTATGGTTTGTATTCTGTTTATGTCGTGTATCAGGCCTCCTAGCATTGTCCCTATTTTTTCTTCCGTGATCTTTATCATTTTAGGTTTTATATTTAGGTCTTTGATCATTTTGAGTTAGTTTCTGTGCATGATGTGAGGTATGGGTCCTGTTTCATTTTTTTGCAGACAGATATCTAGTTATGCCAGCACCACTTGTTAAAAAGACTGTCTTTTGCCCCATTTAATGGACTTTGGGCCTTTGTCAACTATCAGCTGCTCATAGGTGCATGGATTTACGTCTGGGTTCTCAATTTTGTTATATTGGTCTATGTGTCTGTTGTACCAGTACCAGGCTGTTTTGACTATCATGGTGGTATAACAGGTTCTAACATCAGGTAGTGTGAGGCCTCCCACTTTGTTCTTCTTCAGTAATTCTTTACTTATTTGGGGCTTCTTCCTTTTCCATATGAAGTTTGTGATTTGTTTCTCCAACATGCTAAAAGTTGTCATTGGAATTTGGATTGAGATTGCATTGTATCTGTAGATCACTTTGGGAAGAACTGACATTTTCATAATGTTGAGTCTTCCTGTCTATCAGCATGGTATGTTTTTCCACTTATTTAGGTCTCTTTTGATTTCTTGTAATAGTGTCTTGTAGTTTTCTTTGTGTAGGTTTTTTACATCTCTGTTTAAATTTATTCCTAAATACTTTATCTTCTTGGGGGCTATTATAATTGTATTGATTTGGTGATTTCCTCTTGGAAGTTCTCTCTTTTGGTGCAGAGGAATCTGACTGACTTATGTATGTTTATCTTATATCCTGATATTTTGCAAAATCTTCTATTTTAGTTGTAGTAGTTTTCTTGTGGATTTTGGGGGGTTTTCCATGTATAAAACCATATCATCTGCAAATAGGGATACTTTTACTTCTTCGTTACCAATTTGGATGCACTTTATTTCTTTTTCTTGCCTTATTGATCTGGCTAGGGCCTCCAGTACAATGTTGAATATGAGTGGTGACAAAGGGCATCCATGTCTGGTTCCCCTTCTCAAGGGGAATGCTTTAAGACTCTTCATTTCGGATGATGTTGGTTGTTGGCTTTGTATAAATGGCCTTTATTATGTCCAGGAATTTTCCTTCTATTCCTATTTCGCTGAGAGTTTTTATCAAGAATGGGTTTTGGACTTTTTAAAATACCTTTTCTGCATCAGTTGATAAGATCATGTGGTTCTTGTCTTTTGTTTTATTTATGTGATGGATTACATTATTGTTTTTCTAATGTTGAACCATCCCTGCATACCTGGTATGAATCCCACGTGGTCATGGTGAATTATTTTTTGATATGTTGTTGAATTCTATTGGCTAGAATTTTGTTGAGGATTTTTGGGTCTATATTCATGAGGGATATTGGTCTGTAATTTTCTTTTTTTTGTGGATCTTTACCTGACTTTTCTATCATGGTTATGCTGGCTTCATAGAATGAGTTTGCGAGTATTTCATCCTTTTCTATGCCTGAAATGCCTTTGGTAGTAATGGTGTTAACTCTTCCCTGAAAGTTTGGTAGAATTCTCCAGTGAAGCCGTCTGGGCCAGGGCTTTTTTGTTGGTGGTGGTTTTTATTTTTTTAATTATCTCTTCAATCTCTTCTTTTGTTGTGGGTTTATTTAATTTTTGTACCTCAATTTGTGTTAGTTTAGGTAAGTAGTGTGTTCCTAGAAATTTGTCCATTTCTTCTAGATTTTCAAATTTGTTAGAGTACAATTTTTCATAGTACTCTGTTATGATCCTTTTTATTTCCATTGGGTCTGTTGTGATATCACCCATTCCATTTCTTATTTAGGTTATTTGCTTCCTCTCCTGTTTTTTCTTTTGTCAATTTGACCAATGGTTTATTGATTCTGTTGATCTTTTCAAAAAACCGTCTTTTAGTATTGTCTGCTCTTTCAATTGTTTTCCTATTCTCCATCTCATTCATTTCTGCTCTAACCTTTATTATTTCCTTTCTTCTGGTGCCTGAGGGCTACTTTTGTTTCTCTCTATTTGTTCAAGTTGTAGGGTTAATGTTTTGATTTTGGCACTTTCTTCTTTTTGAATGTGTGCATTTATTGTTGTAAATTGACCTCTAAGCATTGCTTTTGCTGTTTTCCAAAGGTTCTGGTAAGACATGTTTTCATTCTTCATTTAATTCTATGAATTTATTTTTTCCATCCTTGATTTCTTCTATAATCCAGTAGTTTTTAAGCCAGGTGTTGTTCTGTTTCCACGTATTTGATTTTTTTTCCTTGCTGTTTCTGTTATTGATTTCTAATTTTATGTCATTATAATCAGAGGATACTCTTTCTTAAGGTCAGCTGATTAACAATTTTAATTCCATGTACAATCTTAATTCTCCTTTGCCATGTAACTTAACATATTCACAGATTCCAGGGATTGAGACAAGGACACCTTTGGAGAATCTTTTTCCTATCTTCCATATTGATATTTTGTAAAACCATGTCTGTTCAACAGGCAGACATCAAGGCCAGCTCCTGGCAATACAAAAACCTAATTGATAGTGCCAGGTCAGCTCCCAGATGTCAAAAAACATTCTACTTCTTCTTCTAGGATATTTGTACTCAGTTCTCTTCCCTTTGAGTTAATTCATCTCACTGTACTACTATGACTTTTTGTTTAACTGTATCTGTTTACAAACTTCAATAAAATTAAAAATATCTCTACTGCAGTAAAAAATGTATTAAAATAATTCATTAAACAAGTACAAATTTGCAATGACTATAGTGGCTATTGTGCCAGTCTGCCTCAACAAAGGTCTCCCTTACCCTCTCTGGCCCGGTATTTCCCCAAGCATGAGGTCCTGCATTAGATTGATCCCTCCTAATGGTTTGTCCAAAGGAAGTGAGTCAGACAATGTTCTGTTGTGATCCGTAAGTTTTACATTGGCTAATTGTTGGAAATAGACCACCAGACCATTTTCCTAGTCTAATCTTTTTAAGGTTTTAACCTTGGGCAGTAACTTAACTTTACTAAGATCCAGTTTCATCAAAAGTCAGTGGGAGCTAAAAATAACATTATCTTCGTGAATCTGCTTCGATGAAATCATGCAAATAGACTGTTAGGAACGATAGAGCTCACTCAGTAATTTCTCAGCAAATATATTTTTTGTAATTTTTATTGTGCTTTAAGTGAAAGTTTACAAATCAAATCAGTCTCTCACACAAAAACTTATATACACCTTGCTACATACTCCCAATTGCTATCCCCCTAATGAGACAGCCCGCTCTCTCCCTACACTCTCTCTTTTCGTGTCCATTTCATCAGCTTCTAATCCCCTCCACCCTCTCATTTCCCATCCAGGCAGGAGATGCCAACATAGTCTTAAGTGTCCACCTGATCCAAGAAGCTCACTCCTCACCAGCATCCCTCTCCAACCTATTTTCCAGTCCAATCCATGTCTGAAGAGTTGGTTTCAGGAAAGGTTCCTGTCCTGGGCCAACAGAAGGTCTGGGGGCCATGACCACCAGGGTCCTTCTAATCTCAGTCAGACCATTAAGTCTAGTCTTTCTATGAGAATTTGGGGTCTGCATCCCACTGCTCTCCTGCTCCCTCAGAGGTTCTCTGTTGTATTCCCCGTCAGGGCAGTCATCGGTGGTAGCCAAGCACCATCTAGTTCTTCTGGTCTCAGGATGATGTAGTCACTGGTTCATGTGGCCCTTTCTGTCTCTTGGGCTCGTAATCACCTTGTGTCCTTGGTGTTCTTCATTATCCTTTGATCCAGGTGGGTTGAGACCAATCGATGCATCTTAGATGGCTGCTTGCTAGCGTTTAAGACCCCAGATGCCACTCTTCGAAGTGGGATACAGAATGTTTTCTTAATAGATTTTATTGTACCAATTGACTTAGATGTCGCCTGAAACCATGGTCCCCAGACCCCTGCCCCTGCTACGCTGGCCTTTGAAGTATTCAGTTTATTCAGGAAACTTCTTTGCTTTTGGTTTAGTCCAATTGTGCTGACCTCCCCTGTATTGTGTGCTGTCTTTCCCTTCACCTAAAATAGTTCCTATTACTATCTAAACCCCTTTCCCGCCCTCCCTCGCTCCCCCCTCTGGTAATGACAAAAGAATGTTTTCTTCTCAGTTTAAACTATTTCTCAAGTTCTTAGGGCGCCTTGGTTGCTTCCATCTTTTTGCTATTGTAAACAGTGCTGCATAAACATGGGTGTGCATATATCTGTTTGTGTAAAGGCTCTTATTCTTCTAGGATATATTCCAAGGAATGGGATTGCTGGATCCTATGGTAGTTCTATTTCTAGATTTTTAAGGAAGACCCAAATTGATTTCCAAAGTGCTTGTACCGTTTTACATTCCCACCAGCAGTGTATAAGTGTTCCAATCTCTCCACAGCCTCTCCAACATTTACTATTTTGTGTTTTTTGGATTAACGCCAGCCTTGTTGGAATGAGATGAAGTCTCATTGTAGTTTCGGTCTGCATTTCTTTAATGGCTGATAAGCGTGAACATTTCCTCATGTATCTGTTAGCTACCTAAATGTCTTCTTTAGTGATGTGTCTATTCATATCTTTTGCCCATTTTTAAATTGGGTTATTTGTCTTTCTGTAGTTGAGTTTTTGCAGTATCATGTAGATTTTAGAGATAAGGCGCTGATTGAAAATGTCATAGTTGAAAACTTTTTCCCATTCTGTAAGTAGTCTTTTTACTCTTTTGGTGAAGTCTTTGGATGAGCATAGGTTTTTGATTTTTAGGAGCTCCCAGTTATCTAGTTTTTGTTTTGTATTTTTAATAATGTTTTCTATACTATTTATGCCATGTATTAGGGCTCCGAACAGTGTCCCTATTTTTTCTTCCATGATCTTTACCTTTTTTTTCGATTTTATATTTAGGTGTTTGATACATTTTGAGCTCATTTTTTTGCATGGAGTGAGGTATGGGTCTTGTTTCACTTTTTTGCAGATGGATATCCAGTTATGCCAGCACTATTTGTTAAAAAAAACTGTCTTCTCCCCCCATTTAACTGTTTTGGGGCCTTTGTCAAAAATCAACTGCTCATATGTGGATGGATTTATATCTGGATTCTCAATTCTGTTCCATTGGTCCATGTATCTGTTGTCCCAGTACCAGGCTGTTTTGACTACTGTGGTGGTATAGTAGGTTCTAAAATCAGGGAAAGTAAGGCCTCCCACTTTGTTTTTATTTTTTAGTAATACCTTATTTATCTGGGGCTTCTTTCCCTTCCATATGAAGTTGGTGATTTGTTTCTCCATCTCATCAAGAATGCCGTTGGGATTTGGACTGGAATTGCATTAAATGTATAGATCCCTTTTGGCAGAATAGACATTTTTATAATGTTAAGTCTTCCTATCGATGAGCAAGGTATGTTTTTCCACTTATGTAAGTCTCTTTTGGTTTCTTGCAGAAGTGTTTTGCAGTTTTTTTGTGTAAGTCTTTTACATCTTTGGTAAGATTTATTCCTAATTATTTTATCTTCTTGGGGGCTACTGTAAATGGCATTGATTTGGTGATTTCCTCTTCAATGTTCTTTTTGTTCGTGTAGAGGAATCCAACTGATTTTTGTATGCTTATCTCGTATCCTGATACTCTGCTGAACTCTTCTATTAGTTTCAGTAGTTTTCTGAAGGATTCCTTAGGGTTTTCTGTGTATAAGATCATGTCACCTGCAAATGGAGATACTTTTACTTCTTCCTTGCCAATCTAGATGCCCTTTATTTCTTTATCTAGCCTAATTTCTCTGGCTAGGACCTCCAACACAATGTTGAGTAAGAGCGGTGATAAAGGGCATCCTTGTCTGGTTCCCAGTCTCAGTGGGAATGCTTTCAGGCTCTCTCCATTTAGGGTGACGTTTGCTGTTGGCTTTATATAAATGCCCTTTATTATGTTGAGAAATTTTCCTTCTATTCCTGTTTTGCTCAAGTTTTTATCATGAATAGGTGTTGGACTTTGTCAAATGCCTTTTCTGCATCAATTGATAAAATCATGTGATTCTTTTGTTTTATTTATGTCATGGATTACATTAATTGTTTTTCTAATGTTGAACTATCCCTGCATACCTGGTATGAATCCCACTTGGTCATGGTGAATTATTTTTTTGATATGTTGTTGAATTCTATTGGCGAGAATTTTGTTGAGGATTTTTATATCTAAGTTCCTGAGGGATATAGGTCTATAATTTTCTTTTCTTGTGGTGTCTTTACGTGGTTTTGGTATGAGGGATATGGTGGCTTCATAGAATGAGTTTGGTAGTATTCTGTCCTTTCTATGCTCTGAAGTACCTTTAGTAGTAGTGGTGTTAACTCTTCTCTGAAAGTTTGGTAGAACTCTGCAGTGAAGCTGTCCGGACCAGGGCTTTTTTGGGGTGGGGGGGTTGATTGCCTTTTCCATTTCTTCTTTTGTTATGGGTCTATTTAGCTGTTCTACCTCTTTTTGTGTTAGTTTAGGTAGGCAGTGTGTTTCTAGGAATTCACCCATTTCTTCTAGGTTTTCACATTTGTCAGAGTACAATTTTTCACAGAAATCTGATATGATTCTTTTAATTTTAGTTGGGTATGTTGTAATATCGCCCATCTCATTTCTTATTCAGGTTATTTGGTTCCTCTCCTGTTTTTCTTTTGTCAGTTTGGCTAGTGGTTTATCAATTTTGTTAGTTTTTTCAAAAAAAAACAGCTTTTGGTCTTGTTAATTCTTTTCATTGTTTTCTATTTCTTTTAGTTCAGCTCTAATTTTTAGTATTTGTTTTTTTTTTTTTTTTCTGGTGCCTGTGAGTTTCTTTTGTTGCTTTCTTTCTATTTGTTCAAGTTGTGGGGATAATTCTTTGATTTTGGCCCCTTCTTCGTTTTGGATGTGTGCATTTATTGATATAAATTGACTTCTGAGCATTTCTTTCACTGTATCCCAGCGTTTTTACAGGAAGTGTTTTCATTCTCATTGGAATTTCTTTGTTCCATCCTTAATGCCTTCTATAATCCAGTCTTTTGTTTTGTTCAGTTTCCAAGTGTCTGATTTCTTTTCCCTGCTTTTCCTGTTATTGATTTCCACCTTCATGCCCTTATGGTCAGAGAAGATGCTTTGTAATATTTGAATGTTTTGGATTCTGCTAAGGCTTACTTTATGCCGTAATATGTGGTCTTCTAGAGAATGTCCATGTGCACTAGAAAAGAAAGTATACTTGGCTGCTGTCGGGCAGAGTGTTCTGTATATGTCTATGAGGTCAAGTTGGTTGTTTGTGGCATTTAGGTCTTCCGTATCTTTATTGAGCTTCTTTCTGGATGTCCTGTCCTTCACCAAAAGTGGTGTGTTGAAGTCTCCTACTATTATTGTTTTGTCAGAAATTAATAACTCAATAAATATTAACTGTCCTGATTTTTGTTATTGATTTTAATATTATTATTTTCTCTTTTAATTAATTTATTCAGGGTTACCAGAATTTGACTTATATTTCTACTTTCACTTTCTTTTTTCTCATATTATTGACTATATCCATAGGTATATGTCTGTTTGAAAATAAAATTCAAATATCCCTTCATAGATTGGTTTGACAATCCTAGTATAATTATATAATTGTGTGGTTTGTCTATCTAACCACATTGCACATGCAAACAGGATGTGCCTCAAACTACCAGACAACTAGGAATGAGGCATGTACAACCACTGGCATCAACCATTCCATGAGTGCTACGGCCATCTGTGATCAAGACATTTACACAATATTGGCAAAGTGAAAGCCACTATTATTATTTCTAGAAAGCAAACAGTAAACAGTAAAACAAATTCTCAAAGCAGATCTGCTTATTCTTCTCCAAACTACTCATATTCTTTCTAATATCACTGTACTGGCACATTGTGTTTCTGGTCAAATGTTGTCTTCATGTCACCACTGCCTCTGGCTGCCACCATGTTACCCGGGACACCTGCATGGCTTCCGAGGCTTCTGCTCTGCCCCTGGGCCTCACTGGGCCTTGCTTCACTAATGGAAAGACCCCTGCACAGGATCTCCTGAGCCTCTGCCACTGGGCCCTTTTTGACCTATGCTGCTGCCTCCTACCATGCTACCCAGGCCAGAGTGGTTCTCTGTCTTGCTGCCGTGATACCAAGGCCTACCCTGCATGAGGGAATGTATTGTTCCCACCACGATGCCCAAAGGGGGAAGGAAGCAAATTACACCAGCCACACTCAGGTCTCTGTCCCGCAGGTACAACTGTTGCAGTACTTTAGTAGGAGGCACACCCCTGCACAAAGACACTCAGTTCTCTCTCTATGGACCAGCAAGCCCACCATCCCTGTCTTCACTGTTACAACTCTCTCTTCTTAATATAGGGAGTTCTCAATGCAGGGACCCTGGGTCCAAAGGATGCACTCCACTCTACGCTCTTTTTGATGGTAGTGAGGGGCCCCAGAACCTCTGTGGATTTGGCCCTTATATAAGCCTAACAGAATAGGAACAACAACCAATCTCCTAGTTGGACCACAAAGGGCACAATCCCATTACGTGAATTTTCAATCCACTAGTTTTGTAGTAAATCTACTAATACCTTGCAAAATTTTGGCCCAGACAATCATTTTGTGAAATTACAAGACCAGGGCTAGAAAAGCCATATAAAAGTGATTCATTGCACGGCAATAATTCAGCCCATTTTCTTAACCCTTAACCAGTTCATAAGCAGAGCTGTAACAAATCAATTAGTTAATGCTTATTATATTTTGATTATGTAGCACAGCATCGTATAACCTCCCATATTGGAGCTCCTGAGTGGTGCAAACAGTTATACTGTATAATCTCCTGGAGCAGAGCCCCTGGGTGGTACAGTTAACATGTTCAGATGCTAACTGAAAAGACGGAGGTTCAAGTCCACCCAAAGGCACCTTGGAAGAAAGACCTGGTGATCTACTTCTGAAAAATCACCCATTAAAAACTCTACAGAGCACAGTTCCACTCTGACACACACAGGGTTGCCATGAGTCAGAGGTAACTCAATGGCAACTGATTTTTACTGTTTTCTGTTGCAAGATAAAGACATTAAAAAAAAACTCTCATTACTGTACGTCAGTTCATAAGTCAACATATTCAGCTAAAGCAGAGAAGAAAGGAGATAATGAAATTATACTTATTTGATAGATCTGGTGCTTTATATTTATTCCATACCTGAAACCAAAACCAAACCCATTGTCATCAAGTCTATTCCAACTCATAGCGACCCAATAGAACAGAGTAGAACTGCCCCATGGAGTTTCCAAGGAGCTTCTGGTGAATTTGAACTGCTGGCGTTTTGGTCAGCAGCTGAGGTCTTAACGACTGCACTACCAGGGCTCCTTATTCTATACAGTAGCCCCTAAAAATAATCCTATGGAAGAAGCATTATTATGCCCCTTTTACAGATGATTAAACTGACGCTCAGAGAGGTTATATAACAGGCCCAAAATATATAACTAGCAAGTTTCAAGACTGGAAAAGTTCAATTCGGTCATGGACTTTTGTTGGGTAAGACATGTCTAGAAGTCCACTCTATTCCCCACATCATTACCAGCTCTTTCTTGACACATCAGTTATTGTGAAAGTTTAGGTTAACAGGATTGTGGACTAAGTATATTTTCTAGGTATGAGTTAAGTGCTTTATGCATCGTATCTCATTTAATACTAATAATATTATAAGGCAAGCATCATATTCAAAATAACCACATCCTGACTTTAGCATGTTGATAAAACAGGTCATTATCTTCAGATATCAAATATCCTGAAATTTTAAAATAATCCTGTATGGAGGTGATAAATGAGGAGAGCATGTGGTCATCTGTATTCTTCCGAATGTTTTCCCACGAGCATTTCTGCAGCCTGAAGCTCAGGAATCCCTAAGGCTTTAGCCAGGTGCCTTGTATTTTATACCGGCAACAGAGGCATTGGTGGGGATCCGAACGGTGATCTGGGAACCAGAGGCTTAGAGTATTCCACACCTCCTGCACGGTGGCTCCTCTGATGCAGGTTAGTGCTACGACTCCTAGACTGAGTGCTTACAACCGGGGATGGTATGCGCTAATGCTTTGACTGTGGCCCACTTAATTTCTGTAATTTTAAAAACTATATCACAATCATACTATTTGGAAAGCACAGAAATTAAAGCACCTGGATTGCACTTGATAACATCATAACTATTCCTTTTATATTCTTCCATATACATTTTTTACAATTTGAAAAATATTGTTTATACAATTAGCATGATATCTAAGATTGTTCCAGCTGTTATATTGTGTTCCATGGGAAATTTATTAGTTCTACAATAGTTCAGGATGCACATTGTGGAAAACCTTGCAAAATAAGCCCTTTGTGTTTACAGGGTCTCCTCCCAGCCCTTCTTTTTTAGTCATATTTTAGAACGATATCCGCAAGGTATGGCAATGCTTCAAGTGACAAGACTAGCTCTCTGGCTCTCACTCCATATTGCCAAATTGACTAATAAAGGATTTTTCACTTTTACTCTGAGATTAATCTTCATTGCATTCCTACTGGTAATGAATATCATAAAGAGACATTGAGTGTATAATGTTTGAATGCATAGAAATTATAAAAATTTCGTTTAAACTATGTATTAATTTCCAGTGAGAAAAAACATCCTTTCATGATTATATTGCACTAATGTATCTTTATCAAATTGTAATTATGAGAATAATATTACAGGTATTTCCCAGTGTAAGACAGGGTTCCATTCTGAAGACTCTGTCATAAGTCAGCTCTGATATAAGTAGAATATCTAATTTTTTAAAAAATATTCATTATTTTTGTCTCCTATTAACAGTATCTTTATAAATCCAATCTTTATTTGTCTTTGGGATTGGCAAGAGAATGATAACATCAACAAATTACGTGCTACAACGTTATATGTAGTACATATTACTAATAATAAGATGTACAAAGATAAAAAAAAAGGATAGTCATAGGGCAGTTTGTTGTAACTCAAATATGTCTTAAGTCGGGGACAATCTGTACTAAGCTTTTAGGAAAGCTGAGTCTTAGTTAATACTCTGACTCTGAGGTAAATGGATGCATGTATCTGATTCTATTAAATTCTCTATTCATGAATTTCTCTTTGGGAAAAAGTTTGTGTAGAGATAAAATTTATGTTTGATAACATACTAAATATAAATAATTTAATTAAACATTCTACATGCACTATCTTTTTTCATTTTTACAAAGTAAGACAGTTACCCATTTTAAATACACTAACCTGAGACACACAGTTTATAAGAGAGGTGCCTAACTTCACAGAACTCACAGTTGCTCCAGTGAGCTCCAGCAGATTTTCCAGACTGAGATGCACTAGGAAGAAAAGGCTAGCGATCTACTTCTGAAAAGTCAGCCAAAGTGAACCCGATGGATGGCAATAGTCCGATCAACAACCGATTATGGGAATGGCGCAGGACTGGGCAGCATTTTGCCCGGGGTAGCCGTGTGTTAGGTGACTTAATGGCATCTAACAACAACGATGTGTTTGAGGGTCCATTCTTCATTTATGCTGTTTGTTTTATTCAAAAAGTTTTTTTTTCTTTATTTATGTTGTCTGTTTTATTCAAAAAGTTTTGTCATTATTAAGATAATAATTGGAACAAAAAACTGGCTGGCAAGCCCAAAATAACTGTGGGGAGTTTACTTTCATGACCAGGATTTTGGACCCATGCTTCCTACTTTTGAGACCAGGGAAAAATAAATTAATCTAACCCTCCAGTCCTTCATCTGCAAATCTGAAACAGTGACAGTTTACCTCATTTAATTGTTGTGACATTCCATGAGGAAATGCACATCCAGGGTTAACATAGGACTTGGGACATTGTTTGCTACAGTTATAAAAATCCTTGTTATGTCTGAGTTACTCCATCTATATCATGCAGATGTGAAGTAAGAGTCATTTTGGCTTGGAATTGTTTTGGATTGAATTGAAGAAATGAACATACTAGTGCCAGGCCAGAATATTGGACAGGTGGGTATGTAACATAGAGTGTACCTTTGAGAAAGGGGAAGCTTTGCTAATTCTGGGAACACCACATTGAGGTAGACAGAAAAATGTGACAATGGATCTAAAAGTACTCTGAGCTCTCTGCAACTACCCACTTTATACAACTAGAAAATAAATGGGAATACGTTTTTATCCTCTTTTAAATTGTACAGAAATATTATAGACAACTAGAAGTTTATCTGACCTACATACCCTCTTGTACTTTGGTAGTGTGGAATTACACAGAATTGAATTCACTTGGGAACAACTGCCTTTTTGATGTGAAATACGGATATTTTCTCTTTTTACCTGCTATTTTAAAAAATTTTGATTGAATTTTGAGACATTATTGAATTTGTGGCAAGTTTCATGGTATCTATTACAATTCTTATAACACATTGAATATTAAAGGCATGAGAACACATTGTAAAATTAATAATCAAGTAACCTAATAGCCTTGGAATAATTAAATTTACCATGGTCATGAGTGTTTCCTCTAGGTTCAAAATAAATTCATAGAAGGTAGACAGACAGAGGGCAGACAGAAAAATCTCAAGGAACACAGAAAACATGTCACTTATGCTGAAAAATGAAGACTGATATGTAATGATATTTTTGTTCTTTGGTATGAAATAAGTAACATTACATTACATGTGAGTTATGGGAAAATACTGATTTTACTTTCAAAATATTTTGGTAGGAAACATCTATGTATGGCCAATAACAATATAATAATGATAATAATCAATAACTTTTTAGAGCTATCTTCTTGTGCATGCATTCTCCAATGTACTTATATACATTTTATATTGTAGTTATCAAATAATCCTATAGTAGATACTATTATGTCATCTCATTTTGCACATAATGAAACTGAGGTTTAAGCATATTGCTCAAATTTATCCAACTACTAAACAGTGGCATAGGTATTCAAACTCCAGAAACCTGGCCATTAAATATGTACTTCTATGTTCAGACAACCTTCAGATGAATACAGCTACCAGTTTAAATGTTTATTATTAGATTACTCATGTAACTTTTCTGAACTTCATAATTTATACTGATTAAATGTGAAATATACATATATTTCACATTATATGAACTGTTTGTCCAGCGAATAGAATGCCTGATATGATAATATTTTCAAATACAGTTAATTTAAAATAATTTCATCTTAAATTTAAATCTACAGAAGACTTTCAAAATCATATTCATTGAATCTTGGCATCTGAGAAACATTGGAAAGCTGCCCTTAAGCTCAGGGCCTTAGCAGGTGGTTATCAAATCGCTAAAGCAGAGAATGAGCCAGATGGAAACAATTGAAAACAGTGCTCCAGTACAGCTGTCTACCAAAGTCTGAATTTTCCCAGTCTAGAAACAAGGAGAGTGGCTCATAGGAAAGTAAGTGACCTTCCCCAAATATAACACGTATTTGTGAACAAAATATGGACAGGTCTTTAGAGTTCTGACTCCTAGTCTTCATGTTATTTAAGCAACTCGTAACTTGTATGTCTATACCCAGTGTGCCCTGACCCAGGGCCGGCTTAAGTGAATGAACTTTGCATGTCATGACCTCCAGTTCAGCAGCAGCCAGAGACACAGACCTGTCCATCCACCCAATGCAGTGAGAAACGCTAACAAAGAAAATAGATTAGAAAAGGAAAATGTTTCCTTAAAAATAGAAAGTCATATGAATTTAAAAAGTAATAGGAAAACACAGCTTACCTGAACCTAATAGGAAAGTGAATACATTATTTAAAAAAAAAAAATCTACAGACACAGACTACTTTACACCTATGTTTTAGTGGCCTTTAAGAACACTGATTATCCCTCTTTTGTTTAAAAAAAAAAAAATCACAGACTACAAATTAAAAGATGAACTATAGCAATACATTTTGTGAGTTTAATATGTTTAATATTCATGCATGCAAAGACAGTACAAGGTAATATTAAATCAACAATGATCATAGATTCAAACAACTTATATACCAATAACAAGTTGTTTGATCCAAATAACATTGAAATTGTTTAAAATGGTAGCCTATTAATGAAATGCAGAACATTAATATTAAATTATTAATATCATATAAGTATCCCAAATATATGTAATATAAAATGCAAAACTTCAGTCCAAAATAACAAAAATGTCAAATATATAAAATCAACTGGAGAAGATATTCACAATGCATATAAATAACAAGTTATAAAGATATATAAATTAAATATATAATTAAATATATAAATTACAAAATACATGGGAAATTCTTTAAATTATTAAGAAAAAGCCAAACAATCTAGAAACCATGAATTAGAGATATTCACAGTTTGCAGAAGAAATCCAAGAGGTCGATGAATAGATTAAAAGTGTTTCTGCCATGTAACTTAAGTGACATGCAATTTAAATTTATTTTCACACTTACATGATTGCTGTTAATTATCGCATCTAACAGTAAAATATGTGGAGGAATTATCACACAAATTGACAGTTGACTGGAGTGTAAAAGGTGGAGATGCAATTATCTTAAACCCAAAATATTCTAGTGAAATATTTACTTGAGAAAATATTGCCACATGCACAAGGATATGGGTTATATTAACAAAAGATTGGAAAGAAGCTAAGTATTCTTAAATAAACATTATATATATATACATCTATATTTATATATATAAATTGCATATATATGATGTAATAAAATTTGGCAGTAGTTAAAAATATATTAAACTGAATATATATTTCACTCAAAATATATATGAGGGAACAAAGCATAAAAGAATGATATGCTCACTATTATAGCATATTTATATCAATTTTGAAAAATGGAACATCTACATATTTTATTGATATGAAAGTCAATGTTGGTATATACTAAGAATCAAAAAATTTTAATATGTATTAAAGGTGTGAAGATCATAGACCATTCACAAAATTTGCAATGTTTTCCAAATAAATTACAGAAAAACTAAAAAAGGATTTACTACACCACAGATTATGAATGAAGTCCAAACATAATACTGTTGGTAATCCTGAATTCACAGCTCTCTCTGACAATTTGAATTTGTGAGCAAAAGACACCACCTACCTAAGTATAATAGGTGAATCCATTTACATGTGCATCCATTCCTACCACCAAAAATACTTAGACGTAAAAGAAACGGAAGTTATAGGTTCTAGTGAAAAGAGGAGCTATTCTGAGAGTGAATGAGTACCTGTATATTTTACCTGTGGGAGATGTTGGACCTCAGGTTCCTTATATGAGAATATCATTTGGATAAGTCATAATCAATGGATTAGTTTTTGTCTTCTACTTTTAGAAGTATGAGATTATTGATGTCCAAATTTATGTGAAAATTGCATGCAATACAAATTATGTTCATTTATGAAATTATTAACTTTTTTGAATGGATAAAACCCAAACACCTGTGCTGTCAAGTCAATTCTGACCCTATAGGACAGAGTAGACCTGCCTCATTGAGCTTCCAAGGAGTGGTGGTGAGTTTGAACTGCCAACCTTTTGGTTAGCTGCCGAAAGCTTAACCACTGTGCCACCAGGGCTCCCTTAGAATGGATATATTATATATTAAATTAAAATCAGCAGCATTGTTTGAGAACATAATACATAAAAGTTTAAATGTTGAGGGGGTTCTAAACTTAATGAGATGTAGGCACCATGATCAGGAAAGCAAGTCATGATAATATAAATGATATGGCGATGGGTACAGTAGTATCTGTGGTGGCTGAAAGCCTAGTGTGTTTAGAGCACAGGCTGCATGTAAGTGTGGAATAGAGAATTTTTGCTTTTGTTTTTTCCCCATCAAACTTAGTTTTATCAGTTGTAATTTATTTGTCTTGATATTGAAGAAAATCATGTGAGAATCCATTAAGCAAATATCTAAAACACATGCAAAAGTAATAACTATAGGCATATCACCTCAATACCTACTAAAGTGCATAAATCTGAATTTCCTTCAATATAGAAATACCCAAAGTGTAAAGAACTCGGATTGCATAAGTAATATTTCTTAACACCATGAGTAAATTACGTGTGGCATACTGACAAATTATTAAAAAACAATAGAGGTGTAAGTTGTACTACTGTACATGTATGTTATCTAATTTTGTGTGAATAAAAAATAATGTATAGTAACAGCAGAGATGGATAGTACTATGCTATGGCAAAAATCTTGTTTGTAAGTGAAAGATTAAAGTAGCAATTAGCCCTCCAAGTCTGAGATTTCCCAAGTCATTTGATCAAGTTTTCATAAAGATATGTACAAGCTTCCTTTAAAAAAAATAAATAAATAAATAATTTTTTTCTTTCCTTTTAAACAAATCTTATTTCTGCATCATTTTACATCTTTCAGGCACCAGTAGAGCCATGGTCAATGCAAACGGCACCACAGGAATAAACTTCATTCTTCTAGGGCCTTTAACCACACACAGATCCACCTATTCCTGTTTGCCATGGTGCTTATGATCTTCATCACCTCACTGATGGGCAACACCCTTATGATCATTCTCATTCATGTGGACCCTCAACTCCACATGCCCATGTACTTCCTGCTTAGCCAGCTTTCTTTCATGGACGTGATGCTGGTCTCCACCATCGTTCCCAAAATGGCAGCCAACTACCTGATGGACACTAGGTCTATCTCTCCCACTGGCTGTGGAGTCCAGATCTTCCTGCTTCTCACTCTGGGAGGGAGTGAATGCTTCCTCTTAACGGCCATGTCCTATGACCGCTATGTGGCCATATGTCACCCACTGTGCTATCCCATTCTCATGAGTCAGAAGCTCTGTTTACTCGTGACGTCAGGTTCCTGGCTCCTGGGAGGGATCGATGGGCTGATGCAGGCTGGTGCCACCTTGAGCTTCCCTTACTGTCACTCACGGGAAATCAATCACTTTTTCTGTGAAGCACCATCACTGGTACGCCTTGCCTGTGCTGACACCACGATTTTTGAGTTTTTCATGTATGTCTGCTGCATTCTGATGCTCTTGATCCCTTTGTCTCTCATTTTGGCCTCATACAGCCTTATCCTGGCTGCAGTGCTCCGCCTGTGGTCAGCTGGAGCGCAGAAAAAAGCCTTTAAGACCTGCTCCTCTCACCTGGTGGTTGTGGGACTCTTCTATGGCACCATCATGTTCATCTACATGAGGCCCAAATCTAACAATTCAGAGGACCATGATAAGGTGGTCTCAGTGTTTTATACCATCTTCACACCTGTCTTGAACCCCCTTATATACAGTGTGAGAAATAAAGAAGTCAAGGGTGCCTTGAGGAGGTGGCTGGAGAGATATTTTATGTGATATCAATGCTGAGCATAATTTGCCAAAAGGGCAGCAACCAAACTGGATACAGGTTACATTTCTAAAATATTGTTTTGCTATTTTGTTCATCCCATTTAAATTCTTCTTTTTGTGTTATCAAGTTATTTTGCTCTTACTTTGCCAATCTGGCTCCACTGTTCCTATATGATTGTTTTTATATATGGTAAACTAATTAAAAATTATATTTGTCCTCCTGTCATAACTTGCAGTGGTGTTTTTACTCTGAAATTAGGGCTCTGGCAATAAGTATGAGTGACTGAGTTTCTAAATAGCATATGATACGTGCATAATTTGTATTTTTTGATAAATAATGGAAATCATTAATTTTGATGGGGATAATACCTTTTGAAAACTAAATGTAGATCCTAAATCACATAATGAAGATAAAATAAATTCAAATGAAATAAGGACCCAATGTGACCATCAAACATAAAATACGTAAGAAGACATCAAGAAATATTTGCAAAATGTTGCTGTGGGAAGATTTGTTAAAGAAACTTCCAGACAGAATATAAAAATGCTAATTGGCTTTTCATGACCTATGTTAAAACCTAAGAGTAAAGAGATGAGCTGAAGAAAAAAATATATTGTGTACAAAGGAGTCAGTACACGGTGGATTCAAAAATAAAACTTTCTTTCAGCAAAGAAGTCTCAAATTAAGAAAGGGCCTCAGGCCAAAGATCCAACACAAGTTGTGACTCTAAAATCATTTATTAAGGCTTCAGGACGATTTAAGACACTGTACCTTAAATAAACATCCAAACAGACAAAAGACCTTCTATAAATCTTGAGAGTCTTGTAGATTCTCTTTAGTTAAAAATAAATAGGACTACTAAAATGTTTTAGGGCACTGTAGTGCAGCAGAGTCACAGGAAGCCCAAGGTTGGTAGTTGTGGGTTATGCCTAATGGAGTAAATTCCAGTAAGATTCACGGAAAACTTGCAATGTTTGCAAGCATGTTTTTCTGACAGAAATACCACTAGTTTGGTCTGAGTAAGCTGATTGAGGTGACTACTCAGTTTTCTTGTGGTAGAGCAAGGGTGACTCAGAAAGCAGAGGCAAAAATCATGTAGAATAATTCCCAGAGAATCACACTGAATCTTAGTTAAGGAGCTGGCAACAATTTCTACCAGAATTTTAGAATTGCAAGTGACTGTATGCTACCCCATTCCCTATTTTAAGAAATGTCTTAAGAGTAATTGTGTTGGTGCAATTATATAATCCCCATGCTGTGACAAAGAGAGAAACGAAGACTTCTAGTGCACATCCCCAGCTGAGAGCCCGGCCAAATTCAAAGCCATTTTTTTCAGTCCTTGGTGGCACATCACGCAAGTGTATCTTTCAGCTCCCAGTTGAGCCACTTCCACTGATGTTGCATGGAGTAGAGATGAGCTGTCCCTGATGAAACCTGCTGAAATTGCAAATTCATTTGCAAAATAAATAATTGTTGTTTTAAACTGCTGTGCTTTGTGGATACACACACACACACACACATACACACATATACACACACTGGAATAGTGCTCAGGTGAATATATGTGTTACCTAAAACCCATAATAAAGATATGAACTACATTTGAATAAAAGGGGTTATAATTCTCTTTCCCTACTTCATATAATCTGGAACCATTGTTCTGAAAATAATATTTTTATCTGTTTAGAATTATTTTATATTACAGAGAAGTCTTACCACTTCGGCTTTGATTAAAGTTTTAAGATGTTCTAGAAGTGAAAAATCAAAAACAATGTGGTTGAGGAAAACCACTTAGATTTTTCCGTGAGAGGGCCAGGGGTTGCCGTCTGGGATCAGTCAACTAAGAACATGTACCTTGGGTAAGTTAGCTTCTCTGATATACAGCTATTCTGTCTATAAAAACAGCATTCCTAAAATTAAAAATATATGTATTATCAAGATTAATTTAAGTTAGTAATGTGAAAATAACATGACAGAGACTTCAGTGCCTGGAAACATGGCAGATGAGGTATCATAACCAACACACAGAGCTAGTTGAATAGATAGATAGACAGACTTGGAAACAGATTATAGGCATGTGGATCTAAGTTTTTCTTTCATGCATTAAAGAACTGCATATATATACCACAGACACACACATACACAAATAAAAACAGTAATTAGAAAAATAAGGCAGAAGGAAGTAGCTTCTTTACCAGAATATTAGTCAAAGGAAATAAAAAAACAATGCTGTATCAACTTTCATGGCTCTGTGTTTCATGGACAACAGGAGATAAACCACAAGGCCCCTAAAGGTGAGGATTCAGAAGAACTCTGAATAAACCAGGGAATGTAAGGGACAACACAATTCTGTCTGAGTTAGCTAGAAATTAACCTCCCAGCTCCTCAAGTAGGTCCAGGAAATCTGCAGAAAATTCTTTCTCAGTGAATGGCACCAAGTAGAGTGGCTGAGAACTCGGTCAAGAACTTGTAGGTCGCATAAAAAGCCCATAATTGTCTGCTGGAGAGAGAGGTCCCATGGAGCAGCATTGCGGCACTAGACATGGGAGTGAAGAAGTATTCTTGGACATCCAGCCCAATAGGTTTTCAGATGACTCCAGCCAGTATCTGATTGCAACTTCAAAATGGACATTCTAGCAGAGAACCAACCCACTCAACCCAGAATCCTGGGGAGATAATAACTTATTGTTTTAAACTGCCAAGTTTTGTGGTGTTTTGTTAGACAGCAATAGCTGTGAAGATATGAGTTAAAATATATAATACCTTTTATTGTTTGAGTAGATGAAGTTGTAATAAAATTAGTTTTTGATTAATTAAGTGTATGGTACATTGTCCTAGATTATCACTAAACATAAAGAAGTAAAGTGCATATTGTCTTAAATGACACAAAGAAATCGTGAAATGCAAAAAAATAATCAATCCAAAGAAGACAGGAATGAGATGAAGGGGGGACACAGAGAAGATAAGTAACTAAAAATCACTACATTGAATAATATAAAGTTTTTTTAATTTAAAATAAAAAAACTAATAAGCTGAAAAACATAAGTTTTTCAGCAAATGTAAATAGACTAAATATTCCAAGCAAAGAATCTAGACTGGAGAAAACCTTTTCGTATTTTAATTGTTGTTGTTAGGTTCCTTCATGTGGGTTCCTACTCAGAGCGACCCTATGTGCATCATAATGAAGCACTGCCCCATTTTGCCCCAACCTAACTATCATTTCTATGTTTGAGCCCATTATCATACAGAGAGATAGTATTAATCCCTCATTTTTGCTGACCCTCTACTTCACCAAGCATGATGTCCTTCTCCAGGGACTGGTTCCTCCTTATAATATGTCGAAATTACATGGGACGAAATCTCGCCATCCTCGCTTCTAAGGAGCATTCTTGCTGTACTTCTTCCAAGACAAATTTGACCATTCTTTTGACAGTCCATTTTATATTCAATATTTTCCACAACACCGTGATTCTAAGGCATCGATTCTTCTTTGGTCTTCCTTACTCGTTGTCCATCTTTCACATGCAGAAGTGGCAAAAGGCAACTGAAAATACAATGGCTTGGGTCAGGTGCACCTTAGTCCTCAAAGCGACATTTTTGCTTTTTAACACTTTAAAGAGGGCTTTTGCAGCCAATTTGCCAAATGCAATACATCCTTTGATTTTTTGACCGCTGCTTCCACTGCAGTTAATTGTAGATCAAAGTAAAATTAAATCCTTGACAACGTCAGTATTTTCTCCATTATCACGATGTTGGTTACTGGTCCAGTTTTGAGGATTTTTGTTTTCTTTATTTTGAGGTGTAATTCATACTGAAGGCTGACGTCTTTGATCTTCATCAGCAAGTGCTTCAAGTCCTCTTTACTTTCAACAGGCAAGGCTGTGTGTTCTGCATATTGCAGGTTGTTAATGAGTTTTTCTCTAATCCTGATGCTGCCTTCTTCATATAGTCCATCTCAGATCATTTGCTCAGCATACAAATTGAATAAGTATGGTGAAAGGATACAATCCTGATGCACATCTTTTCTGATTTCAAACTAAGCAGTGTCCCATTGTTGTGTTCCAGTTACTGCCTCTTGGTCTATGTAGAGAATCCGCATGAGCAAAATTAAGTGTCCTGGAATTCCCACTCTTTGCAATGTTATCCAAAATTTGTTATGATCTACTCAGTCAAATGCCTTTGAATAGTCAATAATTAACACAGAAAGATCTTTCTGTTCCACAGTCAGCCCCTGGCCTTGTTCTGACTGATGATATTGAGCTTTTCCTTTGTCTCTTTCCATAGATGTAGTCGTTTTGACTTCTGTGTATTCCATCTGGCGAGGGCCATGTGCATAGTTGCCGTTTATGTTGGTGAAAAAAAGGTATTTGCAATGAGGAAGTCATTGGTCTCGCAAAACTCTATCATTCAATCTCCGGCATTGTTTCTATCACCAAGGCCATATTTTCCGACTACCAATTGTTCTTCTTTGTTTCCAACTTTCACATTCTAATCACCAGTAATTACCAATGCATCCTGATTGCACGTTCAATCAATTTCAGACTACAGAAGCTGAAAAAAATCTTCAATTTCTTCAACTTTGTTCTTAGTGGTTGCTGTGTAAATTTAACTGGTCTTCCTTATAGGCCTATGGATATTATCCTATCACTGACAGCACTGTACTTCAGGATAGACCTCGAATTGTTCTTTTTGACGATAAATGTAACACCATTCCTCTTCAAGTTGTCATTTCCGTCATAGTAGGCTATGTGTTGTCCAATTCAAAATGGCCAATACCAGTCCATTTCAGCTCACTAATGCCTAGGATATCGATGCTTATGTGTTCCATTTCGTTTTGAAGATTTCCAATTTCCTAGATTCATACTTGGTATATTTCAGGTTCCAAGCATTAGTGGTATTTTCAATTGCCTCATATGCATGTGAAAGATGGACAATGAATAAGGAAGACTGAAGAAGAATAGATGCCTTGGAATTGTGGTGTTGGCAAAGAATATTTAATATACCAAAAGAACAAACAAATCTGTCTTGGAAGTAGTACAGCCAGAATGCTCCTTAGAAGCCAGGATGGTGATACTGCATCTAACATACTTTGGCCATGTTGTCAGAAGAGATCAGTCCCTGGAGAAGGACATCATGCCTGGTAAAGTACAGGGTCAGCTTTTAAAAGAGGAAGACCCTCAATGAGATGGATTGACACAGTGTCTGCAACTATGGGCTCAAGCATAACAACGATTGTAAGTATGGCATGGGAGCGGACAGTGTTTCTTTCTGTGGTACATAGGATCGCTATGAGTCGGAAGCAACTCCACTGCACCTAATAACAACAACAATAAACATCTTTCTGGTATTCTCAGCTTCTAGCCAAGATCCACCGGACATCAGCAATTATATCCCTCCTTCTGTGTCATTTTCTTTATTTTTTTTCTTTCAAATCAGGATTTTTTTATTTTAATATTTATTTAACCACAACTTATTTTTAAAAAAGAAAAGAAAGGGAACATATATCTGTGTACCCAAAGCCTAGCACACAGAGCACATGTTTCTTGTAGATCAGAGTCATTATACATGGTTGTCTGCCCGATGGATCAGAATCAAGTCATACAGAAATACAGCTGTATATGGCTTCAGTATGTCATATCTTCTTTGACAAGACAAGTGATGGAACTTACCATTGTGCCAGTTGGGTAGTGCTCACATAGTTCATCTGAAGAGTTAGTGTTTCTTACTCTTTGGTCTGCCATCCCAGTGATCCAAATCTTTCTTCATTATAATACCCTGATTCCATTATCCTTTGAAATCCTTCCACTGGCTATATACTTACATATTCAAATTTATCTCTCTAGGTTTATAGTCTCAGTCTTCCTCAATACATTTAATCAATTAATATATAAAAACAGAACCACCGTGGCCAGAAATAGAACTGAAGTTAATGTAACAGTGGTTAAGAATTTCAGCCTAGGTTTACATTCCTACCCATTACTATCCACAGGACTCTGGATGTGATAATAGCACCTACTTCATGGGGTTAATACGGGCATGGAATGAGCAATGTATGAAAAGTACTTGGTACTGTTCCTGACAGTGCACAATAAATGTTGTAATTATAATTAACAATGCACATGTTATAATTGTTATTATGTGATAGCAATGATGGAAATAACAGTAATTCCCAAATGTTATCAGGTAGATATTTTGATTTTTCTCTTTTTTTTTTTAATTATGCTTTAGATGAAGGTTTACAGAGCAAATTAATATCTCCTTAGGCAATAAATACACATACTGTTTTGTGACATTGGTTGCCAACCCTACACCATGTCAACATTCTACCCTTGTCAACCTGGGGTTCCCCATTATCAGCTTTCCTGTTCCCTCCAGCCTTCTCATCCTTGCCCCTGGGTTGGTGTGCCCATTTAGTCTTGATTTGTTTTACGGGTCTGTCTAAATTTTGGCTGAAGGGTGAACCTTCGGAGTGACTTCAGTACTGATTTAAAAGGACACTTAGGGGCCATACTCTCGAGGTTTCTCCAGTCTCTGTCAGACCAGTAAGTATGGTCTTTTTTTGTAAGTTATAGTTTTGTTCTGCATTTTTCTCCAGTTCTGTCCTGGACCCTCCTCTATTGTGATCCTTGTCAGAGCAGTCGTTGGTGGTAGCTGGGCACCATCTAGTTATGCTGGACTCAGTCTGGTGGAGGCTGTGGTAGTTGCGGCCCATTAGTTTCCACATCCTTTTCTGAATCGGCTTGAATTTCTGGCAGTTTCCTGTTGATGTACTGCTGCAGCCATTTTTTAATTATCTTCAGCAAAATTTTACTTGAGTGAAATTTTAAGGAGGCATATTTAAATATAAAGACAAAGAATATATGAAATTTAAAAGGTCAAAAAGATACATAAGACAAATATTAATTAAAAGGAAATATGGTTTAGCTATAAAATATTAAACAAAGCAGATTTTAAGAAAAAAAACTCTAGATATGAAGATGCTCACACACACCACATAAGACAGGCTCTATGTTTTTTTGGATTATTAGCTTGGAGTCCTGGTGGTGCAGTGGTTAAAAGCTGACACTTATCAAAAGGTTGGCAGTTCAAATCCACCAGCTGCTCCTTGAAAACCCTACAAGGCAGTTCTGCTTCGCCCTATAGGGTTGCTATGAGTTGTAATTGACTCAACATGATTGGTTTTTATTTTTTCATATTAGCCAGCATGTTTTGTAATGCACCTTGGTTTTCAGATACTTTCACTGACTTTATTTGACTCTATACCAAGGAGAACTACATTTCCCAAGATCCTTTGCCAGCATATTTCTTGTAGGAAATCACAATGTAAGACTGTCAGAAGATTAGAAAGGCTATAGGACAGAAGTCAGCAAATTTCTCCTTCTCTCTTTCCCCACTTCAACTATAGTTCCTGGAAGTAACCGTGGCTCGCCATGATTTCACTTTGAATAAATAGCCACTCTCTTCATGGTTTCAAATATTGTCTGCTGGTCCTCACCTTGGTTCTGGGTTCTGCATGAGGGCCCCACCCATGGGGTCCTGGCAGCCATCTTGTCCTGCTGTTTGACAGTTTTCTGGGTGTTGGAAGCAACATACTGATGGGAGTCTCTAAGTTGATTCAGCTTCCCTTGTTTGGTTCCTTGATTCCTTCATCTCCTATTGAAGTACTTATCTGAATTCTGTTCTCTCTTTTGAAATAGCTAGTGATCTCTCTCCTGATAACTGATTTTTAGATGAGGAAATTAGGCTTAGAAAAAAGTTTTTGAAAGAGACAACCTACTGGAGACATTTTCTTCTCATGATGATGGAAGAAACAATAGAGAAATATGAAAATATAATATCGCTGAAACTCTAGGCTTGGAAGTGGTATACAGACACTTTCAGCCACATGCTATTGAGCAAAGTTTATCAAATCACTAGGTTAACGCGTGATGGAGTGAAGAAGTGTGCTCCTCATGTGATCAGCAGAAGGCAGTAAATACTTGTCAAATGATAGTCTCTTTATCACAGACTCCAAACACCATGGGCAGAAAGTTAGTTGAAAAAACTCTTTAGCAACCATAAGAGTATATTCCACAATTATCATAGCAGATAGGAAACCCTGGTGGCGTAGTGGTTAAGTGCTATGGCTGTTAACCAAAAGGTTGGCGGTTCGAGTCCACCAGGCGCTCCTTGGAAACTCTATGGGGCAGTTGTACTCTGTCCTATAGGGTCGCTATGAGGCAGAATCGACTCAACAGCAGTGGGTTTTTTGGGGTTTTGCATCATGGCAGATAAGGCAATATGAATCTTTTAAAAAGCATATCTCAGAGAGAAGATCCAGGGGCTATGCTATCAAAAAAATGAATGTGAAAACTACTCCAAGGAGGCAGAAAAGTGGCCTTATCAGTGACTATTCCTCATCAGAAATATAGTGGGCCTTTAAATGTCTGCCTAATGGAATTTCAGAATTTCTGGGGACCCACGATTCCTGTGGATATCTCATTCTTTCTTTCCTAATACCAGTGGTTATTTCCGTTATCCTGTCCCTGTCCAACCAAGACATGCTGGATATTTGGATAACTGGGAAATTTAGATAATTCACAGGTCATCAGATAAAAGATGGACCTTATTGGTGACTGCTTATCACCAAGAGATCCTGGGCTTTGAGCTTATTCCATGACTGAACGGGACATTTGGTTGTCTCCTTTGGAGAGGAGTTGGGACCCAGAAGGGTGAACTACTTGATTAGGAATGTGGGTTAATCATCTGATCTTCATCCTTCCTGGCTCAAGTTTAGATTGCACTTCCCTTTTCTCTGAAGTTAGGTGTGGACTGTGAAACATTAGTGCAAGTGACATGCGTAACCCATGGCAAGAATTTAGAGCCAGCGAGTGAAATTCCATGTTCTTTCCATCTTCCAGAAATTGCTGTTGCTTCACAATGAGGGAAGCACCATCAGCCTGTGTCCCTGAGGGAGGACAAATCCCAAGATAACATGCAGCGTGATCCAGAAATCCACTATTGTGGTTTTATGATAGAGATTTTTTTTTAATCACTGGTGTTATACTACAGCATAAACTAGAATATTATAACTAATTGCCCACATTCTAGACAAAAATTCATGTTTGTGATTCCACTCATCTAAAATTAACAAAATCTTGTCATTCCAGTGAGAAATTTGGGAATGTAGCTAAGTACACAGAGGGTAAAATTTCAGTGTTGAAGGGGAATTAGATTTGTGTATAAGTGGTAAAGACCAATGTTAAAATAATTTGGTAGTTTTTAAAATTTTTTTCTAACAAAATAAGACATAGACTCTGAAGTAACCCAATCTTCAAAAATACTGATATAGGATAGATGGAAATTACATAGGGGAATACAAAATAAATTCTTTTGTTCTTCTCATATTTTATAGAATAATCTCAGAAATTATACTTTCCATTAAGATTTCCGCCATTTTATTTTCATATCAAAAATATTTGAAAGGTAAAAATAAATATATCCTTCCAGCTTTCAAAAATAATCACTGAGTGTATCACAATAAACTGTTCTCTTAATTTGTTTTATTTCTGGGAGTATGCAATAAAATTGCCAAGGAAAACAATAAGGCATCAGCCAATATACTGGATTATGCAATGCTGAGTATATTCCTCAGCCTCCCTCAGAGGGTGCACATGACCCCTTCCCTCATGAAAGTTGTTCTCACTTGTAAATTACTTTCACAGAAAAACAAATATTTCTAATGCTAAGAAAACGTGGCTGTAGGCATCAGATGATAGTGGATAAAAAAAAAAAAAGTGGGTAGAGCATCAAAAATCAGAAAAAAAGTATTTCCTTTTTATTAGATGAAATAAATTTCTAAATGTTCACCATCACTACTCATTTTTCTTTTGGTATCTGGAGACCATAAACATCACTATTCATGGCACCATGACCTGCACGGTGACTAATAAATGATAAGTGTTTGATAACCTAATTGTTGACCTAAATAATATGTAAATTGATGGCTATATTTTCTTTTTTTATGTAGCATAAAGTAAGTTCCCTAAAACCCGTTGCCATCGAGTGGGTTCTGACTCCGACCAACCCTATACGACACAGTAGAACTGCGCCATAGGGTTTCCAAGGAGTACCTGGTGGATTTGAACTGCTAACCTTTTGGTTTGCAGCTGTAGCTCTTAACCGCTATGTTACCAGGGTTTCCAAAGTGAATCCAGGGTCTTATATCAAAACTTGCTACTACATTCTGTAAATTGTATTTCCAGGCTTGGAGTGGATAAGAAAAGAAATTTAAACATGGACTCATTGAGAAAAAATGTATATATATATATATATAGTCCAATCAAATGAATTATTTGCAAGGGAAAAAGAATTAATATTTTGTTATAAAAGCTATGATTGGCAATAAATTTACTTTAAGTGAAATCATAATAGCAAGAAATAAAATTGTTCTAAATTGAAATTTTTAAGCTTATTTTAAAAATCATAAACAGAGTGAGGGTAATGGGGAAGTTATGGTATATGGAAGCTTTTCAGAAGTAAATATTTAGCAAATGTGTATGGATAACAATTCTTTTTTTTAACATTAAGTATTCTTTTTATTGCGCTTTAAGTGAAAGTTTACAATTCTAGTAAGTTTCTCATACAAAAACTTATACACACATGGTTAAGGTGATCCTAGTTGCTCTCCCTACAATGTGACAGCACTCTCCTTCTTTCTCCCCTGTGTATTTCCTGTGTCCATTCATCCAGTTCCTGTCCCCCTCTGCCTTCTCATCTTGCCTCCAGAGAGCTTTACCCACACAGTCACAATGTGTCTACTTGAGCTAAGAAGCACAATCCTCACCAGTTTGATTTTATGTCTTATAGTCCAGTCTAATCTTTGTCTGCAGAAGTGGCTGCAGAATGGTTTTAGTTTTGGGCTAACAGAGAGTCCAAGGGCCATGACCTCTGGAGTCCTTCCAGTGTTCAGTCAGACCATTTAGCCTGGTCTCTTTTACTAGAATTTGAGGTCTGCATTCCACTTTTCTCCTGCTCCATCAGAGATTCTCTGTTGTGTTCCCTTAGAGTGCAGTCATTGGTGGTAACCAGGCACCATCTAGTTCTTCCAGTCTCAGGCTGTTAGAGTCTCTGGTTTAAGTGGCACTTTCTGTCTCTTGGGCTCATATTTCCTTGAGTCCTTGGTGTTCTTCATTCTCCTTTGCTCCAGGCGGATTGAGATCAATTGATGCATCTTACATGGCCGCTTGCTAACTTTCAAGACCCCAGACACCACTCATCAAAGTGGGATGTGGAATACTTTCTTAATACGATTTGTTACGTCAGTTGACCTAGATGTCCCCTGAACCATGGTCCCCAGACCCCCACTCTTGCTACTGTGTCCCTCGAAGTGTTTCGTTGTATTCAGGAAACTGCTTAGCTTTTGGATTAGTCCAGTTATGCTGACTTCCCCTGTATTGTGTGTTGTCCTTCCCTTCACCTAAAATGATTCTTGTCTACTCCGTAATTAGTGAATATCCCTCTTCCTCCTTCCCCATTCTCGTAATCATCAAAGAATGTTTTCTTCTGTGTTGAAACCTTTTCCTGAGTTCTTATAATAGTGGTCTCAAGCAATATTTGTCCTGCGACTGACTAATTTCAATCAGCATAATGCCTTCCAGATTCCTACATGTTATGAGATGTTTCATGGATTCATTGTTTTTCTCTATTGTTGCATCGTATTCCATTGTGTGAATATACCATAATTTGTTTATCCATTTATCCATTGGTGGGCACCTTGATTGTTTCCATCTCTTTGCTATTGTAACAGTGCTGCAGTGAACATGGGTGTGCATATATCTATTCTTGTAGGGCTCTTATTTCTCTACACTATATTCCAAGGACTGGGATTGCTGGATCGTATGGTACTCCTATCTTTTTAAGGAAACGCCAAATCGATTTCCTAAGTGGTTGTGCCATTTTACATTCCCACCAGCAATGTATAAGTGTTCCAGTCTCTCCACAACCTCTCCAACATTTATCATTTTGTGTTTTTTAGATTAGAGCTAGCTTCGTTGTGGTAAGATGGTATCTGATTGTAGTTTTGATTTGCATTTCTCTAAAGGCTATTGATCATGAGTGTTTCCTAACGTAGCTGTTAGCCGCCTGAACGTCTTATTTGGTGAAGTTTCTGTTCATACCCTTTGCCCATTTTTTAATTGGTTTATTTGTCTTTTTGTTGTTGAAGTTTGGCAGTATCTTGTAGATTTTAAAGATTTAGACACTGATCGGATTTGTTGTAGCCAAATTTTTTTTCCCAGTCTATAGGTAGTCTTTTTACTCTTTTGGTGAGGCCTTTGGATGAGGTAAGTGTTTCATTTTTAGAAGCTCCCAGTTATCGACTTTACCTTCCAGTGTTTGTGCATTGCTGGCAATGTTTTGTATACTGTTTATGCTATGTTTGAGGGCTACTAGAGTTCTTCCTATTTTTTCTTCCATGATCTTTATCATTTTAGATTTTATATTTAGGTCTTTGATCCATTTTGAGTTAGTTTTTCTGCATGGTGTGAGAGGTATGGGTCTTGTTTCATTTTTTTGCAGATGGGTATCCAGTTATTCCAGCACCATTTGTTAAAGAGACTGTCTTTTCTCCATTTAATGGACTTTGGGCCTTTGTTAAATACAAGCTGCTCATACGTGGATGAATTTATGTCTCAATTCTCAATTCTGTTCCATTGGTCTATGTACCTGCTGTTGTGCCAGTACCAGGCTGTTTTGACTACCCTGGTGTTGTAATATGTACTAAAATCAGGTAGTGTGAGGCCTCCCACTTTGTTCTAATTTTTCAGTACTGTTTTACTTATCTAGGGCCTCTTCCCTTTCCATATGAACTTGGTGATTTGTTTCTCCATCTCATTAAAAAATGCCATTGGAGTTTGGATCAGGCTTGCATTTATCTATAGATTGCTTGGAGTAGAATAAACATTTTCACAATCTTGAGTCTTCCCATTGAAGAACAAGGTATGTTTTTTCACTTACGTAGGTCTCTTTCGGTTTCTTGCAGTAGTGTCTCATAGTTTTCTTTGTATAGGTCTTTTATGTCTCTGGTTAGATATGTTCCTAAGTATTTAATCTTCTTGGGGCTATTGTAAATGGTATTCATTTCATGATTTCCTCTTCGACTTTCTATTTGCTCATATAGAGGAATCCAACTGGTTTTTGCATGTTTATCTTGTATCCTGATACTTTGCTGAAATCTTCTATTAGTTCCAGTAGTTTTCTTGTGGATTCTTTAGGGTTTTCCGTGTATAAAATCATATCATCTGCAAATAGAGATAGTTTATTTCTTCCTTACCAATTTGGATGCTTTTTTTTTTTTTTTCCCTAGACTAATTGCTCTGGCTAGGACCTCCAGAACAATGTTGAATAAAAGTGATGATAAAGGGCATCCTTGTCTGGTTCACATTCTCAAGGGGAATGATTTCAGACTCACTCCATTTAGGGTGCTGTTGGCTGTTGGCTTTACATAAATGTCCTTTATTATGTGGAGGAATTTTCCTTCTACTCCTATTTTGCTGAGAGTCTTTATCATGAATGGATGTTGGACTTTGTCAAATGCCTTTTCTGCATCAACCCATAAGACCATGTGGTTCTTGTCTTTTATTTATATGATGGATTACATTGATTGTTTTTCAAATGTTAAACCATCCCAGCATACCTAGTATGAATCCTACTTGGTCAAGGTGAATTACTTTTTCAATATGTTGTTGGCTAGAATTTTGCTGAGGGTTTTTGTGTCTAAGTTCATGGGGAATATCGGTCTCTAATTTTCTTTTTTTGTGGTGTCTTCACCTGGATTTGTTATGACGGTTATGCTGGCTTCATAGAATGAGATTGGGAGTATTCCATCCTTTTGTATGTTCTGAAATACCTTTAGTAGTAGTGGTGTTAACACTTCTCTGAAAGTTTGGTAGAATTCTCCAGTGAAGTCATCAGGGCCAGGGCTTTAATTTATTGGGAATTTTTAATTATCTTTTCAATTTCTTCTTTTGTTATAGGTTTATTTAGCTGTTCTACATCTGCTTGTGTTAGATTAGGTAGGTAGTGTGTTTCTAGAAATTTATCCAATTCTTCTAGGTTTTCAAATTTGTTGGAGTACAATTTTTCATAATATTCTGTTATGATTCTTTTAATTTCAGTTGGGTCTGTTGTAATATTGCCGATCTCATTTCTTATTCGGGTTATTTGCTTTCTCTCCTATTTTTCTTTTGTCCATTTGGCCAATGGTTTATCGATTTTGTTGATCTTTTCATAGAACCAGCTGTTGGTCTTGTTAACTCTTTCAATTGTTTTTCTTTTCTCTATTTCATTTAATTCTGCTCTAATTTTTATTATTTTGTTTCTACTGGTACCCTAGGACTTCTTTTGCTGCTTTCTTTCTATTTCTTTGAGTTGTAGGGATAATTCTTTGATTTTGGCCTTTCCTTCTTTTGGATGTGTGCATTTATTGCTATAAATTGACCTCTGAGCACTGTTTTGCTGTGTCCCACAGGTCCTGGTAGGAAGTGTTTTCATTCTCATTTGATTCTACGAATTTCTTTATTCCACCCTTAATTTCTTCTATAACCCAGTAGTATTTCAGCAAGGTGTTGTTCAGTTTCTGTGCGTTTGGGTTTTTTTTCACTTGCTTTATGTTATTGGTTTCTACTTTTATGGCTTTATGGTCAGAAAAGATGCTTTGAAATATTTTGATGTTTTGGATTCTGTTAAGACTTGCTTTATGACCTAATATGTGGTCTATTCTGGAGAACGTTCCATGTGCATTGGAAAAGAAAATATGCTTGTCTGCCGTTGGGTGGGGTGTTCTGTATGTGCCTATGAGATCAAGTTGGTTGATTGCGGCATTTAGACTTTCACTGTCTTTATTTAGCTTCTTTCTGGATGTTCTGTCCTTCACCAAAAGTAGTGTGTTGGAGCCTCCTACTATTATTGTAGAGCTGCCCATCTCTATTTTCAGTGCTTTTAGAGTTCATTTTATGTATTTTGGAGCCCTGTCATTGGCTGCACAAAAGAGTCCTTCCTTATCCTTTGTGGTAGATTTTACTTTAAAGTCTATTTTGTTAGAAATTAATATTGCCACTCTTCTTTTTTTTGGTTGTTGTTTGTTTGGTATCTCTTTTCCATCCTTTGAGTTTTAGTTTGTTTGTATCTTTATGTCTAAGGTATGTCTCTTGTAGGCAACATATAGGCAGATCTTGTTTTTTTAATCCATTCTGCCACTCTCTGTCTCTTTATTGGTGCATTTAGTACATTTACATTCAGCGTAATTATGTCTAGGTATGAGTTTAGTGCTGTCATTTTGATACCTTTTTTTTTTGGTTGTTGACAGTTTCTTTTTTCCACTGAATTTTCTGTGCTGAGTAATTTTTCTTTATGTATTATCTTTTCCTCTTTTCCAGTGTTGTTGCTTTTGTTTTTGCTGTCTTCATGTTTTTCTTTTTTATTATTATTTTGATGTGCAGGATTGTTATTTTCCTTTGTGATTACCTTGATAAATTTACCCCTATTTTCATACTCCGTATGAAAGATCTATGACTATATCTTTTAGTTCTTCTTTTTTGAGTTAATGTTGTCATCTTTTACTTCATGATGTCTGTTTCCCTGTTCTGAGCATTTTAGCTTTGATTTAGTTTTGTGATTTCTCTGTCTTGAATGATATCTGGTTTCCCTGTCCTCTGTTCTTGTCTTGGATTGTTATCTGATGTTATTGAGTTTCTAACTGGAGGATTTCCTTTAGAATTTCTTGTAATTTTGGTTTGGTTTTGGCAATGTCCCTCAACTTCTGTTTATCTGGAAATGCCATAATTCACCTTCATATTTTTATCTGAGACAGTTTTGCTGGATATATAATTCTCGGCTGGCAATTATTTTCCCTTTGTCTTTATATATGTCCTCCCATTGCCTTCTTGCCTGCATGGTTTCTGCTGAGTAGTCCGAGATTAGTCTTACTGACTGTCCTTCACAGGTGACTTTTTGTTTATCCCTAGCTGCTCTTAAAATTCTCTTTATCTTTGGTTTTGGCAAGATTGACTATAATATGTCTTGATATCTTTCTCTTGAGATCTACCTTCTGTGGGGTTAGATGAGCATCTTGGAAAGATATCTCGTCTTTCATGATATCTGGGAGGTTTTCTGCCAACAAATTTTCCACAATTTTCTCTGTATTTTCTGTTTTTCCTCCCTGTTCTGGTACTCTGATTACTTGTAGGCTATTTCTCTTGATAGAGTCCCACATGATTCTTAGGGTTTCTTCATTTCTTAAAATTCTTTTATCTGATTTTTCTTTCAATATATTGGTGCCAAGTATTTTATTTTCAGTCTCACTAATTCTGACTTCACTTTCCTGAATTCTGCTCCTTTGACTTTCTACTGAGTTGTCTAATTCTGAAATTTTATTGTTGATCTTCTGAGTTTCTGACTGCTGTGTCTCTAAGGATTCTTGAAGCCTATTAAATTTTTCGTTATTCTCTTGAATAACCTTCTTAATTCCCTCAACTGCTTTATCTGTGTGTTCCTTGGCTTGTTCTGCATTTTGCCTGAGCTCTTTTTTTTCTTTCCTGATATCTTGAAGAGTTCTGTATATTATTATTTTGTATTCTATCTCTGGTAATTCTAGGAATATATCTTCATCTGGAAGATTCCTCAATTCTTTGCTTTGGAAGCTTGCTGACATGATCATTGTCTGCTTCTTTATGTGATTTGATATTGACTGTTGTCTCTGTATGTTTGCATACTGTGTCCTAGCTTCTTGCTTTGTTTTGTTTTGAAATACTTAATAGGCTGCTCAAATTAGTTGGTTTGATTAATGGAGCCTTTGAAGCTCTAACGTCCTGTCACCAGATGGCTAGAGCTGTTATCAGATATATGAGCCTAGAAGTCCATTCAGTTTTCTTGTAAGGATTCAGCTCAGATTTCCAGGTAGTTAGTCACCAAGTGTGTGGTGTAGGCTCTCACCTACTGTCTTTGAGGAGCAGTGGTGATTGGTATATGCACAGGTCTCTTGTTGCATCAGGTGGTCACACTCTGAGCAAGGTAGGGGGTTGACAACCTTTCCCTGAGTGTTTGTGAGGAAGACATGTCCCTGTTCTCTAGAGTGCACAAGTGGGTGGGCTCTGCAGCCATACCATTGACACCCGATACTTTTAACTGTAAGGACTGGGAGACACCACTTATCCTTGTACCCCTGACATGGGTGGCTAGGTGGTGCAGGTGGAGCCACCAGTCCTCAGGCCCCTGATTTGGGTAGGTGAGGACCCTGCTCATTAGAGCAGTGTCAAGCATCAAGAACCCACCTCGCCACTGCACAGCTGAAACCGTTAAAGTCAGACCTTAGGCCACACACCCTTGCACTGTAACAAGAACCCAGCTCCTGAAATGGGCCACACAGTTCTATGCAGGGGTGAAAGCCATTCAAAGTCTATGGTCCACTTGTGCCTGGAGAGGAGCTGCTTCTGCCCTGAGTTTCCAGCTTAGGAGAGCCATCAGATTATTTTTTCCCTGTTTGTTAATTTGTTTCTTCTCCAATGGCTCTGGTTGCATGCCAGGACCTATCTCAGGCCCAGGGAAATCGAATGTCACTGAAGCCAGCTTGGGGGCCTGGGACAGAGGGTGAGGGATCAGATAAATGGGGGAGAGTTCTTTTGAAAGGGGAGGTATTTGATCTGTGCAGTGAATTAAATGCTAGCACTTATGCCGAGAGCGCTGTTCTTCTCTGATTCTGGAGGCATGAGTAGACTCTGTGCCACTGGCTCTCTGTGGCTAGGGAAACCGTGTACAGAAAGCTACTGCCAGCCCTTCTGCAGTCACACCAGCAGATCAGGGATAAGGGGCGCTGGTTCCCACTGAGTTAGGTCAGGCAACTTCTTGCTGCTTCTGAACCGTATCTCCCTCCCTCTGTTGCTAAGTGCAATTTCTTAACTTTGCCTTTGATGTCCAGGGCTCCTAGCTTGTCATATATATAATCAATTTACTTGTTTTTTCAGGTCTTTGTTGTAAGAGGGACTATCAGAAGCATCTGACTACTCCACTATCTTGGCCCTGCCTGCATCTGATGCATTCTTGTCTAGCTATATTTGATAGATACTTTTCTAGGTTAGAACATAAGTTTTCCTCATGCTTTCAAAGTAGACATTATGTTCTCATGCCTGACTGATGGAAATTCACAGTCATGGGAATTCTTTCCTTTTTTTTTTTTTTTGATTCAAAAAATCCTCTTATAAAATGTAATGAAGAAAAGTATGTAAAATTGTTTATTTGCATTTTATGAATTCCTAACTTGGATTATTTCTAGCATAAATATAAATATTGAAAACAACTGCAAATATATCATCACAAAGTTTCACAATCCATATTTGCAACAATGGTTGAGGGCACCTGCTTTCCCTTGGACCATTTCTATTACTATTTTTAAGTCTTCCAATAGCTGATAAACCATTTGGAAAAATGATGAATTCCAGCTGCCATTTTAATTTAAATTTATTTTTTAGTGAAATTAGATAAATTTCCATGAATATATTTGTGCCTTCTTATCTTCTACTGGACTCTCCTGACATATATTTTGCTCATTTTTATACTTTTATGTTGATTTGAGGAGTGCTATCCTGGTGGCATAGTGGTTAAGAGCTATGACTGCCAGTCAAAAGGTCGGCAGTTTGAATCCACCAGGTGCTCCTTGGAAACCCTATGGGGCAGTTCCACTCTGTCAAAATTGACTCAATGACTTGGTTTATATGTATCATAAAGACAGGAAAGAAAGAAGAGACCAAAATGGATGTCAAAAGAGACTTCGAAACTTTCTCTAAAATATCCGGTAGCTAAAGGGAATAGAAAAAATTAAGAAGTAGAAGAGCTGAACAGAAGATTCAAAGGGCAGCTTGAAAGACAAAATAAAATATTATAATGAACTGTGCAAAGATCTGGAGCTAGAAAATCAAAAGGGAAGAAAACTCTCAGTATTTCTCAAGCCAAAAGAACTGAAGAAAAATTCAAGCTGCAAGTTGCAATATCGAAGGATTCTATGGGCAAAATATTGAACAGCTCAGGAAACATCGAGAGAAAGATGGAAGGAATACGCAGAGTCATTATACCAAAACTAATTGGCCAATGTTCAACATTTCAGGATGTAGCATATGATCAAGATCCAATGGTACTGCAGGAAGAAGTCCATGCTATGCTGAAAGGAATGGCAAAAAACAAGGGTCCAGGAACTGATAGAATACCAATTGAGATGTTTCAACAAACAAATGCAGCACTGGAAGTGCTCACTTGTCTATGCCAAGAAATTTGGAAGAGAGCTACCTGGCCAACCAACTGGAAGAGAGCCAATATATATGCCTATTCCCAAGAAAGGAGGTCCAATCAAATGCAGAAATTCTTGAACAATATCATTAATATCACATACAAGCAAAATTTTGCTGAAGATCATTCAAAAGTGGCTGTAGCAGTGTATTGACAGGGAACTGCCAGAAGTTCAAGATGAATTCAGGAGAGGATATGGAATGAGGGATATCATTGCTGATGTCAGATGGATCCTGGGTGAAAGCAGAGAATACCAGAAAGATGTTTACCTGTGTTTTATTGACTATGCAAAGACATTCGACTGTGTGGATCATAACCAATACGGATAACATAGCAAAGAATGGGAATTTAGAGCACTTAATTTTGCTTATGAGAAACTTGGACATAGATCAAGAGGCAATCGTTCCAACAGAACAAGGAGATACTTCATGGTTTAAAGTTAAGAAAGATGTGCATCAGGTTTGTATCTTTTCACCATACTTCTTCAATCTGTACGCTGACCAGGTAACCTGAGAAGCCAGACTGTATAGAAGAATTTGGCATCAGGATTAGAGGAAGACTCATTAACAACCTGTGATATGCAGATGACAAGACGATGCTTACTGAAAGTGAAGAGGACTTGAAGTACTTAGTGATAAAGATCTAAAACCACAGCCTTCATTATAGATTACACCTCAACATAAAGAGAACAGAAATCCTCACAACCAGACCACTAAGAAACGTCATGATAAAAGGAGAAAATATTGAACTTGTCAAGGATTTCATTTTACTTGGAGTGACAATCAAAGCAGCATTCAAGAAATCAAATGACGTGTTACTTTAGGCAAATCTGCTGCAGAAGACTTCCTTAAAGTGTTAAAAAGCAAAGTTGTCACTTTAAGGACTACGGAGTGCCTGATCCAAGCCATGGTGTTTTCAACTGCCTTATATGTGTGTGAAAGCTGGACAAGGAGTAAGGAAGATCAAAGAAGAGTTGGTGCCTTTGAATAATGGTTTTAGTGAAGAATATTTAATGTACCGTGGACTGCCAAAAGTAGAAAAAAAATCTGTCTTGGAAGAAGTACAGCAAGAATATCCTACTGAGCAGTTACATCTCTCTTATAGGGTTGCTGTAAGTTGGAATCAACTCAATAACAATGGGTTTCATTTGGTTTAAGTGGAGTTCAAGGAAAAAATGTTTTATATAAATATCACCAAATACATTTCCTAAATATAAATTGATAATTTAGATTTAGGATATGTATAAATTTTGTTGCATTTTTTATTTATGAGAAAATAAAATTTGTAACTCTTCAGGGTTATACTTTATCTATATTAATGGGGTGCCAATTATACTTTCTGAGCATTCTTTTTAGTTCATATGATTTTTCAGTTGAGTCTAATAGTGTTTCAGATTGATTATATCATACGTAAATACCATTCGTTTTTGCTAGCTTTTCAAAGGTAAGATATTTTTGGTTCCAGTGTTGTTTGCCATGATATCCAGGTCTACAATTTCCAAGAAAAATGTTGAGTATTTGATCCTTAATGTTTGATTGTAACATTGATGGAAAACATTAACAGTGTTTTATTTTCCATTTAAACTATGTATGCATTTTATCATATTACAGATTTTTTTCTGCCTCTTCTAGACTATCAAAAAAAAAATTAGTATGTTTGTATTTAGTGTTCTATGGGAATTTGCATTATTTTTTACCAAAAATGTGTATCCCCCACTTATGTGATGTCAGGGTTTTTCTCTAATTTGGAGTCATCATTGACTTCTCTCTTTCTCTAACATCTTATATACAACACTTTCTGTTGGTTGTATCTTCAGAATAGATTCCATATCTGCCCACTTCTAAATTACTCCCTTGCCAACACCCTGGGCCTGGCTGCCATTACAGCTTGCTCAGACACTGCAAGGGCCTCCTAACTGCTCTCCCAACCTTCAATTTTTCCGTCTAGAGTCTAATCAGACAACAACCAGGGAGAAGTTCTTAAAACATTACTCAGGTGACATGTCTCTCTGATCAAATCTTTTCAAAGATTTTAAATAAATCCAAGTCCTTTAGGCTGCCATGATAGTCTTTTGGACATATCTCTCACCTCACTACAGAGCACCCCTCTCTCCCTTGATTTCTGTTGTGCATTCTCCTTGTTTTGTTTCATTGCCTCCAGGCCTTTGGACTGGGGTTGGTTCTCTCTCCTAGCATTTTTTTCTTTTTTTTGCATATTTTCCTGTTGGTTGTCTCTCCCCTTTCTTTCAGATCTCTGCTCAGATACCACTCTTAAGAAAGGACTTTGCTGACCAACTAATTTAACCTATAAATTAACATTCTACTTCAATGCCTTGCTCATTTTGTAAGCATTAGCATTACTTTGAATTTTACTGTATCTCTATTTGTATATGCATTTTTTGTGTATTTCTACATTGGAATGTAAGTTTCTGATGGGCAGAGATTTGTTTGATGGTTTACTTCTGTTTCTATGGGACCTGAAACAGCAGTTGACAAACAATATGCACTTACTTAATATTTTTTAATGAATGGATTATTGTACTGGTCCTATTGTAGGGCCATCTTAGGAATTTTGTAATTACAAATATATGTTTAAAATACAGTATCTTTTTTATCTACTGACAGCATTCATTTTCTGGGATTTGATTTATGGTATTAAATAATATGCATAAGTGAGGCTTGTCCAACTTTATATTTTTGTTCTTTTTATCAAATGTTTCAGTGATAATGCCGTAAATATTCATGATATATTGATAACAATTTCTGATAACAATTAAGTAGCAACTACAATATACCAAGCAGTGTTCTACACATTTTGTTTATAATAAGTCACTTAACTTTCACAGGGAGTCCCTAGTTGCACTAAAAAAAAAAAAAATTTTTTTTTTTTTTTTTTTTTTTTTTTTGCTGTTAACCAAAATATTTGTGGCTTCAGTCTGCCCAGAGGCACCTCAGAAGAAAGACCTAGTGATCTACCTCCAAAAGGTCACAGCAATTGAAAGCCCTACAGAGTATGGGTTTGCCATGAGATGAAATCAGTTGGATGGCAACTAGTTAATCCTCACAACATCAAAACCTATTACTTCTATTGAATCTGTTACTGTTGTTACTGCCATTGTACAGATGACAAAGTTGAGGCTCAGAGAGGTTAAGTAACTTATTCTTGGTCATGCAACTAGAATTCGTATGATTATTATTAATCACACGGTTTTGTTCTATTTTATATTCTCCATTGTCTAAACAGAAGCATCGCAAAAGGGGGGCAGAGGAGGGCACATGCCCCAGGGTCCAAGTCCAAGGGTGCAGCAGACAAGGTACAGAATACTTTTAGGCACCACAAATATGAAAGCCAGACAAGAGGGGGAAGACATTTCTGCTGACTCATCAACATCTATTCATCTTGAAATTTGGGATAGGGAAAGGCTGAACTTAGAGATTGCCCCTGGAAACTCCTTACCCTCACTATGCCCTGTGTCTGTAATATATTACAAAGTATAAGAATTGCAAGTTTCTTGCTATTTTGATAAAAGTAACATAAAAATTATATGACAGTGATTTGCTTTGGATTTTAATGGTTCAGTAGCTTTCTAGTTTAGGTATTTTCTATTCAGTGTTTTTTTGGTATTTTATTGATTATATTTTGTTAATGTATATCTGTGAACAAACTTACACGCATGTATATGAACACACACATGCATACACACACTCCTACACTCATGAACACACATATCCACTCAAGGATTTCACGGATAAAATTATAATATTGACATGAAGGTAGGTCTCAATAATTCTTGAGATATAGAAAGTTAATGGTTAAGAAGACTAAATTCCATCAATACTGTTTATATATTCTACGCAAATCTAATAAAAATCACAACAAAATTTGTAAAGAAAATGACAAACTAATTCTAAAACTTACGTAGGTATGTAAAGGCCCAATAGTAGCTAGAGTAGTACTAAAAAATAAGTAACAGCCCCTACCAGATACCTGACATTTTGTAATAAATGAACAGTGCTGTGTCCTTATTTAAATAAACAGACTTCTCATTTGACTAAATCGTTTATGTCATTGTTTAATTTCTATCTCTATGTTTACAACTACCAAATTTATATCTCCAAATAGAATCTCTTCCCTGAAATCTATGGTTGAATATCAACTTCCAAGTTAATCTCTCCATGAGGATATATGTTAAGTATTCAAAGTTGACGTATTTGAAGTTGAAAGGTTGATTAGGCTCTCCAAGATATTTTCCTGCTCAGTCTTCATCCTATCAATAAATGATGCCTTTATTCAACCAAAGCTTTAGTAGCATCCCTGACTCCACTGTTCTCTCAAAGAATGCATTGTTCAGCATTTGCTCATTGTCTTCAGGATTTTGCTACTTTTGCTATTTTCCATACTTGATGGTTCAAGTCATCATACTTACTCACCTGTACTTTTGTAATATCTACCTAAATTGTCTTACTGTGCCCATCTTTGTACCATAAAGCACATGGAATAATCCATTTAAAGTATGTTAGATTTTATTAAGGTTCTATTCAATTTTACAAAAACCTGAGTTGAATGGAAAGCTTTTAAAATTAAACTCAAGGCCCAACTCCACCTGGCCTCCATTGTTGTGTGCTCCTCAATTCCTATTACATCACTGGGCTCTTTCATTGTATTACAGCTATATTTTGCTGAGGTTTCTTCTTTGGATACTAACTCATCTCTTATTTCAGGGCTTTAGCCAGTTCATTTGCTTTGAGCAGTTTGCTTCTAGAAATGATAGAGAGACTTCATCCCTGAACCAGTTACTATCTTGTCCTTTACCCTACTTTTTTAATTTTTCTTCAGAGAGCAAGGCACCGTCTAACTATATATGTAATTATGTGTATCTATTTCTGTCTACTACTAGAAAAAGAATTGATGCATGCAAACTCCAGTGTTGATGAAGAATATTGACTATACCATAGACTCCCAATAGAATGAATGTTTACTCATGCAGTCTTAGAAGAAATACAACCAAAATGTACCTTAGAAATTAGGACGGTGTTTTAGTCATCTAATGCTGCTATATCAGAAATACCACAGGAGGATGGCTTTAACAAAGAAAAATTTATTCTGTCACTGTCTAGTAGGCTACAAGTCCAAATTCAGGTTGTCGGCTCCAGGGGAAGGCTTTCTCTCTCTGTCTGCTCTGGAGAAATGCCCTTGTCATCAATCTTCCCTTGGTCTGGGAGCATCTCAGTGCAGGAATCTCAGATCCAAAGGACATGCTCTGCTCCAGCACTCCTTTCTTGGTGGTATGAGGCCCCCATGTCTCTCTTCTCACTTCTCTTTTTTGTATCTCAAAAGAGATCCACTTAAGACACTACCTGATCTTATAGATTTCATCAACATAACTTCTGCTAATACATTTTATTACATCATAGTGATAGGGTGTACAACACTTAGCGAAACCACATCAGATCGTAAAATGATAGGCAATCATAGAATCGGACAAGGGAATCATGACCTAGGCAAGTTGACAGATATTTTGGGGGGGACACGATTCAATCCATGACAGCTGGTGAGACTTCAAATTGCTGACTTTGGACATGTCATCAGGAAAAACCAATTGCTAGGAAAAGGTACCATGTTTGGTAAAGTAGAGAGCCAACCAAAATGGGGGAAACCCTCAGTGAGACGGAATAACCCAATAGCTGCAACAATGGACTCAAAATACCAAAGATCATGAAGATGTTACAGGACATGGCAATCTTTCATTTTATTATGCATAAAGTCACCGTAACTCGGAACCAACTTGATGGCAGCTAACAACAACTAGAATGCATATACTTTGACATCCTGCTTTGGTATCTGAAAAAAATATTTGTGTCCAGAAAGTATTTCTTGGATGAGTGAATGCAACTTGTGTAGATTAGATTATTAGTCACCAAATATTGACATTATTCCCCTGCTTGCCCCCCCACACACAGACCTACACTGTCTCCATGGGAGGAGTATATTTCCTGACCCATTGACACTAGTCTTGGCCATGTTACTTGGTTAATGGAATGTGGATATGAGTGTGAGTGTGGTGTTTCCCAGCCTAGTCTGTAAGAGACTTCTCCTCTGAAAGCTTGAAGTCCTACCATGAGATGAACTTGCCTCAAGTGTCTGCCGCCCCTTCAACTTGTCCAAGGAAATTAAGAGATGCATGGAAACAACCTGAACTCAAAACCTAGCTGATCTGTAGAGTTGCATCAAATACTTTTTATTACATGTCACTAAGATTTTGTGGTTGTCTTTTATGCATCATTATTGTAGTAAAATTCTGACTAATATCCCAACCCAGTGCCTTCGAGTCAATTCCATGACTAATATAGGAACATGATATGGAAGCCAAATACAGACCTAATGGTATATGAAGTATATGATTAATTCACTATACCTAGAAACAAGGGAAAGGGTTATCCTTGGTGCATCCTGAGTAGCGGGGTATTTCTCATCTCTTCCACATCAGGATTTGCCATATGACTTGCTGGGCAAATGGAATATGAGTGAAGTGAAAGATTCCGCATTCAAACAGAAGAATTAAGTGCCATTTACCTGGTTCCATCCATATTCCTATGCATTTGCCATGATAGTGACTAACATAAGAGCCGCTAACCAGAAATGAAATAGGAAAGATGATAATACAGAGCAGATTTGCACTTGACTCACACCCAAGAGGTATTATAAATGAGAAATATCCCCATATTTTAAGTCAATGGAACTTGTGGATTGTCAATCAACTAGGATAGAGTTCAAGCCCAGTTCCAAGGATATAACCCAACCATTTCACCAATAACAGTAATCCCATTTGTCGTGATTATTTCTGGAGCATGAATTAAACCAGATGTTGTCTAATTAGGTCAACTGTTTATTTATTCTAGAAGGGGTTCATGCACCTGTAATTATTATACAAGTTTGAACTCAGGTTTTTTTTTTTTTTAACCCAGTTAACACAAATTTTAACTGATTTAGTGATAATGCAAAAAAAGTGCTGCTGCTGATGATAATGGTGATGATATACACCCGTCCCAACCCATATGTATTTTATATAATTAATACTGACAGGAGCTTGGGTGAAATTTTGACTTGCTCTACAAGCATGACTAGAAACCAGTGAGCTATCACAGGTGTCTCCTATGAACAATAGGCATATTGGTTTTGACAGACCCTAAACCAAAGATGTCCCTATAATAGCTGACTTGAATATCATATTTTTAATACCATTAGGTGACCATTTATATATTTTTATAACTGGTCCTTATTAATGGTAAGATAAACGGGACATTAATAGATTTGAATATCAGTATAACAACAGAGAACTGCAAAAAATTCAAGCCAGATTCAGAAGAGGGAGTGGAACCAGGGATATCATTGCTGATGTCAGATGGATCCTGGCTGAAAGCAGAGAATACCAGAAGGATGTTTACTTGTGTTTTACTGGCTATGCAAAGGCATTCGACTATATGTGTGGATCATAACAAATTATGGATAACATTGTGAAGAATGGGAATTCCAGAACACATAATTGTGTTATCAGGAATCTGTACATGGATCAAGAGGCAATTGTTCAGACAGAACATGGGGAGACTGAGTAGTTTACCGTGAAGAAAGGTGAATGTCAGGGTTGTGTCCTTTCACCATACCTATTCAATCTCTATGCTGAGCAAATAATCTGAGGAACTGGACTGTATGAAGAAGAATGAGGTATCAGAATTGGAGGAAGACTCATTACAGCCTGCATTATGCAGATGACACAACCTTGCTTGCTGAAAGTGAAGAGGATTTGAAGCATTTACTGAGGAAAATCAAAGACTACAGCCTTCATTATGGATTACACTTCAACACAAAAAAACAAAAATCCTCACAACTGGACCAATAAGTCAAACCACGATAAACAGAGAAAAGATTGAAGTTGTCAAGGATTTCATTTTACTTGGATCCACAATCAATACCATAGCAGCAGCAATCAAGAAATCAAAAGATGCTATTTCCAGAGGCAGAGCCAAGGTGGCAGAATAGACAGGCGCTTCCAGCGAGCTCTCTTTACAACAAACACCTGAAAAAAACAAGTGAAACAAGTATATTTATGACAAGCTAGGAGCCCTGAGTATCAAAGGCAAGCTTAGAAAAAGAACTGAGGGGCAGGGGGAGGAAGAGATGGTTCAGAAGTGGAGAGGAGTTACCAGACCTGAATCATGGGGAGCCCTTAGGCCCCATTCCCAGGAGCTGCAGTGGCGGGTTGGTACTAGTGTTCGGCCACAGTTTCCTCAGGGAGAAGCAGCCAGCCATACAGCCTACTCAGACCTCTGGAACCAGAGAAGAATGGCGCTCTCAGCAAAAGCTAATTACCTGCATATATTTCACTGCACCCCCCACTCTGCCCCCCCGCCCCCCCTACTCCCAAGATGGCTTCAGTGGCTGACTTCCCTGGGCCTGAGATAGGTCCTGTTGAGAGCCTAGACCTATCCTCATGGGCTTTGAGAAGGAATAAATTTGCAATTGGGGAAAAACATAATTTACCAGCTCCATTAACTGGGGAAGCTCAGGACAGAAGCAGCTCCTGATCAGACATAAACGGTCTGTGGACTTTGACAACCTTTCCCCTCTGCATGGACCTGTCTGGGCCTATTTCAGGAGAATAGGCCCCTGTTGGCAAACACTAACTATTTCAGCTGCGTGGTGGAGAGGTGGGTGTTTGATGTTTGACATTGCTTTGCCTATTAAACAGGGTCCTCACCTACCCATATCAGGGGCCTAAAGACAGATGGCTCCACTCAGGTCACCCAGCCACCCACAAAAGGGGTCCGAGGATAACTGGTACTTCTCAGTCCTTACAACCAAAAATATTGGGTGCCCGTGGTCTGTCTGAAGAACCCACCCAACTGTACACTCTAGGGAATAGGGGCACACTTTCCTCAGAGACACTTGGGGGATGATTCTCAGCCCCCTGCCTTGTTCAGAGTATGACCATCTGCTACAACCAGATACAGGTACCTGCACCAATCACCCCTGCCCCTCTAAGGGTGTGGGACACAGCCTGCACCACACACTTGATGATCAGCTACCTAGACACCTGAGCCGAATTCATACAAGAAAACTGAATGCACTCCTAGACTGATCTACCTGATAACAGCTCTAACCATCTGGTGAGAGGACATCTGAGCTCCAAAAGTGAAAATAATCAAGTTAGCTCACTTAAGCAACCATCTGGGCATATCAAAACAAAACAAAGCAAGAAGCTATGACACAGTAAGCAAACATAAAATAAACTAATGCAATAACTTATAGATGGCTCAAAAAAAACAGTCAATTTCATGTCACATAAAGAAACAGACCATAATTACCTCAACAAACTCTCAAAACAAAGAATCAAGGGATCTTCTGCATTCCTGGAATTACCAGAGGCAGAAAACAAAACATTAATATGCAGAACCTTTCAAGACATCAAGAAGGAAATAAGGCAATGTGCAGAACAAGCCAAGGAACATACAGATAAAGCAATTGAAAAAATTAAAAAGATTATTCAGGAACATAATGAAAAATTTCATAAGCTGGAAAAATCCATAGACAGACAGCAATCAGAAATTCTGAAAATTAACAATAAAATTAAAGAAATAGACAACTCAATAGAAAGCCAGAGAAGCAGATTTGAGCAAATGGAAGGCAGAATTTCTGAACTTGAAGATAAAGCACTTGGCAGTCATATGTTTGAAGAAAAATCAGATAAAAGAATTTTTAAAAAATGAAGAAAGCTTAAGAATCATGGCAGACTGTATCAAGGGAAATAACCTACGAATGATTGGAGTATCAGAACAGGGAGGGATAACACAAAATACAGAGAAAATTGTTGAAGATTTTTTAGCAGAAAACTTCCTTGATATCATGAAAGAGGAGAAGATATCTATCCAAGATACTCATCTAACTGAACATGAGGCAGATGTCAAAAGAAAGTCTCCAAGACAGATTATACTTGAACTTGCCAAAACCAAAGATAAAGAAAGAATTTTAAGAGCAGCTAGGGATAAAGGAAAAGTCACCTAGAAAGGAGAGCCAATAAGAATAAGCTTGGACTACTAGGCAGAAACCACACAGGCAAGAAGGCAATGGGATGACATATAAAAAGTTGAAGGAAAAAATTGCCAGCCAAGAGTCATATATCCAGCAAAAATGTCTCTCAAATATAAAGGTGAAATTAAGACATTTCCAGGTAAACAGAAGTTTAGAGAATTCATAAACACCAATGCAAAACTACAAGAAACACTAAAGGGAGTTCTTTGGCTAGAAAATTGATAATATCAGGTATCAACCCAAGACTAGAACACTGGGCAGAGCAACCAGAAGTCAACCCAGATAGGGAAATCCAAAAAAACAAAGCAAGATTATTAAAAAAAAAAAACCCTCAAAACAGGGTAACAGCAATGTTATCATAGAAAAGAAGACAACATTAGAATAATAAAGAGGGAGTAAGAAATGTTATCATACACCTTCCATATGGAGTGGAAAATACGGCAATACAAAGAAATAAAAGTTACATTTAAATTTAGAAAAATAGGGGTAAATAATAAGGTAACCACAAAGGAGACAAGCTACCCTACTCATTAAAAAAAAAAAAAATAGAGACTCAGCAGAAACAAAATCAACAACAACAGATATGAGGAAAGGACAATATATAAAGAAAATCTACTCAGCACATAAAATCAAGTGAGAAAAAGAAACTGTCAATACACAAAAAAAGACATCAAAATGATAGCACTAAATTCACACCTATCCATAATTACTCTGAATGTAAATGGACTAAATGCACCAATAAAGAGTCAGAGAGTCTCAGACTGGATAAAGAAACACGATCTGTCTATATGCTGCCTACAAGAGACACACCTTAGACTTAGAGACACAAACTAAAACTCAAAGGATGGAAAAAAATATATCAAGCAAACAATAAGCAAAAAAGAGCAGGAGTAGCAATATTAATTTCTGACAAAATAGGCTTTAAAGTTAAATCCATCAGAAAAGATAAGGAAGGACACTATATAATGATTAAAGAGACAATACACCAAGAAGCTATAACCATATTAAATATTTACACACCCAATGACAGGGCTGCAAGATACATAAAACAAACTCTATCAGCATTGAATAGTGAGATAGATAGCTCCACAATAATACTGGGATACTTCAACACACCACTTTCGCTGAAGAACAGGGTATCCAGAAAGAAGCTCAGTAAAGACACGGAAGATCTAAATGCCACAATCAACTAACATGACCTCATAGACATATACAGAACACTCCACCCAACAGCAACCAACTAAACTTTCTTTTCTAGTGCACATGGAACATTCTATAGAATAGACCACATATTAGGTCATAAAGCAAGCCTTAGCAGAATCCAAAACACTGAAATATTACAAAGCATTTTCTCTGACCAGAAGGCCATAAAAGTGGAACTCAATAACAGGAAAAGCAGGAAAAAGAAATCAAACACTAACTAAACAATACCCTGCTCAAAAAAGATTGGATTATAGAAGACATTAAAAAAAAAAATAAGGATGGAATAAAGAAATTCATAGAATCCAATAAGATGAAAACACTTCCTAACAGAACCTTTGGGACACAGCAAAAGCGGTGCTCAGAGGCCAATTTATATCAATAAATGCACACATACAAAAAGAAAAAATGGCCAAAATGAAAGAATTATCTCTACAACTTGAAGAAATAGAAACAGAGCAACAAAAAAAAAAAACTCACAGACACTAGAAGAAAACAAATAATAAAAATTAGAGCAGAACTAAATGAAATAGAAAACAGAAAAACAATTGAAAGAATTAATAAGACCAAAAGCTAGTTTTTTTGAAAAAAATCAACAAAATTGATAAACTACTGGCCAAACTGACAAAAGAAAAACAGGAGAGGAAGCAAATAACCCGAATAAGAAATGAGATGGGCGATATTACAACACACCCAACTGAAATTAAAAGAGTCATATCAGATTACTCTGAAAAATTGTACTCTAACAATTTGAAAACCTAGAAGAAATGGATGAATTCCTAGAAACACATTACCTACTTAAACTAACACAAACAGAGGTAGTACAACTAAATAGAGCCATAACAAAAGACGAAGCGAAAAGGGTAATCAAAAAACTGCCCCCCCCCAAAAAAAAAAAAGCTCTGGCCCGGACAGTTTCACTGAAGAGTTCTACCAAACTTTCAGAGAAGGGATAACACCACTACTACTACAGGTATTTCAGGGAACAGAAAAGGACAGAATACTCCCAAACTCATTCTATGAAGCCACCGTATCCCTGATACCAAAACCACATAAAGACATCACACACACACAAAAAATTACAGACCTATATCCCTCATGAACTTAGATGCCAAAATCCTCAACAAAACTCTAGCCAATAGAGTTCAACAACATATAAAAAAAAAATAATTCACCATGACCAAGTGGGATTCATACCACGTATACAGGAATGTTTCAACATTAGAAAAACCATTAATGTAATCCATCATATAAATAAAACAAAAGACAAGAATCACATGATTTCATCAATTGATGCAGAAAAGGCATTTGACAAAGTTCAACACCATTCATGACAAAAACTCTCAGCAAAATAGGAATACAAGGAAAATTCCTCAACATAATAAAGGGCATTGATACAAAACCGATAGCCAACATCATCCTAAATGGAGAGAGCCTGAAAGTATTCCCCTTGAGATAGGGAACCAGACAAGGATGCCCTTTATCACCACTCTTATTGAACACTGTGCTGGAGGTCCTACCCGTAGCAATTAGGCTAAATAAAGACATAAAGGGCATCCAGATTGGCAAGGAAAAAGTAAAAGTATCTCTATTTGCAGATGACATGATCTTATACACAGAAAACCCTAAGGAATCCTCCAGAAAACTACTGAAACTAATAGAAGAGTTCAGCAGAGTATCGGGATACAAGACAAACATACAAAAATCAGTTGGATTCCTCTACACCAAGAAAAAGAACATCGAAGAGGAAATCACCAAATCAATACCATTTACAATAGCCCCAAAGAAGATAAAATACTTAGGAATACATCTTACCAGAGATGTAAAATACCTAAACATAGAAAACTAGAAGACACTACTGCAAGAAACCAAAAGAGACCTACCTATGTGGAAAAACATACGTTGCTCATGGATAGGAAGACTTAACATTATAAAAATGTCTATTCTACCAAAGGCAATCTATAGATTTAATGCAATTCCGAGCCAAATTCCAACTTTTTAAAAATAATTTGTATTGTGCTTTAAGTGAAAGTTTACAAATCAAGTCAGTCTCTCACATATAAACTTATAATATCCGCCTTACTACACAATGAGACAGCCCGCTCCCTCCTTCCAGTCTCTTTTTTGGTGACCATTTTGTAAGCTTCTAACCGTCCCATCTTCCCTCCAAACAGGAGATGCCAACATAGTCTCAGGTGTCCACCTGATACAAGTAGCTCACTCCTCATCATCTCTCTCTCCAATCCATTGTCCAGTCCAATCCATGTCTAATGAGTCCAATGACATTTTTTAATGATAAGTAAAGCACTACTGGAAAAGAAGAATAAAGTGGGAGGCCTCACCCTACCTGATTTTAGAACATATTATAACATTTGGCCACAGTAGTCAAAACAGCCTGGTACTCCTACAACAACAGATTCATAGACCAATGGAACAGATTTGAGAATCCAGACATAAATCCATCCACATATGGGCAGTTGATATTTGACTAAGGCACCAAAACAGTTAAATAGGGAAAAGACAGTTTTTTTTTTTTTTTTTAACAAATGATGCTGGCATAACTGGATATCCATCTGCAAAAAAAATCAAACAAGACCCATACCTCACCCCATGCACAAAAACAAACTCAAAATGGATCAGAGACCTAAATATAAAATCTAAAATGATAAAGATCATGGAAGAAAAAATAGGGACACTGTTCGGAGCCCTAATACATGGCATAAAGAGTATATGAAACATTATTAATAATGCAGAAGAAAAACCAGGTAACTGGGAGCTCCTAAAAATCAAACACCTATGCTCATCCAAAGACTTCACCAAAAGAGTTAAAAGATTACCCAGACTGAGGAAAAGTTTTTAGGTATGACATTTCCAATCAGTGCCTGATCCCTAGAATCTACATGATACTGCAAAAATTCAACTACAAAAAGACAAATAACACAATTAAAAAATTGTCAAAAGATATGAACAGACACCTCACTAAAGAAGACATTCAGGTAGCTAACAGATACATGAGGAAATATTCATGGTCGTTAGCCATTAGAGAAATGCAGATCAAAACTACAATGACATTTCATCTCACTCCAACAAGGCTGGCATTAATCCAAAAAACACAAAACAAGAAATGTTGGGGAAGTTGTGGAGAGATTGGAACACTTACACACGGTTGGTGGGACTGTAAAATGGTACAACCACTTTTGAAATCAATTTGGCGTTTCCTTAAAAAGCTACAAATAGAACTACCATAAGATCCAGCAATCCCACTCCTTGGAATATATCCTAGAGAAATAAGAACTTTTACAGGAACAGATATATGCACCCTTCTGTTCATTGCAGCACTGTTTAGAATAGCAAAAAGATGGAAGCAACCAAGGTGCCCATCAATGAATGAATGAATAAATAAACTATGGTATATTCACATGACAGAATACTGCGCATTGATAAAGAACAGTGATGAATCTGTGAAACATTTCATAACATGGAGGAACCTGGAAGGCATTATGTTGAGTGAAATTAGTTACAACAGAATAAGTATTGTATAAGACCACTACTATAAGAACTAAGAAATAGTTTAAACAGAGAAGAAAATATTCTTTGATGGTTAAGAGAGATGGGAGGGAGAGAGGGAAGGAGAGGGATATTCACTAATTAGGTAGTAGATAAGAACTACTTTAGGTGATGGGAAAGACAACACACAATACAGGGGAGGTCAGCACAACTGGACTAAACCAAAAGCAAAGAAGTTTTCTGAATAAACTGAACGCTTCGAAAGCCAGAGTAGCCGGGGCAGGGGTTTGGGGACCATGGTTTCAAGGGAAATCTAAGTCAATTGGCATTATAAAATCTATTAAGAAAGCATTCTGCATCCCACTTTGGAGATTGGCATCTGGAGTCTTCGGCCCTAGCAAGCGGCCATCTAAGATGCATCAATTGGTCTCAGTCCACCTGGATCAAAGGAGAATGTAGAACACCAAGGACACAAGGTCATTAAGAGCCCAAGAGACAGAAAGGGCCACATAAACCAGAGACTACATCAGCCTGAGACCAGAAGAACTAGATGGTGCCCAGCTACAACTGATGACTGCCCTGACAGGGAACACAGAGAACCCCTGAGGGAGCAGGAGAGCAGTGGGATGCAGACTCCAAATTCTCGTAAAAAGACCAGACTTAATGGTCTGACTGAGACTAGAAGGACCCTGGTGGTCATGGCCCCCAGACCTTCTGTTGGCCCAGGACAGGAACCAACTCTTCAGACAGGGATTAGACTGGACAATAGGTTGGAGAGGGATGCTGGTGAGGAGTGAGCTTCTTGGATCAGGTGGGCACTTGAGACTGTGTTGGCATCTCCTGTCTGGAGGGAAGAGGAGAGGGTAGAGAGGGTTAGAAGCTGGAGGAATGGACATGAAAAGAGAGAGTGGAGGGAGGGAGTAGGCTGTCTCATTAGGGGAAGAGCAATTGGGAGTATGTAACAAGGTGTATATAAGTTTTTGTGTGAGAGACTGACTTGATTTGTAAACTTTCGCTTAAAGCACAACAAAAATTAAAAAAAAAAAAAGAAAGAAATCAAAAGACGCATTGCATTGGGCAAATCTGCTGCAAAGGACTTCTTTAAAGTGTTGAAAAGCAAATATGTCACCTTGAAGACTAAGGTGTGCCTGACCCAAGGCATTGTGTTTTCAATCGCCCAATATGCATGTGAAAACTGGACAATGAATAAGGAAGACCAAAAAAGAATTGATGCCTTTGAATTGTGGCGTTGGCAAAGAATATTGAATGCACTGCCAAGAGAAGGAACAAATCTGTCTTGGAAGAAGTACAACCAGAATGCTCCTTAGAAGCAAGGATGGCGAGACTGTGTCTTACATACTTTGGACATGTTGTCAGGAAAGATCAGCTCCTGGAGAAGGACATCATGCTTGGTAAAGTACAGGATCAGCGGAAAAAAAGGAAGACCCTCAAAGAGAGAGATTGACACAGTGGGTGCGACAATGGGCTCCAGGATAGTAACGATTTTAAGAATGGTACAGGACCAGGCAGTGTTTTGTCCTGTGATACATAGGTTGGCTATGAGTCAGAACAGACTTGATGGCACCTAACAACAACAATCAATTTGAAAATGATACCTTCAGGTTTTTTTTACTCCAATTTACTGAACGCTCTGTAATTCTGGTTGACTCATAGTGCCACAGTATTTCAAATTTATTTTCCTAACTTTTTTCAGATTCTTCGAAATCATCCTACTGAGTGATTTGGATAACTTTTATATACAACTTCCATCAACCTAGTTGCATGGTACATTCAAATATTAACAAAAAAAAAATTAGTCAACCCATTTATTTAAGTCTGATTAGAGCCACTTCATTTCTCACAAAAAGATTTAATAAATATCGAATTATTTTACAAATAGTTGTGTTGACATTTGTAAACATATTCCATTTTCTCATGCTGTACTTGAGTCATATTAAGCCCTGATATCCTCCTTCCTTTTGGGAATGTGAGAGTGGAGAGGCAATTAAGAATAATCCACAGCTGGATCCAGTCAGGCATCTCCTTTCCATGAACCCTTTCTTTATGATAAAAATCTCACATGAGATGATTCTAGATGATGTAATTATCAAGGAAGAGTAAAATTCCCATGTTTCCATATGAGGTTTCATTTCACTGAGAATTAAGTTACCTTGATTAGTGTTTATTTTCCTCGTGTTTTTTTTTTCACACACAAGCAGTTGCACCTAGAAGATATTGCTTGTTTAAGATATTTCTGTTCATTTGTTTAACTTTAAGAGTCTTCTTTGGGACCCAGTCAAGACAGCCAAATTGCATTTGGTTCTTTTTCTGGTCTTTAGGAGCCAATGATGTAACCACCAGGAAGGTAAGTAGCTATAAAAATGAATGTTTCTGCACAAATGAGTTCAAATGCATGACTGCAGGACATCAGGAATGTTCTGGATGAAATATGATGAATATGTTGTTGCTTCTAAGATTTTGTGGAAACTCTGGTGACATAGTGGTTAAGTGCTATGGCTGCTAACCAAAGGGTCAGCAGTTTGAATCTGCCAGGCGCTCCTTGGAAACTCTATGGGGCAGTTCTACTCTGTCCTTTAGGGTCGCCATGAGTAGGAATCACCTCGACGGCACTGGGTTTGGTTTGGTTTTTTGGTTCTAAGATTTTGCAGGTAAGGATAAATTTTCTTAATCTTTTTATTCCCATAAATGATTGTCTAATCAAATATACATTATTCTATTTTAAACACCATTGTAGAAGCAACCTTCTCTATGTTCCTGCTATGAACATATTTTACATTTTGTTTGATTATTACTGTTCTAGTCCTACCCTTCTGAGAACCAATCCTTTTGAAATCCTCACCTGCTCTTCATATTAGGTTTCTAACTTACTCTTCTTACATTAATAACAAAATATTAATATCTATATTTATAAATTTATCACTTCAACATGACAGTTAAATTATCTAGCCTGATGTATGGATTCAATAGATAATAAGTAACATATTTATATTTTCTTACTATTTTAAATAACTTTCACATGCCATGTGAGGCAGGCAGTGCAGGAATTATCTATATTTTAATTTCAGGAAGGTAAATTGCTTACTTAGATGCATACCCCCAATAGCATATAAACACTGAAATTCAACCTAGTGTTTGTGAATTCACAATGAAACTGAAAGGGAAACAAAAAGAGGTAGCATAGAAAGAAAGAAGACGGGAAGGAAGGAAACGTATCTGAGCAAACTGTCTAGAAGCTTGGAGTGAGTAAAGAAGGCAGGTAGAAGAAATAGCAATATTTGTTAGTATTGGCTTTGTTTCATCCATTGTCAGAAGTAAGTTTCATACGTATGTATATATATATATACATATATATATATGTGTATATATATATATGTATATTCTTTCCAGATGAGGGTCATCATCCCATTTTGTGGGTGAGTAAATCAAGGCTACGGAAAGTAAAGAAGCATACTTAAAGTCATCAGCCAATTAAGGGCAGAGTGGAATTACAAATACAAATCTGCGTAATTAAAAAGCCAACATTGTATCAATGATATTTCCCTTAACGTTATAATGGCTCCCACTTTATACTTACAATGTAAGCATTGCTGGACAGTATAAAATACCTATTTGATTCCTGAGTTTCCTATACAAAAAAGTAATGATGAAAGTGGTGAGAAATTTAAAGTATTGAACACTACAAACACTCTGGGCTGTACCATACATAATACGACATGAACAATTGACTTCGTTCCCCAAAAGTAAAAGATAAGAAATATTAGACAGTAAAGATAATTTAAATCTATTAGCCAGCAAAACATGTGAAAATAGTAGCCCAACCACTCCTGACTGTCTACTGTGTTAGTATCATAATCACTATTCAGAGACTGATGCTGAGTTTGTGCCATTGAGAATGGGTGAAAACAGGGGCACCAACTGGTCTCAAAGGCATTTAAACCCCTACTGAGAACTGGAGCTAATCATTTGATCTTACTTATTTGGAATTTATTATAATTTTTGATCAATTTACATTTAAAATTTTAAACATTACATAATTCTCTTTGACATATTTCATGCACTAAATATATAGCTGGAATATAAGCTTATCAATTTATCTGACTTATTACAAGAAAGGAATCCTGGTGATGTAGCGGATTCCAATCTGGCTGCTAACCAAAAGGCCTACAGTTCAAATCCACCAGCCACTCCTTGGAAGCCCTTATGGGGCAGCTCTCCTCTGTCCTACAGAGTCGGTATGAGTTGGAATCAACTTGACAACAGGTTTGGTTTAGTTTTTTTTAACACAAGAAAAATCTAAATGTTAACATCATTTTTGGTGAATTTATATTTTGAAATTAAAAAGAAATGTATATATCTAAAAAAAGCATAGATAGATTGTAACCTGTTTTACAAATGTTGAAATTAAGTTTTATAGTCAGTAAGTATTGCCGATATACAGCTAGTCAATGAAGGAAGTAAAACCCAGGTAATTGAAACTTGATTCTAAATCCCATTCTGTCTCCACAAAAATGTAATTACTTTTTAATCATGCCTGAACTCTGAGTGGACAAGAATATAATAAAAGAAAAAAACAACAGCAAATAAAATGAAACACTGTTTTAAGTCTTAAGGTAGAGAAATAAGAAAGACATTTAAAAGTAAATAACAAGGCTTCAACAACAGGTAAAGAGCGCAATAAGGCAGTAAACATGTTGAGTCGACAATAGTGACCATAGTGCTATAAAAAAAAATATATATATATAGGATGTTAAAAAAAAAAAAAGACTTCACAGGGACACACAGTGATCAGTATCACATAAAATGGTGGTGGGACTAGAACTTGGGTTTACAGCACTGCGAAGATTTTCACAGCTATTTAGGAAGTGGTAAAGGGAAAAGTAATGCATTCAGAATGGGAAGAGTTGTGAGCAAAGCTATGTTTATGTAATGATTTAAGCATTTTTTCTACAGCATGGGACTTGTAAAATGATTTATTGCATTAAAATAATACTTGAATGACATGGACAACTAGTTTAATTCCAATAAATCAGAAATTGCAATACCTGCTAAAGGGAAAAGCTGCTGGATGCACATTTTGAAGCATCTTGCTATTTTATTTCGGTGTCAAGATGCTCCTCTCTTTTACATAACGCTGGTAACCTCTGCTGCACTTATTTTTTATTCTTTGTTTTCTGTTTGTATCTGTCATGACAATAGATATCTATTGACTTATTCTGCTGTTTAATGTGTTATTTGTTTTTGTCTTTTTTAACCATCCGAATTATTACATTAAACATTTACCTACAAGTACACCTATAGTTATGGAACATATTTGTTGTTGAAACTTTCATGTCAAAATATTTTTTGATTCAGTATTCTCTAGCCACAACAGTCCCTCCAACTCTTTAAACCATTGGAACATCACTTTATAATTTGAAATGTAATGTTATACACATTATTACACACCTGATTGTTGTCTTAAGCCACATAAAAAAAAAACATAGTGGTGAAAAATTTATATAGAGACGATGATTTGATGAAATAGTGGTTTGCCTAATAATAAAACTTAACATTTTTGTAAGATTTTTCACTGTAATTTTCAAGGAGAGATTTGGAGCCAATTCTTTTTTTTTTTTTTATTAAGCTTCAAGTGAACATTTACCATTCCAATCAGTCTGTCACATGTAGCTTTACATACATCTTACTCCCTTCTCCCACTTGGTCTCCCCCTATTGAGTCAGCCCTTACAGTCTCTCGTTTTGTGCCAATTTTGCCATCTTCCCTCTCTCTCTATCTTCCCATCCCCCCTCCAGCCAAGAGTTGCCAACACACTCTCCCGTGTCCACCTGATTTAATTAGCTCACTCTTCATCAGTATCTCTCTCCCCGCCACTGACCAGTCCTTTTCATGCCTGATGATTTGTCTTCGGGGATGGTTCCTGTCCTGTGCCATCAGAAGTTCTGGGGAGCATTGTCTCTGGGATTCCTCTAGTCGCAATCATACCATTAGGTGTGGTCTTTTAATGAGAATTTGGGGTCTGCATCCCATTGGTCTCCTGCTCCCTCAGGAGTTGTCTGTTGTGTTCCCTGACAGGGCAGACATCGATTGTGGCCGGGCACCAACTAGTTCTTCTGGTCTCAGGATAATGTAGGTCTCTGGTTCAAGTGGCCCTTTCTGTCTCTTGGGTTCTTAGTTGTCGTGTGACCTTGGTGTTCTTCCTTTGCCTTTGCTCCCGGTGGGTTGAGACCAATTAATGTATTTTAGATGGCTGCTTGTTGGCATTTAGGACCCCAGGTGCCACAATTCAAAGTGGGATGCAGAGTGTTTTCATAATAGAATTGTTTTGCCCATTGACTTAGAAGTCCCCTCAAACCAAGTTCCCCAGACCCCAGCCCCTGCTTCGCTGACCTATGAAGCTTTCATTTTATCTCGGAAACCTCTTTACTTTTAATCCAGTCCAATTAGGCTGACCTTCCTTGTTTTGAGTGTTGTCTTTCCCTTCACCCAAAGCAGTTCCCATCTACAGATTGATCAATAAAAAGCCCTCTCCCTCCCTCCCTCCCTCCCTCCCCCCTTTGTAACCACAAAAGTATGTGTTCTTTTCCGTTTTTTCTATTTCTCAAGATCTTATAATAGTGGTCTTATACAATATTTGTCCTTTTGCAACTGACTCATTTCGCTCAGCATAATGCCTTCCAGATTCCTCCATGTTATGAAATGTTTCAGAGATTCGTCACTGTTCTTTATCGATGCATAGTATTCCATTGTGTGAATATACCACAATTTATTTACCCATTCATCCGTTGATGGACATCTTGGTTGCTTCCAGCTTTTTGCTATTGTAAACAGAGCTGCAATAAACATGGGTGTGCATATATCTGTTTGTGTGAAGGGTCTTGTATCTTTAGGGTATATTCCGAGGAGTGGGATTTCTGGGTTGTATGGTAGTTCTATTTCTAACTGTTTAAGATAACGCCAGATGGATTTCCAAAGTGGTTGTACCATTTGACAATCCCACCAGCAGTGTATGAGAGTTCCAGTCTCTCCGCAGCCTCTCCAACATTTATTATTTTGTGTTTTTTGAATTAATGCCAGTCTAGTTGGTGTCAGATGGAATCTCATCGTAGTTTTAATTTGCATTTCTCTAATGGCTAATGATCGAGAGCATTTTCTCATGTATCTGTTGGCTGCCTGAATATCTTCCTTAGTGAAATGTGTGTTCATATCCTTTGCCCACTTCTTGATTGGGTTGTTTGTCTTTTTGTGGTTGAGTTTTGACAGAGTCATGTAGATTTTAGAGATCAGGCGCTGGTCTGAGATGTCATAGCTGAATATTCTTTCCCAGTCTGTAGGTGGTCTTTTTACTCTTTTGGTAAAGTCTTTAGATGAGCATAGGTGTTTGATTTTTAGGAGCTCCCAGTTATCTGGTTTCTCTTCATCATTTTTGGTAATGTTTTGTATTCTGTTTATGCCCTGTATTAGGGCTCCTAGGGTAGATACTATTTTTTCTTCCATGATTTTTATCGTTTTAGTCTTTATGTTTAGGTCTTTGATCCACTTGGAGTTAGTTTTTGTGCATGGTGTGAGGTATGGGTCCTGTTTCATTCTTTTGCAAATGGATATCCAGGTATGCCAGCACCATTTGTTGAAAAGACTATTATTTCCCCAATTGACTGACACTGGTCCTTTGTCAAATATCAGCTGCTCATAAATGGATGGATTTATATCTGGATTCTCAATTCTGTTCCATTGGTCTATGTGCCTGTTGTTGTACCAGTACCAGGCTGTTTTGACTACTGTAGCTATATAATAGGTTCTGAAATCAGGTAGGGTGAGGCCTCCCACTTTCTTCTTCTTTTTCAGTAATGTTTTGCTTATCTGGGGGTTCTTTCCTTTCCATATGAAATTAGTGATTTGTTTCTCTATTCCCTTAAAGTATGACATTGGTATTTGGATTGGAAGTGCGTTGTATGTATAAATGGCTTTTGGTAGAATAGACATTTTTACTATGTTAAGTCTTCCTATCCATGAGCAGGGTATGTTTTTCCATTTAAGTGTGTCCTTTTGAATTTCTTGTAGCAGAGTTTTATAGTTTTCTTTGTATAGGTCTTTTACATCCTTGGTAAGATTTATTCCTAAGTATTTTATCTTCTTGGGGGCTACTGTGAATGGTATTGATTTGGTTATTTCCTCTTCGGTGTTCTTTTTGTTGATGTAGAGGAATCCAAGTGATTTTTGTATGTTTATTTTATATCCTGAGACTCTTCCAAACTCTTCTATTAGTTTCAGTAGTTTTCTGGAGGATTTCTTAGGGTTTTCCATGTATACGATCATGTCATCTGCAAATAGTGATAGCTTTACTTCCTCCTTACCAATCTGGATACCCTTTATTTCTTTGTCTAGCCTAATTGCCCTGGCTAGGACTTCAAGTACGATGTTGAATAAGAGCGGTGATAAAGGGCATCCTTGTCTGGTTCCCGTTCTCAAGGGAAATGCTTTCAGGTCTCTCCATTTAGAGTGATATTGGCCGTTGGCTTTGCATAAATGCCCTTTATTATGTTGAGGAATTTTCCTTCAATTCCTATTTTGGTTAGAGTTTTTATCATAAATGGGTGTTGAACTTTGTCAAATGCCTTTTCTGCATCTATTGATAAGATCATGTGGTTTTTATCTTTTGTTTTGTTTATGTGATGGATTACATTAATGGTTTTTCTGATATTAAACCAGCCTTGCATACCTGGTATAAATCCCACTTGATCAGGGTGTATTATTTTTTTGATGTGTTGTTGGATTCTATTGGCTAGAATTTTGTTAAGGATTTTTGCATCTATGTTCATGAGGGATATAGGTCTAAAATTTTCTTTTTTTGTAATGTCTTTACCTGGTTTTGGTATCAGGGAGATGGTAGCTTCATAGAATGAGTTGGGTAGTATTCCGTCTTTTTCTATACTTTGAAATACCTTCAATAGTAATGGTGTTAAGTCTTCTCTGAAAGTTTGGTAGAACTCTGCAGTGAAGCCATCTGGGCCAGGACTTTTTTTTGTTGGGAGTTTTTTGATTACCGTTTCAATCTCTTTTTTTGTTATGGGTCTATTTAGTTGTTCTACTTCTGAATGTGTTAGTTTAGGTAAGTAGTATTGTTCTAAGAATTTATCCATTTCTTCTAGGTTTTCAAATTTGTTAGAGTACAGTTTTATGTAGTAATCTGATATGATTCTTTTGATTTCATTTGATTCTGTTGTGATGTGGTCCTTCTCGTTTCTTATTCGGGTTATTAGTTTCCTTTCCTGTTTTTCTTTAGTCAGTTTAGCCAATGGTTTATCAATTTTGTTAATTTTTTCAAAGAACCAGCTTTTGGCTTTGTTAATTCTTTCAATTGTTTTTCTGTTCTCTAATTCATTTAGTTCAGCTCTAATTTTTATTATTTGTTTTCTTCGGGTGCCTGATGGATTCTTTTGTTGCTCACTTTCTATTTGTTCAAGTTGTAGGGACAGTTCTCTGATTTTGGCTCTTTCTTCTTTTTGTATGTGTGCATTTATCGATATAAATTGGCCTCTGAGCACTGCTTTTGCTGTGTCCCAGAGCTTTTGATAGGAAGTATTTTCATTCTCGTTGATTTCTAAGAATTTCCTTATTCCCTCCTTGATGTCTTCTATAACCCAGTCTTTTTTCAGGAGGGTGTTGTTCATTTTCCAAGTATTTGATTTCTTTTCCCTAGTTTTTCTGTTATTGATTTCTAGCTTCATTGCCTTGTGGTCTGAGAAGATGCTTTGTAATATTTTGATGTTTTGGATTCTGGAAAGATTTGTTTTATGCCCTAATATGTGGTCTATTCTAGAGAATGTTCCATGTGCGCTAGAAAAAAAAGTATATTTTGCAGCAGTTGGGTGGAGAGTTCTGTATAAGTCAATGAGGTCAAGTTGGTTGATTGTTGTAAGTAGGTCTTCCGTGTCTCTGTTGAGCTTCTTACTGGATGTCCTGTCCTTCTCCGAAAGTGGTGTGTTGAAGTCTCCTACTATATATGTGGAGGTGTCTATCTCACTTTTCAATTCTGTTAAAATTTGATTTATGTATCTTGCAGCCCTGTCATTAGGTGCGTAAATATTTAATATGGTTATGTCTTCCTGATCAATTGTCCCTTTTATCATTATATAGTGTCCTTCTTTATCCTTTGTGGCGGATTTAAATCTAAAGTCTATTTTGTCAGAAATTAATATTGCTACTCCTCTTCTTTTTTGCTTATTGTTTGCTTGATATATTTTTTTCCATCCTTTGAGTTTTAGTTTGTTTGTGTCTCTAAGTCTAAGGTGTGTCTCTTGTAGGCAGCATATAGATGGATCGTGTTTTTTTATCCGGTCCGTGACTCTCTGTCTCTTTATTGGTGCATTTAGTCCATTTACATTCAGCGTAATTATAGATAAGTAAGTTTTTAGTGCTGTCATTTTGATGCCTTTTCATGTGTGTTGTTGGCCATTTCATTTTTCCACATGCTTTTTTTTGCTGAGACGTTTTTCTTAGTAGCTTGTGAGATCCTCATTTTCATAACGTTTAACTTTGTGTTTATTGAGTCGTTACGTTTTTCTTGGCTTTTTTCTTGAGTTATGGAATTGATATTCCTTTTTGTGGTTACCTTTTTATTTACTCCTATTTTTCTAAGTAAAAACCTAACTTGTATCCTTCTATTTCGCCTTGTATCACTCTCCATCTGGCAGTTCAATGCCTCCTATATTTCGTCCCTCTTTTTGATTATTTTGATCGTTTATCTATTGATTTCCATGATTTACTGTTGTGTGTATTATTTTGTTTATTTATTTATTTTTTAGAATTAGTCTTAATTTGTTTGTTTTTGTGCTTTCCCTGTTTGAGTTGCGTTGATATCAGGACGTTCTGTTTTGTGACCTTGTATTGCGCTGGTACCTGATATTATTGGTCATCCGGCCAAACAATCTCCTTTAGCATTTCTTGCAGTCTTGGTTTAGTTTTTGCAAATTCTCTAAACTTGTGTTTATCTGTAAATATCTTAATTTCTCCTTCATATTTCAGAGAGAGTTTTGCTGGATATATGATCCTTGGTTGGCAGTTTTTCTCGTTCAGTGCTCTGTATATGTCGTCCCATTCCCTTCTTGCCTGCATGGTTTCTGCTGAGTAGTCTGAACTTATTCTTATTGATTCTCCCTTGAAGGAAACCTTTCTTTTCTCCCTGGCTGCTTTTAAAATTTTCTGTTTGTCTTTGGTTTTGGCAAGTTTGATGATGATATGTCTTGGTGTTTTTCTTTTTGGATCAGTCTTAAATGGGGTTCGATGAGCATCTTGGATAGATATCCTTTCGTCTTTCATGATGTCAGGGAAGTTTTGTGTCAGGAGTTCTTCAACTATTTTCTCTGTGTTTTCTGTCCCCCCTCCCTGTTCTGGGACTCCAATCACTCGCAAGTTATCCTTCTTGATAGAGTCCCACATGATTCTTAGGGTTTCTTCATTTTTTTAAATTCTTTTATCTGATTTTTTTTCAGCTATGTTGGTGTTGTTTCCCTGGTCTTCCAGAAGTCCCAGTCTACATTCTAATTGCTCGAGTCTGCTCCTCTGACTTTCTATTGCGTTGTCAAATTCTGTAATTTTATTGTTAATCTTTTGGATTTCTACATGCTGTCCCTCTATGGATTCTTGCAACTTGTTAATTTTTCCACTATGTTGTTGAATAATCTTTTTGAGTTCTTCAACAGTTTTATCAGTGTGTTCCTTGGCTTTTTCTGCATTTATCCTAATTTCATTTGTGATATCTTTAAGCATTCTGTAAATTAGTTTTTTATATTCTGTATCTGATAATTCCAGGATTGTATCTTCATTTGGGAAAGATTTTGATTCTTTTGTTTGGGGGGTTGGAGAAGCTGTCATGGTCTGTTTTTTTATGTGGTTTGATATGGACTGCTGTCTCCGAGCCATCACTGGGAAACTAGATTTTCCAAGTAGTCAGCTGGTGCGCTGGCTCCTAGTTCTGAAAACAGTCGCTGTCTGCCCGTATTTGTTCGTTTTCCGTCTCTAATTCTGTGCTTGTTGTTCAGAGTTCGTAGATTGTTATGTATGTGATCGATTCCCTTGTTTTTCCGAGTCTTTGTTGCAAGAGGGATCCGCGGTAGCGTCCACCTAGTCCGCCATCTTGGCCACCTTGGAGCCAATTCTTGAACAATGCTCTTGGCAGGCTGAAGAATTTTTACCTTAATAGAAGGTGAAGAGCACTTGCAAATATTGAGACAAAGCTGTCTTTCTTCCTGTGCTGAGATGAAGGTCCATGTTGCTGTATGGAACTGCATCAGGTAGAGAATTTCTAAAGGGAGCCAAGACCCACTATGCAATTTCTTCATCCTTAGAGTTAAATAACCATAAGAATATTTCCTGTACTTCAATTTATTCTTGAACATTGAATGACTGGTCAAAAAAATGAATGATATTGGCTAATATTTGTGAGAAACCTACGTGTAGAATGTTCATTATATGTACACAGAACTCTGGGTATATGGAGCAAGAAAAATATCTACAAAAAATATGAATTAATTAAGAGAATTAGATTCCGGAAACCAACAGAGAACCAATATGCACTTATGTCTTTAGTGATGTTCAATATCCAATGCCTTTATTTTTAACTGACTTGCTTACAGAGCTGTGTTTTGTTCTAGAGATCGGTGTTATGAAGGCAAGTGGCACTTGCTGAGGCACCGCAAATGCAGTCAGTGTGATTATGTGTATTCAACTGGGGATCCGTCACCAACACTGTTGGGAAACTACTGGTAAGTAAGCACTTTTATTCAACCTATTTCTGACTAAAAGAGCCAGTCCCGAAAATATACTAAAAGGTGGATGTCATGGATTGTATTATGTCCCCCCCCCGAAAAATGTGTGTATCAAGTTGGTTAGGCCATGATTCCCAGAGTTCTGTAGTTGTCCTCCATTTTGTGATTGTAATTTTATGTTAAAGAGGATTAGGGTGGGATTGTAACAAAAACATTACTAACAATGTACAAGCACCCGAAGAGAAATTAGGTAACTCCTAAAAGTCAGACACTTATGCTCATCCAAAGTCTTCACCAGGAGAGTAAACTGATTACCTACAGACTGGGAAACAGTTTTTAGCTATAACATTTCTGATCAGCATCTGATCTCTAAAATCTACATGATATTGCAAAAACTCAATAACAAAAAGACAAATAATCCATTTTAAAAATGGGCAAAGGATAGGAACAGGCGCTTCAACGAAGAAGACATTCAGGCAGGTAACAGATACATGAGGAAATGCTCACAATCATTAGCCATTAGAGAAATGTAAATCAAAACTACAATGAGATACCATCTCACTCCAGCAAGGCTGCCATTAATCCCAAATCACAAAATAATAAATGTTCGAGAGGTTGTAGAGAGACTGGAACACTTATTCACTGCTGGTGGGAATTTAAAATGGTGCAGCCACTTTGGAAATCAATCTGGCACTTCCTTAAAAAGCTAGCAATAGAACTACCATAGAATATGGCAATCCCACTCCTTGGAATATATCTTAGAGAAATAAGAGCCTTTATATGAACAGATATATGCACAACCATGTTCATTGCAGCACTGTTTACAATAGCAGACAGATGGAATTAACCAAGGTGCCCATCAACAGATGAATGGATAAATAAATTTTGGTACATTCACACGATGGAATACTTCACATAGATTAAGAACAATGATGAATCCGTGAAATATTTCATAGCTTGGAGGAATCTGGAGGGCATTATGCTGAGTGAAATTAGTCAGTTGCAAAAGGACGAATATTGTATGAGACCACTATTATAAGAACTCAAGAAATAGTTTAAACAGAGAAGAAAATACTCTTTGATGGTTATGAGGGTGGGGAGAAAGGGAGGGAGAAGGATATTCGCAAATTAGATAGTAGACAAGAACTATTTTAGGTGAAGGGAAAGACAACATACAATAAAGGAGAGGTCAGCATAACTGGACTAAACCAAAAGCAGTTTCCTGAATAAACCAAAAGCTCCAAAGGCCAGAGTAGCAGGGGCAACAGTTGGGGGACCATGTTTTCAGGGGACATCTAGCTCAATTGGCATAACAAAATCTATTAAGAAAACATTCTGCATCCCACTTTGGTGAGTGGCGTCTGCAGTCTTAAAAACACTATCAAGCAGCCATCTAAGATGCATCAATTGGTCTCAACCCACCTGGAACAAAGGAGAATGAAGAACACCAAAGATACAAGGTAATTATGAGTCCAAAAGACAGAAATGGCCACGTAAATCCAAGACTACATCAGCCTGAGACCGGAAGAACTAGATGGTGTCCGTCTACAACTGAAGACTGCCCCGACAGGGAACGAAACAGAGCATCCCTGACGGAGCACGAGAGCAGTGAGATGCAGACCTCAAAGTCCCATAAAAAAATCAGACTTAATGATCTGACTGACATTAGAGGAACCCTGGAGGTCACGGTCCCCAGACCTTCTGTTGGCCCAAGACTGGAACCATTCCCAAAGCCAACTCTTCAGAGAGGGATTGGACTGGATTATAGGATAGAAAATGATAGTGGTGAGGAGTGACCTTCTGGTCTCAAATGGACACATGAGACTATGTTGGCAGCTCCCGTTTGGAGGGGAGATGAGAAGGCAGAGGGGGACAGAAAGTGGCTGAATGGACACGGGGAATACAGGGCTGAGAGAAGGAGTGTGCTGTCTCATTAGTGGGAGAGGAACTAGGAGCACATAGCAAGCTGTATACAAATTTTTGTATGAGAGACTGACTTGATTTGTAAAGTTTCACTTAAAGCACACACACAAAAGATGGAAAGAATACACAGAGTCACAGCACCAAAAGAAATGGTCGACTTTCAGTCGTTTCATGAGGTGGCATATGATGAAGAACTGGTAGTAGTGAAGCAAGAAGTCCAAGCTACACTGAAGGCACTGGCGAAAAACAAGGCTCCAGGAGCTGACAGAATACCCACTGAGTTGTTTCAACAAACAGATGCAGCACTGTTCATGCCCACTCCACTATGCAAAGAAATTTGGAAGCTAGCTACGTGGCCAACAGGCTGCAAGAGATGCACGTTTGTATCCATTCCAAAGAAAAGCGATCCAACAGACTGTGGAAGTTATCAAATGTAAGTGTTAGTATTAGTAAATATGGTAAACAAACAAAGAAACTCTATCTATTCTACAGTGAATATGACATTCTATCCCCAGGAGATCTAGTGAGTTTATGATGTTGTTGTTAGGTGCTGTTGGGTCAGTTCCAACACATAGCGACCCTGTGTACAACAGAACGGAACAGTGCCCAGCCCTGGGCCTTTCTCATTGCTATGTCTGAGCCCTCTGTTGCAGCCACCGTCTCAATCTGTCTCATTGAGGATCTTTGTCTTTTTCACTGACCCTCTACTTTACCAAGCACGATGTCTTTTTCCAGGGACTGATCCCTCCTGATAATATGTCCAGAGTACGTGAGACCAAGTCTTGCCACCCACCTTTCTAAGGAGCATTCTGGCTGTACTTCTTCCAAGACAGGTGTGTTCATTCTTCTAGCAGTCCATGGTATATTCATTATTCTTCACCAACAACATAATTCAAGTTTCAGTTCTTTTGCCTTCCTTATTCATTGTCCAGCTTTAGCTGCACATGAGGTGACTGAAAATATCATGGCTTGGTTCAGGCACACCTTAGTCCTCAAAGTGACATCTTCGATTTTTAACACTTTAAAGAGGTCTTTTGTAGCAGATTTGCCCAATAAAATATTTCATTTGATTTCTTGACGGCTGCTTCCATGGGTGTTGATTGTGGATCCAAGTAAAATGAAATCCTTGACGACTTCAGTATTTTGTCTGTTTACTGTGATTTTTTTATTGTTCCAGTTGTGAGGATTTTTGTTTTCTTTATGTTGAAGTGTAATCCATACTGAAGGCTGAAGTCTTTGATCCTCATCAGTAAGTGCTTCAAGTCCTCTTCACTTTCAGTAAGCAAGGTTGTGTCATCTGCATGTCTAGGCTGTTAATGAGTCTTCCTCCAATCCTGATGCCCCTTCTTCTTCATATAATACAGCTTCTTGGACTGTATGGATTATATGTTTTTTTTAAGACACTGAGTTTTTGGTAATTTACTATGGCAGCCCTAGAAAATGAATACAGAGCCCTTCACCAAGAACAAGTCAAGTTAGCACCAAAAATGCTCCTGTAAGGGTAGCCGCATAGGATGAGACATGGCAGTTTTAAAAAGTATGAAGTAAAACTCTCAGCTTTGACAGAGAAAGGGCTCCTCTAAGACTAAGTTCATTGCTGTTGAGTCGATTCTATCTCATAGCGACCCTAAAGGACAGAGTAGAATTGACCCATAGGGTTTCCAAGGAGTGGCTGGTAGATTTGAACTGCTTGAATAAGTATTGTGAAAAAATACAACCCTGACACACAACTTTTCTGAGCTTAGTATTAAAACAAAACAAAAAAGTCACTGTTGAGTGGATTCTGACTCATAGGGACCCTATAGGACAGAGTAGAGCTTCCCCACAGGGTTTCCAAGGAGCGACTGGTAGATTCAAACTGCAGACCTTTTGGTAGCACCCAAATGCATAATCATCGCACCACCAGTGGCTTTCAAATCAGCTATAGGCTGATGATCTCCAAATTCTTAGAACCCAGAAAACTACTCTACCTCTGAGTGGTATCCACAGCTGGGAACTGTTCTCCACACTTGGATGACCTCAGACATGCAAATCTAACATGTCCAGAAAAAATCTTTTGGTCATTTTCTCAAGTTTGTTCCTCCATGGTTTTTCCACATGGTAGAGAATGGCTCTGGTGACCATGCACTCATGGTAGCCTGAATTCTAGAAGACACCTTTGATTCTCCGTTCCCCTCATCCCATACTTCTAATCCACCAGCAATTCTTGGCAGCTCAAGCTCCAAAGTACACCTCAAGCCTACTCCCACCTGCACTACCACCATCACTCCTCACCCTGACCACTGCAGAAGCATCCTCACCAGTCCTCTGTATTTGCTGTCTTCAAGTTCTCCTGGGCTACAGTTAATTCCTGGGACACGTTCTTTCTCAAGACCATTGAACCATAGAAGGAGAAGGGCATTTAGTTGTATGCTACCTCCTCCGCTTGAGCTGCATGTCCCTCAGAAATCACTTTTCACTGTCCACTCTATAATGTCTCTATTCCAATTTCCTGTCTTTGGCCGCACTGCTTTGATAGCGTGCATGCATGTGTGCTTCAGGGGTCATGTAGACAGCTGCTTGGAGGAATTTTTCTTAGTACAATCATGGTTGTGTGCCATCAAGAGATTCTGACTCATATCAACCCTGTATGACAACTTAGAACTGCCTCACAAGGTTTCCTAGGTTGCAGTCTTTATGGCACAGCCCTGGTGGCCCCGTGGTTAAGAGCTTGGCCGCTAACCAAAGGGTGGACAGTTCGAATCTACCAGTTGGTTCTTTGCAGAAAGACATGGCAGTCTGCTTCTGTAAAGACTTATAGTCTTAGAAACCCTGTGGGGCAGTTCTGCTCTGCCCTATAGGGTCACTATGAGTCAGAATTGATTCAACAGCAACTGGTTTGGATTTTGTTTGGTTAGAATCTTTATGGGAGCCCATCTCCAGATCTTTTCAACCCTTGAGCTGGTGGGTTCCAACGGCCCACCTTTCAGTTACCCAAGCACTTAACCGTTGCACCTCCAATACTTAACTCTGCACGCGAGAGGGCCCTCTCCTGACGTCTCCCGTCTCCTCACCCCGCACACCTTGGCGTTGTCCTTGCTTCTAGACCCCACCCTCCCCTCTGGAGGCCCAACCCCCCCACGCCCGCCCCCGACCCGGGCCGCTGGGTGGGCCGGCAGCCATGCTCCACGCCGTCCAGCCAGTTACTCCTGGAAGCGCTGGGACAGGTGGGGAGGGGCCCGGGCCGGATGCCGCGCCTTAGAGAGGATGCTGTTCATGCTGCTTTCCCTGCCGTGTTCTCTGAAAGGTATGAAACTCCGACACCTGGCTGGAGGGACCTGCTCCCAGACTGAACAAGCCCGACCCCTTGAAGGTGTGGAGGGAAGGCGCCAGGAGGGCGGGTCCCAGTCCCAGCATCCCGTGGGCTCCAGAGGTTGGAGAGTCTGGACGTTGGGTTAGCAGCTTGCGTTGCGCCCTCCAGCGTACCCCATCCTGAGTGATCCCCAGGGGCGGACGCGGCACAGGGGCGGGCGGACGCAGCCACTCTAGGGGCTGCGAGAGGGAGCCTCTGGCCCGGGAGACACAGCTGGTCTGCGAAATTTGCATCCCAATGGATTTGCGGCGGGGGGGGGGTCCAGCCGCGGGATCCAGCTGCGGAGTGCCCTCGGGCCTGGGGGCTTGAAGGGCTTGGGGAGAAAGGCCGTGTCCAGGGCTGCGCCCAGGTCCCTACTCTGCCCGGGACGGGTTTGCGGGCCAAGCTGGGGAATGGGCGCCTGCCCCCCCACCTGCTCCCTGTGGCGGGGGGGAAACCAAGGCCCAGAGTTCGCCCGGGGGGGTGAGATTCCAGACTGAGGGCGGGGCACTCGCCCCCATTCCTCCTCCCACCCCCACCAGACTCCGTAGGGTGCCACGGACAGGGGAGAGAGGGATCCCCCGCCCAAGGCCCTGCTGCCCCTTACTGTTTTGGGCGCTGTGCCTGGGAGGCTGAGGCACCCCGCACCCTCGCCCGCGCCCGGCTGGTCTACTCTCGGGGCTGGGGTGTCCGAGCGGCCCCACCGGGAAAGGAAGGGGTCCTGGGAATCTGTGGAGCAGCGCGGGGATCCTACTCCTTGTGGATGCAGGGATTCAGTGTCTGTTAACAGTGTGGATGCCAGGTCCCGCTCCCCCTCTGGGTGGCGGGGGTAGGGGTAGCAGGAAGGGGTCCTGAGCAACCATGTTGTTTGTTAACTTAAACGTTTGTGCAGCGCTGTGTACCGGTCACTGTGGACGCGGTCTCTGGTGCTGAGGGGATTTGAGGGTTCCTCACACTGGCGGGATTTGGAGCCTCTACCCTGGTGGCAGTAGGTTTAGTGGGTTACCCTGGTGGCGTAGTGGTTACGTGCTAAGGCTGCTAGCCAAAAGGTTGGCAGTTTGAATCCACCAGGCGCTCCTTGGAAACTGTGGGGCAGTTCTACTCTGTCCTATAGCGTCGCTATGAGTCAGAATTGACTCGATGGTAACGGGTGTGTTTTGTTTTTTTTTTTAGGTTGGAGATTAGGTGTCTCTCAGGCTGACATTTGAAGGTCTGGAGCTGACGGTTTATGAGGGTTTCTAAGGGTTTTAAGCGCTCCGGCCATGGGCACCAACCCGATCTTCCAGCACCTGAGGACGGACCGCCCCCCCCCGCCGGGGGATTGGCTGCTCTGGGACCCCGAGCCCAGAGGGCGGTGAGAAGCTGACAAACGTGAGTGATGTCCTGCAGGCTCCAGTTGGCGGGGCAGCCCTGCTCACATGGTCTCAATACCGGCAATCGGGCAGTCGGCTTCGTGCCTGGGGGTGGTTTCCGAATGTTCCCTCGTGTACCCCCACCCGTGCGGGGCGACAACTCTCCCCTGGGCGGGGACCTAGTAGAGGCCTGCAGGGCATCAGGGTATGGAGGGGCAGAGCTTGGGCAGGGAGGGCGCGACCCTGCAGGTTCCTCTACGTGACCACGGCGGGGGGGTGCGGGTTGTGAAGGCTGGGCCTGGTAGAGGACCCACTAGGTCGCGCAGAAGGAGTGGGTTAGGATAATCATAGCATTAATGGGAGTATTGAGAGAGCGCCCTGGGGCGTTGGGTCCCTCGGGAAGAAAAGCTTCTGCTGTCGCCACTGCAGCGGTACCCAGGTCGTCCTGGCTTAGGTCCAGGAGGTTCCCATGCTCGGAGGGTCTGGTGGGCAGAACAGAACCGGCGGTGCACGCGCCCTCTCGCGGCCTTGCACCAAATCGCTGAAGTTCAGTGTCAGGCGATTCTAAGCCATGGTTTTGGAACTGAATAGTGAAGCAGAGCAAATGATGCAGTGCCTTGATGGGACCGGTGGAGACAACAAGAAGCAAAGCACAGCTCAAACTTCAAAATTCCACTGAGTGTTAGTAGGATTTGGAGGAAGAAAATAGACGGAGAGTTGAGAGGCCCAGAGATGCAGAAGGGTTAGAGGATTAGGGTTAGGGGTTAGGGTTTGGTGTTAAGGGTCCAGGTTTGGGGGTTAGAGGTTTGGGAGTTAGGTTTAGGGGTATAGGTTTTAGGTGGTTGGGGGTTGGGGTTAGGGCTGGGGTTACTAGGCTCGGGCACAAGTGGTTTAGGGTTAGGGTTAGAGTGAGGCTGAGGTTGATTCCCCAGTCTTGTGTACCGTCTTTCCTTTGCCAGAGTTACCACCGATCTGTTGTTTGGTTGGAAACCCTGGTGGCGTAGTGGTTAAGAGCCACCGGTGCTAACCAAAGGTCTGCAGTTCGAATCCACCAGGCACTCCTTGCAAACTCTATGGGGCAGTTCTAATCTGTCCTGTAGGGTCGCTATGAGCTGGAATTGACTCGACAGCAGTGGGTTTGGTTTTTTTGGTTATTGTTTAGTTGGCTTTTCTCTACCCGCTCTTCGTCTCCCTGGTGAACATCAAGGATTGTTTCTGTGTGTAAATGTTTTCAGGAGTTTTTATGATAGTGGTCTCTTACTGTATATGTCGTTTTGTGATTGACTTAGTGTGATGCGCCCCAGATTCATCCATGGTGTGAGATGTTTCGGAGATTCATCATTGGTCTTTATTGTCGTGTAGTGTTCCACTGTGTGTATGTACCGTAGTTTGTTTATCCATTCCTCTGTGGACGAGCACTTAGGTTGTTTCCATCTTTTTGCTACTGTGAATAATCTTGCAGTGAACACGGGTGTGCATATGTTTATTCCTGTGACTGCGCATGGAAACCCTGGTGGCTAGTGGTTAAGTGCTATGGCTGCTAACAAAAAGGGTTAGGGTTTGGGCTTAGGGATGTTAGGGTTAGGGTTGTTAGAGTTAGGGTCATTAGGGTTTGGGGTTAGAGTTTAGGGTTAGGGTTTTTTGGTTGGGGTTAGGTGTCAGGGTTAGGTTTAGGGTTTGAGGTTAGAGTTTGGAGTTACAGGTTAGGTGTTAGGGGTTGCAGTTTGGGGTTTAGGGTTTTGGGGTTTAGTCGTTAGGGTTTGGGTTAGGTTTTAGGGGTTAGGGTTTAGGTTTAGGGTTGGGGTTGGTGTTGGGTTTGTTTGGGATATGTGGTTTGGGGTTAGATGGTGGGTGTTAGAGGGTTGGGGTCTAGAGGGTTGGGGGTTAGAGATTGAGGGAGTTAGAGGGTGAGGGGTTAGAGGGTGAGGGGGTTAGAAGTTGAGAAGATTATAGAGTGAGGGAGTGAGAAGGTGAGGGTGTGAGGGGGTGAAGGTTAGGGTTTAGGGTTAGAGGGTTTAGGCTTAGGGTTCAGAAGCTTGGGGTTAGGGGGTTTGGGTTTCAGGGTTCAGAGGTTGGGGTTGGTGTTGTGGTTAGGGTTAGAGAGTTAGGGTTAGAGGGTTAGGGTTAGAGGATTAGGGTTAGGGGTTAGGGCTAGGGCTTAGGGGTTCAGGTTTAGGGGTTTGGGATGGGTTTGGGGTAAGGTTTTAGGGTTTAGGATTAGAGGGTTAGGCTTAGGGCTTAGAGTTTAGGGTTTTAGGACTTAGGGTTTAGGGCTTAGGGCTTAGAGCCTAGGGTTTAGGGCTTAAGGTTTAAGGCTTAGAGTGAGCGTTAAGGCTGGGGGCTGGGGTTAGGGTTTAGGGTATTAGGGTTAGAGGGTTAGACGGTTTAGTGTTTAAGTTTAGGGTTTAGGGGTTAGGGGTTGGGGTTAAGGGTGTTAGTGTTTAGGGTTTTGGCGTTTAGGGTGTTAGGGTTAAATGTGTTAGGGCTAAGGGTGTTAGGGTTTTGCGTGTTAGGGTTTTAAGTGTTATGGTTTAGGGTTTAGAGTTAAGTGATAGGGTTAGGCTTAGGCTCATTCTTAGGTTTAGGGCTAGGGATTTGAGGTTTAGGGTTTGGGGTTTGGGGTTAGGTTTGGAGGTTGGGGTTAGGATTAGGGCTAGGGTTAGAGGGTTAGCGTTAGAGGTTAGAGTTAGAGGGTTAGGGTTTCGGATTAGGGTTTCACGTTAGCGTTAGAGGGTTAGGGTTCGAGGGTTAGGGTTAGGGTCATTAGGGTTAGGGTGGTTAGGGGTTAGGGTTAGGTGTTAGGGTTTAGGGTTTACGGTTAGGTTTAGGGTTTGGGATTTGAAGTTTGGGTTTAGGGTTTGAGGCTTAGAGTATAGGGTTTAGTGTGTAGGGTTTTGATGTGTAGTGTTTTGGGGTGTAGGTGTTTAGGTTGTAGAGTTTAGGGTATAGGGGTTAGGGTTTGGGTTAGGGTTAGAGTTTAGGGCCTTGGGGGTTAGGACCTAAGGGCTTAGGGTCTTAGGGGCTTTGGGGCTCAGGGCTTAGGGGCTAGAGTTAGAGGGCTAAGGCCAGAGGGCCTGAAGGCCAGAGGGCCAGGGTTATGGTTTGATTCCTGGCTGGCAATTTTTTTCCTTCAATATTTTGTGTAAGTCATCCCTTTGCCTTCTTGCCTGCATGATTTCTGCTGAGTAGTCCAAGTTTTTTATTATTTACTTTCCTTTGTTGGTGACTTCCTTTATCCCTAGCCTCTCTTAAAATTCTCTTTATATTTGATTTTGGCAAGTTTGATTATTATGTGTCTCGGTCACTTTCTTTTGAGATCTACCTTATGTGGAATTCGATGAGCATCTTTCTTGATATCATGGAAGTTTTTTGCCAACAAATCTTCAACAGTTCCCTTTGTATTTTCTGTTAGCTCTCCCTGTTCTGGTACTGAAATCACTCATAGTTATTTCTCTTGATAAAGTCCCACATGATTCTTTGGATTTCTTCATTTAAAATTCTTTTATCTGCTTTCTCTTCAAATATATTAGTCCCAAGAGTTTGATCTTCAATCTCAGTAATTCTGCCTTCCAATTCCTCAATTGTGCTCTTCTTACTTTCTATTGAGTTTTCTCACTGTGTAATTTTATTGTTAATCTTCTGAATCTCTGATTGCAGTCTCTCTATGGTTTCTTGCAGCTTATTAAATTTTTAACTATGTTCTTGAGTAACCTTTTTAATTTCTTCAGCTGCTTTATCTTTGTGTTCCTTGGCTTGATCTGCATTTTGCCTCATTGGAGAAATCCTTGGGCCCTTCACTGGCTCGCCATGCAGCTCCATGACGTCCACTCCTGGTCCTGGCCTTTGGCCGGTGCCCCACTGAACATGTGCTCCGGAGCCATGTTTCTCCACCCATCACTATCATTCTGCCACCAGGGGATATGTGAGTGTGGGAGTCACCATTTCTCACTGGCAGCAGCGTCAGAAGTTACTAGACTTCCAGGTACCCGCAGACCTAGGCTGCCTTCTGCCTCAGGCAAGGTCCTGAATCCTTTATACAAGATGCTGACACCGGGCCACTGGCGGACATTCATTTTGATCGACACAGAGGTCTGAGTGAGGGTCAGCAGGCCAGGTAGATGAAGTCAAGGCCAGGTGGGTGTGACTAAGGTTTCTTTGCCATCACCATGGAGAGAGTCTCCCCACCGGAAGAGTGGGCAGAGCTTATGATGGGCCTGGTGAGAAGACTCAGCCAATGGCAGAGATCCAGTCCGCCAGGCAGATGACACAGGGTCCTCCATTGTGACCGAGGACACCTAGTGGCCACAGGATTTGAGCACACCCTGGGAAAGGCTACGCAGGCACAAGGTAGCCCCTGGTTCGGACTGCTTCAGGGCATTGGCAGAGCAGGCCAGGGTCCAATTTTCCCACTTTCCTCAGGATATCAGTATGCAAGGCATCCCCACTCAGCATCTCTTGCCTCTCTCTCTGTATGTGTTCATTCTCTGAAATCTCTTTCTTCTCTCCCTGAGTCACTTCACAGCTTGGAGTGCCTGACAGAGTGCCTAGAGACGAAAGAGCAAAGGGGGAAGGCCTCTGGCTCTACTGGTTGCCCATGGGCAGAGAAGATCTGCTAGTCTATCTGGAAGGTCTAGACAGTAGTGACTGATTGGGGAGCTACATCACGGGTGGACTCTGGCCAGGTGAAGCTTGCTGACATGTGGCAGCCTCTCCGGAGACTACTAATTCCGCTGATGACATTGTATGCATATACCCAGGTGAGTGCCATGGGCAGAAAACATTGACACATACCTGCCAGAAGGCTGTCCTGGGTCTGAAGAGTCCACCCTGGTCTCCAGGGTCTCATCATGTCAGCACACACTTTGCCTGCACACATGGAATCCGCCTCTCTCCACGAATGCCTTCTCCTCCTAGGAAACACAGGATGGCACTAAGCCAAGGGAGAGAACAGGCAAAGTCAACTGAAGCCCCCATTTTCAAGATTTTGCTTCTGCTGGGCCACAGCCCCCGGTGGCACACTGCATGCACGTCACTTCTCCAAACACAAGGCCGAAATCCGGACATCCAGGGCCCCAGCAGTCCAGAGTCTGCGGGTGGCAGCATACTCTGCGGAGGGTGGCACCTCTTTGCCATGTACAGGAGGGAGGCCTGGGCCTTTGACTGGCTCCGCTAGAGCTCCACAACCTCAGCTATTTTCCCTGACCTTCGGCCCGTGCCCTCATGAGTGTGTGATCTCTAGTTACACTTCTCCTCTGACCACTCTGAATCCGTCAACTGCGGATACCTGAGCGTGGACATCAACATCTATCGCTGGCTGCAGTGTCACAGGTCACTAGATGTCTAGGCTCAGGCTGACCTTGGCTGTCTTCTGCCCACGCAAGGAGCCTAATACTTCCAAGGAAATGAGGATGCTTGGTCAGTGGCCGACATCCTTTCTTTCATGCACAGAGCGGTCTAGATGAGGGTAAAGAGGCCAGGTAGGCCAGGTGAAGGCTGAGTGCGGGGCCTAGGGCTTGTTTCCCAATCCCCATGGAGACAGCCACCAGAAGGCTGGGCAGAACTTCTGACGGGGACGAGTCACAAACACTGAGCCAATAGGAGAAGTCCAGCCTAACCGGCCAGTTCCGCAGACCCCTCCGTTGTACCCATGGACACACAACGGCTCCTCATGTCTTTGGCCACAAAATCGAAGGCACCAGGGAATAATTTTACAGTAGCCAACCCCTGATGTGGACACGTTCGACACACTGGGACAGCAGGCAGGTACTTCTTTTCCACTTACGTTAGGATATCACTAGGCAAGGCGCCCTTCCTCAGCATCTATGGCCACTCTCTGGATGTGTTCATTCAGAGAAATCTCTTCCTTCTACCCCGAGACACATCACAAGTATGAGGGGCCTGACAGAGAGCCTGGAGATGAAACGGGGGAGGCTTCTGGCTGGACCGCTTCCCGGTGGGTAGAGAATAGCAGGTAGTCTCTCTGGAAGGTCTTAGCTTCTGTTGATTGACATGGGCAATACCGTAGGGGAAGACCCTGGCCAGGTGGAGCTTGTGGGCAGATGCAACCTCTCCGGCGACGAATAATTCCGCTGCTGCTTTGTTTGGTGAAAACCTCCCCCGCCAACTCGGATGAGCAGAGAACATTGACCCACACCTGCCAGGGGCCTTTCCTGGGACTAAAGATCCCAACATGGTCTCAACGTCGTCACCCTCTCAGCACACACCTTTCCTACACACATACTCCTGCCTTTCTCCGTCAGTGCCTTATCCTACTAGGAAACAAAGCATGCCGCTGAAAAAGGCCGATGCTAGGGAAATTGAAGAGATGATGCCATTTTCCAAATTTTTGCTGTCTACATGTCCCCGCCTCCGGTGCAATGCTGCGTATGTGGACGGGCTCCGATGGCAAGGGCGAAATCCTGGCAGTCTGGCCCTGCAGTCCAATGGTTTATGGACGTGGGGACACGGATGACCTGTTTGCCACATATAGGAGAAATCCTTGGGCCCTTCTCTGGCTTGCAATTAAGCTCCACGACGTCCACTCCTGGCCCTGGCCTTTGGCTGGTGCCCCATTTAACGTGTGCTCCGGAGCCATGTTTCTCCGCCCATCACTATCCTTCTGCCACCAGGGGATATGTGAGTGTGGGAGTCACCATCTGTCACTGGCAGCAGTGTCACAAGTCACTAGACTTCCAGGTACCCGCAGACCTAGGCTGCCTTCTGCCTCAGGCAAGGTCCCGAATCCTTTATCCCAGATGCTGACACCTGGGCACTGGCGGACATTCATTTTGATCAACACAGAGGTCTGAGTGAGGGTCAGCAGGCCAGGTAAGTGAAGTCATGGCCAGGTGGGCGGAACTCAGGCTACTTTGCCATCACCATGGAGACAGTCCCCCCACAGGAAGAGTGGGCAGAGCTTATGATGGGCCTGGTGACAAGACTCAGCCAATGGCAGAGATCCAGCCCAACAGGCAAATGACACAGTGGCCTCCATTGTGACCCAGGACACCTAGTGGCCACAGGATTTGAGCACATCCTGGGAAAGGCTACGCAGGCACAAGGGAGCCCCCGGTGCGGACTGCTTCAGGGCATTGTCATAGCAGGCCAGGGTCCAATTTTCCCACTTTCCTCAGGATATCAGTAGGCAAGACATCCCCAATCACCATCTCTTGCCTGTATCTCTGTATGTGTTCATTCTGTGAAATCTCTTCCTTCTCCCCCCAGGCACTTCACAGCTTGGAATGCCTGATAGAATGCCTAGAGATGAAAGAGCAAAGAGAGAAGGCCTCTGGCTCTACTGGTTGCCCATGGGCAGAGAAGATCTGCTAGTCTATCTGGAAGGTCTAGAGAGTAGTGATTGATTGGGGAGCTACATCACGGGTGGACCCTGGCCGGGTGAATCTTGTTGACAAGTGGCAGCCTCTCCGGAGACTACTAATTCCGCTGATAACATTCTATGCAAATAACCGGCTGAGTGCCATGGGCAGAAAATATTGACACATACCTGCCAGAGGCCTATTCTGGGTCTGAAGAGTCCACCCTGCTCTCCAGCAACTCAGCATCTCAGCACACACTTTGCCTGCACGCATGGAAACCGCCTCTCTCCACGAATGCCCTCACCTGCTAGGAAACACACGATGTCACTCAGCCAAAGGAGAGCACAGGCAAAGTCAACTGAAGCCCCCATTTTCAAGATTTTGCCCCCTGCTGCTCCACAGCCTCCGGTGGCACGCTGCACGTGCGTCACTGCTCGGTAGACAAGGCCGAAATCCGGGCATCCAGGGCCCCAGCCGTCCACAGTCTACGGATGGCGGCATATGGATCACCTCTTTGCCACGTACACGAGGGAGGCCTGGGCCCTAGACTGGCTCCGCTAGAGCTCCACGACCTCAGCTATTTTCCCTGACCTTTGATCCGTGCCCTCGTGAGTGTGTGATCTCTAGTTACACTTCTCCTCTGACCACTCTGAATCCGCCACCTGCGGATACCTGAGCGTGGAAATCAACATCTATCACTGACTGCAGTGTCACAGGTCGGTCACTAGGTGTTTAGGCTCAGACTGACCTTGGCTGTCTTCTGCCCAGGCAACTAGCCTAAGCCTTCAAAGGAAATGAGGACACGTGGTCACTGGCCGACATCCTTTAACCAACACTGAGTCCCTGCTCAGCATCCTGGAGTTCTGGCAAGAAGAGCCAGGCACCTCCAGGAGCATCTGGAGGAGGAGACAGGGGCTGAAGAAGCTACCACACCTACTGGTGCTGCTACACATGTGGGAGACCTGGCTGCAGAGATTGCAGGCATGGCCTCAAGGTCAAAGGAGAAAGCGCCTGAAGACGTGCTAGGACTCTTAGACTGAGAGAAGCAGGATGTCTGGACTGCAAAATATGCACCCGTCAGGGAAGAAGTTCATTCAAGCTTCTTAAACCCACCTCACCTGGAAAATCCATCCTCTTTTAGCCTTGTGCCCCTTCCACACCCCTTCTAGTACAAAGAGAGATGCAGCCCTACGGCACCAGGGTGGAAGAAGCCCCAGGTTAGCTGTCCGAAGACATGAGCTCCACTCAAAAGCTTCCCCCGCCAAGGAGAGAAGAGGACAAGACTCATCTGCAAATGAGGTCTCAGGGCCCTGAGAATGAGCATAATGTTTGTAAGGAAAGAGAAATAGGATTTCAGTGGGACATGGAAGTCTGACAAAGAGCCTCTGCAAAGATAGCTCTAAGGGAGGTGTGATTGTGAAGGTGGGCTGGTCACTGAGTTCTTTGTAGTACAAGGTACCAGACAGAAGCCAGACTCTGGGGGGAACCTGCCTGCCGGTGAGCAGTGGGCATAAAACCCTAAACCAATGAGAATCGAATCCCTTCCCAGCAGCTTCTGCACAGATCAGTGATGTTTGCTTGCTCTTTCTCTTTTCTGTGGTCTAACCTGATCTGTTCTGAGATCAGAGAGTTGGAATAGAAAAGCCTGACTGACATGAAACGAGCAAAGAGAAGACAAGGCCTCCTAAATGTGGTGAAGACAGAACACAGATAATCAAAGGTGAGGATGGGAAGAAACAGATTGAGTTCCAAGTCCCATCCACAGTATCCCAGGGCCTGGGAATCCCTGGAAGTGCCAGAGGTGTGTACTCCCTGGGAGATGCGACCCCAAGTGTCAGAGGAAGCCCTATGGAGCAAGGAAGGGAGGGCAGGGACTCTAGGATGGGCACTTCCATACAGGCTACCTATGTGAATTTCTCAGAGTGACCGTGACAGATCCTGAGAGGTACAGTTTGAGGCAAAGGAAAGTAAGTTTTCTGAAGAGGGGTGAATTCCGCAGTCACCTGATAATGAAACAGAAATCCCGTCCTGCTCAGAGGTACTGAGTAGGAGGGATTGTGAATTCCCATCCTGCACAGAGGTTGGCTGGGAAGTTCAACTGTCTAAAGACAATGTGGCCAAAGTGTTCTTTATCTTTCAAAGATATATCTTTAACTTCCTGCAAATTCAATCCTGAAAAAAAGCCTAGAATATACAAGTGCGGGTTTTTCAGGAGAGCAACAAGGGGAGAAGGTGATCGTGGCATATCAGAGAAGGAGAACAATAGTCAAATGGTCCCTGTGTGTCCAGCATTCTTCCTTACCTGTAGACATGTACATGCAGTAGATGTTTTAGCAATAACTGAATTAATCCTCACAGAATTCTTTTTGGCCATTTCGAGGCATAGAGACCAGAAGAAGTCATTAGTTACAAGAGCAAGCAATAATTTGCTGGTCTGAATTTTGTTCAATTTCTGTGTTTGCCCTTCATAGATGGATAAAAGTCTCTGAATCTGGCATTGAAGACGGTGTTTTCTCTATTGTTATGGATTGAATAGTGTCCCCCAAAATGTGTGTCAACCTGGCCAGGCCATGATGCCCAGTATTGTGTGGTTGTCCTGCATTTTGTGATCTGATGTGATTACTTATGTGTTGTAAATTCTAACCTCTGTGATGTTAATGAGGCGGGATTAGAGGCAGTTAGATTAATGAGGGAGGACACAATCTACAGGATAAGGCTGAGTCTTGAGTCAGTCTCTTTTGAGATACAAAGAGAAAAGTGAGCAGAAATGAGAGGGACCTCATACCACCAAGGAAGAAGTGCCTGGAGTGGAGCATGTCCTTTTGACCCAGCGTCCAGGCGCTGAGAATTTCCTAGGCCAGGGGAAGATAGATGACAAGGACTTTCCCCCAGAGCCACAAAGAGAGAAAGCTTTCTCCTAGAGCTGGTGCCCTGACTTCAAACTTGTTGCTTCTTAAACTGTGAGAGAATAAGTTTCTGTTTGTTAAAGCCATCCACTTGTGGAATCTCTGCTATAGCCACACTAGATAACTAAAAAACACATATATAAAATAGTAAAAAAAAAAAAAAATGTTTCAAATACACACACATACACGTATGATGTTATTAAACTTTAAAAGGTTTTACATTCTTATAACACATTTAACAACAGAGATTTGTATACAGAAGTTATAATAAGAGCCATCCCCACATAAGTATATTGTACCTGCTCCCCCAAAGTGTCCAGTGTCCAAAGATACATATGTACCCTTTTACACACTTCTTTTTGCCGGGACACATGTAAGTACATTCACTTGTTTGTTTTTATGGAAATTAGGTCACATTCTACCCATGTTTTTCTCTGAATCACTCTTCACTTGACAATTTTTCATGGTTCCTCTTAATCAGCAGACATGGAAGAAGCACTCTTTTTGGTTCTTCTTATTTTTAACTCCCACCACTCTTCTGTCAGTTTGTTGTAGTGTGGTGGCTTGCATGTTGCTGTGATGTTGGAAGCTATGCCACCGGTATTTCAAATACCACCAGGTTCACCCATGGTAGACTGGTTTGAGTGGAGCTCTGGATTTAGACAGACTAGGAAAAAGGACCTAGTGACCTATTTCTAAAAACAACTGGCCAGTGAAATCTTACAAATGGTACTGGAACACTGTCTGATTGAATGACAGAGGATAACCCCTTAGGTTAGAAGGCACTCCAAATACGAGTGGGGAAGAGCTACCTCCTCAAAGTAGATCCCACTTTAATGACGTTTCCTGATGGGGCACAACTCATAATGAGAAGAAACTGATGCAAATATCCTTTAATAATCAGAATGTGGAATGAAGGAAGTATGAATCTAGGGAAATTGGAAGTCATCAAAAATGAAATGGAATGCATAAAGGTCAGTAATCCAAGGCATTAGTGAGCTGAAATAGCTTGGTTTTGGACATTTTAAACTAGATAATGATATGTTCTACTATGCCAGGATTGAGATACTGAAGAGAACGGCATCATATTCATCGATAAAAAGAACATTTCAAGATCTTTTCTGAAGTAGAACACTACGAACAATAGGATAATATTCACAGGCCTACCAGGAAGACCAGTTAATAAGACTATTATTCAAATTTACACACAAATCATGAATGTGAAAGATGAAGAAGTTGAAGGTTTTTACCAAGTTCCGCAGTTTGAAACTGATCAAACGTGATGCATTCATCAATCAAGATGTACTGATAATTACGTAATTAGAATGCGAAGTTGAAAACAAAACAGACAAATCAGCAGTTGGAAAATAAGGTATTGATGATAGAAATGACAATGAAGCTTACATGATAGAATTTGGCAAGACCAATGACTTATTCATTGCACATACCTTTCGTCAGGAACATAAATGGTGACTATACTCGTGAACCATTCCAGGCAGAATAGATAGGAATCAAATTTGTGGAAGGTGATGATGGAGAAGGTCAATACCATGAGTCAGAATCAGGCCAGGGGCTGACTGCAGAACAAATGATCAGTTGTTCATATTCACGTTCAAGTAGAAGCTGAAGAAAATTAAAACAAGTCCATGAGTCAAAGTATGCCCTTGAGTATATCAAACCTGAATTTAGAGACCATCTCAAGAATAGACTTGATGCACTGCACATTAATGATCGAAGACCAGATTAGTTGTGGGATGATAGCAAGGACATCATATATGAAAAAAACAAAAAGTCATTAGAAAGACAGGAAAGAAAGCAAACACCAAAGAGGATGTCACAAGAGACTCTGAATCTTGCTCTTGAATGTACAGTAGCTAAAGAGAATGGAAGGAAAAATAAAGTAAAAGAGCTCAACAGAATACCTGAAAGGGAAGCTGGAGAAGACAAAGTATGATAATAATAATGTGAACAGATCTGGAGTTAGAAAACCAAAAGGGAAGAAAACACCTGGCATTTCTCAAGCTGAAAGAACTGAAGGAAATATTCAAGCCTCTAGGTGCAATACTGAAGGAAGGATTCTATAGGCAAAATATCAAACAACACAGGAAACATCAAAAGAAGACGGAAGGAATACACAGACTCAATACACCAAAAAAAATTGGTCGACGTTCAACCATTTCAGGAGGTAGCATTGGATCAAGAGCTGATGGTACTGAAGGAAGAACTCTAAGCTGCACTGAAGGCATTGGCAAAAAACTCGGCTCCAGAAACTGATGGAGTACCAAATGAGATGTTTCAACACAGGGACGCAGTGCTGGAGGCGCTCACTTGACTATTCCAATATATTTGGAAGACAGCTACCTGACCAAATGACTGAAAGAGATCTATATGTGTACCCATTTCAAAGAGAGGTGGTCCAACGCAATGCGGAAATTATCGAGCAATGTCATTAACATCCCACGCAAGAAAAATTTTGCTGAATATAATTTAAAAACAGTTGCAGCAGTACACAGACAGGCAACTACCAAAAATTCAAGCTGGATTCAGAGGAAGACATGGAATGTGGGATATCATTTCTGATGTCTGATGGATCTTGGTTGAAAGTAGAGAATATCAGTAAGATGTTTACCTGTTTTTGTTTCCTATACAAGCACACTCAACTGTGTGGCTCATGACAAATTATGGATAGCTTAGCAAAGAATGGGAATTCCAGAACACTTAACTGTATTCATGCGGAATATCTACATAGACCAAGAGGCAGTCATTTGAGTAGGGCAAGGGGATACTGTGTGGTTTAAAATGAGAAAGTTATGTGTCATGGTGGTATCCTTTCACCATACTTACTCAATCTGTATGCTGAGCAAACATTCTGAGAAGCTGGTCTCGAAGAACAAGAACATGGCATTAGTTTTGGAGAAAGATTCACTAACAACCTATGATATGCAGCTGATACGACTTTGCTTGCTGAAAGTAAAGAGGACTTGAAGCAGTTACTGATGAAGAGCAACCACTGCAGCCTTCAGTATGGATTACACCTCAACATAAAGAAAACAAAAATTCTCACAACTGGACCAGTAAGCAACACCATGATAAACAGAGAAAATACTGAAGTCATCAAGCATTTCATTTAACTTGAATCCATAATCAATGCCCACAGAAGCAGCAGTCAAGAATTCAAACAATGTATTGCATTGGGCAAATCTGTTGCAAAAGACCTCCTTAAAGTGTTGAGAAAGAAAGATGTCACTTTGAGGACTAAGGTGTGCCTGAGCAAAGCCATGATATTTTCTATCACCTCACGTGCTTGAGCAAGTTAGACAATGAATACGGAAAACCGAAGAACTGATTCATTTAAAATATGGTGTTGGCAAAGAATACTGAATATACCATGGACTGCCAGAAGAATAAACAAAACCATCTTGGAAGAAGTACACCAAGAATGCACCTTAGAAGCAAGGATGGCGAGACTTCGTCTCACGTGCCTTGGACATATTTTCAGGAGGGACCTGTCCCAGGAGAGGCTCATCATGCTTGGAAAAGCTGAGGGTCAGAAAAAAAGAGGAAGGCGCTCAACAACATGAACTGACACAATGGCTGCAAGAATGGGCTCAAACATAGCAATGATTGTGAGGATGGTTCAGGATCAGGCGGTGTTTCATTCTGTTTTACACAGGATCGATGGCCTCTAACAGCCACAACTAACATATGTATGCATATATATATGTGTGTGTGTATGTGTGTGTGTGTATATATATATACCAATTGCCATCGAGTCGGTTCCAACTCATAGTGACCCTACAGGACAAAGTAGAACTGCCCCACAGAGTTCCCAAGGAGCGCCTGGTGGATTCGAACTGCTAACCTTTTGGTTAGCAGCTATAGCTATTAACCATTATGCGACTAGGGTTTCCATATATATATATATATATATTCTCTTCACTAGTTTTGCATCTCTAGAGATCCCAGGCTAAGACATTTGGTACCTACTGTGGTTCTAGAGGAACCAAATCTTAAGGATGAGTTTTCTGAATTGATTCTCAAGTCTGGCTAGTCTTAAAGGCACTGATGACTGTCTCCAGTAGTAAACAGGCTATTGCTAATCCATGCTGGGAGGTGACAATAGAAATACGCAAAATACTACTACCACTGGATCAAATATTTGTGAGAGACAAGGCTCTGCCTGATTACATATTTGATACTTTTCTATAATTTTGTCAGAATAAGAATAATAAGGAAGCTGCTTGGTTAGTCCTGCTTTTGCTAGTCACACTGGTGAATGAAAGAAATGGACTCAAAGCTCAAGCACCACATACAAGATCTGAAAGCTGCCACTTGTGCCCAGAAAGAAAACCATATTTCTTATAGTAACAAGGCTAATGCTGCCAAAAATAAACTCAGATTCTTATCATAAGAGTGACTGAATTAAAGCGCCAGTTGAATATCCAGCCTCAAATGGTGTCTGAAGTTAGAGTGAGGGCACTGATTGGAAAGAAATGGGATCCTGAAACTCGGGATGAGGACATATGGGCAGACAGTCAGGAAGCGGGGGACAATGAACCTCCAATTTCTGTTGAATCGCTCTTCCTAACAGAACCAGACCTCTTACTCCCATCTGAAGAGATTCTCTAACTTTGCCTGCTAAGGCACCCTTCCCAGTAAAACAATTATCCCTTCCACCTCCATCTAATGAGATTACCCTCAGCTGTGCCTGAAGTGTCTTGTTTGAGTTGTCTCCTGGGGTGGTGTCTGGGGCATTGCCTGGGGTATCACCGTAGGCAGATGTCTTATAAGACACGGCTGAACATCCCACTGCCACTGCCTATTTTTGCTTCTAGACCTATACCTAGACTTCAGTCCCAACAAGCCCCAAAAGGTGAACTATGAAGTGTGACCCAGGAGAAGGTATGCTAAACTCCAAAAGAACTGCTTGATTTTTCTAATACATACATACAGAAACCTGGTGAATATGTGTGGGAATGGCTATTATGGGTGTGGGATAATGGTGCAAGCAACATAAAGGTGGATTAGTCTGAGTTTATTGATATAGACCCAGGAAGCATAGATTCTTCATTCAGTGTTTCAGCTTCAGAGGTTAGAAAAGGATCTCATAGTTTATTTGGTTGGTTTACTGAAGCATGGATTAAGTGGTGGCCTACAATAAATCAAGTGGAAATGGCAGATCTGCCATTGTATACTATAGGAGAAGGTAACCAAAGGCTGAGGGAAACTGGCAGATTAGAATGGATTTATTAGGCTGGACCCACAGACCCACACACGGAGTGCCCAGAGGGCTCTCTTTTTACCATAGCGGTGAGGTACAAATTTGGGAAGCAAGCCTCAGCATTATTGAAGACTTCTGTGGTTGCTATTTTATGTAAGTAAGAGTCCACAGTGAGAACTGCCCTAACTGAATTAAGACACCTAACTACAATGCAGTTGACTGGACCCCGTGGTGGTAGCAGCCAAGTGGTGGCACTCAATCAACAAAGACAAGGTGGGTGTGGTTACCATAACAGACAGTAGAGTCAAAGCAGTAATCAGAATAGTCTGCTCGCATGGATTTATGGCAATGGCTACTTAGTCATAGTGGCCCTGGGAGTGAAAGAGCTCGGAAATGTACATCTCCTGGTACCTAGTGTCTTAGATATCTAGTGCTCCTGTAACAGGAATACCACAAACGGATGACTTTAACAAAGAAAATTATTCCCTCACAGTCCAGGAGGCTCTATAAGTCCAAATTCAGGGTGCCAATTCCAGGGGAAGACTTTTTCTCTCTGTCACTCCTACGAGAAGGTCTTTGTCACCAATCTTCCCCTGGACAAGAAGGTTCTCAGCACAGGGATCCTAGGTCCAAAGGATGCACTGCTCCTGACACTTCTTTCTTGGTGCTACTGAGGTCCCCCTGTCTCTCTGCTCTTTTCTCTTTTATATCTCAAAAGAGACTGACTTAAAACACAACTTAATCTTGTAGATTGAGCCCTGCCTCCTTAACATAACTGCTTCAAATCTTCGCTCATTAACATCATAGAGGTAGGATTTACAATACATTGGAAAATCACACCAGCTGACAAAATGGTGGATAATCGCACAATACTGGGAAGCATGGCCTAGTCAAGCTGATATATACATTTTGGGAAGACAGAGTTTAATCCGTAACACCTAGTATGCAGCTATCGACCTGTTAATGCCTTTTTCTCCATACCTGTCCGGAAGTATCACCAGAAACAGTGTGCCTTCTCTCTGACCTAAGTATATAAGGACCAAATGATATAGAGGAATCTCTGTTACATTTTCTCCATCTTACCGTTATTTGGCCTCATAGGCAGACACAGTCACTTAATTGCACAGCAGAATGAAGAGATTAAAGCCCCAACATTCTTGCCAGTGGACCAGGAAGGTAGCTGCTCAGACATCAGAGAGCCTCAGAGAGACAGAGACCAGGCGGCTCAAGAGAGGGATACCATAAAGTTGTTTTTCATACCCCCCCACTCCCACAGTTGCATATGCTTTGCTCTGACCCTAAGAAGTAGATCAATCCTTTGAGAACTGCATTATGGGTTAGAACACCAACAAGGTCCCAGACTGAGTGACACTCCCATAGATTACATCCAAATATCACTGCAAAGTCTTCAAAATCTGAACTGACATCTGAGCCACAGCATCCAGAAGTTGGGAAAGAACCTGCAGCCTGAACATAACTGGGTCAAGTGATTGCTAAAACAAACAACATCGACATTTTCTGTAAGATTGAAGTAAGACATAGTCTTGGAATCATAGACAAAAACTTTAAAAAGCTACTTTAACCACGCTCAAAGAAGTAACAGGCACAACTTAGAAAAATAGAAAAATACATAGAAACCATTCACAAATGAAAATTTTAGACAGGAAAAATAGAGATAAAAAATTCACTTGATCAGCGGAATGCTGTTGACAGACAAAAGGATCAATGAGATGAAAATAGTTCAATTGAAAATATCCAATCTGAAAACAGAGGACAAATATTGAAAAAAAAATTAACAGAGCCTAAAAAAAATCCAAAAATATCTAACATTTATTTACTGGAATTCCATAAGGTGTAGAGAAAATATGTGGTGTAGAAAAAAGTATCTGAAGAAATACTGGCTCAACACTTCCCAATTTGTTGAAAGACATAAACTTACAGATTCAAGAAGCTATGCAAACTCCAACAAGTTAAACTCACATAATTTTACGCCCAAATGCCTCACTGCCAATTGTGGAATAACAAGGACCAAGAAAATATCTTCAAAGAAGCTAGAGAGAAAACAACTCATTTCACACAGGAGAAACAATTGGAATGACTCTGTATTCATCATCAGAAGCCATGGAGGCCAAAAGGCTGTGAAAACAACATTTTTTCAACACTGAAAGAAAAGAAACATTAACCCAGTGTTCTATAGGCTGTTATTTCCTTCATGAGTAAAGGAAAAATATTGACATTCTCAGGTGAAGGACGCTTAAGAGAATTCATCGCCACCAGACTTGTTCTAAATGAAACACTAAGGAAGTTCTTCAGGTGGTAGACTTGGAATTTCAGGAATTATGGAAAGCAACGAAGTCGAAAGTACCTTCTGAAGTTTGCCGTTCAGCCAAAGATTAGACAGGTCTATAAAACAAACAATAACACACGTGAAGAAAGTGTTTCTTAGTTCAATCGTGTGTATGAGACCAAAAGTGCAAAACCTGCCCAAAAGCACAGAAAAGAGGGCAGGATGGAACAGGAATCATGGCGGATGGAAACGGGGAACTGGAGCATAGGAGAGGACAATATTGACACATCATGAATATTGCCACCAATGTCACAAAACAATTGTGTATAAATGGCTGAACAAGAAAGTAATTTGCTCTGTAAAGTTTCAAATAAAGCACAATAAAAAATTTTTAAAAAGTGGTAGGTATCTGGGTAAACATATTATGCCAACCCTGATGTCACTGCACAACATGGCACAGGACTCCCCTCTTTGGAAAGACTTTCTAGCCTATTGGAAACACTTTGGAATATACTCTTGGTGGCAAATTAGTATTAGAGAATGGGATTATTTTGAAAATATGAGATGTCTGTACTCATGTCTGGTGAATAAACTGGATAATAACATTTTCAGAGCGAAATGAGATGTTCTAACAGAAAAATAGGCCTGAATTCCCACGTGGGCCATGAGCCTAATCTGAAGGCCTTTCCCAGAGAGGCATTTCAGGCACTTCTAGAGCAGCAGGAGCACTGGGGAATGCATGTATCAACCTCCCCCAGGGCCTTCTCTGAGGAGTAAGTACCTGCTTTAGTACTAAGCTTAAAAAAAAAGCTTAGGGGTTCATAAATAGTCATTCTGCATAAGGTCTTCAGATTCAAGTCTGTAATCCAGCTGGGATTCTGTGTGTGCTGCATCTCTGCATCAAAAGAACATGCTTCTAGATGCAGAATGCCAGGAGAGAGGCTGTTGGGCAGTTGGGGGTGGGGGGTGCTGCGCAGACAGGGGTGCCCAAGGGAGGCACAATATAGTCATTCTGCAGCAGGTCTAGTCATTCTGCATAAGAATTAGAATGCTTCTGTCAATGCATAATAGTTTACATGCAGGACATAAACAAAGTGACTGAAGGACAAAGTCAAATAGTAAACCAAGCCACTCCCTGTCAATCCTTATCTGAGAGGGTCTTCATGAAGACTTCCGGGGATGGAGAAGGACACAGTAAACGCTGATTTATTTTACCTCTTCCTTCCTCAAGAAACAGGAACTGGTGTTAAGATGTCAGGTGTCAAGCCCCAAACTCCTCTTCTGGTCTGGATTTAAGCTGTGTAATAAAACTGGGATCAGGCAATCAGCTGTGAGCAGACAGACCCAGAGTATTCCCAGTGCCCCACATCTTTGAGCTCCAGTGAGATCCTGTTCTTAGTCACTAGATTAGCAGAGGAGCTGAAAGACTGAAATTCAGTGTTTTCAGGCAACTTGGGCTTCAAACAGTCACTTATTGCTAAAATCGTATTTCTCTGTGTTAATTTATGATCCTTAACTCAAATCCGGAGTTTGGAGCTCATTTTGATAACTCGTCATTAGTCTGCATAGACTAGAGTCTGCTCACAGTCAGTGATGACAATGGAGGAAACAAAGTCCCTAGCCCAGAGGAGGGACTGCTCCCCATATTTGGGGCAATGCCCCTGGGAAGCATCGGCGAGGTGCACTTTGGCCTCTGTGGCTTTGCCTTCTGCTCCTGGAATTGCACCCTGGGGGCCTCCATATGCAGACCCAGAGTCCGTGGGTGACCACAACTCCCCCGTTCTGGGTCATCGTCCGGACACACGTTGCGATATGCTTCCTGCCCTCCTTTCCAGCATAAGCGCTGCGATCACAAGTGGCAGAACCAGTTCTCAGGTCCAGACCCTAGACCTTGCCCTCCTTGGCCTTAGGCTTCCCCTAGTCCTGGTGGAACCTGCAAGCCTGTCGGATGCGAGGTTAGCACCCGGCTGGGTGGGCTTGGGCCTGTCTCAAAAGGCTCATGGTGCACGCAGCTTCCTCCTCCTTGGAGCCTGTGGGCTTGCGGTGGGCAGCCCCGCATCTCGTGCCTCCCTCGGGCGCCCTCTCTGAGCAGCAGCTCCCCTCCCCCTCCCCCGCCAACAACCCAACAGTCGCACTGCCTGCTTTCTGCTTCTACAAGCGTGTTCTTTTGATGCACACATGCAGCACACACAGAAGCTCGGTTGGATTACAGACTTGAACCTGAAACGCACAGCTTTAAAACTACTAGACTGGCGGGGGGCGGGGGTATTGGCAGTGAAAAAAGGAAAAAAAAAATAAGAAAGAGAACAATTACAAAAAAAGTATTAGAAGACTATATCCTCACATTATGGACTCAAGAAGGTTGCGGATAAACAACTGCGTAGATAGCATACTGTTGTCTCTTTGCAAATAAGTCTTAAATGAGGGAATTTGGTACCGGGAAGAGTTGCAGAGCCTGACTTTGGGGAAATCTGGGATTGATGAATTGCCTTGCATGAGGCTACAAGCCCTGATAATCAATATTTGAAGATGAGATTCGAGCAACCTAGAACATGCATCAGAATTTTTTCTAAGTAAATTAGCACTAGAAGATGCCTTTAACCACTAAATAAAATGGGTCAGTAGTTCAAGATCTCCCTACAAAGAAAACGGCAGACCTAGATCGTTTCCAGTCAGGTTCCAGCAAACATGCAAGAAACAGTCATTTTAATCTTGTACATAGTCAACAGAGATTAGAAAACCATGAGATACTCCCCTAACTTGATCCTTAAGGCTAGTTTAAAAATGATAACAAATTAGAGAAGGATGGTAGAAGAAGAGTTAGAGGACAAGCACACTCAGTAACTGAGATGCAAAACCCTACGTAAGATGCCAGCAAAGGAAATCCAGCAAAGGATAAACCACGTAACATGCCATGATCAAGGCGGTTTATTGTAGGCATACAAATTTGAGTGAATGTTAAAGATTTAGTAATTTCATTCACCACATGCATAGGTGAAAGAAGAGAAGACATATGCTCACCTCAAGAGATGGGGGCAAAGCAGGTTGATAAAATCCAATCACACGGAGAGATAAGGACTAGGAGCAAATATGGAACAGAAAAGGAGTTCCCGAACGTGGAAAACTACAACTAGCATGATAGTTCATGGTGACGTGTGGGACATTCTCTTTAAAATTAATAAACAATAAAATAAGGGTGCTTCTATCATTACTTTTATTAAACATTGAACACTGGAAGTGTAAGCTAGTACAAAAAGAGAAAAAGTATAACTGCTATTCATAGATTATAGGACTGTCTCCATTGAAAACTGTAGAAAATACTGGAATTAATAGTAATCATAAATAAAAAATAAATTGAAATTTCAATGCATCAGCATCAAGCAGACTCTGTCATAGCTCTTAGGTGAAAGCAAAGGACACTGATAGGGAAAGAGCAGGTTCGGGTGGGCTAGACCAAGGAGGGAAGAAAATTATTCTGCACTGGGCTGAACTTATAAGAACGGGTATGCGTGCTAGTTACCTAGTCCCTCCATAACAAAAAATAACACAACTGGATGGCTTTAAAGAACAGAAATTTATTTTCTCACAGTTTAGCAGGTAGTAGTTCGAATTCAGGGCATGGCTGTAGTGGGAGTTCCTTCCTTGTCTACCTCAGCTTCTAGTAGATGCCAGCAATCATTTGTGTTCCTGGCCTTCTAGAAGCATCTGTCTTCTTTATCTGTCTTCCTTTTCACCTGTTTGTGTCTGTGTGTATTCTGCTCCTTTTATAACTAAGAAGAGTTAGGCTTAGGACCCACCCTACATTGGTATGACCTCATTCACATAATAAAAGCAGGCCCCCTCTTTCCTAACAAGGTCAGATTTACAGGTACAGGGGTTAGGATTTCCACATACATTTTGGAGGGACACAATTCAATCCCTAACAGTCGACTTACCAGATATTCTGGATTGAGAGTACTCGCATGAACAGCTGAGAGTGGTTCCAATTCTTTGCTACATTCGTTGGCTGAAACTTGTCTCAATGGTCACCCAAAGGAATGCTGGAGCAATTTATTGTGTAGGACCTGGCCAATCATTCCTAATCACGTCCATTGTGTGGAAAAACACACAATCCCATCACCGAAGCCTTGAGAAATTCATGGATAAGAAAAGAATGGTGGTTGGAACCAAGAATTGTTTCATAGCCTAGATAACATGGTGTAGGTGTTAGATATTCACATGGAGATGTCAGGTAATAAAACTTCACCCCACATGGGGATGTCAAGGATAATACCAACAGCTAATGTTCATTGAGTACCTACACTGGTGCCAGGCACTCCTGTGCTTTTCCTTTCATGTTTGCTTTTCATGATGGCCATATGAGGAATGTATCATTATAATGCATAAAGAGGTCAATACAGAGAGTTAGGCTGACATTTGAATATATGAGTCTGGACCCAGGAGGAGTTTGAATGGATGGAGGTATAAACCTCACGTCCTTAGCTACAAATAGCAGTAAACTCCCTGAGGCATCCTAGAGGGAGGGTGTCAATAGAGCGAGGAGTAGGCACCAAGCCCAAGGGTACTCTGGTGTCTAGAAGCCTGCCAGGTGAACAGCAGCCAACAAGCCTCTCTGAAGTCCAGTGTGGTTCCTGGAGGGTTGTCTGTCCTTGCTCTCAGATGCATTTCCCCAGTGCTCCTCCCCCCTGCACTGGGTTGTCCCCTTCATGACGACAGGGACACTATGTACCTTTCACCACTGTATCCGCATAACATAGACTATTTCTGGCCCATGGAATATACCGACTGAATGAAAAATAAACAAACGATAAGGACGTAAAATCCTTCGTAGTTGATACCTTGGAATACATTAAGGGGCTTAATGAGTAAGAGGGAGAAAAACTGATCAGGGCTGCTTCTGAGACCATCTCTTAGGCGTAAAGAGTGTTAAACAATAATTAAACAAAGAGATTTAATGGCAGAGATGTATGTTAAAAAGATGTTTAAGTATAGGTTGAAGTTACTAGAAACATGCACATTTATTATTGCAACTATAGTCAAATCGTTAAAAAACATATACTACATGCACACAGAATATTATAAAGTAATTTAATGCCCTCATTAAAAAAAAACAAAAAAAATTTATCATGAGAAAAGACTAATGATGAATGAAAATACCAGGATACAATATCCGTGTTAATATACATAAATGTGTGTGCTAATACACACATAAAACCAGTTGCCACTGAGTCAGTTCTGATTCATGATGACACCAGCGTGCCAGAGTAGAACTGTACTCCATAGGGGTTTCAGTGGCTGAGTTTTCGGAAGTAGGCTGCCAGACCTCTCTTTCACAGCAATTCTGGGTGGACCCGAACTCCAACTTTCTGTCAGCAGCTCAAGATATTAACCATTTAAATCAACCAGAGACTCTAACACACATACATGTCAATATAAGTAAGATAACAGACATATCGGAACGTTAATAATTTATTCTATGCATTACGTATGTTTTCTTGTTATTTATTGCATACTTTCCCATTGCTTCCAAGTTTTTGAGGAATAGAATGTACTTCTGGAAAAATTCATGAGAAATTTTTAAGTAATGAAATAATTAACAGAAACAGAATGAGTAAATCTGTGGCGAGGCAGCCCATGAACCCAAGATTATAGTAACACTGGTATGAAAAGGAGAATTGTGGAGTCCTGAAGCTCAGTGGTCCCATGCATCCATCAGGAAAGAGGGAAGAGCAAATAAACAAGGAGAAAATACAGTGAGCCAGAGGAGTGGGAGCCCTCTGTTGTGGGCACAGTTTTCTCATGAAACTTTAGATGGGCACAATGGGTGGGATTATCCACTTCCATCATACAAACATTTTTATTACCCTTGATTTTAACGGAACTATGTTATAAAAACAAATGATAAAATAAAGTATAATAAAAGAATAAATCTCATCAGTGGACTACTATCATTTTCCCCAGCCACTGATTTTTTTACTGAGGAGGGCAGGAGACACACATGGGAAAGAAGATGGAGCAGTGTGAAGACTCATGCTAAGTGAGGAGGGGAGTGTTTCTGAGACAGGCCTTAGCTGCTACCACCTAGGGTGCACGACCAGCTGTGCACAACCAACTGGAAGAAATGGCACATTATTTCTGAGACCTACTCTAGCTCATAACAAATTATGCATAACATGGGGAAGAATGAGAATTCCAGGACACTTAACTGTTCTCATGAGAAACCTATACATAGAACAAGAGGCAGTCATCTAAACGGAGCAAGGAATATAGCATGGTTTAAAGTCAAGAAAGGTGTACATCAGCGTTGTATCCTTTCACCATATGTATTCAATCTGTATGCTGAGCAAATAATCCGAGAAGCTGGACTGTATGAGAAGAATAAGGCATCAGGATTGGAGGAAGACTCATTAATAACCTCAGATATGCAGATGATACAATCTCCCTTGCTGAAAGTGAAGAGGCCTTAAAGCATTTACTGATGAAGATCAAAGACTACAGAATAACAGCCTAACAACTGGACCAATAAGCAACATCATGATAAACAGAGAAAATGTCGACGTCATTAAGGGCCTCATTTTACTTTGATCCGCAATAAACACCCACGGAAGCAGCAGTCAAGAAATCAAACGACACACTGCATTGGACAAATCTGCTGCAAGAGACCTCTTTAAAGTGTTCAAAAGCACAGATGTCACCTTGAAAAGTAATGTGCGCCTGACTCAAGCCATGGTGTTTTCAGTCGCCTCATACGCACATGAAAGGTGGGCAATGAATAAGGAAGACTAAAGAAAAACTGAAGGCATTGAATTAAGGGGTTGGCAAAGAATATTGAATATACCACAGACTGCCAAAAGAATGAACAAATCTGTCATGAAAGAAGTACAGCCAGAATATTCCTGAGAAGCAAGAATGGCAAGGCTTCATCTCACATATTTTGGACATGTTGTCAGGAGAGATCAGTCCCTGGAGAAGCAGGTCATACTTGGTAACAAGTGGCCACAACAATGGGCTCAAACATAACAACGACTGTGAAGGTGACAATAGGTAGTTTAACATACAATTTGACCCATATGAATTAAAATTTAAACAATTATTTCATCCCTTTTTGTAGCGGTTTTAGAATATACAATTAAAATAAATGTAAATAATTATTAGAAAAAATCTCTGAACATAAAATTTAATTTTTTTAAGTCACTGCTCCATACCCCAAATCTAAATGGCTTGATATAAAGCACTGGTCTTTGTGATTCACAAAAAGCAGGTACCAATTCCTGAACAAGAACTGAAGTGACAGGAGAAACTCCTCATGCTGTTACAGCCCTGAGTATGGGCCCTAATCCAATAATCTGTCCTCATTAATTCCTTTTCATTTCATCTCTGTGAAAGGGGAGGGAGAAGGTGAGAGAGGGTTACATGTGCCTATTCTGTTCTTTAGCATCTAGTTCACTGCCAGGAACAAGTATTCATAAGAGTCTACAAAACATTAAAGTACAAATAAGGAGGAAAACCTCCTAGTGTATATATGTATTAGGTGGCACAAAGAGTTAAGTGCTCAGCTACTAACTGAAAGGTTGGCAGTTTAAATCCACTCAGAGTTGCCTTGGAAGAAAGGCCTGGCAATCTACCTCCAAATGGTCACAGCTATTGAAGACCGTATGGAGGGCAGTCCTACTCTGAAAACTCACGGGGTCGTCATGAGTGAAAATCTACACAATGGCAACTGGATTGGTAATCTATATATGGCATAAATGTTGGGAAAATTAGTTTCTGAACATATACACGGCATATAGAATACACTGTACATTTAGTATTATGTGCCAAAACCCACTGTTATCAAGTCGATTCTAACTCATAGTGACCCCAAAGGACAGAGTAAAACTGCCCCATAGGGTTTCCAAGGCTCTAAGTCTTCACTGAAGCAGACTGCCACATCTGTCTCCTACAGAGAGGCTGGTGGGTTTGAACCACTGACCTTTCAGTTAGCAGCCAAGTTCTTTAACCACAGAGCCACTAGGGCTCACTGCTGTCATGTACAGTGATTACATAAGCAAATTCTGAAACAAACTCCCTGGGTTTAAATCCTAACTCAGTTTATCAGCTGGGTGATCTGGGCACGTTACTTTACCTCTCACTGCCTTAGTTTCCCATTTCTAAAATGGATCTTATGCAAAAGGTTGTCACGCAGGTTAAATAAAACACACAAGGCACTTAGAAAAAGGCCTTACACACAGAATGAACACAATAAATGTTAGTTTTCATAATTATTAAGGGAATACAAACAAACGGTTAGGTTGAAGGAACTTCCACTGAGAAAGAGTTGAGTTCCAAAATTCATGTGTAAAGTCATTTACATCAACTGTTAAAGTTGTATGTTTAGATTCAAGTGATTACTGAGGTATGTTATGATCTTGAACAGAGTTCTGGGGACTATACAGGCTGACTCTGCATGCCCTTCTCCTGCACATCCATTCCATCTCCCTTGGAGCCCAGACATCATGTTATCAATTAAACCCCTCCCACACTGGTGGTGTACTGTTTAAGAGCTATGGCTGCTAACCAAAAGGTCATCAGTTCAAATCCACCAGGCGCCCCTTGGAAAGTCTATGGCACAGTTCTGCTCTGCCCTATTGGGCCGCTACGAGTTGGAATAGACTCAGTGGCAATGGGTTTTTAATGGGTATGAGTTAACTGTTCAGTGCTTAAAGACGTACCAAAAGCAACCACTAACACAAAAGTATAGTAAAAGTTCTTATTTTAGAATAGCAAAACCTTTTTCTAACACAGTGGTGAATTAGGGTGGGCTGTGGATCAAGAGGAGCCCTGGTGGCATAGTGGTTAAGAGCTCAGCTGCTAATCAAAAGGTCAGCAGTTCGAATACACCAACTAGTCCTTGGAAACTCTATGGGGTAGTTCTACTCTATGCTATAGGGTCTCTGTGAGTTCAAATCAACTAGGGTCTCTACGGGTTGGAATCAACTTGATGGTGACAAGTTTGGTTTGGTGGGTGTCATGGATTGAATTATGACCCTAAAAAACGTGTGTCTCAACTTGGTTAGGCCATGATTCCCACTATTGTGTAGTTGACGTCCATTCTGTGATTGTAATTTTACTTTAAGAGGATTAGGGTGGGATTGTAACACCACCCTCACTCAGGCACGTTTCCCTGTGGTGTGACCTGCACCACCTTTTATCTCTCCAGACATAAAAGGAAAGGGAAGCAAGCGGAGAGTTGGGGGCCTCATACTATCAAGAAAGCAGCACCAGGAGCACAGCATGCCCTCTGGACCCAGGGTCCCTGCACCTGAGAAGCTCCTTGACCATGGGAAGGCTAAGGACAAGGACCTTCTTCCAGAGCCGAAAGAGAGAGAAAGCTTTCCTTTAGAGCTGATGCCTTGAATTTGGACTATTAGCCTACTTTAATGTGAGGTATTAAATTTCTCTCAGTTAAAGCCATCCACTCATGGTATTTCTGTTATGGCAGCATTAGATGATGAAGACAGTGGGTCAAGGTGGAAGGAGTGGATGAAGGACAAAAAAAGAAAAACGGACAACAAGAGAAATATAAGAATTCAGAGAACTGTGAAAATTTAATTCCTGAATATACTTTCTTTCTCCTCCCTATAACTGTAAGGACTTTTCTCATATACAGCATATATAAGTAAATCCTTGCAATATTTAAAACACTTAGATTTTTGTAAAACTCATTCTCTGAAAACTCATGGTGGCCCCATTAATTTGTGGCTTAAAAACAACTCAGAACTAAAAAGAAGCATAAATAAATAAATAAAGGCACTGCTGTCATTTGCGGGTGATGTTCTTTTCCTGCTATCCACAACCCACACACTCGGGAGTTAATTTTCCAGGGTCAGCATTCATAGACCATCCTCTTTCTATTAGCACCACCCCACCACCCTTAATTATTTAGAAAAGGCAGGGCCAGTCAGTGTTCCAAACATCAAGTTTTCTCTCCAAAATGCCAACTCGCACTTGGGGAGCAGGCTACATTCTCAGCTATCAGCACTTCCACTAGCCCCTGCAGATAAGGAACATGTCTCCACTTAACTGTTCATCGTAATAATAATAAAAAAAAAAAAATGTAAAAACCTGTTTCTTCAAACAAAACAAAACAGGCATTTCCCTATTACCCACCCACGCACTCTCCCACACCCAGTGCTCCCCCACCACACACACACTCAAATATTTCATACCAAGGGTATGTCCCAAGCACGGGGTCTGGCTCCGCTTTTCTTTTACAGCCCTTGGAGGCCTCTGGAGAAACCATACTTTTGGTTGGCAATTCCCTGAACCCTGCCTATTCAAGCTGGCACTTATTCAAAAAGGCAGGTGAGTCTTCAAGTCAGGTTTTTAAAAGGAATTTAAGAGGAATCAGGTGATATGCCTACTCACCCTCAAGTTTCTCAAAGGTAATAATTTCTTGAGATGTTTACAATGTCTCAACTATGGGTTAATTAAATCCCTTAGGATGGTGGGCATGGGAAAATCCTCCATCTCAATGCCCCCCATTTTGAAAAAAAATAGGAGAAATCTCCAAAATTACAAATTTGAATTTCTACATATTTGATTGAACTAAGGAGTAAGTTCCTCACGTGTGTTATTCTTGGTCTGAGCCCTGGTGGTGCAGTGGTTAAGAGCTCAGCTACTAACCAAAAGGTCTGCTGTTTGAATCCACCAGCCGCTCCTTAGAAACCCTGTGGGGTAGTTCTACTCCATCCTATAGGGTTGCTAAGAGTCAGAATCCACTGGATGGCAATTGGTTTGTTTGTTTTTCAATCTTTGGCTGAAAGGTGGACTTTGTTATCAATTTATTAAATCAACGGGTAATTTGCTGGATATTTCTCATACAGGAACTTATGATGTCTTCAAATCCAGCCAATCAGGTTTAGGGAGAGAGAAACTTCTCTACCTTAGCCTCCCTGCCACTCCCACACCTTTTTCATTGATTTCCATGCCCTGTTTAAGTAACATCACTCATCACTTCTCACTGTCTAGGTTATTTGAGCTAATTCAGGGCAGTCAATTCCACCTGAGCCCTAGGATACCCTCATTTACATACTCTGCCCTGTTGTTCCTTCACCAATGGCTGACCTCACATCTCCCCTTGAATGTCTACTAGGCATCTCAGACTTAATGTGGTTCAAATAAAATTCTTGCTCCAAGTGTCTTATTTACCTCCCAGTCTTCCTTATCTAAGCAAATGTTCTCACTATCCTCTGGGTTGTTCAGGACAAAAACCTAGGAATCATCCTTGATTTCTCTCCTTTATTCAAATCTTGCATCCAATCCATTGACACATATTCTGGACTCTTGGCTCTACCTTAAAATAAATCCTGACTCTATCCACTTCTCACTACCTCCACCTTACAGCCACCATCATCTCTTGGTTAAAACTGGACTCCATGCCACTGATCTTCCCTCTTACAGTCTACATAACAGCATCATTTCAGCGGCTTCTCATGGCGATTAGGAAAAATTCCCAAATGCTTCCCATGGTCTTTCATGATGCGGGGCTTGCCCACCATACTAACAGTCCTCCCTCGGTTCACTCCACACTCGCCATGACTTATTTCCTGAGCTTCCTCAAACATGCCAAAACACTTGGTTATTTAAGGGCCTCAGAAACAACTCTTTCCTTTATTGGCAATATCCTCCCTCCAGAACTTCATACAGCTATTCTCTCCTTGGATATAGGTCAGTTATCTTCTCAAATATCCTGCTCCCATAAGCCTTTACTGACTATTAATCTAAAACAGCTCACCCTACTCATTCCCTCACATGCAACTCTGTCTTATTTTCAAAATATTTAGCTCTCCTTGACATTTTTTGTTAATTATTACCTGTAAATTTATTTTTTCTGGTGGAGAATGTATGCAGCAAAACATACACCAACTCAACAGTTTCTACCTGTACAATTTAATGACATCGGTTACATTCAAGTTGTGCAACCATTCTTGTCCTCCTTTTCTCAGTTGTTCCTCCATCATTAACATAAACCCACTGCTCCTTAAGGTTCCTATCTAATCTTTTCAGTAGCTGTTGTCAATCTGATGCCATGTAGACAGTTCTTAAAAGAGCATATGCTCAAGGTAGACCACTTTTATTAGTTAAGTAAGCTAATGTTCTGGAGCCCTCGTGGCACAGCGGTTAAGTGATACGGTAGCCAAGCAAAAGAAGAGCAGTTTGAATCCACCACCTGCACCTTGGAAACCCTATGCGGCAGTGCTATTCTGTCCTACAGGGTCTCTGAGTCAGAATCAACTCAACAGCAACAGTTGGGTTTTTTCTTTTTTATACTTCGGTTTTAAGATAATTCAAGGGAATGCTTTTGGTGTAACGTTTAAAGATTATCTCACGGCAATAGTTTCAGGAGTTCATTCACCCTCAATGGCTCCAAAAAGTCTAGGGTTCATGAGAATTTGAAATTCTATTCTGCATTTTCCCCCTTTTGATCAGGGCTTTGCTATGGACTCTTTGATCAAAATGTTCAGCGACAGTAGCCGGGAACCTTCTGGTTCTTCTGGTCTCGTGGCATGCTAGATGTTCTTTTAAAAAACATGAGTGGATGCTGAAGGTTATCAAATACTTATTTTATTACACCTATTAATATAATCACATTTATTTTTCCTGTACCTATGGCAAATTGTACTGATTCATTTTTGAATGTTAAACTAACCTTGAATTCTTGGGATAGACCCAACTTGGTCATAATATAATCTTCTTTACAGTATTGCTGGATTTGTTTTGCCTATTTATTTTCATATTTTACATCTATGTTCATCAGTGACATTGGCCTGTAATTTTCCCATCTTGTGCTGCTCTTGTCAGGTTTTGGTATCAATATTCATTCTACAAGCTTTATAAAATGAGTTTGGGTATATATTTCCTTTTATATTGAAGAATTTGTGAAATATTTCTTGAATATTTGGCAGAATTTGCAGGAAAAGCCATCTGACATGAAGTTTCCTTTTTGAGAATAGTTTGAGCTCTAATTCAATTCTATTAACAGTTGTGGAATTACTTTTGCTTCCTGTTTCTTCCTGAATCATTGTTATTAACTTACATGGTAGGATACGTTTGCCTACTTTACCTAAATTTGCAAATTTATTGGCTAATATGGTTCATAACATTCTCACATTATCTTTATGTTCTGCAAGATCTGTAGTCATTTTCTTTCTAATTCCTGATATTCGTTGTTTATACCTTCATTCTTTTTCACTTCATCAGTCTTGCCTAAAGTTTGTCAATTTTACTAGCATTTTCTAAGAATCAACTTTAGTCTTTGTTGATCGTCCGTTGCATGTATTCAATCATTAATAGAAACAAAAATTCCTATGTTTGTTTCTGGTTTTTACCCAACATTTTGAATGGATGTTTAACTCACTTATTTTTCAAGATTTGTTCTTTCCAATTATATTTTTAAGGCTATAAGTTTCCTGTATTATATTGTCTGTACTGCACAAATTTTTACGTGCACTATGTTCATAATTGTTCACTTCAAAAGGTATTCTAATTTTCATCATGATGTCTTCTTGATTCATACTATTTTAAAATATCCAAGGACATGGAGATTTTGTATTTTCTCTTTCTAAGATGGTTTTTATTTTAATTTTGGTGTACTTACATAGTATCCTCTATATTATTGCAGACTCTTGAAATTTGTTGAGACTTGCTTTATAACACAGTATATAGTCCGTTTTTATAAACACTATGTATTTTGTGCATGAGATGAATGTATATTCTTTAGTGGTTAGATAATGCACACACATACACATATATCAATTTGGTATTTTTATACATGTTAAATCTTCTGTATCGTTGATAATTTATGGACTTCTATGTTTCTGAGGGGTGTGTTAAAAATCTATTACGAAGCATGATGTCAAAAGGAGCCCCAGTAGTGCAGTGGTTAAGCACTCAGCTGTTAAACCTTTTGATTTGATCCACCAACTACTCCATAGGAGAAAGATATGACCGTTTCCTGTCATAAAGATTACAGCCTTAGAAACCCTTTGGAGAAGTTCTACTCCATCTTATAGTCACTATGAGTCAGAATTGACTCAACAGCACACAAGAGAAAATGTATGATGTGATGGAAACTGAGGAGTACGAAGCTCAAAGAATTGGTCCTAACTCCAGGGTCAAAGGATGAAGGACAGAGAAAACAGCAGAGACGTCCAAAAGCTTGGAAAAAAGGAGGCTGAGAGGACAATGGTTGGTGGTTTAAGGGCTTTGAAGGGCTACCACATATACTGAGGAATCTGGAGTGCAATGTTCTTGCCTAAGGATGAAGACATGCTCATAAAGATCCTGACAAAGCTTTAGGCTTGCACCTCTGGTTGATCTTTGGGCTCCATGGGGGCAGGAAGTGAAGGCTAAGGCAGAGTTTTAGGCACTCTTGCTTAGCATTGAAAGAACGCCCCAGTTCAGAGCCAATCTGCAAAGACTGGGATAATGTTCCTTTTCCTTTTTGGCTACAAGCATTTAAAGAAAGCACTGTCAGGTCAAGAACTGACTGCTGAGATAACAGAACAGAACTTCAGTGTCCACACATGAGAAGACATACAATCTTTGCAGAAATAGTTTGGAAACATCACTAAGCAAATGGATGACTGGCCCTCAACAATTAAAAAAAAAAAAAAGCAAACCCTAACGCCTGGAGGGAATCTGATTTCCAGAGTTTTACATTATAATATTTAAGATATCCAGTTTTCAACACACTATTTTAAGTCATAAAAAGAAAAAGAAAAGGATGGTTCATTTGTTAAGAAGAAAGAAAGAAGAGAAATGAACAGAAAGCATCCCTAAGGAAACACAGATATTGGGATTACTAGACAAAGATTTTAAAACAATTGTCTTAAGTTTCCTGAAAGAGCTAAAGAAACCACAGACAAAAAAAAAAAAGGAAACCAAGAAAAGAATGTATGAACAAGTAGAAAATATTAATAAAGAAATATTATCAAAAGAACCAAATAGAAATTATAGAGCTGAAAAGTAGAATAGCTGAAATAAAAATTTCATTAGAGGAGCTCAACAGCAGATTTGAGCAAGAAAGCAGGAAAATGTAAACTTGAAAAAGCACAACTGAAATTGTTCTAACTGAGGAGCATAAAGGAAAAAGAATGAAGAAAATGAACAGAGCCTAAGGGACCTGCGGGGCAACATCAAGCATACCAATATACTCATCAAGGGAGTTCCAGAAAGGAAAGAAAGATGAAAGGACAGAAAGAATATTTGAAAACGTAATGACTGGAAGTTTCCCAAATGTCGTCTAGATATCCAAGAAGCTCAATAAACTCAATGGACAATAAATACATAGATATCCACAGAGAGATATAATCAAAATGTCAAAAGACGAACACAGAAACTTGAAAGTGGCAAGAGATAAGTGACTCCTAATGTACAAACAAGAGAGTCTCAACAAGTTTAACTGGTGATTTTTCATCAGAAACCATTGAGATGAGAAAATAGTGGGATGATGTATTTAAGATACTGGAAAAAAAATACAGAAACAAAAGTATGAACCAAGATGTCAATATCTAGCAAAACTATCTTTCAAAAATGAAGGCGAAATTAAGACATGCCCATATACACAAAACCTGAGGGAGTGTGTTAGTAGCAGAACTGCCTTATGAGAAATGCTACAGGGAATCATTCTGGCTGGCATGGAAGGACACTAGACAGTAACTTGAAGCCATAAAAAGAAACAAAGACTCCGTAAAGGTAACTGCTTAGATAAAACAAAGTCAGTAATATTTTTATATCACGCCTCTTTTTTTTCATATATGATTTAAAGCACGAATGCATAAAAATACTTACACATCTCTCTTAATGGACACACAATGTATAAAGATGCAATTTTTGTACCAGCAACGTAAGTAGGGGAGGTAACTGAGCTGAATAAAAGCAGAATTTTGTATACTGTTGAAGCTAAATTTGTATTAATTAAAAGAAGATTGTTATAAATATAAGATATCAATTGTAATCCTCATGGTCACCACTAAGAAGTTAAAAAATATAAGGAAAGGAAATAAGGAGAGGATCAAAATTGTACACGTGAAAAAAATCAGTCAAACACAAACGTGGACAGTAGTGAAGAAAATGAGCAACAAAATACATATATGACCTACTACAAAGTAGAAGATATAAGTCCTTCCTTATCATTAATCGCTTTAAATATAAATAGATTAAATTCACAATTGGGATCATTAAAGTTGTGTGTCAACTTTGTTGGACCATGATTCTCAGTGCTTTGGCAGTTATGATGCAGTTTAGCAGTCGTATAATGATGCAATCATTTCCGTACCTCCATGATGGGATCTGCTGTGAGTAGCCAATCAGATGTAAGGGAGTTTCCTCGGGGGTGTGGACTGCATCCAATATAAGTGGCCTTTCTGGCAAGGCTCTTGAGCTTTTGTTCACTCTGAATCCTGCAGCTGGCTCCTCTTCATCTGACCTCAAGTTTTTGGGACTTGAACCTTCAGCTTACCTTCCAACTTTGGGATTCACCAGCCTCTGCAGTCTGTGAGCCACGGCCTGCCAGCTTACCTGCCGATGTTGAGATTTGTCACCCTTTGCAGCCTGTGAGGCACAGACCTGTTGTATGACCTGCAGATCTTGAGTTCTGCAGTCCCTGCATCTATGTGAGTCAGGAGAAGCCACAAGCCTGATCCATGGACTTGAGACTTACCAGGCTCTACAGCCTCGTGAGCCATTTCCTTGATATAAATCTATCTCTCTCTCCCTCTCCCTATCTATCCATCCATCCATCCATCCATCCATCCATCCATCCATCCATCCATCTATCTATCTATCTATCTATACACCTCACTGGTTTTGCTTCTCTAGAGAACCCAGCCTAAGATACCAATTAAAAGACAAACATTGGCAGAATGAATAAAAAAATCATTCAATTGCTATCAAGCTGATCTGACTCATGGTGACCCCTCCCCCCATATGTGTCAGAGTAGTACTGACACACAAGTGTGTCAGTTCAATGGCTAATTTTTCAAAAGTAGACCGCCAAGCCTTTCTTCCGAAGTGACTCTGGGTGGACTCAAACCTCCAGCATTTTGGTTAGCAGCTGAATGCATTAACCGTTTGCACCTCCCAAGGACTACAACATATATCTATGTTTATTTCTGTATTACTTGTCTTTATACTATACATACACACATACACACACACACAGACATCCATGAGTGGCTCATACAGATGCTTTGGACTTCAACTAGTAGGGCTCTATTAATTATTGATAGAAAAGTACTGATATCAATTGCAAATGCTTATTTGTCCATTTCCCCTTTCAGATTTATTAATGTCTGTATTTTGGAGCCCTGGTGTTAAATACATACACATTTACGATTGTTGTATCTTTTTGGAGAATTGAACCTTTATTATGTTATGTCCCTACTTATTCCTAATTTATACTCCTTTTCCTGAAGTATAATTTGTCTGATATTAATATAGCTACTGCAGTAGAACTGGATAATTTTCAACCATTTCAAGAGGTAGCATAAGATCAAGAACTGATGGTATAAAAGGAAGAAATCGAAGCTGCATTGAAGGCATTGGTGAAAAAACTATCCACTCTCCACCATCTTCACTAACTCTGACACCAACTGTCCCTCACACAGCACTCCCTACTTCTCTGCTGGGTTCAGTAATTCATTGCAACGGCCACACAGAGCTCATAATCCATATTCATGATTATGGGGTTTATTAGGGAAGTAACAAGTATAACTCAGGCTCAAAGACACTCAGAATACAGTTCTTCTATCAGGACAGCCTCTTCCCTCCTGTGCTCATAGGCGTGCCTCTGCCTGGCCTTGGGCCTCTCTCCAAAGGCACTCAGCTTTCCTTCTCCATGGGCCATCATCTCCTATAGCCGGGTCCCTGTTGCTTGGTCTCTCCTGCCATGGCATCTTACCGTCTTCAGGGTTACAGTTTCCTCTCTCTATCTCAGTCTCCTGCTTCTAGGAGCTTCTCAGTGCAGGGATCTCAGGTCCATAATATATGCTCAGCTCCTGGCTGTTCTTCCTTGATGGGAGTTGAATCCTCCTCTTTGCTCTGGAACTGGTGCTCTTTGAAGGGAAAACTAAACAATCCCCTTGGTGAGCCACAATTATCCTATCACACAGTCCTGCCCAAGCACCGGGGTGAATGTTATAAGACCATGGCTAGAAAGGCCACACAAAGTAAACAATCACATCACAGTACCTTGGACTCATTTTTCAAGTGAAGTATCAAAAATCCGATACGAACAGATTGGTAAAGAACATAATCAACACCAAGAACATTTTCATAATTATGTTTTCTGTATTTGGAAGAAATCTATAGCACTATTCTTATTTTGCCCATTCACAGGAATCACAGAGATTAGTGGTAGATATCGCAGTACCAGAAAACTCTCTGGTGAAACAGTCTGTGAGCAGTCTTACAAACACGGATATTCCACCAGAGTCAAAAGAATGACGTTACATTAATCATCAAAGAGAACATTTCAAGATCTAGCCTGAAGTACAATGTTGTCACTGATAGGCTAATATCCATACACTTACAAGGAAGACCAGTTTATATGACTATTCAAATTTATGCACCAACCACTAATGCCAAAGACAAAGAAATTGAAGATTTTAAACAACTTCTGCAGCCTGAGATTGATCAAACATGCAATCAAGATGCATTGATAATTACTGGTCATTAGAATGTTAAAGTTGGAAACGAGGAAAAGTAGTTGGAAAACACAGCATTGCTGATAGAAATGATGCCAGAAATCTCATGAAAGAAGTTTGCAAGACCAGTGACTCATCCACTGCAAATATTTTTTTTCACCAACATAAACGGCAGCTATACACGTGGACTTTACCAGATGGAATACACAGGAATCAAACTGACTACATCTGTGGAAAGAGAAGATGGGAAAACTCATATCATCAGTCAGAACAAGGCCAGGGATCGATTGTGAAACAGACTGTCAATTGCTCATATGGGAGTTCAAGTTGAAACTGAAGAAAAGTAGAATAAGTCAAAAAGGGCCAAAGTACGACCTTGAGTACATCTCACCTGTATTTAGAGACCACCTCAAGAATACATTTTACATGTTAAACACTAACGACTGAAGACCACGTGAGTTGTGCAATGACATCAAGGACATCACACATGAAGAAAGCAAGAGGTCCTTTAAAAGACAGGAAAGAAAGAAAAGACCAAAACGGATGTCAGAAGAGACTCTGAACCTTGCTCTTGAATGTCGGGTAGCTAAAGTGAAAGGAAGAAATGACGAAGTAATAGAGCTGAAAGAAGATTTCAAAGGGTGGCTTGAGAAGAAAAAGTATTATAACGACATGTGTAAAGATCTGGAGATGGATAACCAAAACGGAAGAACACACTCAGCATTTCTCAAGCTGAAAGAACTGAAGAAAAAATTCAACCCTTGAGTTGCAATACTGAAGGATTCTACGGGTATAATATTAAATGACGCAGGAAGCATCAAAAGAAGATGAAAGTAATACCCACAGTCACTATACCAAAAAGAATTGGTCGACCTTCAACCATTTCAGGAAGTACCGTATGATCAGAAACCGATGGTACTGAAGGAAGAAGTCCATGCTGCACTGAAGGAATTGGTGAGAAAAAAAAGCCTCCGAGAATTGACGGAATACCAACTGAGATGTTTCACCAAATGGATGCAGCACTGGAATCGCTCACTTGTCTAATCCCAAGAAATTTGGAATACAGCTACCTGGCCTACGAACTGGCAAGGATCCATATTTACGCCTATTCCTATGAAAGGTGATCCAACCAAATGTGGAAATTATCAAACAATATCATTAATATCACATGCAAGTAATATTCTGCTAAAAATCATTCAAAAGCAGCTGCAGCAGTACATTGACAGGGAACTGCCAGAAATTTAAGCAGGATTCAGAAGAGGACATGGAAGGAGGGATATCACAGCTGATGTCATATCGATTCTGGCTGAAAGCAGAGAATACCAGAAAGATGTTTACCTGTGTTTTATTGACTATGCAAAGGCATTTGACTGCTTGGGTCATAACAAATTATGGATAACATCGCGAAGAGTGGGAATTCCAGAACACTTAATTGTGCTGATGAGGAACCTGATCAAGAGGTAGACGTTCAAACAGAAAAAAGTGATACTGCGTGGTTTAAAGTCAGGAAAGGTGTGTGTCAGGGTTGTATCCTTTCACGATACTTATTTAATCTGCAAATAATCTGAGAAGCTAGACTATACGAAGAACACGACATCAGGATTGGAGGAAGACTCATTAACAACCCGCATTTTACAGATGACACAACCCTGCTTGCTAAAAGATAAGAGGGCTTGAAGCACTTTCTGATGAAGATCAAAGACCGCGGCCTTCAGTATAGATTGTACCTCAACATGAAGAAAACAAAAATCCTCACAACTGGGCCAATGAGCAACATCATGATAAATGGAGAAAAGATTGAGGTTGTCAAGGATTTCATTTTATTTGGATCCACAATCAACACCCATGGAAACAGCAATTAAGAAATCAAAAGATGCACTGCATTAGGCAAATCGGCGGCAAAAGACCTCTAAAGTGTTGAAAAGCAAAGACATCACCTTGAAAACGAAGATGCAACTGATCCAAGCCACAGTGTTTTCAGTGGCCTCGTATGTGTGGGAAAGCTGGCTGATGAATAAGGAAGACCGTAGAAGAATTGATGCCTTTTAATTGTCGTGTTGGTGAAGAATTCTGAATATACCATGAACTGCCAAAAGCACAAAAAAATCTATCTTGAAAGAAGTATGTACCCGAATGTACCCTAGCCTAGAAGCAAAGATGGCTAGACTACATCCTACATACTTTGGACCTGTTTTCAGGAGGAATTAGTCCATGGAGAAGGATATCATGTACTATTTCTTTGGACTATCTAAGACCTGAAGAACAAAATCTCATGGTCCAAATTAACGTTTTTACTTACTAATTTTCAAATGTAGCCCTGGTGGAACAGTGGTTAAGAGCTTGGCTGAAACTAAAAGGTTTCAACCAGCCTCTCCTTAGAAGCCCTGCTGTGCAGTTCTATTCTGCCCAATAGGGTCACTGTTAGTTAAAATTTAATCCACAGCAATGAGTTATTTAATTTTCAAATATAAATTTTTTGTGTTAATGTCTAAATTCTAAAGTAAATTTTATTTTATAAACTACCTGTTTTATAAATTTATTTTCTATTATTCAAATTTATTGTTATGGTAGAATCAAACTTAAAAAGTGACATAATTTTATATCCAGGCAAAATGAAATGCCAATAACTAAGTGGAGTGCAAAAATGGAAGCCTGCAGAAGATAAAATGATTTGTGAATCCCTAAAGACAATTCCAAAATTCCTTTTTAGAATGTAATAAATCAGAACAGACTTCTTCCACTAAAGGTACATGCTTAATGGGTGGGAATCATCCTACTAGTACCACTAGTGCTGAAATTAACGATGGCAATACAAATAAGAGAATTTGTTCCAAATTCTGCATCCATTTCTTGCTGTAGTAAAAAAAAAAATTAGTAATGATCTAGAAAGTGAAACTAAGAATATTAAATTGTCACATCTGCAGACCCCATAAATAACAAAAATGCAGATCCTGCCTTGTGGAATAATTTTCTTCCAACGAAGTAAATTACTGGATCAAAAGAGGCCCAAGTGATTGTCAACATCACAGTTGTCCACTTGTAAATTTGTGTTGAAAATTCCTGGACGGTAAACAAAGTTCTGTAGCCAGAATTTCTTCTAGAGTGCAAAGTTAATGATGAAAATTATAAGAGGGAGTGGCTACTGCAATCTCCATCAGTCAGCTCTGTGTATTGTTTTGTTTGCAAACCTAGTAACCAAACAAACAAACCCGTCATCCTCATTTAATTCTTGAATTGTTACAGATGAATTTAGCAATTGGTGCAAATTGAATAGGATCGGTAAACATGAAAATAGTTCAATTCACAAAGATTATGTTATCATATTTAAACCAAACACACTGTTCTGGCTTAATTTATGAAGTGGAATCACAAATTAATAAACATCAGTATTGAAAGGCCATTTTGTAATGTGTCATTGTTGTCATAACAATCACCGAATGGGGACTATCTTCGTGAAAAAGAAATGAAGTCTTTGGGTCCCCACGAAATGGAAAATTTTAAAGTTGACTTCAACTTGTTGCTCATTTGATCTATTTTTAGCAAGTCACATCTCAAAACACGGTAACACAGGAAAGGGCAATCCATCCTATAATTCTAAAATAATGTGTAAAAAATTTATAATTTTGATAAGTGATGAAATTCAATCAACTATTTTCAGTGAAATAAGTATAGCTCGATATTTCATTTTGTCTGTGGATTCCACTTCTGAGCCTTCTCATACAGGCCAGCTAAGGATTGTTTAAAGATCCGTATCTCCAACAGATAGAAAACCTGTGTGGTGATTTATCACATTTACTAGCTTAAAAAATCTAAAAAATCATACTGGTAAAGACATTGCAAAGCAAGTGTTTCACTAATTATGTGAAGTTTGCAAAATTGATTTTTCTAAGTGCAGAGACCAATCCTATGACAATGCTGCCATTACGTCACTGCATTATAAAGGCATGCGACAGAAAATTCTGGAATGAAATTAATATGCCATTTTCATACCAAGGTGCTGCACATTCACTTAATTTTGTAGGATGTATCACAATAGATTTTTTTTGTCCAAAACCAATTGATGTTTTTTCGAATATTCAGTTACTTTACAAATTTTTTGCCACCTCTACTCACTGATGAGCTGTTCTTAAAACATATTCAGGCAATGACTGAACATTAAAATGTCATGCTATAGCAACAAGTACAATTCTAGGTGCCACACAGAATATTGCTGAAGACCAGATACAGAAAGGAAACACCAAAACAGAAGCTAAAATCATCGCTGCCTTAGTCATCTAGTGCTGCCACAACAGATACCGTAAGTGGATGGCTTTAACAAAGAGAAATTTATTTTCTCACAGTCTAGTAGGTTACAAGTCCAAATTCAGGACGTCAGCTCCAGGGGAAGGCTTTCTCTCTCTGTTGATTCTGGAAGAAGGTCCTTGTCCTCCATCTTCCCATGGTCAAGGAGCTTCTCAGGCGCAGGGACCCCGGGTCCAAAGGACGTGCTCTGCTCTTGGTAGTATGAGGTCCCCAACTCTCTATCCTTTCATCTCCTGAGAGATAAAAGGTGGTGCAAGCCACACCCTAGGGAAACTCCCTGTATCTCGGATCAGGGAGGTGTTAAAATCCCACCCTAATCCTCTCAACATAAAATTACCATCACAAAATGGAGGACAACCTCACATGGCCTATCCAAGTTGATACACACATTTTGGGGGGACATAATTCAATCCATGACATTCTACCCTTTGGCCCCCCCAAAATCACATTCTTGCAAATGGAAAACATATTCGTCCCATCACAAACCAAAACCAAACCCACTGCCATCCAGTCGATTCTGACTCATAGCGACCCTATAGGACTGAGTAGAACTTCCCCATAGAGCTTCCAAGGAGCACCTGGCAGATTCGAACTGCCAACCTTTCGGTTAGCAGCCGTAGCACTTAACCACTATGCCACCAGGGTTTCCTCATCCCATCATAGCATAGAAAAAAGTCTTAAATCAAGTCCAAGTCCAAAATTCAAAAATCCCTCTTCATCTGTGAAATCTAGGACACAAGTTATCTGCTTCCAAAGGTACAATGGCATAAAAGGCACAAGCTAGACATTTCCATTACAAACTGAAGAAACTTGAGGGAAAGAAGGCATAACATGCACCAAGCGAGTCAGGAGAACACATCGCGTTAGCCCTCAAAGACATTGCAAACCAAGTGTTTCACTAATTAGGTGAAGTTTGCAAAATTGATTTTTCGAAGTGCAGAGACCAATCCTATGACAATGCTGGGAAATGTCACTGCATTATAAAGGCATGCAACAGAAAATTCTGGAATGTAATGAATATGCCATTTTCATACCAAGGTGCTGCATATTCACTTAATTTTGTAGGATGTATCACAATGGATTTTTGTCAAAAAAAAAGATTTTTTTCTTCTATTCAGATATTTTACAAATTTTTTGCCATCTCTATTCACCGATGAGCTGTTCATAGGCAATGATCAGCATTAAAATGTCTTTTTAATACCCACTGGGAAGCACATGCTAGAGCAACGAGCTCAATCCTGGACTCACACACTCAGATTCTAGGTGCCATAGAGAATATTGCTGAAGACCAGTCACAAAAAGGAGATACCAGAACAGAAGCTTAAAACGTCGCCAACAAAATGGAAACACAGCCCATATATTTATGTTTGTTATGTATAATAATATATTCCATCATTTTCATTTGACGAGTCAATTCTCCAAGATTCAGAAGTAAATTTATAGACATGCATAGATCTCTACCAGCTATTAACAAGATATTTACATAAGAGAATATTTTGAAAACACAATAAAACAAATACTGCCAAATACTGATTATCAAGCAGTTTATTGTTGCAGAAGCATTAAAAGAAACAAGTAAATGACAGAAATGCTCCGGAAGTACTGAGGGCCAGAGATCAATTTCACATAACCACCATCATTGACACACTTGAACCTTCCATGAAATGAAGGGTGATGATGTATGAAGTTCTTTCTGATATTTTTTCCCTTCTTAATGTGAATATAACTGATGAAGAATTCCTGAAGGTACCCAATAAATTAGCACAGGCTTATCCTGATGAGGAAACCCTGGTGGCACAGTGGGTAAGTGCTACGACTGCTAACCAAGAGGACGGCAGTTCAAATCCACCAGGCGCTCCTTGGAAACTCTATCGGGCAGTTCTACTCTGTCCTATAGGGGCGGGATGAGTCAGATTCGACTCGACGGCAGTGGGTTTGGTTTTTATCCTGATGACTTAAGATAAACCTTTATGGAGAAGTGCTACAATTTCATTCTTATGTTAGAATTAAGTTTAGAGATTCAAGACAAATTTTACTCATATAGGCGTGTAAACCAAAAAACCAAACCCACTACTGGTGAATTGATTTCAACACATAGCAACGCTATAGGACAGAGTAGAATTGCCCCCATAGGGTTTCCATGGAGCAGCTAATGTATTCGAACTGCCAAGCTTTTGGTTAGCAGCTGAGTTCTTAACCACTGCACCACCAATGCTCCAAATATACTCTGGCCCAGTAGTTCAAATGCAACAGCCGCTCCTTGAAAACCCTATGAGGCAGTTCTACTCTGACCTATAGGGTCATTATGCATCAGAATCGACTCCAACTCAACGGGTTTGTTCTGCCTACTGCCTCATCCCTATTTCATTTTCTCAGAGATAAGTTTCTCTGATAGGGTCAGATTCAGGAATGTGATGAAAAATGTCTCTTGTAGGAGGTGGGGCCAAGATGGCAGAGTAGTCAGATGCTTTGTGTAGCCCCTCTTATAACAAAGACCCGGAGAAGTAAATCGATTATATGTGACAATCTAGGAGCCCTGATCATCAAAGGTGAAGTTACAGAATTGGACTTAGTGGCAGGGGGAAGGGGACATGGTTCAGAAGCAGTGAGAGGTTGACAGACCGGACCCGGCAGAAACCAGTACCCTGTAGGCCGGATTGGATGGCACGTGCGGTGAGGCAAGCAGTGACGCTCAGGACATGTTTTTCACATCAGAAGAGACCGAGTGGTGGAAAGTCTACACAAGCCTCCATAAGCAGTGAAAAGCAGTGCTAAGTTGGCAAAAGATAAGTACATGCATTTAAAATGCCACACAAATCAAAAATCATCCCCTTTGGGAAGAACATCTCTCCCATTTACCTGCTTCCTCCCTCTCTGTTTTTAGTCTTGGACCAGCTTCAGCTATTTCTGGGTCCCCTGGGCCAGAAGTAGGAACTATCACATGCCCTGGAGCAGGAACAAACAACAAAAAATAATCTGCCAGCTTCCCTAAGCCAGGAACTCTGGGAAGGCACAGACATAAGGGGTCCAAGGACTCTGAATGCCTTTCACCCTTGCATAGACCTGTGTGGGCCCATTTCAACAGCATAGGCCCTTGTTAGCACACTACGACAGGGTATATACCTGAAGCCTATTTTCAACTCTATCAGCTATAAAGTAGAGTGGCAGATTTGTGATATTTGACAATGTTCTGCCAATTAAGCAGGGTCCTCACCTACCCACATCAGTGACCTGAGGGTTGGTGGCTCCATCCATGCCACCTAGCCACCCAATTCAGGAGTCCAGGAATAAGTGGTGAATCCCAGTCCTTACAACCAACAGCATTGGGTGCCCATGGTCTGGCTGCAAAACCCACCCACCTATGTGCTCTAGGGAACAGGGACATGCTTTCCTCCCAGACACTCAAGGGCAGTCATTCCCCCCACAGTAGCCAGACACCAGTACCTACACCAATCAACCCTGTCTATGTAGGACTGTAGGTGAGAGCCCACACCACACACTTGGTGACCAACCACCTGGACACCTGAGCTGAATGCATACAAGAAAAGTAAAATGGCTCCTAGGCTCACATACCTAGTAACAGCTCTGATCACCTGGTGACAGGATGGAAGAGCTTCAAAGGTGCCAATAATCAAACTAGCTCACCCAAGAAGCCTATTTGGGCATATCAATATAAAACAAGACGCTAGGACACAGTACACCAAAAAAAAAAAAAAAACAAACCCAGTGCCGTCAAGTAGATTCCGACTCAGTAAGCAAGCATAAAATAAATGAATATAATAACTCATTGATGGCTCAGAGACAAGTGTAAATATCAAATCACATAAAGAGGCAGACAGGGTGCAGGACCAAGATGGCTCACTAGGTAGAAGCTTCTGCTTATCCCTCTTGAAACAAAGACTCGAAAAAAACAAGTGAATCAATTACATAAAGGACAATCTACAAACCCTGACCATCAAACACGGAACTAAGGAGTTGACCTGAGTGACACGGGAGTGAAAAGCCACACTGCAGCAGGGACCGCTTCCGGAGCCAGTGTCGCACGCTGCAGCCTAGAGCCCTCATGGTTCCCTGGTGCCAGAGTGGTGGGGCTGATTGTAGCTTACTGAGACAGGGAAGCACGGATGTAGGCCTAACCCTCAGGACCAACCTCGGAGGGGACCCAGACAGCACACGCAGGCTCCACACAGACGCGGCTGACAGGGAAATGAAAAACCACGGGAAAGCAGCGACTGGTTTTGGAGCCTGGAGTGCAGCGTCCCAGAAAGGAAACCTTGGTGCTGGGCTTGGGACTAAGTGTGGGGGAGCTGATTGTGGCTTCCTGAGACGGTGTGAGCATGGATGCAGCCCTAACCCTCTGTGACAGTCTCACCAGGGATCCAGCCAGCACACACAAGCTACACAATGCTCTGGAATCTCAGAAAAAACAGTCCTCACCAAACAACATAAGTAACTTTGTATATTTTGCCAGGCTACTCTCACCTCTCATTGCCCCAGCCAGCTTCATTAACACTGGAATTCCCCGTGCCAGAGAGTGAAGTGCACTGCTGGATTTTTTTTCTTCTTTCTTTTCTAACCCATTCTCCTGGCCTGAGAAAAGCAGCATTTAACAATCAAAGAAAAAATCCTTCCCTGACTTCCCTAAACTGGAATAACAATACAGAATCAGCTCCATCCAGGCATTAACAGACCCATAGTCTTTGGCTTTCACCCTACAGGTAACTAGGTGGCTATTATAATGCAAAGGCAATTCTGATAGAGATCTGACCATAATTGTTTTAGCTGGGCAGTGGAAAGGCAAGTTTTGGAGGTCAGATACCTCTGTACCTATTAAACAGAGCCCTCACTGATCCACACCAGCGAAAAGAGGGCTGAGACTCCACCCACACCACCTAGCCACCTGCTAGAGGGGTCTGAGAATAGTGACGTCTACCCAAGCATTGGGTGCCTAAGATACAGCTGCAGAGCCCACCCACCAGAGTGCTCTAGAGAATAGAACCACACCTACCTCACTGACACTTGAAGGAAGGCTGTCAGCATCCTGCCCTCCTTGAAATGTGACCCCCTGACACTAATAGAGACTGGTGCATACAACCATCACCACTACTCCTCTAAGATAATACGTGAGAGCCTACACCACACACTAGGTGACCAGCTATCAGGACACCTGAGCTGATTGTATTCAAGAATAGTGAATGGACTCATATGCTTATATACCTGTTAACAGCTCAGGCAAGCTGGTAACAGGACGTAAGTGATTCAAAAGCTACAGCAATCAAGATACCACAATCTAGTAGCCCATCTGGGTGTACTGTAACAAAACAAAACAAGAAGATAAGACACAGTGATCAAATATAAAAGAAAACATTACAATATCTTATAGATTGGTCAGAGACAGGAGTCAACATCAAATCACATGAAGAGGCAGACCATGATTGCTTCTACAAACCCCCAAATCAAAGAATCAAAATCATTCCCGGATGTAGATACAGTCCTAGAATTGCCAAATGTAGAATATAAAAAAATTATATACAGAATGCTTCAAGACATCAGGGATGACCTCACAAATGAAATATGGCAATCTACAGAAAAAGCCAAGGAACACACGGATAAAGCAGTTGAAGAAATCCAAAAGATTATTCAAGAACATAGTGAAAAAATTAATAAGCTGTAAGAATCCATAGAGACACAGCATTCAGAAATCCAAAAGTTTAACAATAAAGTCACAGAATCAGACAGTTCAATAGGAAGTCAGAGTCGGGGAGCTGGAGGACAAGACAATTGACACAAATATAGTTGAAGAAAAATCAGAGAAAAGAATTTAAAACTATGAAGAAACCCTAAGAATCATGGGGGACTCTATCAAGAATAATTTGCGTGTGATAAACATAACGACTCAGCAAAATAAATTCAACTACTATAAAAAGGAGGAACACACATTCTACAAAGAAAAACTCAGCACAAAAAAGTAAATGGAAAAATGAAATTGTCAAAAACAGGTATCAAAATGACAGCACTAAACTCATACTTATCTAATTACACTTAATATAAATGGACTAAATTCACCAAAAAAGAGACAGAAAGTTGCAAACTGGATAAAAAAACACCATCAGTCTGTATGCTGCATAAAAGAGACACACCTTAGACTTGGAGACACAAATAAACTAAAACTGAAAGGATGGATAAAAATATATCAAGCAAACAACAATCAAAAAAGAGCAGGAGAGGCAATATTAATTTCTGACAAAATAGACTTTAAAGTTAAATCCACCACAAAGGATAAAGAAAGACACTACATATGATTAAAGGGACAATTTACCGGGAAGATATAACCATATTAAATATTTATGCACCCAATGATAGGGCCACAACATTCATAAAACAAACGTTAACAGAATTAAAAAGTGAGATAGACACCTCCACAATTATGGTAGGAGACTTCAACACAAGCCTCTCGGTGAAGGGTAGGAAATGTAGTAAGAAGCTCAATAGAGACACGGAAGATCTAAGTGCTACAATTAAACAACTTCACTTCATAGACTTATACAGAACACTCCACCCAACAGCTGCAAACTATAATTTCTTTTCTAGTGCACATGAAACATTCTCTAGAATAGATCACATATTAGGTCATAAAACAAGCCTTTGCAGAACGCAAAACATTGAAATATTACAAAACATCTTCTCTGAATGAAAGACCATAAAAGTAAAAATCAATAACAGAAAAACCAGGGAAAAGAAATCAAATGCTTGGAAACTGCACAATACCCTGCTCAAAAAAGACTGGGTTATGGAAGACCTTAAGGAGGGAATAAAGAAATTCACAGAATTCAACGAGACTGAAAACACTTCCTATGAAAACCTTTGGGACATGGTGAAAGCAGTGCTCAGAGGTCAATTTATATCAATAAAGGCACACATATTAAAGAAGAGCCAAAATGAAAGAACTGTCGCTATAACTAGAACAAACAGAAAGACAGCAACAAAAGAAACTATCAGGCACCAGAAGAAAGCAAAAAATAAAAACTACAGCAAAATTAAATGAATTAGAGAACAGAAAAACAATTGAAAGAGTTAACAAGGCCAAAAACTGCTTCTTTGAAAAAATTAACAAAATTGATAAACCATTGGCCAGACTGACTAAAGAAATACAGGAAAAGAAACCAATAATCTGAATAAGAAATGGGATGGTCCATATCACAACAGATCCAACTGAAATTAAAACAATCATATCAGATTACTACAAAAAAATCGTACTCTGGCAAATTTGAAAACCTAGAAAAAATGGATGAATTCCTAGGAAAACACTACCTATCTAAACTAACACAAACTGAAGTAGAACAACTAAATAAACCCATAACGGAAAAAGAGATTGAAAAGGTAATCAAAACACTCCCAAGAAAAAACAGCCCTGGCCCTGACAGCTTCACTGCAAAGTTCTACCAAACTTTCAGGGAAGACTTACCACTACTACTGAAGGTATTTCAAAGCATAGAAAAGAATGGAATACTACCTAACTCCTTCTATGAAGCCAGCATAACCCCGATACCAAAACCAGCTAAAGACAACACACAAAAAGAAAATTACAGACCTATATCCCTCATGAACATAGAGGCAAAAATCCTCAAGAAAATTCTAGCCAATAGAATTCAACAACATATCAAAAAAATAATCAACCATAACCAAGTAGGATTTATACCAGGTATGCAAGGTTGGTTCAATATTAGAAAAACAATTACTATAATCCACCACAGGAAAAAAAAGGACAAGAACCACATAATTTTATCAATGGATACAGAAAAGATTAGAACTGCCCCGTAGAGTTTCCAAGGAGTGCCTGGTGGATTCGAACTGCAGACCTTTGGTTAGCACCGGTGGCTCCTAACCACTACACCATCAGGGTTTCCAACCAAACAACAGATATGTGAAACCTTAACTCTGGTGAAGGAAGAGACGGTACACAAGACTGGGGAATCAACCTCAGCCTCATTCTAACCCTAAACATAACCCTAAACCACTTGTGCCCTAGCCTAGTAACCCCAGCCCTAACCGCAACCACCTAAAACCTATACCCCTCAACCTAACTCCCAAACCTCTAACCCCCAAACCTGAACCCCTAACACCAAACCCTAACCCCTAACCCTAATCCTCTAACCCTTCTGCATCTCTGGGCCTCTCGACTCTCCGTCTGTTTTCTCCCTCCAAATCCTAACACTCAGTGGAATTTTGAAGTTTCAGCTGTGCTTTGCTTCTTGTTGTCTCCACCGGTCCCATCAAGGCACTGCATCATTTGCTCTGCTTCACTATTGAGTTCCAAAACCATGGCTTAGAATTGCCTGACACTGAACTTCAGTGATTCGGCACAAGGGGGCGAGAGGGCGCGCGCACCGCCGGTTCTGTTCTGCCCACCAGGCCCTCCGAGCATGGGAACCTCCTGGACCTAAGCCGGGACCGACCTGGGTACCGCTCCAGTGGCGATAGCAGAAGCTTTTCTTTCCGAGGGACCCAACGCCCCAGGGTGCTCTCTCAATACTCCCATTAATGCTATGATTATCCTGACCCACTCCTTCTGAGCAACCTAGTGGGTCCTCGACCAGGCCCAGCCTTCAGGACCCGCAACCCCCTGCTGTGGTCACGTAGAGGAACCTGCAGGGCCGCTCCCTCCCCGCCCAAGCTCTGCCCCTCCATACCCTGATGCCCTGCAGGCCTCTACTAGGTTCCCGCCCAGAGGAGAGTTGTCGCCCTGCACGGGGTGGGGGGACACGAGTGAACATTCGGAAACCACCCCCCAGGCACGAAGCCCACTGCCCGACTGCCCGTATTGAGACCACGTGAGCAGCGCTGCCCCGCCGACTGGAGCCTGCAGGGCATCACTCACGTTTGTCAGCTTCTCACCGCCCTCTGGGCTCGGGGTCCCAGAGCAGCCAATCCCCCCGGGGCGGCGGGCGGTCCGTCCACAGGGGCTGGAAGATCGGGTTGGTGCGCATGGCTGGAGCGCTTAAAACCCTTAGAAACCCTCATAAACCGTCAGCTCCAGACCTTCAAATGTCAGCCTGAGAGACACCTAATACCCAACCTAAAAAAAAAAACCACACCTGTTGGCCATCGAGTCAATTCTGACTCATAGCGACCCTATAGGACAGAGTAGAACTGCCCCACAGAGTTTCCAAGGAGCGCCTGGTGGATTCAAACTGCCAACCTTTTGGCTAGCAGCCTTAGCACTTAACCACTATGCCACCAGGGTAACCCACTGAACCCACTGCCACCAGGGTAGAGGCTCCAAATCCCGCCAGTGTGAGGAACACTCAAATCCCCTCAGCACCAGAGACCGCGTCCACAGCGACTGGTACACAGCGCCGCACAAACGTTTAAGTTAACAAACAACATGGTTGCTCAGGACCCCTTCCTGCTACCCCCACCCCCGCCACCCAGTGGGGAGCGGGACCCGGCATCCACACTGTTAACACACACTGAATCGCTGCTGCTTCCACAAGGAGTAGGGTCCCCGCGCTGCTCCACAGGTTCCCAGGACCCCTTCCTTTCCCAGTGGGGCCCGGGCCGCGCCAATGCCCCAGCCCCGAGAGTAGACCAGCCGGGCGTGGGCGCGGGCGCGGGGTGCCTCAGCCTCCCAGGCACAGCGCCCAAAACAGTAAGGGGCAGCGGGGCCTTGGGCGGGGGATCGCTCTCTCCCCTGTCCCTGGCACCCTACGGAGTCTGGTGGGGGTGGGACGACGAATGGGGGCGAGTGCCCCGCCCTCAGTCTGGAGTCTCACCGCCCCCGGGCGAACTCTGGGCCTTGGTTTCCCCTCTGGCACAGGGAGCAGGTGGGGGGCGGGGGGGGCAGGAGCCCATCCCCCAGCTTGGCCCGCAAACCCGCCCCGGGCAGAGTAGAGACCTTGGCGCAGCCCTGGACACGGCCTTTCTCCCCAAGCCCTTCAAGCCCCCAGGCCCGAGGGCACTCCGCAGCTGGATCCCGCGGCTGGACTCCCACCCCCGCCCCCCGCAAATCCATGGGGATGCAAATTTCGCAGACCAGCTGTGTCTCCCGGGCCAGAGGCTCCCTCTCGCAGCCCTTAGAGTGGCTGCGTCCGCCCGGCCCCGCGCCGCGTCCGCCCCTGGGGATCACTCGGGACGGGGTACGCCGGAGGGGGCGATGCGAGCTGCTAACCCAACGTCCGGACTCTCCAACCTCTGGAGCCCCCGGGATGCTGGCACTGGGAACCGCCCTCCTGGCGCCTTCCCTCCACACCTTTGAGGGGCCGGGCTTGTTCAGTCTGGGAGCGGGTCCCTCCACCCACCTGCCGGAGTTTCATACCTTTCAGAAAACACGCACGGAAAGCAGCAGGAACAGCATCCTCTCTAAGGCGCGCCATCCGGCCCGGGCCCCTCACCACCCATCCCAGCGCTTCTGGGAGTAACTGGCTGGACGGCGAGGAACATGGCTGCCGGCCCCCCCCAGCGGCCCGGGTGGGGGGCGGGCATGGGGGGGTTGGGCCTCCAGAGGGGAGGGTGGGGTCTAGAAGCAAGGACAACGCCAAGGTGTGAGGGGTGAGGAGACGGGAGACGTCAGGAGAGGGCCCTATCGCGCGAAGGTTAAGTGCTTGGGTAACTGAAAGGTGGGCCGTTGGAACCCACCAGCTCAGGGGTTGAAAAGATCTGGAGATGGGCTCCCATAAAGATTCTAACCAAACAAAATCCCAAACCAGTTGCTGTTGAATCAATTCTGACTCAGAGTAGAACTGCCCCACAGGGTTTCTGAGGCTATAAGTCTTTACAGAAGCAGACTGCCATGTCTTTCTGCAAAGAACCAACTGGTGGATTCAAACTGTCCACCCTTTGGTTAGCAGCCGAGCTCTTAACCACGGGTGCCACCAGGGCTGCGCCATAAAGACTGCAACCTAGGAAACCTTGTGAGGCAGTTCTAAGTTGTCATACAGGGTTGATATGAGTTAGAATCTCTTGATGGCACACAACCATGATTGTACTATGAAAAATTCCTCCAGGTATCTGTCTACATGACCCCTGAAGCACACATGCATGCGTGCTATCAAAGCAGTGCGGCCAAAGACAGGAAACTGGAATAGAGACATTATAGAGTGGACAGTGAAAAGTGATTTCTGAGGGGCGTGCAGCTCAAGTGGAGGAAGTAGCATACAACTAAATGCCCTTCTACTTCTATTGTTCAATAGTCTTGAGAAAGAATGTGTCCCAGGAATTAACTGTAGCCCAGGAGAACTTGAAGACAGCAAATACAGAGGATCAGTCAGGATGCTTCTGCAGTGGTCAGGGTGAGGAGTGATGGTGGTAGTGCAGGTGGGAACAGTGGGCAGGCTTGAGGTGTAATCTGGAGCGTGAGCTGCCAAGAATTGCTGGTGGATCAGATGTATGGGATGAGGGGAATGGAGAATCAAAGGTGACTTCTAGAATTCAGGCTACCATGAGAGCATGGTCACCAGAGCCATCCTCTACCACGTGGAAAACCATGGAGGAACAAACTTGAGAAAATGAGCAAAAGATTTTTTCTGGACATGTTAGATTTAGATGTCTGAGTTCGTCCAAGTGTGGAGAACAGTTCCCACCTGTAGATACCACTCTGAGGTACAGTAGTTTTCTGGGTTCTAAGTATTTGGAGATCATCAGCCTATAGCTGATTTGAAAGCCACTGGTGGTGCGATGATTATGCACTTGGGTGCTACCAAAAGGTCTGCAGTTTGAATCTACCAGTCGCTCCTTGGAAACCCTGTGGGGAAGCTCTACTCTGTCCTATAGGGTCCCTATGAGTCAGAATCCACTCGACAGCGACTTTTTTGTTTTGTCTTAATACTAAGCTCAGAAAAGTTGTGTGTCAGGGTTGTATTTTTTCACAATACTTATTCAAGCAGTTCGAATCTACCAGCCACTCCTTGGAAACCCTATGGGTCAATTCTACTCTGTCCTTTAGGGTCGTTATGAGATAGAATTGACCCAACAGCAAAGGACTTAGAACTTGGACTTAGAGGAGCCCTTTCTTTGTCAAAGCTGAAAGTTTTACTTCATACATTTTAAAAACTGCCATGTCTCGTGCTACACGGCTACCCTTACAGGAGCATTTTTGGTGCTAACTTGACTTGTTCTTGGTGAAGGGCTCTGTATTCATTTTCTAGGGCTGCCGTAGTAAATTACCAAAAACTCAGTGTCTTTAAAAAAACATATAATCCATACAGTCCAAGAAGCTGGATCATATGAAGAAGAAGGGGCACCAGGATTGGAGGAAGACTCATTAACAGCCTAGACATGCAGATGACACAACCTTGCTTACTGAAAGTGAAGAGGACTTGAAGCACTTACTGATGAGGATCAAAGACTTCAGCCTTCAGTATGGATTACACTTCAACATAAAGAAAACAAAAATCCTCACAACTGGAACAATAAAAAAATCACAATAAAGAGAGAAAATACTGAAGTCATCAAGGATTTCATTTTACTTGGATCCATAATCACCACCCATGGAAGCACACTTCGAGAAATCAAATGACATATTTTTTGGGCAAATCTGCTACAAAAGACCTCTTTAAAGTGTTAAAAATCAAAGATGTCACTTTGAGGACTAAGGTGTGCCTGAACCAAGCCATGGTATTTTCAATCGCCTCATATGAAGCTAGAGCTGGACAATGAATAAGGAAGACAAAAGAACTGAAACTTGAGTTATGTTGTTGGTGAAGAATAATGAATATGCCATGGACTGCTAGAAGAATGAACACACCTGTCTTGGAAGAAGTACAGCCAGAATGCTCCTTAGAAAGGTAGGTAGCAAGACTTGGTCTCACGTATTCTGGACATATTATCAGGAGGGATCAGTCCCTGGAAAAACACATCCTGCTTGGTAAAGCAGACGGTCAGTGAAAAAGACAAAGATCCTCAATGAGACAGATTGAGACAGTGGCTGCAACACTGGGCTCAAACATTGCGATGAGAAAGGCCCAGGGCTGGGCACTGTTTCGTTCTGTTGTACACAGGGTCGCTATGAGTTGGAACTGACCCAACAGCACCTAACAACAACATCATAAACTCACTAGATCTCCTGGGGATATAATGTCACATTCACTGTAGAATAGATAGAGATTCTTTGTTTGTTTGTTTACCATATTTACTATGACTTACATTTGATAACTTCCACAATCTGTTGGATCGCCTTTCTTTGGAACGGACACAAACATGCATCTCTTGCAGCCTGTTGGCCAGGTAGCTAGCTTCCAAATTTCTTTGCATAGTGGAGTGAGCATCTACAGTGCTGCGTCTGTTTGTTGAAACAACTCAGTGGGTATTCTGTCAGCTCCTGGAGCCTTGTTTTTCGCCAGTGCCTTCAGTGTAGCTTGGACTTCTTGCTTCACTACTACCAGTTCTTCATCATATGCCACCTCATGAAACGACTGAAAGTCGACCATTTCTTTTGGTACTGTGACTCTGTGTATTCTTTCCGTCTTTTGTGTGTCTGTGCTTTAAGTGAAACTTTACAAATCAAGTCAGTCTCTCATACAAAAATTTGTATACAGCTTGCTATGTACTCCTAGTTCCTCTCCCACTAATGAGACAGCACACTCCTTCTCTCAGCCCTGTATTCCCTGTGTCCATTCAGCCACTTTCTGTCCCCCTCTGCCTTCTCATCTCCCCTCCAAACGGGAGCTTCCCATGTAGTCTCATGTGTCCACTTGAGACAAGAAGGTCACTCCTCACCACTATCATTTTCTATCCTATAATCCAGTCCAATCCCTGTCTGAAGAGTTGGCTTTGGGAATGGTTCCAGTCTTCGGCCAACAGAAGGTCTGGGGACCGTGACCTCCAGGGTTCCTCTAGTCTCAGTCAGATCATTAAGTCTGATTTTTTTATGACACCTTGAGGTCTGCATCTCACTGCTCTCGTGCTCCGTCAGGGATGCTCTGTTTCGTTCCCTGTCGGGGCAGTCTTCGGTTGTAGACGGGCACCATCTAGTTCTTCTGGTCTCAGGCTGATGTAGTCTTGGATTTACGTGGCCATTTCTGTCTTTCGGACTCATAATTACCTTGTATCTCTGGTGTTCTTTATTCTCCTTGCTCCAGGTGGGTTGAGACCAATTGATGCACCTTAGATGGCCGCTTGATAGTGTTTTTAAGACTGCAGACGCCACTCACCAAAGTGGGATGCAAAGTGTTTTCTTAATAAATTTTATTATGTCAATTGACCTAGATGTCCCCTGAAAACATGGTCCCCCAACTGCTGCCCCTGCTCCTCTGGCCTTTGGAGCATTTGGTTTATTCAGGAAACTGCTTTTCATTTAGTCCAGTTATGCTAACCTCTCCTTTATTGTATGTTGTCTTTCCCTTCACCTAAAATAGTTCTTGTCTACTATCTAAATTTGCGAATATCCTTCTCCCTTCCTTTCTCCCCACCCTCATAACCATCAAAGAATATTTTCTTCTCTGTTTAAACTATTTCTTGAGTTCTTATAATAGTGGTCTCATACAATATTTGTCCTTTTGCAACTGACTAATTTCACTCAGCATAATGCCCTCCTGATTTCTCCAAGCTATGAAATATTTCACGGATTCATCATTGTTGTTGATCTGTGTGAAGTATTCCATCTTGTGAATGTACCACAATTTATTTATCCATTCATCTGTTGATGGGCACCTTGGTTACTTCCATCTTTCTGCTATTGTAAACAGTGCTGCAATGAACATGGTTGTGCATATATCTGTTCATATAAAGGCTCTTATTTCTCTAAGATATATTCCAAGGAGTGGGATTGCCATATCCTATGGTAGTTCTATTTCTAGCTTTTTAAGGAAGTGCCAGATTGATTTTCAAAGTGGCTGCACCATTTTAAATTCCCACCAGCAGTGAATAAGTGTTCCAGGCTCTCTACAACCTCTCCAACATTTATTATTTTGTGATTTGGGATTAATGGCAGCCTTGTTGGAGTGAGATGGTATCTCATTGTAGTTTTGATTTACATTTCTCTAATGGCTAATGATTGTGAGCATTTCCTCATGTATCTGTTACCTGCCTGAATGTCTTCTTCGTTGAAGTGGCTGTTCCTATCCTTTGCCCATTTTTAAAATGGGTTATTTGCCTTTTTGTTGTTGAGTTTTTGCAATATCATGTAGATTTTAGAGATCAGATGCTGATCAGAAATGTTATAGCTAAAAACTGTTTCCCAGTGTGTCGGTAATCAGTTCACTCTTCTGGTGAAGACTTTGGATGAGCATAAGTGTTTGACTTTTAGGAGTTATCTAATTTTTCTTTGGGTGCTTGTACATTGTTAGTAATGTTTTTTGTACTGTTTATGCTATGTATTGGGCTCCTAGTGTTGTCCCTGTTTTTTCTTCCATGATTTTTATCATTTTAGATTTCATATTTAGGTCTTTGATCCATTCTCAGTTAGTTTTTGTGCATAGTGTGAGGTATGGATCTTGTTTCATTTTTTTGTGGAGGGATACCCAGTTATGCCAGCACCATTTGTTAAAGAGGCTATCTTTCCCCCATTTAACTGACTTTGAGCCTTTATCAAATATCAGCTAATAAGTGAATGGATTTATGTCTGGAATCTCAATCCTGTTCCATTGGTCTATGTGTCTGCTGCTGTACAGGTACCAGGCTGTTTTCACTATTATGGCGGTATAATAAGTTCTAAAATCAGGTAATGTGACGCCTCCCACTTTGTTCTTCTTTTTCAGTAATGCTTTATTTTTCTGGGGCCTCTTTCCCTTCCATATGAAGTTGGTGATTTGTTTCTCCATCACATTAAAAAATGTCCTTGGAATTTGGATTGGAATTGCAGCATATCTATAGATCGCTTTCAGTAGAAGAGACATTTTTACAATGTTCAGTGTTCCTATCTATGATCAAGGTATGCTTGTCCACTTATGTAAGTCTCTTTTGATTTCTTGTAGTAGTGTCTTGTAGTTTTGTTTGTATAGGTCTTTTATGTCTCTGGTTACCATTATTCCTAGTATTTTATCTTCTTGGGGGCTACCGTAAATGGTATTGATTTGGTGATTTCCTCTTTGATGTTCTTTTTGTTGGTGTAGAGGAATCCAACTGATTTTTGTATGTTCATCTTGTATCCTGATACTCACCTGAACTCTTCTATTAGTTTCAGTAGTTTTCCTGAGGATTCTTTAGGGTTTTCTCTGTATAAGATCATGTCATCTGCAAATAGAGATACTTTTATTTCTTCTTTACCAATCTGGATGCCCTTTATTTCTTTATCTGATATAATTGCTCTGGAGAGGACCTCCAGCACACTGTTGAACAAGAGTCGTGATAAAGGGCATCCTTGTCTGGTTCCCGATCTCAGGGAATGCTTTCAGACTCTCTCCATTAAGGGTGATGTTGGCTGTTGGCTTTATATAAATGCCCTTTATTGTGTTGAGGAATTTTCCTTCTATTCCTATTTACTGAGAGTTTTTATCATGAATGGGTGTTGGACTTTGTCAAATGCCTTTTCTGCATCAATTGATAAGATCATGTGGTTCTTGTCCTTTGTTTTACCTATATGGTGGATTACTTTGATTGTTCTTCTAATGTTGAACCATCCCTGCATACCTAGTATGAATCCCACGTGGTCATGGTGAATTATTTTTTTGATATGTTATTGAATTCTATTGGGTAGAATTTTGTTGAGGATTTTTGCATCTAAGTTCATGAGGAATATAGGTGTTTAATTTTTTTGTGTGTGTGTGTGGTGTCTTTAGCTGGTTTTGGTATCAGGGATATGCTGGCTTCATAGAATGAGTTTGGGAGTATTCCATCTTTTTCAATGCTCTAAAATACCTTTACTAGTAGTAGTGTTAACTCTTCCCCGAAAGTTTGGTAGAACTCACCAGGGAAGCTGTCAGGGCCAGGGCTTTTTTTGGTGTTGTTGTTGGGAGATTTTTAATTTTTTTTAATTACCTTTTTCAGCCTCTCCTTCTGTTATGGGTTTATTTAATTGTTCTACCTCTGTTTCTGTTAGTTTAGGTAGGCAATGTGTTTCTAGAAATTTATCCATTTCTTCTAGGTTTTCAAAGCTGTTAGAGTATGATTTTTCATACTAATCTGATATGATTCTTTTAATTTCAGTTGGGTCTGTTGTGATGTTGGGTAATTTGCTTCTTCTCCTGTTTTTCTTTTGTCAGTTTGGCCAAAGTTTTAGCAATTTTCTTAATTTTTTCAAAGAACCAGCTTTTGGTCTTGTTAACTCTTTCAATTTTTTTTCTGTTCTCTATTTCATTTAATTCTGCTCTACTTTTTATTATTTAATTTCTTCTGATGCCTGAGGGTTTCTTTTGTTGCTCTCTTTCTATTTGTTCAAGTTGTAGGGATAATTCTTTGATTTTGGCCCTTTCTTCTTTTTGGATGTGTGCATGTATTGCTATAAATTGACCTCTGAGCACTTCTTTACCTGTGTCTCAAAGATTCTGGTAGGAAGTGTTTTCATTCTCATTGGATATTGTGAATTTCTTTATTCCATCCTTAATGTCTTCTATAACCCAGTCGTTTTTGAGCAAGGTATTGCTCAGTTTCTGAGTGTTTGATTTCTTTTCCCTGCTTTTTTTTTTGTTTTTGATTTCTACTTTTATACCTTCATGGTCAGAGAAGATGCTTTGCAATATTTTGATGTTTTGGATTCTGTTAAGGTGTGCTTTATGGCCTAATATGTGGTCTCTCCCAGAGAATGTTCCATATGTATTGGAAAAGAAAGTATACTTGGCTGCTGTTGGGTGGAGTGTTCTGTATATGTATGTGAAGTCAAGTTGGTTGATTGTGGCATTTAGATCCTCCATGTCTTTACTGAGCTTCTTTCTGAATGTTCTGTTCGTCACCAAAGTGGTATGTTGGAGTCAGCTAATATTATTGTGGAGCTGTCTATCTCACTTTACAATGCTGTTAGAGTTTGTTTTATGTATCTTGAAGCCCTGTCATTGGGTGTGTAAATATTTAATACGGTGATATCCTCCTGGTATGTTGTCTGTTTAATCATTATATAGTGTCCTTCCTTATCCTTTTTGGTGAATTTAACTTTAAAGTCTATTTTGTAGAAATTATTGCCACTCTTGCTCTTTTTTGATTGTTGTTTGCTTGATATATATTTTTGCCATCCTTTGAGTTTTAGTTTGTTTGTGTCTTTAAGGAGTGTCTCTTGTAGGCAGCATAGAGATGGACCGTGTTTTTTGATCCATTCTTTCACTCTCTGTCTCTATTGGTACATTTAGTCCATTTACATTCAGCGTAATTATCGTAGTTATGAGTTTTGTGCCATCATTTTGATATCTTTTTTTGTATGTTGTCGAGTTTCTTTTTTCTGCTTAATTTTTTGTACTGAGTAGTTTTTCTTTGTATATTGCCTTTTCCTCTTATTCATTGTTGATTTTTTTTTTTTCTGAGTTGTTATGTTTTTCTTGTATTTTATTTCAATGTCTAGGATTGTTAGTCTCCTTTTTGGTTACATTAATATTTACCATTATTTTTCTAAGTTTAAACCTAACTTTTATTTCTTTCTATCCCTTTGACTATCTCTCTGTGTGAAAGATCAATGACTACATTTTTCAGTCCCTCTTTATTATTTTAGTATTGTCATCCTTTACATAATAACATCACTGTTTCCCTGTTCTGAGCATTTTTTTATCTTGATTTATTTTTGTAATTTCCCTGCCTGGGTTGATATCTTGTTGCTCTGTCCTGCATTCTAGTCTTGGGTTGATATCTGATATTGTTGATTTTCTAACCAGAAAACCCTCTTTAGTATTTCTTGTAGGTTTTTTTTGTTTTTTTTTACAAATTCCCTAATCTTCTGTTTATCTGGAAATGTCCTAATTTCACCTTCATATTTGAGAGACAGTTTTGCTGGATATATGATTCTTGGCTGGCAATTTTTTTCCTTCATCACTTTATATAAGTCATCCCATTGCCTTCTTCCCTGCATGGTCTCTCTCGAGTAGTCTGAGCTTATTCTTATTGAGTCTCCTTTGTAGGTGACTTTTCATTTATTCCTAGCCGCTCTTAAAATTCTCTCTTTGTCTTTGGTTTTGACAAGTTTGTTTATAATATGTCTGGGTGACTTTCTTTTGAGATCTACCTTATGTGGGGTTCAATGAGCATTTTGCATAGGTATCTGCTGCTCATCTTTCATGGTATCAAGGAAGTTTTCTGCCAACAAATCTTCAACAATTCTCTCTGTTTTTTCTGTTACCCCTCCCTAATCTGATACTTCAATCACTCATAGATTATTTCTCTTGATAGAAAGCCCCGCTTGATTCCTAGGGTTTCTCGATGTTTTTTTAAAATAATTTTATCTGATTTTTCTTCAAATATATTGGTGCCAGGTTATTTATCTTCAATCTCACCAATTCTGCTTTCCATTTCCTCAATACTGTTCCTCTGTCTACTGAGTTGTCTAATTCTGTAATTTTATTGTTAATCTTCTGAATTCCTGATTGCTTTCTTTCTATGGATTGTTGCAGCCTATTAAATTTTTCTTTATGTTCTTGAGTAACTTTTTAATTTCTTTAGCTACTTTATCTGTGTGTTCTTTGGTTTGTTCTGCATTTTGCCTGATCTCCCTGATCTCTTGAAAGTTCTGTATATTAACCTTTTGTATTCTGCATCTGGTAATTCCAGGAAAACACCTTCATCTGAACGATTCCTTGATTCTTTGTTTTGAGAGATTGTTGAAGTGATCATGGTCTGCTTCTTTATGTGATTTGATATTGACTGCTGTCTCTGAGCCATCTATAAGTTATTTTATTTTTTTACTTTTGCGTACTGTATCCTAGCTTTTTGCTTTGTTTTGTTTTGATATGCCCAGATAGACTGCTTGAGTGAGCTCGCTTGATCATTTGCAACTTTCAAGATTTAACGTCCTGTCACCAGATGGCTCGAGCTGTTACCAGGTATATGAGCCTAGGAGTTCATTCACTTTTCTTGTATAGATTCAGCTCAGGTGTCTAGGTAGTTGGTCATCAACTGTAGGTCATCAAGTCCTATAGTCTTAGATGGGGAGGGGTGATTGTTGGAGACACAGGTATTTGGTTGCAGCAGGGGGTCACACTCTGAACAAAGGCAGGGGGCTGACAACCACCTCCCAAGTGTCTGTGAGGAAAGTGCACCCCTGTTTTCTATAGTGCACAGGTAGGTGGGTTCTGCAGTCAGACCACAGGCACTCTATGCTTTTGGTCGTAAGGACTGGGAGGCACCTGTTATCCCGGACCCCTGTTGTGGGTGTCTAGATGATGTGGGTGGAGCCACCAGTTCTCAGGCTCCCAATGTAGGTAGGTGAGGACCCTGTTTCATAGGCAGAGCAGTGTCAAACATCAAAAACACACCTCTCCACCGCAAGGTGACACAGTTGAAGTTGGATACCCAGCACATACACCATTGCAGTAACAAGGGCCTAATCTCCCGAAATGGGCCTACACAGGTCCATGCAGGGGTGAAAGGTATTCAAAGTCCGTGGATCATTTGTGCCTGGAAAGGAGCTTCTTCTGTCCTGAGCTTCCCAGCTTAGTGGAGCTGGCAGATTATCTTTTCCCCCAATTGTTAATTTATTCCTTCTCCAAGGCCAGGAGAACGGCTCAGGCTGCACAGCAACACCTATCTCAGGTGCCGGGAAATCTACAGCTACTGAAGCTGTCTTGGGGGCTGAGCGCACAGTAAAACGAATGCAAGTACTTAGCTTTTGCCAACAGCACTGTTCTTCTCTGGTTCCGGAGTTGTGAGTAGACTGTGTGACTTGCTGTCTCCCCCTGAGGAGACTGCATCCTGAATGCTACTGCCAGCCCTGCCACTGTCCCTCCAGGGGACTGTGTCCAAGGGGTGCCATTTCTCACCAAGTCAGGTCCGGCAACTGCTCCCCACTTCTGAACCGTGTCTCCCTCCCCCTGCCACTCAGTCTGATTTCCTAACTTTGCCTTTGATGTTCAGGGCCCTTATCTTGTCATGTATAAAATTGTTCCACTTCTTTTTTCAGGTCTTTGTTTTTTTTCTTTTTTTGGTTTTTGTTGTAAGAGGGATCACTGGAAGTGTCTGACTACTCTGCAATCTTGACTCTGCCTCTCTCTATCTTCTTTTGATGCTTTCTGTGTCATTTAATATTTTCCCTGTAGAATCCTTCAATATTGCAACACAAGGCTTGAATTTTTTCTTCAGTTCTTTCAGTTTGAGAAATGCCGAGCATGTGCTTCCCTTTTGGTTTTCTAACTCCTGGTCTTTGCACATTTCATGATAATATTTTACTTTGTCTTCTTGAGGTGCCCTTTGAAATTTTCTGTTCATCTCTTTTACTTCATCATTTTCTTTTTGCTTTAGCTACTCTACATTCAAGAGCAAATTTCAGAGTCTTTTCTGACATCCATTTTGGTCTTTTTTTTTTCCTGGCTTTTTAATGACCTCTTGCTTTCTTTTTTTTTCTGACAGATATACATATATATTTTATTTTATATCTTTATTGTCATACTTTAGATGGAGGTTTACAGAACAAACTAGGTTCCCATTAAACAATTCGTACACATATTGTTTTGTGACACTAATTACCAACCCCACAATATGTCAACACTCTGCCCTTCTTGACCCTGGGTTCCCTATGACCAGCTTTTCTGTCCACTCCTGCCTTCTAGCCCTTGCCCCTGGGCTTTTGTGCCCCTTTAGTTTTGCTTTATGGGTCTGTCTAATCTTTGTCTTAAGGGTGAACCTCAGTGGTGACTTCATTACTGAGCTAAAAGTGTGTCCGGGGGACATACTCAGCATTTCTCCAGTCTCTGTCAGGGGAGTAATCTGGTCTTTTTTGTGAGTTAGAATTTTGTTCTACATTTTTTCTCCAGCTCTCAGACCCTCTATTGTGATCCCTGTCAGAGCAATGACCTCTTACTTTCTTCAAATATGATGTCCTTGATGTCATTCCACAACTCATCTGGCCTTCAATCATTAGCCTTCAATTCATCAAATCTATTCTTGAGATAGTCTCTAAATTCAGGTGAGATATAATCAAGGTTGTACTTTGGCTCTCGTAGACTTGCATATGAGAAATTGATGGTCTGTTCCACAGCAGCCCCTGGTCTTGTTCTGACCGATGATATTGAGCTTTTCCATTGTCTCTTTCCACAGATGTAGACATTTGATTCCTGTATATTCCATCTGGTGAAGCCCATGTGTATACTCACCATTTAAGTTGTTGAAAAAAGGTATTCGCAATGAAGAAGTCATTGGTCTTGCAAAATTCTATCATGCTGTCTCCAAGGCCAGATTTTCCAACTACTGTTCCTTTTTCTTTGTTTCCAACTTTCACATTGCAATCATCAGTAATTATCAATGCATCTTGATTGCATGTCTGATCAATTTCAGACTGCAGAAGATGGTAAAAATCTTCAGTTTCTTCATCTTTGGCATTAGCAGTTAGTGCATAAATTTGAATAATAGTCATGTTAACTACTTGTCATGGATTGAAATGTGTCCCTAAAAAATATCTGTCAACTTGGCTAGGCCATGATTCCCAGTATTGTATGATTGTCTACCATTTAGTCATCTAATGTGATTTCCCTATGTGGTGTAAATCCTATCACAATGATATGATGAGATGGATTAGTCGCAGTTATGTTGATGAGATCTATAAGATTAGATAGTGTCTTAAGCTAATACCTTTTGAGGTATAAAAGAGATAAGCAAGCAGAGAGATATGGGGACCTCATAACACCAAGAAAGCATCCCCAGTAGCAGAGCATGTCCTTTGGACCCAGGGTCCCTGCACCTGAGAAGTCCCTTGACCAGAAGAAGATTGATGATGGAGACCTTCCTACAGTGCAGACAGAGAAAGTTTTCCCTGGAGCTGACACCCTGAATTTTGAATTCTAGCCTACTAGACTGTGAGAAAATTAATTTCTCTTTGTTAAAGCCACCCATTTGTGGTATTTCTGTTATAGCATCACTATATGACTAAGACACTGGTCTTCCTTGTAGGCATATGGATATTATCCTATCACTGACAGCACTGTACTTCAGGATAGATCTTGAAATGTTCTTTTTGATGATGAACTCTGTTCGATTTGGCACAGTCGTCCATAAAAAAAAAAGTCCATATGATTGTCCAATTCAAAATGGTGAATATCAGTCCATTTCAGCTCACTAATGCCTAAGATATTGATGTTTATGTGTTCCATTTCATTTTTTAATGATTTCTAATTTTCCTAGATTCATACTTCATACATTCTATGTTTCTATTATTAATGGGTGTTTGCAGCCGTTTCTTCTCCTTTTGTGTCATGCCACATCAGCAAATGCAGGTCTCGAAAGCTTGATTCCATGCATGTCATTGAGGTCAACTCTACTTTGAGGAGTGTGTGCGGTTTTGTTCTTCTGTAACTTGTATCTTTTAAAATAAATCTTATAAAGCTTTTGTTTAATTAAATGGTTTTGAAAATTCATCTAAAATCATTGCTAAGCTTTCTGTTACAATTCATCAATTGCATTTAATTTCTATTAGGTTTTCTGCTTACACTATTGTGTAACCTTCAATAATAATTTTTATATCAATTCACAACCATTATAATTTCTTTTTCTTTTTTGGGGGGGTGTTTAAATCTGAAATATAATTATGAATAGAAGCATTAATAGCAGATATTATTTTCTCGTTTCTTCTGTTAAATAAAGGTTTGAACTTAAAACTGTTGGATGATCTGTTTCATCTACAAAACTCCACCTTTTTTTTTTTTTAAGAAATAAACTATTAGTCTTATTTTGTTTATTTATTTTATATATATAACTATATACATCTTTCTTTACTCTCTAGTTCTTTTGAAGATTTTTTATTGTATTCATGTACTGAAGTTTCACTACGTTATATCTTGATTCAGATTTATTTTTACTTTGCCCTCTTGGGATATCTTTGTCTTCCCTAATCTAAGGATTGATATGTTTCATTGTTTTTAGTCACTAGTTCCCCAAATGTTTTTTCCTATATTTTTGAAGGGATAGAATTCCTCCAAGTTTTGTGAATATATGTACGTCATATTTACAATCACGTTTTCAAAATGATTTTGCCCACGAGGTAGCTAATATTTTCCTAAATTAAAGAAGTGGGGAAAACAGCACAATACAGAAATAATGAATGCCACATCAGATCAGTTATTTGATGCCATGTCTTATGACTGCCAATGGAACATATTGTTTTTTACCATGTCTCCCTGTTTATGTGCTAGTATCCTGTCCTGTGAACTCATTTCAAGGGCTGTGTGCCTGACCCGGAAGCAGCTTTCAGCATTTTCCCCAGGTCTAAATAGAAGAGGATGTTTTTTCTTCTGTAAAAATAAATCCAAATAGGGTTTTTTTTTGTCCCTTTTATTTTTATTTTATCCATTGAAAGAGAAATAAATATTTATTTGTAGTCTATTTACAAAACTTTTTCACCTGTCTTTATTTTTAATTTTCCCCCATAATTTTGTGATATGGGCACTAGCATTTATTACATTATACACAAAAAGAAAGGAAAAGAAGAAAAAATTCTGATGATAATTTCAGAGAAGAAACAAAAGTGGGAGAAACAAGCCTTAAATCTGGACCATGACCATACATGGAAGTTAAAACTTTTATTCACCACCTTCGCTGGGTGACACCTAAAATATTTCAGGATTTGTGTCAGGATTAAATTGTAGTTTATACTTCACACAACCTCTTAAGGTTGATATCACCACTGACATTTTATAGATGATAAAATTGATATGAGGAGATTTTAAGTAGTTTTCCCTAAATGTCCAGCTTAATTATATATGTATATAAAACCTTTTAAAATACATACCCTGTAAACCAAACCCATTGCCATAGAGTTGATTCCAACTCACAGCTACCCTATATTATCTCTCAACTATTTGGAACTGGTGAATCTAAAGGGTGGTACACTTTTTAATGACATAGAACAGAAAGAGAGAGAGAAAGGAAAGAAGTAAAGGAAGGGAGGGAGGGAGGAAGAGAAAGAGAGAGGGAGGAAGGACGGAAGGAAGGTAGGAAGAAAGAAAAGAAAGTTATTAAAATAGAAATTCTCTGTATATAGTAGAGGATCAACAATATATATAAAAGAATTTTTACTCCCAGATGAAATTGTTTTAGTGTTAAAAATTTATTCATTTTAGCAAATTCTTGTGTTTATATTTCGTCATATGTCCTGACTCTAACATATTCTCATTCAACAGTGAGTTATTCTAAAAGAAATGAATGATAGAAGAAGACATATACACTATCACAGAAAAATGGCTTCTCAGAGCCTCCTAATGAACTCCAATTAAAGTATTGCTCCCAATTCAAAAGTATCTGTTCTTAGGAGATTTTACTTACAAAGAAACACCCATGTTGTCTCCTTAGTAAGTCAGGGTGTACATATTATGTAAAGGAATATCCTCCAATGGCTTCCAAGTTTGAAATAAATTACATATCATCATGACATGTATTGCCTTGCATTGTTGTTGTTGTTAGTTCCCTCAAGTCAGTTCCAAGTCATAGTGGCACTATGTACAACAGAATGAAACACTGCCAGGTCCTGTGTCTTCTTAGGTCTTCCTTACTCATTGTCCAGCTTTCACGTGCATATGAGGCAATTGAAAACACCGTGGCTTGGATCAGGGACACTTTAGTCTTCAAGGTGACATCTTTGCTTTTTAATGCTTTAAAAATTTCTTTTGCAGCAGATTTTCCCAATGCAATGCATCATTTAATTTCTTGACTGATGTTTCCATGGGTGTTGATTGTGGATCCAAGTAAAATGAAATCCTTGACAATTTCAATCTTTTCTCCATTTGTCATGATGTTGCTTATTGCTCCACTGATGAGAATTTTTGTTTTCTTTATGTTGAGGTGTAATTCATACCTAAGTCTTTACAGTCTTTGGTCTTTCTCAGAAGTGCTTCAAGTCCTGTTCACGTTCAGCAAGCAAGGCTGTGCCATCCGCATATCATAGGATGTTAATGGGTCTTCTTCCAATCATGATGCTCTGTTCTTCATATAGTTCAGTTTGTTGGACTATGTGGACTGCATACAGATTGAATAATTATAGTGAAAGGATGATGCACACCTTTCCTGACTTTAAACCATGAAGTAGCCCATTGTTCTGTTTGAATGACTGCCTCTTGATCTATGCAGAGGTTCCCCATGAGCACAATTAAGTGTTCTGGAATTCCCGTTTTTTTGTGATGTTATCCATAATTTGTTGTGATTCACAGAGTCAAATTCCTTTGCATAGTCAATAGAACACAGGTAAACATCTTTCTGATATTCTCTGCTTTCAGCCAGGATCCATCTGACATCAACAATGACATACCTATTCCCACATCCTCTCGAATCCAGCTTGAATTTCTGACAGTTTCTGTCAATGCACTGCTGCAGCCACTGTTGAATGATCTTCAGCAAAAATTCGCTTGCATGTGATATTGATGATAATTTCTACATTTGGTTGTTTTGGAATAGGCATATGTATGGATCTCTTCCAGTCAGTTGGCCAGGTAGCTGTATTCCAAATTTCTTGGCATAGACATATGAGCACTTCCAGTATTGCATTTGTTTGTTGAAACATCTCTATTAGTATTCCATCAATTCCTGTAGCCTTGTTTTTCTCTAATGCCTTCAGTACTGCTTGGACCTCTTCCTTCAATACCATTGCTTCCTGATCATATGCTGCCTCCCGAAATTGTTGAACATCTACCAATTCTTTTTGGTGTAGTGACTCAGTGTATTCCTTCCATCTTCCTTTGCTACATTCTGAGTTGTTCAATATTTTCTCTGTAGAATCCTTCACTATTGCAACTCGAGGCTTGAATTTTTTCTTTGGCTCTTTCAGCTTGAGAAATGCTGAGGGTGTTCTTCCCTTTCGATTTCTAACTCCAGATCTTTGTATATGTCATTATAATACTTTGCTTTGTCTTCCATAGCTGCTCTTTGAAATCTTCTGTTTAACTCTTTTACTTCATCATTTCTTCTGTTCTTTTTAGCTACTAGATGTTCAAGAGCACATTTCAGAGTCTCTTATGACATCCATTTTGATCTTTTCTTTCTTCCCCTTTTAATGACCTCTTGTTTTCTTTGTATGTCTGATGTCCTTGATGTCACTCCACTACTCATCTGGTCTTTGGTCATTAGTGTTCAACATGTCAAATCTATTCTCGAGATGGTCTCTAAATTCAGGTGGGATATACTCGAGGTCATACTTTGGCTCTCATACACTTGTTCTGATTTTCTTCGGCTTCAACTGGAACTTGCATATGTGTAGTTGACTGTTCTGTAGTTGGTCCTGGCCATGTTCTGACTGATGGTATTGAGCTTTTCCATCATCTCTTTCCACACAGGTAGTCAGTTTGATTCCTGTATATTCCATCCGGTGAGGCCCACACTTATAAAAAAAAAAAAATACTTGCTGTTTATGTTGTGGAAAAAGTTATTTGCAATGAAGAAGTCGTTTGTCTTGCAAAATTCTATCATGTGATCTCTGGTATCATTTCTATCACCAAGGCCATATTTTCAACTACTGATCCTTCTTTGTTTCCAATTTCTCATTCCAATCACCAGTAGTTATCAATGCATCCTGATTGCACATTCCATAAATTTCAGACTGTAGAAGTTGGTAAAAATCTTCAATTTCTTCATCTTTGTCCTTAGTGGTTGGTGTGTAAATTTGAATAGATTGTATTAACTGGTATTCCTTGTAGGCGTATGAATATTATGCTATCAGCGGCAGTGTTGTACTCCTGGATAGATCTTGAAATGCTCTTTTCAGTGATTAGTGCACAGCTATATTCATTGCAGCACTGTTTACAAAAGCAAAAAGATGGAGACAACCAAGATGCCCGTCAACAGATGAGTGGACAAACAGATTATGGTATATTCACATAATGGAATATTACACAGTGATAAAGAACAACGATGAACCCATGAAACATCTCATAACATGGAGGAATCTGGAAGGCTTTATACTGAGGGAAATTAGTCACAGAAGGACAAATATTGTATGAGACCATTTTTATAAGAACTCAAGAAAAGATTTAAACACAGTAGAAAACACTCTTCGATGGTTGCCAGTGTGGGAAGGGATGGAGAGGGTTTTCACTAATTAGATAGTAGATAGAATTATTTTAGGTGAAAGGAGGGACAACACACAATGCAGGGGAAGTCAGCACAACAGGACTTATCCAAAAGCTAAGAAGTTTCCAGGATACAACCAAACATTTTGAGGGACAGAGTAGCAGGGCGGAGGTCTGGGGACCATGGTTTCAGTGAACATCTAGGTCAATTGGCATAACAAAGCATATTAAGAAAACGTTGTGCATCTCACTTTGTTGAGTGGCGTCTGGGGTCTTAAAAGCTAGCAAACTGCCATGTGAGATGCATCAATTGCTCTCAACCCATCTGGAGCAAAGGAGAATGAAAAACACCAAAGACACAAGGAAAATATTAGCCCAAGAGAAAGAAAGGGCTACATAAAGCAGAGATTCCATCAGCCTGAGACCAGAAGAACCAGATGGTGCCTGGCTACCACCAATAACTGCACTGAAAGGGAACATGGCAGAGAATCCCTGATGAAGCAGGAGAAAAGTGGGATGCAGACCTCAAATTCCAGTAAAAAGACCAGACATAATGGTCTGAGATGGAGGTACCCCAGAGGTCATGACCCCCAGACTGTCTGTCAGCCAAAACTAAAACCCATTCTTGAAACCAACTCTTCAGACAAAGATTAGACTATAGGACATAAAATGATACTGGTGAGGAGTGTGATTCGTAGCTTAAGTAGACACATGAAACTATATGGACAGCTCCTACCTGGAGTCAAGGTGAGGAGGGAGAGGAGAACAGGAGCTGGTTGAATGGACACAGGGAACACAGGTCGAGAGAAGGAGTGTGCTGTCACATTGTAGTGAGAGCAGCTAGGGTCACATAATAATGTGTACATAAATTTTTGTATGAGAAACTGACTTGGATTGTAACTTTTCACTTAAAGCACAATAAAAAAAAGAAAAGAAAATCTAGTATAGACTCATAAACAACTTTTATGACCTTCGGGAGATGATGCTTTTCTTCTAAATTTATATCCTAAGATTTGCTAAAGCAGTGCATCAGCTCCCATTGAGGAGCTGTATTTCTTCCTTGGGTGTTCTGTGCACAATAATGCCAAAGCAAGCTTTCTCGAAGTCAGGTATCATTACCTGGATCTTCTGCTCAGAAATCCACGATGAATTATCATTGCCAATTACTAGCTACACAAAGTTATTTTAATTCACATATATATATATATATATATATCTTCAGTTTCTCTACTATGCATTCCTTTCTACCCACTCACCCAATTTCCAAAGTTCTAGTTAACCAGAACTTTTACTGGAGCATCTATATGACATGGTCATTGTAGCTGCCGTGACTCTGCTCAAGCTTTCCGCAAAGAAGAAGTGCATTCTGTCACTCTGGTTCCCTGATGCCTGGCTGACACAAAGTATTGCACAGTGGCACCTTCTCTTACTCATTTCTCTTTTTTTGAATTTTTTTTTTTGTATTTAAAACTCAAGTTATATGATGATTAAGTAATAGAAATGTTATAAGTTTAAAAAGAAAAAGTATAGAGAGTATAAAGAGATTAAGAATGAGAGCATGAGATGAGACAGTGAAAGATTTCAGGCCCTTCCCACCTCCCTGTCACAGCTGGCAACTCCCAATAATCTTTGGTTTCTATATATTTGCTTATTTCATATAAGTAAGATCATACAGTAGTTCTTCTTTTGTGACTAACTTTCTTCAATCAACATGATGTTTTCAAAGCCTAGCAAGAATTTTCAAATTCCAACTATAGCTAGCCTCAGTTTCTGCTATCATTCCCAGTTCTCCATCCTTTCTCCAACTAGTGTACCCCCTTTGTCTTTTCTGTTGCTGCCCCATTCTGCCTTTCAGTGGCTGAGCCCTGCTTTCTGCTCCCTCCTTGGTCTCTGTATCCCTCTAACACACTACTGGCAGGTTCCCTCTCTGGATCTTTCCCTCCATCCAACACATACGACCTAGCTCTATCTCTTTCTGGATCCTGAAGTCTACAGTCCTTCCCACATATTCACATACATACACAGACCTTTAGGTTGACATAGGCAACCCACCCAGACAGAACCAGTCAAGGTGGTTGTGTGCTGTCTATCTGAGGTTTCTGGCATCAGGTTCTCAGATACGGACATCTCTTTCTGCCTCACGCTGAAGGAGTTTCTCTAATAAGGACAAGGGCTTCTATTCTGAGAAAAGCAATTTTAATCCCCTACTGTAGCTTGGTTAAGAAGGGTACAAGAAAGAGGTATACATGTAAGAGTCTTAAGTAAATATACGCATTCTTCTCTTAAGTATAACTTCTCCGTAAAACAGACTTTCAGTAAAAGAGGTTGAAAAGAGGTGAGCATTGCTCTCGTTTGAGTGCTTATACCCCAAATTTACTAAGAAAATCACCCTTATAGAAAACTTCTTTCAATGACGTCACACATTTATTATGAAGTTTCAGGGGAATGAGGTCATTTCTAAGTTCCAAAGGAACAAATTCATTGGAATTCAATAAATGTGGAATTAAAGAAAAACAACTTCTTAAAAAATGAACTACCATAAACAGTGCCACTTTACAATGGAGATTTTGTCTTCCACAGCAGTGCCCCCAAAAGGTGGTGGGTCTCTGGAGAAGAAGAAAGAAAGCATGGGGTCTGCAGAGGTGGAGGATGTGGTGATGGAGAGGCCTCCAGGGGTCCCTATGACGAAAGCTTTGGGCTCACAGGTGAGGATAAGGACCCTGAAAGCTCAACTAAATCTACTCTCTATTCTCAGAGGTCTCTATCCAAGAGGAAAATGCCCAAGAGTCAACAACATCCCAAACAAAAAGTCGAAGCTCCAGGCCCAGGAAGATTCCAAAACAATCCGAGAACCCTTCTCCTTTATCTTCCACCGAGCAGACCTCTCACTCCTCAAGCTACGGGGCTGCCCCAGGAAAGCCATGGGTCAGGTGCGCATATTTCACCCAGGTGCGCACAGTCAAGGGGGTGGCGGTTGCCTGGCAGACCAAAACCTCCTTTGCCCCCGTGGGAAAGATGCCCCAGGTCTTTGAGGCCATCGGCTCTGCCACCAGACTGGCCAACACTGAGTCCCTGGTCAGCAACCTGGAGCCCTGGCAGGAGGGGCCCAAGACCTGTACCCAGGAGCCCACTGACCAAGGGGAGGAGCATGGGGAGAGCCCCCGCGCAGCCACCCCAGAGTGGCTGGTGACCCGTGAGCACGGCTTCCGCTGCGTGGTCTGCTGTCACGTTTTCGAGTCCCGGGGGGCCCTGGTTGCGCACGCGGCGCATGCTGTGAGCCAGGGCTTCAGCTGCCACGTCTTCGTTGAAGAGCTGCTGGAGAGGCGGCTGCCAAGCTCAGTCCAGTGCAGGCCCCAACGCTGACACCAGCTGGCCAGGCGTTGCCTGATGGCTGCCAAGAAGAGGGAGGTGAGGGAGAAGAGAGCGGTCTGCAGGCGCCTGGAGGAGCAGCTAGAGAAGTAGAGAGAAGAACTGAAGAGGCTGAGGCACCAGCTGGACAGGCTGCAGAGGCAGGCCAGGCCGCAGAAGGCGCAGCACCAAGGCCAGAGGGGGAAGCGCCTAAAGACCTGCTAGCACCCTGGGACTAGGAGGAGCAGGGCCTTTGGGATGGAAACCCGGGCCCTTCAGGAGAGACCTCCATTCAGGTTCGTTTAACCCAGCTTCCCTGGATGATCCTACCCTCCTTCCCCTGTGACCACCACCCTTCCACCCCAAGGGCACAAAGAGCTCCAGCCCTAAGGGGGATCTGGATGGAAGAAGCCCCACATAGCTGACCGCAGACACCAGGTCCCCTCAGAGGCTCCACTGGCCCAGGAGAGGACAGGACGGGCCACATCTTGATGGTGAGGTCTTGGGACCCTAAGGATGAGCACAGCATAAGTAGGGAAAGGGAAATGGGATTTCAGTGGGACTTGGGAGGCTAAGGGGGACCCTGGTGAGGTGTGATGGTAAAGGGGGTATCACTGAGTTCTTTGGAGGAGAAGGAATCAGAGAAATTGCAGGGTGTCAGGAAACCTGCCCGCAGGTGAACAGTGAACATAAAGCCCTAAACCAAGGACTCTGGGTCCCTTCCCAGCAGCATACAGGCAGAGAAAGAGGTAGGGCTTGGCAGGAGGAGTGGAGGGCCCGGTGAAGGAAAATGAATTCACCCCAGCCATGTCTTCTGTTCTCCTATGGTGAATTTGGGGTTATGATTCGGATGCACTGTTGTTGCCTCATTAGGGGAATGTAACTGGGAGGTGCTGTAGAAAAATCCCCCTGGGTGTTAACCATTTCTGGGTAAGAGTTGATCCAGGGCTTGCAGGGTATTTCTTGTAGACTGTGTCCTCGGGTAAGGGGCAGAGCTTTGGAACTTCTTCTTCTCCTTTAAATAAAGCTGTACATTCTGGTTTTTGACACGTCAATAAATCTTGTTAATTTTTTTTTTCCTGTGGTCAAATCTGACCTGTCCCGAGGTCAAAGAACTGGAAGAAAAAGGCTGTCTGAGATGAAAGAAGCAAAAGAGAGGAGAGACTTCTGAACCTGGGGAGAACAGCGAGAACACATTTGACCAGAGGTATGGATGGAAGAGGCAAATTCAGGCCCAGACTCAACAGTGGACAAAAAAGACCAAGTCTCAGTCACAACATCAAATCCCAGGTGTGGGGAAGCCCTGGACATGACAGGGATGCATCCATCTCTCTGGGAGACGAGACCGCAGAGGGCAGAGGAAAGGAGGGCAGGGCCTCTAGGATGGGCACCTCCATCCACAGTCTGTCCTGTGTGTATGCCTCAGAGTGACAGAGACAGCTCCTGTGAGGGAGAGGGTCACAGGCAGAGAAGAGCCAAGGTGTTCAGGCCAGGTAAATTCTGCAGTCTCCTAAGGATCCAAAACAAAAAATGAGAGATTCTCAGAGGTATCAGGGTGGGAGGGGTTGGCATTCCCAGGTTGGGGAGAGGCTGGCTGGGGAGGTGCTGCTTTCTGAAATCTTTTGATCAACGTCTTTCTTCTTAAAAGCTACCTTCCCAGTTGATGTCCTCTTTTATGCTCTAGGCTCAGACCTCAAAGGGCCTCGAATGCACAAAGGCGGGTTATACACTGGGTCAAGGCAGGGGGGAGGTGGTACCAGCACATCCAGGAAAGAGAATTTTCTGGAGCGCCATGAGTTACCTAGTGAATCGCACATGGTGTCCAGCCTTCTACATTTAGCTGTAGACATGTGCTTGCAAACGTGTTTGGGGGTTAATTCTACTGAGTTCCCAAAATTATTTTTGGTCATTTCCAGTTATAGAGACCAGAAGAACTCACTGGTTCCAAGAACAAGAAGAAATGCACTGAATCTGATTATTACTGTCTGTTGTGTGCTCTCCTTCCAGTGATTAAAATCTTTTGTCTGTCATTATAGAAAATTTTCACCTATTTAAAATATCTAATGAAACACATTAAAATATACATGTATCTATGATGTTTATCAACTTCCAAAGTTCTAAATTGTTTTTTATTACATTTTCAAGATTACAGATTTGTATGACAAAAAAGTTACATCAGGGTCCCACCCTCGTATGTAATTTGCTCCCACTCCCACAAGGTATCCAATGTTAATAGACACATGTGTGTCCTTCCCTACATTTATCTGCAGGGAAACATATACACAGTTATAGGTACACAAGTACATCTGCTGGAGTGTTTGCTTTTATGGAGACTTCGTCTCATTCTACCCACATTGCTCTCGCCCCTTCTTTCACTTGACATTCTACCTTGATTCTCTGTAAGTCATTAGATATGGCACTAACACTATATTTTGGGGTCTTTAACTTACATGAATAATTTAAATAGATGGTATCAACTCAGTACACTTTATCTGGACTTATACATGTTGTTGTTAAAAGCTATCAAGTCAGTTCTGAGTCACAGTGACCCTAGGCACCACAGAACAAAACTCGGTCCGGTCATTGCAATCCTAATAATCGTTGCTATATTTGAGCACACTGTTGCAGCCACTGTATCAATCTCATTGAGGGTATTCCTCTTTTTCCCTGGACCTCTGCTTTGCTAAGCATGATGTCCTTTTCCAGGGACTGGTCCCTCTTGATAAGATGTCCAAAGCCATCCTTACTTCTAAGGAATATTCTGGCTTTCTCTGCTCAAGACAGATTTATTTGTCCATACATAACACTACTAATACAGAAGCATTATCATCCATGCTTTTTAAGTCCACTCTTCCTGCATGTTCTAATTCTCCTCCCCCTGTTCCTTCCCACAAGTGAATCCAAGGTAATTCAGGTTAACAATGTAGTAAGTAGTCTCTCCTATCCTTGCTTAAACAAGCACACACAGACATACATGTATCCTCATCTTCTCATTTATACACACACATAAACATCAACAGGTATTCAAGCGTATTCAAACAATTGATATTGTTTAACCCAGATGTGCTCATTTTATATACACTTCTCTGCACCTTGATTGTTTCAGTAATACTTCCATAATACTTCATAGAGATTTCTCCCACTCAACTACTACAACTCTTTTTCATTCTAAGGACTCCCTGTTTTATTGATGATGTAGCTTTACCATAAGTTCTCTATCATTCCACCATCAATGGACAAAGTTTGGTCATATTAATAATAACTATCCTTTCTATACTATAGGATTTGTTTCTGTGGAATAGACTCCACAGAGTGAGATTTCCAATTCAAAGAATGTTAAAAGTACACAGCCATGGCCATGTCTTTCCCCTAGAGGCTGCCATAATGCACCTTTCCAGCCACGTCTCAGGGTATCCTTCTCTCCACAGCCCAGCCAGCTGTAGGTGGCGCTGATTTTCCAATTGTGCCAGTTTCACTGGCAGTTTGATATTTTCTTAACTTGGACTATGTTTACCGGGCATGTGGATTTGCTCTGAATGAACTGTTTGAATTCACTGCTCATTGTTCAAGTGCTTAACTTTTATCCTTCTGTGTAAAATGGAAATTGTTATTAAGCCTTATCCTCTCCATTTCACATGATTTTCCAAATCTATCATTTGTGTATCACATTTTTGCAAGTTTGGCCCCCAGAACAATCACTTGAGTCAGCACCATTTATTAAATAAATATAATTTTCTTGAAATGCTACCTTTGTTAGTTATTGTGACTTCTTAACAGATTTTCTGTTTCATTGGTCTACTTGTCAGCTTCTATGCTATGTAATATCAATTTGTTCTGTTACCCGAAGAGGTAGACACCTGTTACTATCCTGCTTTTTCATGTTTTACTTTGGTAAAACCGCCCTGGTTTTGCAGCGATTAAGTGCTCAACTGCTAATCCAAAGAAAGTTTGGCAGGTTGGACCCACCAGGTGGCTCCAAGGGAGAAAGACCTGGTGTTCTGCTCCCATAATGATTACGACCTAGAAAACCCTATGGGGCAGTCAGATGCGATGGCTTTGAGTCCAAAATCGCCTCCAAGTCTCGTAACAACAGGAATATTCCTTGTTATCTATTCTTTGTTATCTACTGTACTATTTGTAGCATATGATCACTGTATACAGTTCAAAACCAACTATCTTAATATTCCGGCTAGAAATGCATTCCACTTATATATTAGTTTTAGGGACCTCCATTTAATTGACAAGACGTTCCATTTGAAAATATGGCATATTTTTGCATATATTCAGGTTTCATTTTATGTACTTTAATACATTGTCTTCCCTCATACAGGTCCTTTGCTGCTCTGGTTAAAACAATGTTTTGCTAAATATTTTACACTTTTGGACACAGTGTGGTACAGTCAAGTAGTAGGGGAAAGAGAAGGGTCTGCCCTTCCCACCCTTGCCAATTTTAGACCCTTATTCTATACTGGAGAGAAACCATTGATTTTGATGCATTTGTCTTTTATGCAGGTATGTAATTATATCATCATTATTTTAAATATCTTTTAATACTTGTACTAGTTATTTAAATTTTCTAGTTCATTCCTTCACCTAAAAACTGTTGAGTGATACCAAAATTTTTGTCTAGTTCCAAATTTATCGGAATGGGTTTAATATTTTTCCATTTATCTCACACCTGATAAGTTTGGGGATAATTTGTTATGCACCAATAGATAACTAATACTCTGAGCTACTGACCTTTATGGTAATCTACACACAACTTGTTTGTGACAGTTAAGTACTTCCACCTGGCCTCTGTTCAGCTGGGATACCATGATTTACATTGCTACTAGGCTGCCCAGCCTCCACTAAAACCTGAGCCTATAGAGAATTGTTCTTGTTAGCTGTCATCAAGTCCTTTCTGACTCATGACCATCCCATGTGGGCATAGTAGAAGTGTTCAATAGGGTTTTCAAGGCCGTGATCCTTTAAAAGCAGATCGTCAGGACTGTCTTCTGAGGTGCCTTTGAGTAGGTTCAAACCACCAAACTTTCAGCTAGTATAGAACACTTAACTGTTTGTGGTGCCCAGGGACTCCCTACAAAGTATACATATTGGTAAGCTCTGTGTTGCTGGTGCTCCCCTCATCTCCGCATTCCTTATTCTTTTAATGAAATGGGTGTCCTTCAGGACCTCCAAGAAATGGTCTTATAGAAGACTAACTCAGACATGCCCACATATTGGAGGCTTTTATTCCCTCTTCCAACACCTGACACAGTAGGTCTGGTATTTCGATTTCATAGAATGTGGGCCGTTGCCTTTTCCAAACTTCCAAAAGCAATCCCACAGCATATTAAACCCATTTCCAGAACCCTTGCTATGGCAATAAATCCTTGTCAACAAACAAAGTCTACATAAGAATTAGAGTGTTTCCTTGAATGGACAACATTTTACATGCCCCCATAAACAAAATGCCTCAAGGGCAAAGTTTAAGAGTAAACCAAGGCATTTCCCATCACTCCTTACCTGAGAGGCTCTTCGTGAGGATTTCCTGACACACATGGCAAAGGATGTAGTAGACACTGCCTTCTTTTTTACCTCTTCCCTCCTAAACAAACAGAAACCTTTGCTAAGATGTCAGGTGTCAATTCCCAACTCCTCTTCTTATCCTGTATGTAAGTTCTGTAATGAGACCAGGACCCAGGCAGTATTTCCCATCTTTCAAAGTTTCGAGGTCCAGTGAAATCCTGTTACAAGTCACTAGATCAGCCCAGGAGCTGGAAGACTGAAATTCCTGGTCCTCTGACAAGTGGGAAGGGCAGGATGGGATTGGGCAGAGCCTCCTTGACCATCACTTGCCCCAAGAGGCTCTGGAGGCTGCTTCATGTTATAAGTCAAAGGCCCTTCCAGCCCAGTCGCATAAGAGCAGCGAAAGGCTTTTTCCATTGAAAGAAAAGATGGGCTCAGGAGCAGCAGGTTTGAGGCCATTCAGCTTCGGTCAGCTTTGCGGCTTCAGGACATCCTGGCCACTGGTCACCTTCACAGCTGGGCCTTTATACCTTTTCACCTCTCTCTCCCTCCCATTTTTCTCCCAGTACCATGGGCTGTGGCTTCTGCTAGTTTCAATGATTTCAGTGTTTCAGTAGCTCCTCGCCCCGCTCAGAGGAGGCAGGTTTGCAGGGTGTGAGGGACAAACCCATAGTGCTGCTTAGGTGTCCTTCAACAGAAACAGTCCTGAGGTGACAAGCTGTCCTGACTGATCCTGACACCAAGACAGAGAGAAACTCAGTGAAAGGGTCATTGGCTTCTGCAAGTGTCAGCACTCTCAGGGTCATGTCCTGGGGTCATGCCCCATTGCAGGAAAAATGAACTGGCTCTGAACCACTACACAGGCCCCGGAAGCCTCAGGAGGATTCTGTCTTAGTCTAACTCAGCACTGGGGAAATCCTCATGGGGTGGGAGCAGTGATATTCCTGGGATCTTTATTCAAAAATCTCAGAGCAGTTGATACAGTCTTGGGAGGTGGGAAAAGAGAAAGCTTGGGACCACAGGGTGGCAAAAGAAGGAGCCTCTTATCACTCACTCTCTCTGGGGTCTTGTTCAGGTTTTTTTTTTTTAATGCAACTTGGGCTCCAGGCAGGCACTTATTGCTAAAGTTGTATTTCTCTGTTTTAATTTATGATATCTAAGTCAAATCTGGAGTCTTGAGCTCATTTTGATAATTCGTCTTTAGTCTGTGCAGACAAGAGTCCGCTCACAGCCATAATGAGAGCAGAGGAAATAAATTCCCTAGCCTAGACCAGGGCTGGCTCTCTTGCTCCTCAAACTAAGAGTACCACACTTGGGGAGCTCTCCTAGGGCAGCACAGGCGGTGAGTCCAGTCTGGGGCCCTGGGAGGGGGACAGAGGTGGGTGCCAGGCAGTGTGGCTTCTGTGGCTTCACCTTCTCCTCCGGGAAGTGCATCTCGAAGGCCTCCACATTCGGATCCTGACGCTAACCAGAAGTTCCCACCCTTCTGTGTCCACTGTCTGGACCCAAGTCCCCATATGCCTCCTCTGCCCTCCTATCCCATCATAAGCACTATGATAAGGCTTAGGTATATACCCTGGATCTCGCCCTCTATGGCCTTAGGCTTCCCCTAATTCTATTGGGACCTGCCAGCCTGCTGAGTCTGAGGTCCAGGTGGGGCTGGGTGGGCTGGGACTGTCACAAAAGGCTCCTGAAGCCAGCTCTTTCCTGCTCCCCGCCAGCTTGTGGTAGGGCTGCCCGGGACCTCGCGCCTCCCCCGGGTGCCCCTCTCTGAGCATCCCTGCTGCCCCCTCCCCTAGCTCTTGAGGCGCCTTCTCTTGATGCACAGGTGCAACTGGGCACCTCACCACACTGAACCCGAAGTCGGTTCTCAGCTAGATTATACACCTGAACCTGAAATGCACAACCTTAAAACCACTAGAACTAATAACTTGTTGTCATCTAATCCATTCCAACTCATAGGGACCATAAAGGGCAGAGTAGAACTGCCCTATAGGGTTTCCAAGGAGCGCCCGGTGGACTTGAACTGCCAACCTTTTAGTTAGCAGCTGTAGCTTTTAACCACTACTCCACCAGGTTTCTTAAAACTGCTAGAGAGGTGTGAAATGAAAAAAGAAAAAAAAAGGAAAATAAAAAAAATTTAAGAAAAAGAACAATTACAGAATACGTAAAAGAAAAAAATAACAAAACAAAAAAACAACTACAAGAAAATCACATAATATGAGACTGTAACCTCACATTATGGACTCAAGGAGGCTGGGTTGTATCTTTCTTTGCAAATAAGTCTTAGATAAGGGAATTGGTACCAGGAGTAGATACACACTCTCACTTCAGGAAAATGGAAAATCTGGGATTAATTGACCTGGATCAGGTGGAAAACAGTGATAACCACATAATATTTAAAGATGAAATCCTAACAGCCTAAAACATGCAGTGGAAATTTTTCTAAGTAAAGTAGCATCAGAAGAGGCCTTTAATCACTACAGAGAATGGGTCAGTAGTTCGAGATCTCCCTACAAAGATGGAATCAACTCGATGGCCAACTGGTTTTGGGTTTGGTAGATCACTTTTAGGCAGGTTCCAGCAAACATGCAAAAAACAGATCATTTCAACCTTGTACACAGTCAATAAAGAAGAGAAAGCTATGAGATGCTCCCCAGCTTGTTCCCTAAGGCGACTTTAATATTGATACCAAATTAGAAAAGGAAGGTATAAGAAGAGTTACAGGACAAGCACACTAAGCAACTGAGATGCAAAAATCTACATAAAATGCTGGCAAAGAAATCCAGCAAAGTATAAAGCACGTAATATGCGAGCATCAAGGGGGTTTAGTGTCAGCATACAAGCTTGAGTGAACGTTAAAGATTTAATAATTTAATTCACCACATGTGTAGGTTAAAGAAGAAAAGACATAGGTTCACCTCAAGAGACGGTGAAAAAGCAGTGATAAAATCCAAACACACTGAGACATAAGAACTCTGAGCAAACATGGAACAGAAAAGGAGTTCCCGAATATGGAAAACTACAACTCGCATGATAATTCCTGGTGAAATGTGTGACATTCTCTTTAAAATTAATTAGAAATAAAATAAGGATGCTTTCTCTCATTATTTCTATTAAATATTTAACACTGGAGTACAAAAAGAAAAACATATAACTCTTATTATTCATAGATTATAGGAATGTCTCCACAGAAAAATTTAAAAACCATAGAAAATATTAGAATTAATATTAGTTAATCATAAATACAAAGTAAAAAATAAAGTGAACGTCTATGCAGCAGCATCAAGGCAACTCTGTCATAGCTCTCAGTGAAAGCAGAGGACACTGACAGGGAAACAGCGGGATCCAGGTGGGCTAGACCACGGAGGGGAGAGCACTATTTTACACTGGGCTGGATTTATAAGCTCAGGTATGTGTGTTAGTTACCTAGTGCTGCCGTAAGAAAAAAAAAAAAAAAACACAATTGGGTGGCTTTAAAGAACAGAAATTTATTTTCTCACAGTTCAGGAGGCTACCTGTCTGAATTCAGGGCATGGCTCACGTCTACTTCAGCTTCTAAAAGCTTCCAGCCACCCTTTGTGTTCCTGGTCTTGTAGATGCATCTGCTCCGTTGTCTGTCTTCCTCTGCCACTGAGTGTGTTTGTGTCTATTCTGCTCTTTGTATAACTCAGAAGGGACTAGGTTTAGGACGCAACCTACACTAGTATGGCCTCATTAATATAATTTTAAAATCCCCTATATCCAAATCAGGTCACATTTACTGGTACAGTGGTTAGGATTTCAACATACCTTTTGGGGTTACACAATTCAGTCCATAATAGTGCCCTCACCAGATACTCTGGACTGAGAATACTAGCATGAGCAGTTGAGAGTGGTTCTATTTTTTTTTCTGCATTAGTTGTTTGTAACTTGTCTCAATGGTCACTCATATGAACTTTGGAGCAACTTATTATGAAGACCCTGACCAACCTTTTGTACCCATGTCCATTGTGTGGAAAAACACACAGACTCCCATCACTGAAGCCTTGGGAAATTCATTGGTAAGTGTGGGGAATGGAGTTGGGACCAGAATTGTTTCGTGGCCTTGATAACATGGCATAGCTGTTAGATACCCACATGGAGATGTCAGGTAATAATACTAACAGCTAACACTTACTGAGTACATGCAGTGGTGCCAGGATTCTTGTAAGGGCTTCTCCTTTCCTAAGATATTTGTTCTGCATGATAGCCCTATGAGGAATGTATCATTATAATGCACATTTGATACATGAAGAGGCCGATACAGAGATTTAAGCTGATATTTGAGTATAAGTCTGGACCCGGGAGGAGTTGAAATGGCTGGAGGTGTAAATCTCACATCCTCAGCTACAGACCGATGGCTGTGGACTCACTGAGGCATCTCAGAGAGAGGGTGTCAACACAGAGAGAGGACTAAACACCGAGCCCTAGGGCACCCTGACGCCTACAAGCTGGCCAGGTGAACCACAGCCAACAAAGCTCTCTGAAGGCCAGTGTGGTTCCTGGAAGGTGGTCTGTCCTTTCTCTAGGCCGAATTTCACCACTGCCCCTCCCACCTGCACTGGCTTGTCCCCTTCCTAATGGCAGGGACAGTGTGTAACTTTCACCACTGCCCAAGATCCCAAGGTTACAATAACATTGGTATGGAAAGCAGAATGATGGAGTCAGGAAGCCTGGTGGTCACATGCAACCAGTTGGAAACAGAAAAGAGCAAATAAAGAAGGGGAGAAGACTGTGAGCCAGAGGGGTAGGAGAAATGAATATTTCCTGAGTGCTAAGTAAGGTTGGGCATCTGCTAGTGGCATGTAGTTCCTCATTTAAACTTCAGAGGGACACAATTAGTGGAATAGACATTGCTATCCACTTTCATCATGCAAACATTTTATTATCTTTAATTTTAACAGTAACTTCTTACAAAAACAAATGAGAAAATAGAAAAGAGTACAATAAAAGAATAAAAAAAGAAAACATCTCATCAATTCAGTACTATCATTTTGCCTCAGCAGCTACACATTTTTGTTGTTGATGTAAATATAACACACAACCTTTGCCAAGTGAACGAGTTGTACAGGTGTACACATTATTGACAGGAATTACATTAATCGGCTGTGCAACCCTACCCTTAATCTGTGTGATTTTTCCATAATTGTAAACAGAAACTCAGTTTCCATATGCAATAAAAAAAAAAAAAATACAATAACACCCCTTTATTCCCTCCCTCCTGTCCCTGGGAACCCCTATGAACTTTCATCTCTATACATTTGCCTGTTTTTGTAAAAGGCATGCTTTTTAATTTGAAAGTTCATGACAAGCTACAAGGGTGAATTCATGTGGAAGCAGAAGTTATTTGCAATACATACATCCTACTACAAACTTGGTTCTAAAATATGCAAAGGATGATTCATAAAGAAAAAAAAATTCAATAGAAAGACAAGTAAATACTTGAACGCTCTCTAAAGGATTTCTGTATGGCCAACATCCATATGGAAAGGGACTACATCAGTTATCAGAGGAATTCTAATAAAAGCTCACAATGTGATCCTAATCCTGCACACCAGAATGGCTAAAATAAAAAAAAAAAAATGGAAATACCAACTATTTGGTAGAACATGGAGCAACTGGAATTCTAATCTACTGCTAGTGAAAGTGCAATTTGGTACGACCACTTTAAAAATGCTTTGGCCATATCTACTAAAGCTGTGAACATCCGTATATCCTATGACCCAGCAATTCTACTTCTAGATACATACCCAATAGAAATGGGTACATATGTTCACCAAAACACATAAGTCTAACCATCTGCTAAGGAATGAACACCCTCCTTCTGAATGCCTAACTTTTGTTTTTAATTGTTCTTTAGATGAAGGTTTACAGAGCAAAGTAGCTTCTCATTAAACAGTTAGGACATATATTGTTTTATGACATTGGTTACCAACTCTAAGACATGTCAACACTCTCTCTTCTTGACCTTGGGTCCCCTATTACCAGCTTTCCTGTCCTCTCCTGCCTTCTAGTCCTTGTTCCTGGGCAGGTATGCCCCTGGAGTCTCATTTTGTTTTATGGGACTGTCTAATCTTTGGTTAAGGGTGAACCTCAGGAGTGACTTCATTATTGAGCTAAAAGGATGTCTGGGGGTCATATTCTCAGGGTTTCTCCAGTCTCTGTCAACCTAGAATTCTGGGTTTTTTTTTTTTTTGAATTAGGATTTTGTTCTATATTTTTCTCCAGTTCTGTCCTGAATGCCTCACTTAAAAAGCACTATTCTCGTCTGTTCTAAGGTGATGGCCATATATAATGATAAGCTTATAAAGAAAAGTCTAGAGCTTTCTGTGAAATGCGGCAGCAAATCTGTAGAGGCTCATGTTCTTATAGCTTCTGTTCCCTCTGGAGCTACTGCTTCTGTCTGTCCTTCTGCTGGGTGCACCACATGGAACCAGTTATAAAATTCAACCTCATCTTATAAATTCACAGGAGTCCTACTCACACAAAATTTTTATTGGCTATGAGAACAGGTGTGTAGATAAGGTATACAAGGGATTTCTATTGTAGCAAAGCAAAACCTTAAAATGAAATGGCTGGGAATGGCGGGCCTCCTTCTGTAAAAATGCTTTTCTACATGGAATATGGGAAAATGCAGTTAAGATATGGCTTATGCAGAAAGGCAAAACGGAGTGCTTGCAGCAATTTGGTAATCATTTAGATCACCTTAAAAATATTTTCATCCTTTTTCTCATAGCTTACAGGAAATGAAATTCCAAAAGGATCGCATATTTAAAAGTAAAATACGTCACCATACAAATTTCAGAAGAAACTATGAGAGGTTTTGTTTTGCTTTTTGTTGGTAAAAGAGAAAGATTTTCTAAAAATCCCAAAGCTGTGAAGGCTCAAACTGGTAAGATACAGATATAGATGTTTGGCATATGAAAAACTATATGAAGAAAGCAAAAATACAGGCAAAAATCTGAAGAAAAATTCATAGGCTAAGGATTTGGAAGATAAAGAAATGGTCAATAATCACATGATAAGAAGCTCAACCTCATTAGTCATTAGGGAAATGCGAATCAAAACCAAAACACACTATTATTTCAAAACCACTGAGATGGCTCAAATCAATAGGATGGACAACACAAGTGGTGAGGATGTGGAGAAACTGGAACCCTCATACATTGCTGGTGGACATGTGACACGATCCAATCGCTTTGGAAAACAGTTAGGTGCTTCCTCAGAAAGTTAAACATAGAGTTAGCATGCAACATAGCAATCCCACTCCTAGGTATGCATCCAGGACAACTGAAGCATGTTCACATAATAACTTACAAAAGAATTTTCATAGTAGAATTATTTATAAATAGCGAAAATGTGGAGAGAATCCAAAAGTCATGAACTGATAAACTGTGGTATACTCATAAAATGGAATATTACTCAGCCATTAAAAGGCATCAGGTACTAATACACGGCAGTATATGGACAAACCTTGAGAACGTTATGCTAAGTGAAAGAAGCCAAACAGAAATGACTGCGTGGTACATGATTCCATTTACATGAAATATCCAGAACAGACAAACCAACACAGACAGGAAGTAGATTAGCAGTTGCTATGTCTTGGAGGAAAGGAGTAATGAGATGACTACTAATATGTAGGGCGTTTATTTACAGGGTACTGAAAATATCCTGAAGCTAGACAGTGGTGATTGTTGCACAACTCTGTCCATATACAAGCAACCACAGAATTGTGCACATTATAAAAGGCAATGTTATGGCCGGTGAATTATATCTCAATAGAAATATTTGTGACTCCCGAAAGACTAACATTTCAGTTAAATATATAGAACCCATAAATCAGTAGGCGAAAAGAACCCATTTTACCATATCTCTCTCCAGCCAAAGTGAAGGGGGTACATTCTATTAATACATCTTATTTTTTTATCTCTTCATTAACAAGTTCTGTTCTCATTATACATAACTAGTCTCCATTTCTAATCATACATAACTAGTCTCCATTTCCTTATGTCAGTTTTCACTATAGTAACTACATAAACAGAGCACTTCCATGGTTTTTATAAAAACCCACCCACTCATTCAATCAGACATATCATTTTTGGAAGCTTCTTAGGTGCCAGGAACTAGGACACTCTGACCAACACAGCAGACAAGGTCCTGCCTGCATGGGCCTTCTATTTTTGTGGAGCACTCAGATGATAAACCAGCCAAACAGTATGTAATGTTACCTAACATCAGGAGGGAGGCGTATAATTTTGGAGGTGTCCCAAGCTGTGTCTCTCTCATGAAGAGTTCCCTCTTGCCTCTGAACCCAGTGGAAAGTAAACACTTTGAAGGAACTGTGAGGTCAGTAAGTGTGAAAAAAGACATTTCATTTCAGTTTCATTTTGTTGGTTTTACCTGCTATGCTGTCAACATTTTTTTAAACACTATCCTGCAGCTGACATCAACCAACCCCCCAAAAAACAAAAACAAAACCCGATGCCATGCAGTCGATTCCGACTCACAGCGACCCTGTAGGACACAGTAGGGTCTCCAAGGAGTTCCTCATCTTAGGACACAAATAATTCCTGCTTATGAGAATCTGAAAGTTGTTCACTGTGGATGTGTGAGGGACTCAGTAACACTTGCAGAGATTCCATGTGGGTGTGGTGCTCAAGTGTGAGCATCGGGGGGAATGGACTCCATGGCACTTTGCATCCTTCTGGAGATTATGACACAACAAACATTCCCTCTTCATTGTCCTGCATCTTGTAAGAGAACAGAGGGAATTGTTAGGCAGAACCATTTGAAAATGCATGGCAAGAAATTTTATTGAAACATTAAATTCAAAATAAAATCTTCCTACATTTTTCAACCTTCCCTACCTCTTTTCAAGAGGTAACTGGACTCACAGAGTTAAAGCCCTGAAACTTTGAGACTCTGAAGAGTCTGTTGTAAGAGTCTCAGCTCATTGCAGTAATCACACTGAGTGAACTGGAAACCAAGGGAAGAGTGGGAGTCAGACAGCAGAGACCTACACATTGGGAAGGGGTGAGGCCTGCTTCTTGATAATGCCCTGGGCTAGGTGGCAGCACCTCAAAGGGTAATGCAGGCACACAAGTAGACAAACCACGTTATGGTGTTCCCAGCCCTGCCAAGGTTCTCATGCTCCATCTGGGAATGGAAGCAGCAGAGACAATGCTTCTAGAGAGATCACCCACATAGGCTGAGGCGATGGGTGTGTTAAAGATCTCCAAACCTTGGTCCTTCTTTAGACCCCGGGGTACCTAGAAAATAAACCAACACCAAATATACCCCTGCAAAGAAGTAAGGTTAAAATTTTACCCCAATTTTGTAAGCCGAGAGCTCTGAGTTGGAATTCAGTTTATTTAAAGAAATATCAAGTTTTCTTGCACACATGAATTTGTGCAGATTCACAGTTACGGTTCATATTATTCATTCATCCATGAAGCCACCAAAGATTTACTATACAATAGCTACATGTGAGACCCTATGGCAGTTGCTCTTGATGATGAAATGACTCAGAGAATTTCCCTCAATGCCTGGTGAGAGAAACAGCCAAGTTAACAGTTGTATCAGTCATGTATTGCTGTGTAACAAATGACCCCAAATTTTCGTGTCTTAAAAGAGCAACAATTTACCAGCTCACAATTTTTCAAGTTGTCAGTTTGGAGCTCTTCTGATCTGGGCCAGCCTCAGTGGCTCACAACACGGCTTCCTCATGTGTCTACAATTTGCTTCCAGGTAGCTGGGAGCCAGTTCATAACATCAAGTCAGTGAAACCGCTAGATCCTCCCTCCAATGGTCTTCCATCATCTAGCAGGCTGGCCTGAGGATGTTCCCATGAGTTCTCAGGGTTTAAGAGCAACAAAAGGGAAGTCTCAATGTAAAGTCTTTCAACTCTCTCATTTTATCAGGTTTCCTACCATCCCAATGTCCAAAACAATAATAACCTCAGCCCCAACTAAGGGGTGGAGAAAGACTCCTACTGCTAATGAAAGGCGCTCCAGAGTCTCATAGAAGGCACGGGCACAGAGAGAGGATGAATGTGTAGACATTTCTTACATCAACCACAACAGGTAAATGCAATTGTGTTTTATACTGTGGTAAAGGGTTTTGCAGGTACAATGGAGTAGGGAGCAAGAAGTGAACAAATCTACCAGGAGGATATTTAGGGAAGAGCACAACCAGGAACTGATGCCTGAACCAAGTTGGGAATGTGATTGGATAGTTAAGGGGTGACAAAAGGCCCGGGTCCAGGAAGCCCCATGTCTTCTCCAGAGAGAAGTCTGAGGAGACAGGCTGAAGCCACTGAAGCATTTGGTACATTTGTGAACAGATGCAGATCATCTTTAGTTGTACTGTTTTCCAACCACTTGTCCCTGTTTATAGTTTGGAGTCACACAAAAGTAGCCCCTAGCATTTCCCTGTTGAAACTTTTATTTTCCTCTGAGAAGTCATCACCATCCCAACGTACTTAATTGCTTCCGCAAATGCTCTCCCCATTTACCAGCTCCTTTTCTAAATGGGCTCCAGAGTGAAAGCAGAGCCTGGAAGATGCAGAGGTCATGGACTTTCCCCAAGTCAACTCCTAAACTTCCCATTCGGGCTGACCACAAATTCCTGAGTCTTAGCATTTTATGGTGAGCTCATAAGCCCAATCTGTTCCAATGGGGTCAGTTCTCTGAACCACCTTGCTTCACCAGAGAGTAGGCCATCAGATGGGAGGGGAGAGAAAATCTTCTAGGCGCAGGAAAGAGCCTATGTGAAGCCTCAGAGGGTAAGAAGACCTGAGAGGCATTCAGAGTGGACATTGTATGACCAGGGCTGGAGAGACATGATTCCAAGAGAGTCAAATGAGAAGTTTTGGAGAAAGTAACTCCCGGTCACACTGTAACGATTCCCTGTACTCTCTCTCAGCACCAAGAGATAGTAATGCCATGGAGTGCAGGGAAAAACTGCAATTCATTTTTAATATCTAAGCCCCCTTTTCCCAGTCTGGGACTGGCAGTATTCAAGCTCCTGCTAGAACAGCTTCATATTTTTCTTTTTGCTGTGTTCCTATTTAAAGCGGGCCCATGGAACTGAGCAATGTCAGCAATGATGTCACACTGGGATTTGGAAGCCATGGTGCTCTTGCAGATCTCACCTACTCTTAGGAGAGGGTGTCGATCTCAGGTCCTGTGGGAGAGCACCTTGAACGACTGTATCACGGAAATTCCGGACTAAACCAGAGTCACCAAGTCATCAAAATGTCATGCATCATCAAGAACTTGGAAAAGGGGTAGAGATCCTTCAGAACATCATTATGATTGGACATCTTCACCCAGACAGGATGAAACAGTGACACACAAGGAAGAGACCTTTCTCTAAGACTCTAGATAAGGGTGAGAGGAAAAATTTCCCAGACTGTTGTGTGTTATGGAACAAAGGGTCTGGTTTCCACCAGAAAAGAGAGCCATGATAGGAAAAGATGAAGGAATTGGGAATGGATAAGGTCATAGGGAGGAGTGTCCTGAGAAAGCATTTCCTGTCATTTGTTAGACAATTAACCAAAGTCTTACATCAACAAGAAATGTAGGAATAAGTGAGGGATCAAGCTACAGAATTCATTGGGAGTTCGAGAGCTTTCCAGGCACTCTGTTGTTTAGGATCTGTACCTGGTGGAAAGGAAGGAAGCCAGTAGACAACTGGGGCAGAGAGTGTAGGATAGGAGAAAGGGTGGTTAGAGAAAAGCGTACTTAATTATTATATTTTCTAATGACATGATATTAATGCAGTATGTGAAGAATTAAGAAAATGTCTCAGGAGGTTCTAGGACTGGGAGGTTGAAGGAGCCGAGAGCCCATATCATTAAGGGCAGAAGAATGGCTTGCAGATTCCTCTCCTAGATCCAGGAACTCCCCTTCTCCTCCTATGTCTTCTCCCCACATCTCCTCAAGGACCTAAAAAACCCTCACATCAAAGGTAGCTATAGGATAGAATTTTTTCTACATTCCTACTTTTCTTAACCTGAATTTTGTCTAGGATCTCTAATGTGCCACTCCTTTCAGGGCAGTTTTGTTGCCCTCCCCACTACCATTATCTTTGATGCCCCCCACCACTACTCCAGTGCTGCCCTCCACTGGCCCTATTTCCTTTTGCTTCCTAGTTTTCTGAATGGCCTCTAAAACCCTCTTGAGAGATCCCCTGCTGCAACTTCTTTCTGTCACTGAGTTTGCACTCCCTTCCCAAGCTGCTTCCATCTCTTTCTTCCTTAACTCGCCAATCCTACCTTCATACTCAGAAAAATACAGACCCTTATGTTGACATATACAACCCACCCACACACACAGTTGATGTGGTTGTGTCTTGGCTACTGAGATTTGTACCATCGGACTCTCAAATATGGACATCTCTTTCGGCCTCACACTGAAAGAGTATTTCTCATAATGACATGGTGAGAGCTTTCTGTTCAGGGAAAGGCAATCTTAAAGGAGAAGTTTTAAATTATACATAAATATACAAATTTTGCTCTCACTTTAAGTGTAATTCCTTGTATAAAGAGGTCTTCCTTTAAGGGCCACATAAACCAGAGACTCCATCAGCCTTAGACCAGAAGAACTGGATGCTGCCTAGCTACCGTCAATGATGACCCTGACAGAGACCACTTGCTAGTTATATAAATGATGGTACCCTCAAATACAGCCCTTATACTGAAAGAAAAGACCAATATGAATGTCAGAGATACTCTGAATCTTGCTCTTGAACGTAAAGTAGCAAAAGCAAATGAAAGAAATGATGAAGTAGTAGAGCTGAGAGATTTCAAAGGATGGCTTGAGAAGACAAAGTATGATAATGACATGTGCAAAGACCTGGAGTTAGAAAAACAAAAGGGAAGAACATGCTCGCCATCTCTCAAGCTAAAAGAAATGAAGAAAAAAATCAAGCCTCGAGTTGCAAAAGTGAAGGATTGTACAGGCCAAATATTGAACAACACAGGATGCATCAAAATAAGATGGAAAGAATACACAGAGTCACTATACAAAAAAAAAAAAAAAAGGGTTGATGTTCAACCATTTCTGGAGGTAGCATGTGATCAAGAAATGTTAGTATTGAAGGAGGAAGTCCAAGCTGCACTGAAGGCACTGGCAAAAAACAAGGCTCCAAGAATTGACAGGATACCAACTGAGATGTTTCAACAAACACATGCAGCCCTAGAGGTGCTCAATCAACTATGCTGAAAAATTTAGCCATCCAACTGGAAGAGATCCATGTTTGTGCCCATTCCAATGAAAGTAATTCAACAAAATTCAGAAACTATCGAACAATATCATTAACATCAAAAGCCAGTAAAATTTTGCTGAGGATCATTAAAAAGAAGTTGCAACAGTACTTTGACAGGGAACTGCCAGAAATTCAAGTCAGATTCAGAAGAGGATATGGAATGAGGAATATCATTGCTGATGTCTGATGGATCTGGGCTGAAAGCAGAGAATACCAGAAAGATGTTTCCATACGTTTTATTGACTATGAAAAGGCATTATACTGCGTGAATCATAACAAATTATGGATAACACTTCAAAGAACGGAACTTCTAGAACCTTTAATTTCGCTCATGTAAAACCTGTATATAGGCCAAGACACAGTTTTTCGGACAGAGCAAGGGAATACCGTGTAGTTTAAAATCAGGAATAGTTTGTGTCGGGTTGTATCTTTTCATCACATTTTTCCAATCTGTATGCTGAGCAAAAAAAAAAAAAAAAAAAAAAAATCCAAAAAGCTGCACTATATGAAGAAGAACATGGCATAAGGTTTAGAGGAATATTCATTAACAACCTACGATACGCAGAAAACACAAACATGCTGAAAATGAAGAGGACTTGAAGCATTTACTGATGAAGATCAAAGTCTAAAGCCTTCAGTATGGGTTGCACCTCAACATAAAGAAAACAAAAGTCTTCACAACTGGACCAATAAGCAACATCATGACAAACAGAGAAAAGATTGAAGTTATCAAGGATCTCATTTTATTTGGTTCCACAGTCAATGCTCCTGGAAGCAGCAATCAAGGAATTTAATGATGTATTGCAAATCTGCTGCAAAAGAACTCTTTAAGGTGATGACAAGCACAGGTGTCACTCTGAAGGCTAAGGTGTGCCTGACACAAGCCATGACATTTTCAATCGCCTCATATGCATGTGAAAGCTGGACAATGAATGAGGGAAACCGAAGAAGAAATGCTGCCTTTGAATTATGGTGTTGATGAACAATATTGAGTATACCACAGACTGCCAGAAGAACAAACAAATCTGCCTTGGATGAAGTACAGCCAGAATATTCCTTAGAAGCATGGATGGCAAGTGTTTGTCTCACGTACTTTGGACATGTTATCAGGGGAGACCAGGCTTGATAAAGGAGAAAGTGAAAAACAGGAAGACCCTCAGTGAGATGGATTGACACAGTGGCTGCAACAATGGGCTCTAGCATAATAACAAGTGTGAGGATGGCACAAGACTGGCCAGTGTTTTGTTCTGCTGTATATAGGGTCACTATAAATTAGAACTGACCTGATGACACCTAACAACAACAATACCCTGTTCGGCTCACTGCCTGTCTCTTAGTTTGCTGTACTGTGGTGGTTTGGATGTTGCTATGATGCTGGAAGCTAGGCCACCAGTATTTTAAATACCAACAGGGTTATCCATGGTGGACAGGTTTCAGTGGAGCTTCCAGACTAACACACACTAGGAAGAAGGACCTGGAGATTTACTTCTGAAAATTAGCCAATTAAACCCTTACAGATCACAAGAGAATACTGTCCAATTCACTTGCTTTGGATATGTCAGCAGGAGGGATTAATCAGTCCTAGAGGAGGATATCGTGGTTGGTGAAGAAGAAGGCCAACAAGGCTGTAGGAGACCCTTGGTGACATGGACTGGCACATTAGCCATAATGATGGAATCTAAATTGCTGGCACTTGTGAGGATGACACAGGACCTGGCAACCTTTAGTTCTGTGGTACCTAAGTTCACCATTAGTCGGAGTCACCTCAATGGCAGCTAGCAAAAAATTACTGTTTGAGAGGACAACTGAGACATGAACTTGATACAATATACCAAATATTAAAATGTTCAAAGATCTCATGTTTACTATGAAAGAATATGAATTGAAAATACAACTTTCAAATCGCTAGAAGGAAAAAGAAAGTAAGAGAAATTTCATTATTCCAACAAAAAAAGAAACAGGAAAGGCAGAATAATAATAATAATAATAAACGAACAGAGAATATGAAGTATAATATTGGAATTATGTCTAAATGTATGAGTAGTAGCAAGAAAAAGGGATTAATACCTTAGGAAAAAACATGTACACTCAGCTTAGACTTGCAAACCCAGCCATATCTTATTTATAAAACAAAATTAAAATTAATGACAGAAACTTTTAAATTATGTAAATGAAGAAATTTCTACTGTCTAATGACTACAGGAACAACCCTCTGCCAGATACTGTTGATAGAGAAATGATTAAGAAAAGATTCCTTGCAGTCTGGTGAGAGAAACAGCCCAGTTAATGAATCTATCAGTTATCAATTGCTGTATAACAAATGACCCAAAAATGAAGTGCCTTAAAAGAACAAGCAGTTACTTTGCTCACAGTTTTGCGGGTTGGCAGTTTGGGGTTCTTCTGGTCTGGGGCAGACTCAGCCACTCTCGGCTGGGCTCCCTCATGTACCTGGAATCAGCCACGATGTCAGCTGGCGGGCAGAGGGCCTGAAATCTTCTCAGCGGGATTCTCTCTCTAATGGTCTCTTGTCATTTATTAGGGTGGCCTGGGCTGTTCCCATGGGTTCTCAGTGTTTGAAGAGCAGCAAGAGGGCAAGGAGGAGCCCTGGTGGTGCAGTGGTTAAGGGCTCAGTTGCTAAAGGAAAGGTAATCACTTTTTACCCACCAGCTGCTCTGCGGAAGAAAGACATGACACTCTCCTTCTGTAAAGATGACAGCCTTGGAAATCCTATCGGGCAGTTCTACTCTGTCTTTCAGGGTCACTATGAGTTAGAATATACTTGAGAGTGATAGATATGGTTTTTGGTAAGAGAGCAAGCCACGGTGTGTCTAATTATATCAGGTCTCTGCTTCTATTAGTCTTTGCACTGTCCCAAAGGCCAAAGCAATCATAGATTAGTCCAAATTCAAGGACTGGAGGAAGAATCTTGCTCTTGAGAAAGGGAGCTGTAAGTCATATAATATGTATGGATACATACATATTAGAACATGTGGCCATTTCTGCTATCCATCACAACATGTAAATGCAATCAAGTTTGTCCCTAGTCGTGGCAGAAGCGTTTCTTAAATACAATAGAGTATGGAGCAGGGTGGGAAATTCTACCAGGTGTAGGGTCGGAAAGGCTTCCACCAGGAAGTGATGCTTGACCTAAATTTTGAAATACGAGTGGATGGTTAGGAGATTTTCTTTTTTATATATATTTCCAAGCACTTGTCCACATTCTACCATCTACAGTCACACAAAATGAACCGTCTGCTCCCATGTTGACAACATCTTTCATTTTCCTTCAAATACTCAGGCTCTCCTCTACCTGCCAAACACAACTTCCCAAACCCTGCCTTAAAATGTGTCAACAATTTGCTTGTTCCTTTTCTAATTGCCCTCTGGACAAAAAAGTAGATCAAGCAGAGGACAGTGGACCTTTCCCCGAGGGCTCTCCTAAGCCTCCCAGGCAGTTGGCCATAGGCATCCTGAGTCTCAGTGCTTTTCTGTGATGCTGTAATCCTACCCTTTTTACTATCTCCAAGGCAGAAGGATGTGGACACACCAAGGAGCTTCACAGTAACATTTCCTGGGGTTTAGAGTCAGAAGGTCAAGAGAGAGTAGCCTAGACTGCACTACTGAGTGATGGTACCTCCAGGAAACAGACCGAAAACTCCATTCCTCACTGGATGGCTACGAAGGGTGAGTCCTTTGGGAAAGTCTTCATTCATTTAATCAACAGATATATATTGAGTATCTCCTATGGGTTAGGCACTGTCCCACTTTCCGGGACTGCCAAAAACGAGGCAGACCCCATCTTTGCCCCCAAGTCATTTACAATCCATTTGGAAGACACGAATTGGAAAATGAGCACCTCCTATGACTCAGTGCTATGATGGAGGATTACTAGGTGCTCTGAATACATAAAGCAGGAGCGCAGACTGGGTACCATGGAGGAGCAAGCAGTCACCAGGAAGGGAGAGAACGTCTACTAGTCAGAGGGAACAGCCTGTGTGAAGCCTAAGTGGCAAAGGAGACCTGAGAGGTGTTCAGAGTGGACATTGTGTTTCCAGGGCTGGAGAGATTTGATTCAGGGCCAGAGAAGAGGTTTGGGAGAAACAGTGACTCATTATACTCTTCTATTCCCTCAACTCACAGTTCCCTTACCCTTCAATGATAACTTCTTTAAGGGAACATTTCAATTTATTTTTAATATATAATTTCCCTCCTCCCAGCCTCCTATCCTCTCCCACAACAGTTGCCATATTTTTTCCTAGTGCAGTGTTTGGATTCAAACTTGGCCCTTGGAACTGAGCAATGTCAGCGATGATGTCACACAAGGTTTACTGCAAACCTTGATGCTCACTCAGATCCCAACTGCTCTTTGGAGAGGTTGTCGGTATGAGGTCTCTTGTGGGAGAGTGACTTTGGATACCAAAGTACAAATGGTTCTTCCTTAATCAAGTTCCCCAACTTGTGAGAGTTTGGGACATCATCTCTACGTGGGAGGAGGAGAAACATCTTCCTGGTGACCATCCTTCCTGGTTCATCTTCACCCAGCCAGGATGGAGTGGCAACATGTGAGGAAGAGGCCTTTCTCTAAGGCCCAAGGTAAGGGTGGGAGGAAAATTCAGTCTGTGTGATGGGAGCTGGGCAGCAAGGGGTTTGATTCACCCTGGAAACAAGGACCACAAGGGATCACCGAGGCTTTCACCTGAAAAAACTTCCTGTCAATTAGTAGACAATAAGAATTTGTACTGTGAATAAATAAATGAAGGAATAAATAAGTGAGTGAAGTATAGAATTCTACTCTCATCTGAGGGGCTTTCCATAACAGTAGCAGACAAGTCAGATTTGTGAACTCTCCTGCTTTGTTAGTGGAAAGAACGCAGGTGGGCAACTGGGGCAGTGGGTATAGAACCAGGGAGAAGGGTGGTTACAGAGACTTGTACTTCATTTTTTCATGAGACTGAATTAATGTATCATGTGAATTAAAACAAAAATATCAAATTTATCAGGAGGTTCTGGGAGTGGGTGGTGTGATGGAGCACAGTACGACACGTTCATTCAGAGTTCCCAGTCAATGTAAGCTGCCACAGTCCTCAGCCTGGACTCAGGCAGAATAAGGTCCAGGAAGGCCCTGCCCCTCTAGCTCTAGGGATTTCCCTTCTCCTCCAAGGTCTCCTGACCATCTTTTCCCAAGGAATTAACAATTCTTCTAGGTAAAGACAGCTATAGTATAGATCTTTTTTTTCTCTTGTAAAGTTTTATTTTTTAAATTGTGTTGAAAATATACATAAAACATAACTGAATAATTTCTAATGTATGAGTCAGTGATACTCATTACATTCTTCAAGTCATGTAACCGTTCTCACTATCCTTTTCCAAACTTTTCTACAACAATTAACATAACCTCAATGTCCCAATGGAAAAACTTCCCCTTCCCCCTGCCCACAACTAGCAACGACCAATAATCTTTGCTTTCTATATATTTGCTTATTTCATATAAGTCAGATCGTATAGTATTTGCCCTTTTGTGACTAACTTATTTCATTTAGCATGATGTTTTCAAAGTCTAGCAGGAAAGAATTTTAAAATTCCAACTATAGCTAACCTCAGCTTCTGCTATCATTCTTAGTTATCCATTCTTTCTCCGACTAGAGTGCCCCCCCACTTTGTCTTCTTTGTTGCTGCCCCATTCTGCCCTTCAGTGGCTGAGCCCTGCTTTCTGCCCCCTCCTTGATCTCTGTATCCCTCTAACACACTGCTGGCACTTTCCATCTCTGAATCTTGTCTCTCTCTCGAGCTTTCCCTCCGTCCAACGCACCCGACCTAGCTCCATCTCTTTCTGCATCCTGAACTCTGAAGTCCTTCCCACAGATTCAGAAACATACACAGACCTTTCGGTTGACATAGAGAACCCACCAAGACATACACAGGAGAGGAGGTTGTGTGTTCTCCATCTGAAGTGCTCACATCAAGGTTCTCAGATACGGTCATCTCTTTCTGCCTCACCTCATCTACTAAGGACATGGGCCTCTATTCCAAGAAAAGCAATTTTCATCTTCTACTGTAGCAGGGTTAAGAAGGGTACAAGGAAGAGCTATACATGTCAGAGTCTTACCTAAATATACACATTCTTCTCTTTACGTATAACTTCTCTATAAAAAGCTTTTGAGTAAAAAGAGGATGAAAAGAGGTGACCATTCCTCTGGAGTGTTTACCCTCCAAATTTACTAAGAAAATAACCCTCATAGAAAACTTCAAGTCACACATTTATTATGAAGCTTCAGGGAAATGAGGTTATTTCTAAGTTCCAAAGGAACAAATTCATTGGAATTCAAAAAATGTGGAATTAAAGAAATATGACTTTTTAAAAAATGAAATACAATAAATAGTGCCACTTTACAATGGAGACTTTGTCTTCCACAGCAGTGCCCCCAAAGGACAGTGGGTCTCTGGGGAAGAAGAAAGAAACCATGGGGTCTGCAGAGGTGGAGGATGTGATGATGGAGAGGCCTCCAGGGACCCCTATGACCAAACCTTTGGGCTCACAGGTGACAATAAGGGCCCTGAAAGCTCAAGTAAATTAACTCTCTATTCTCAGAGGTCTCTATCTAAGAGGGAAATGCGCAAGAGTCAACAACATCCCAAGAAAAAAGTCGAAGCTCCAGGCCCAGGAAGATTCCAAAACAACCCCAGAACTCTTTTCTGTCATCTTGCACCGAGCAGACTTCTCATTCCTCCAGCTATGGGGCTGCCCCAGGAAAGCGATGGGTCAGGTGCGCATATTTCACCAAGGTGCGCACGGTCAAGGGGGTGGCGGTCGCCTGGCAGACCAAAACCTCCTTTGCCCCCGTGGGCAAGATGCCCCAGGTCTTTGAGGCTGAGCTCTCTGAGGAGAGCACCATCGGCTCTGCCCCCAGTCTGGCCAACACTGAATCCCTGGTCAGCACCCTGGAGCCCTGGCAGGAGGGGACCCAGACCTGTATTCCCGAGCCCACCGACCAAGGGGAGGAGAATGGGGAGAGACCCAGCGCAGCCACCCTGGAGTGGCTGGTGACCCATGAGCGCGGCTTCCGCTGCGTGGCCTGCTGCCGCGTGTTCGAGTCCCGGGAGGCCCTGGTTGCGCACGCGGAGCATGGTGTGAGCCAGGGCTTCAGCTGCCGGGTCTTCTTTGAAGAGCTGCTGGAGAGGCGGCTGCCACGCTAGGTCCAGCGCAGACCCCGACGCTGACACCAGCTGGCCAGGCATTGCCTGATGGCCGCCAAAAAGAGGGAGGTGAGGGAGAAGAGAGTGGTCTGCAGGTGCCTGGAGGAGCAGCTGGAGAAGCAGAGAGAAGAATTGAAGAGGCTGAGGCACCAGCTGGACAGGCTGCACAGGCAGGCCAGGCTGCAGAAGGCGCAGCACCAAGGCCAGAGGGGGAAGCGCATGAAGGCCTGTTAGCAAACCGGGACTAAGAGGAGCAGGGCCTTTGGGCTGGAAACGTGGGCCCTTCAGGAGTGACCTCCATTCAGGTTCGTTTAACCCAGGCCCCTGGAAGATCATAGCCTCCTTCCCATGTGACCCCAACCCTCCCAACCCAAGTGCACAGAGAACTCCAGCCCTAAGGGGGATCTGGATGGAAGAAGTCCCAGATAGCTGACCGCAGACACCAGGTCCCCTCAGAGGCTCCCCTGGCCCAGGAGAGGACAGGACAGGCCTCATCTGGATGGTGAGATCTTGGGACCCTAAGGATGAGTGCAGCGTAAGTTGGGCAAGGGAAATGGGATTTCAGTGGCACTTGGGAGAATGGGAAGGGCCCTGCTGAGGAGTGATGGTGAAGGGGGTGTCACTGAGTTCTTTGGAGGAGAAGGAATCAGAGAGATGGCAGGCTGTTGGGAAACATGCCTGCAGGTGAGCAGTGGGCATAAAGCCCTAAAACAACAACTCTGGGTCTCTTCCCAGCAGTATAGAGGCAGAGAAAGAGGCAGGGCTTGGTAGGAGGAGAGGAGAGACAGGTGAAGGAAAATGAACTGACCCCAGCCATGTCTTCTGGTCTCCCAGGGTGATCTGGGTTTATGATTGGGATGCATCCTTTTTGCCTCATTGGGGAATGTAAGTGGGAGGTGGTGTAGAAAAATCCCCCTGGGTGTTAACCCTTTCTGGATAAGAGTTGATCCAGCACTTGCAGGATATTTCCTAATAGAGCATGTCCTAGGGTAAGGGGTATAGCTTTGGAACTTTTTCTTCTCCTTTAAATCAAGCTTGTACATTCCGGTTCTTGACATGTCAAACAAACTTGCTAATTTTTTTTTTCTTTTTTCTGTGGTCAAATCTGACCTGACCCGAGGTCAAAGAACTGGATGGAAAAGCCCCTCTGAGGTGAAAGAAGCAAAAGAGAGGACAGGCTTCAAACCCAGGGAGAACAGTGAGAACACAGGTGATCAGAGGTAATCGTAGAAAGGGGCAGATTCAGGCCCAGACTCAACAGTGGACAACAAAGCCCCAGTCTCAGTCACAACATCAAATCCCAAGTCTGGGGAAGCCCTGGACATGACAGGGGTGTGTCCACCTCCCTGGGAGATGAGACCAAAAGTATCACAGGGAACCCTCCAGGGGCAGAGGAAAGGATGGCAGGACGTATAGGATGGGAACCTCCATCCACAGTCTGTCCTGTGTGTATTCCTCAGAGTGACAGAGAAGGCTCCTGCGAGGCAGAGGGTCACAGGCAGAAAAGAACCAAGGTGTTCAGACCAGGTAAATTCTGCAGTCTCCTAAGGATCCAAAACAAAAAATCAGAGATTCTCAGAGGTATCAGGGTGGGAGGGGTTGGCATTCCCAGGTTGGGGAGAGGCTGGCTGGGGAGGTGCTGCTTTCTGAAATCTTTTGATCAACGTCTTTCTTCTTAAAAGCTACCTTCCCAGTTGATGTCCTCTATGATCTAGGCTCAGACCTGAAAGGGGCCTAGAATGCACAAAGGCGGGTTATCCAGTGGGGCTAGGCAGGGAGGAGGTGGAAGCAGCATATCCAGGAAAGAGAATCTTCTAGAGGTGCATTAGTTACCTAGTGAATTGCACATGGCGTCCAGCCTTCTACATTTAGCTGTAGACGTGTACTTGCAGGACGTATTTGAGGGGTAACTCTACTGAGTTCCCAAAATTATTTTTGGTCATTTCCATTTATAGAGACCAGAAGAACTCACTGGCTCCAAGAACAACAAGAAATCCACTGGATCTTATTATTACTCTCTGTGGTGTGCTCTCCTTCCCGTGAGTAAAATCTTTTGTCTGTCATTCTAGAAAATTTTCACCTATTTTAAATATCTAACAAAACATGTTAAAATATACATATATCTATGATGTTTATGAATTTCCAAAGCTCTGAAATTGGTTTTTATTACATTTGCAAGATTATAGATTTGTATGACAAAAAAATTTATGTCAGGGTCCCACCCTCATATGTAATTTGGTCCTGCTCCCCCAAGGTATCCAATGTAAATAGACACACGTGTATCCTTCCCTACACGTCTCTGCAGGGACACATATACACAGTCACAGGTACACAAGTACATCTGCTGGGGTGTTTACTTTTATGGAAGCCTGGTCACACTCTACCTACATTGCTCTCGCCCCTTATTTCACTTGCTATTCTACCTTGATTCTCTATAAGTCATTAGATATGGCACTGACACTATATTTTTTGATCTTTTAACTTACATGAATAATTTAAATAGATGATATCAATTCAGTACACTTTATCTGGACTTCTACATGTTCTTGTCAGAAGCTATCAAGTCAGTTCTGACTCACAGTGGCCCTTTGCACCACAGAACAAAACACCACCCAGTCATGTGCAATCCTAATAATTGTTGCTATATTTGAGCACACTGTTGCAGCCACTGTATCAATCTCATTGAGGGTCTTCCTCTTTTTCACTGGACCTCTGTTTTACCAAGCATGATGTCCTTTTCCAGGGACTGGTCCCTCCCTCTTGATAACATGGCCAAAGCCATCCTTGCTTCCAAGGAATATTCTGGCTTTCTCCCTTTAAGACAGATTTCTTCGTCCATACATAACACTACTAAAATGGAAACATTATCATCCATGCTTTTTAAGTCCACTCTTCCTGCGTGTTCTAGCTCTCCTTCCCCTGTTCTTTCCTGCAAGTGAATCCAAGATAATTCAGGTTAACAATGTGGTAAGTAGTCTCTCTTATCCTTGCTTAAACAAGCACACGGACTTATACGCACTCATAAACATAAACAAGTATCCAAGAATATTCAAACAATTAATATTGTTTAACCCAGATGTGCTCATTTTATATACACTTCTCTGCACCTTGATTTTTTCAGTAATACTTCAATAATACTTCACAGATATTTTTCCCACTCAACTACTACAACTCATTTATTGATGATGTAGCTTTACCATAAGTTATCTATCATTCAACTATCAATGTACAATGTTTGGTCAATACTAATAATAACTATCCTTTGTGTACTACAGGATCTGTTTCTGTGGAATAGACTCCATAGAGTGAGATTTCCAGTTCAAAGTATGTTTTAAAAGTACAGAGCCATGGCCATGTCTTTCCCCTAAAGACTGTCCTAAAGCACCTTTCCAGCCATGTCTCAGGGCATCCATCTCCCCACCATAGCTGGTGTTAATCTTTAAATTGTGCCAGTTTCACTGATAGTTTGATATTTTCTTAACTACTAGTGTTCCTGAAAAACTTGGACTATGTTTATCGGGCATGTGGATTTGCTGTGAACGATCTGTTTGAATTCACTGCTCATTTTTCAAGTGCTTAACTTTTATCCTTCTGTGTAAAATGGAAATTGTTATTAAGCCTTGTCATCTCCATTTCACATGATTTTTCAAATCTATCATTTCTGTATCACATTTTTGCAAGCTTTGTCCTCCAGAACGATCACTTGAGTCAGCACCATTTATTAAATAAATATAGTTTTCTTGAAATACCACCTTTGTATCAATGGTTATTGTGACTTCTTAGCAGATTTTCTTTCATTGGTCGACTTGTCAGTTTCTATGCTATGTAATATCAATTTGTTCTGTTACCTGAAGAGGTAGACACCTGTTAGTATCCTGCTTTTTCATGTTTTTCTTCTCCATACCTTTTAAAGCAGCCGTAGTGTTGCAGTGATTAAGTGCTCCTCTGCTAATCCAAAGAAGGTTTGGCAGGTCGAACCCACCAGGAGGCACTGAGGGGAAAGACCTGTTGTTCTGCTCCCATAATGATCACAGCCTAGAAAACCCTCTGGGGCAGTGAAATGGGATCACTATGAGTCAGAAATGGACTCCAAGTCTCCTAACACCAGCAACATCCTCTGCTATCTACTGTACTATTTGTAGCATATGATTACTGTATACAATTCAAAAACAACTATCTTAATATTCGACTGGAAATACATTCCACTTATATATTAGTTTTAGGGACCTCCATTTGATTGACAAGACTTCTCATTTGAAAATATGGCATATTTTTTGCATATATTCAAGTTTCATTTCATGTACTTTAGTACATTAGTTTTCTTCATACAGGTCCTTTGCTGCTCTGGTCAAAACAATGTTTTCATAAATATTTTACAGTTTTGAACACAGTTTGATCCAGTCAAGTAGTAGGGGAAAGAGAACGGTCTGCCCTTCTCACCCTTGCCAATTTGAGACCCTCATGTCTATACTGCAGAGAAACCATTGATTTTGATGTATTTGTCTTTTATTCAGGTATGCAATTATATCATCATCATTTTAAAAATCTCTTATACTAGTTATTTAAATTTCCTAGTTTATTCCTTCACCTTAAAACTATGTTCAGTGATACCAAAATTTTTGTCTAGTTCCAAATTTATCAGCATGAGTTGAATATTAATTTTCCATTTATCTCACACCTGCTAAGTTTGGGGAGAATCTATTATGCCCCAATAGATAACTACTACTCTGACCTGCTGACCATTATTGGAATCACACACAACTTGTTTCTGACGGTTAAGTACTTCCACCTGGCCTCTGTGGAGCTGGGATCCCATGATTTGCATTGCTACTAGGCAGCCCAGCTCCCACTAACAACCTGAGCCTATAGACGATTGTTGCTGTTAGTTGTCATCAAGTCATTTCTGACTCATGACCACCCCATGTGGGCAGAGTAGAACTATTCAATAGTGTTTTCAAGGCTTTCATCCTTTAGTAGATCGCCAGGACTGTCTCCGAAGGATCCTCTGAGTACGTTCAAAATGCCAAACTTTCAGTTAATAGTCGAGCACTTGACTGTTTGTGGCGCCCAGGGAATCCCTACAAAGTATATATGTTGGTAAGCTCCATGTTGGTGGTGCTGCCTCATGTCCGCATTCCTTACTCTTTTGATGAAATGGGTATCCTTCAGGACCTCCAAGAAATGGCCTTATAGAAGACTAACTCAGACATGCCCACATATTGGAGGCTTTTAATCCCTCTTCCAACATCTGACACAGCAGGTCTGGCATTTCGATTTCCTAGAATGTGGGCCATTGCCTTTTCCAAGCTTCCAAAAGCAATCCCACAGCATATCATATTAAACCCATTTCCAGAACCCTTGCTATGGCAATAAATCCTTGTCAACAAACTCTCCTTGACCCAACTTTATATTAAACTCCCCTTGACTCAGCACCTTCACCACCCACTCCTCAGCACACCCCTGTCTTGCTCACACAAGGCAGCCAGGTCTTGCAGCTCCTTCAGTGTACACTCCCTCCGCCCCTCCAGCCACAACCAGCACTGCCCCCGGTGGCTATGCTGGTATCTGACAACTAAGTATCTGGACAAATGCATGGGACACTATCTCAGGACTCTGCAAAGGAAAGTGTTGAAGGTGGATGGGGGCAGGACGGAACCAGAACATAAAGTATGAACATTCCAGAGGTTGAAATTAAATGAGCCCAAATCTCAGAGCTGCACACCCGTTGTGGACAGAAACAGTGCGAAGAGAAGCCCTCTCTCATATAAATGGGATAGAGGGTCCGTAAAGGAGAGAGACGGGCAGGTGGGCAGGTGGGCAGACACCTGAAACTCTGGCAGAGGAGAATCCTTCTCTCTGACCAGAGTATGGAAGAACCAAATATTGTAGAGAAAGCTCCATTACATTTTCTCTCTGTCTGCTGTTAACTGACACCTAGTCAATTCTGCCTCAAAGGGTGAGACTTTTCAAAAGCAGATCGCCAGGCTTGTCTTCTGAGGTGCTTCTTGACAGGTTCAAACTGCCAGCCTTTTGGCTGGTTGTCCAGTGCTTTGGCCCCGTAGGTAGTACCAGACACTTATGTGCACAACAGAATGAGGAGATTAAAGCCCAAGCATTCCTGCCAGTGGACCAGGAAAGCACTCCTTCAGAACTCAGAGAACAGCAGAGAAATAAAGAGAGGAGACTGTGCAAGAAAGAGATTCTGCAGACTTGCCATGAACTCCTGGTTCACCCCCCAGATGCATATGCATTGCCCTGACCCTAAGAAGCATTATCAAATCCTTTAAGACCCACACTATGGGTTAGAATGCCATCAAGATTCCATACTGAGTGGCGCTCACATAGGTTAGACCTAAATACAGCTTCAAAACCTTCAAAAATTGAACTAACATTTGAACCATAGAATACAGAAGATGGGACAGAACTTGGAGCCTGAACATAACTGGGTCAATTGACTGCTAAAAACAAAAAAAATTCTCCATAAAATTTTTGCAGGACTTGTAGTCACAAAATCATAAGACACAGATTTTAAAACGCTATTCAAATCACTCTCCAAGAAATAACAGGGACACTTTTTAAATAAATGGAAAGATAATAGGTGCTATTTGCAAATGAAAATTTTACATGTTAAAAGTACAATGGTAGAAATCAAAAATTCAGTTGATATTTTCACAATAGCAGAATGGTGATGACAGAGAAAAAAAATAAATACTTGAAACAGATCAGTAGAAAATATCCATTCTGCAAACAGAGAGGAAAATATGGGAAAAAATGGACAGTGCCTCAAGAACTAGACAAAAAGCTTATTTATTGGAAGTCCAGAAGAAGTGGAGAAAATGTGTGGTGTAGAAAATAGTATTTGAAGAAATACTGGCTGAACACTTTCCAAATGTGGTGAAAGACATAAACTTACAGATTCAAGAAGTTCAGCAAACCACAGCATGTTAAAGAATTCTATACTCCAATACCGTATTTGCACAAAAATATTCTGTGGGTTATGGGTTTTTTTGCCAACCCAGTGAGCCTTACCCCACATCCCAAGTATATTTGTAAGTATACTACTCTAATTTTGTTTTTTTTAACAGCAGAATGTAAAAAGAAAAAAACAGTGTACTGTACTTACAGAAATACCCAGGAGGGGAAAAGCAGTTGACAAATATGTTCAAAATATATATATATATATATACATACATAGAACATGTGTTATTTGCATAAAAATACCATACATCATAATCAACTGCAGAGCCTCCTTGACCATCACTTGCCCCAAGAGGCTCTGGAGGCTGCTTCATGTTATAAGTCAAAGGCCCTTCCAGCCCAGGCACATAAGAGCAGGGGAAGACTTTGTCCATTGAAAGAAGAGATGGTCACAGGAGTGGCAGGTTTTAGGGCACTCAACATTGGTCAGCTTTGCGACTTCAGGACATCCTGGCCCATGGTTGCCTGCACAACTGGGCCTTTATACCTCTTCACCTCTCCATCCTTCCCAGTTTTCTCCCAGCACCATGGGCTGTGGCTTCTGCTAGTTTCAATGATTTCAGTATTTCAGTAGCTCCTCACCCCACTCAGGGGAGGCAGTTTTCCAGACTGTGGGACACAAATCCACAGTGCTGTTTAGGTGTCCTTCAGCAGAAACACTTCCGAGAGTACAAGTTGGCATCAGAGATTCTGAGACCCAGGCAGAGAGAAGCCCAGGGGGAGGGTCACTGGCTTCAGGAAGTGTCAGCACTCTCAGGGTCAGGTACCTGGGGTCATGCCCAATTGCAGGAAAAATGAAGTGGGCTCTGAAGCTCAGCATGTTGACCCTCCAGTACACAGGCCCCAGAAGCCTCTGGAGGATTCTGTCTTAGTCTAACCCAGCACTGGGGAAATCCTCACAGGGTGACAGCAGTGATATGCCTGGGGATCTTTATTCTAAAAGTCTCAAAGCAGTTGATACAGTCTTGTGAGGTGGGAGATGAGAAAGCTTGGGACCACCGAGAGAGGGTGGCAAAAGAAGGAAGCCCCTATCACTCCCTCTGTTTAAGTTTTTTTTTTTTTTTTAATTGCAACTTGGGCTCCAGACAGGCCTTTATTGTTAAAGTTGTATTTCTCTGTGTTAATTTATGATCCTTAACTCAAATCTAGAGTTTCAAGGTCATTTTGATAATTCCTCTTTAGTCTGTGGAGACAGGAGTCTGCCTTCAGCCAGTGGTGAGAGAGGAGGAAATAAAGTCCCTAGTCCAGACTGGGGCAGGCTCTGCTGCTCCGCAAACTAGGGGTGCGGTCCCTGGAGAGCCCTTCTGAGGGCAGCACAGGAGGGGAGTCCCGCCTGGAGAAAGGGCGGAGGGGGGTGGGGGATTGTGTGTGTGAGCAGTGTGGCCTCTGTGACTTTGCCTTCTACTTCTGGAAGGCCCTCCACGTGCGGACCCAGAGTCCGAGGGTGACCACAACTCTCCCACCCTTGCTGGGTCATCCTCTGGACCCAAGTCCCCATATGCCTCCTCTGCCCTCCTATCCCAGCATAAGCACAGTGACTGGGCTCAGGGATGTACCCTGGGTCTTGACCTCCATAGCCTCAGGTTTCCCCTAGTTCTGGTGGGACCTGTGAGCCTAGCGGGTCTGAGTTCAGGGCAGGGCTGGGTGGGCTGGGACTCTCGCAAAAGGCTCCTGCGGCCAGCTCCTTCATGCTGCAGGTGAGATTGTGGTGGGGCAGCCTGGGACCTCAAGCTTCCCTTGAGCGCCCCTCTCCACACAGCCCTGCCCAGTCCCCTCCCCCACCAACCACCCAACCACCTCCTCCTGCCTCCTAGTTCTAGAGGAGTGCTCTTTTGATGCCCATTTGCAACTGGCACCCCATGGCCCTCCACAGTCAATACAGCTAATGACCTCAACCTGAAGTGCACAACCTTAAAACTGCTAGATAGGTGGGAAATGAACAAAAAAAAAAAAAAAAAAAAAGGGAGAAACACTTAACAGGAAGAACAATTACAAAAAAAAGTTATATGAGACTGTATTCTCACATCATGGACTCAAAGAGGCTGGGTTGTATTTTTGTTTGCAAAGAAGTCTTAGATAAGGGAATTGGTACCAGGAAAAGATATAGAGTCTGACTTTGGAAAAATGAGGGAAAATCTGGGATAGATTAATTGACGTGGATGAGACTGAAAATAGTGATAACAACATAACATTTAAAGAGGAAATCCTAACAGCCTAGAACATGCAGTGGAACTTTTTCTAAGTAGCACCAGAAAAGACCTTTAATCACTACACAAAATGGGTCAGTAGTTCAAGATCTCCCTAAGAAAATAGGAGGCCGAGACCACTTTCATTCAGATTGCAGCAAACAGGCAAGAAACAGAGCATTTTAATCTTGTGCAAAGTCAGAAAAGAAGAGAAAAAGATGAGATGCTCCTCTACTTCATCCCTAAGGCTAGTTTAATATTGACACCAAATTAGACAAGGATCGTAGAAGAAGAGTTACAGGGCAAGCACACTAAGTAACCGAGATGCAAAAACCTACATAAAATACTGGCAAAGGAAATCCAGCAAAGTATAAACCAGGTAATATGCCATCATCAAGGGGGTTTATCGTCAGCATGCAAGCTTGAGTGAACATTAAAGATTTAATAATTTAATTCACCATATGCATAGATGGAAGAAGAAAAGACATGCTCACCTCAAGAGATGGGAACAAAGCAGTTGATAAAATCCAGTCACACTGAGAGATAAGGACTCTGAGCAATCATGGACCAGAAAAGGAGTTCCCTAAATTGGAAAAACACAACTGGCATGATAGTTCATGGTGAAATGCGGGACATTCTCTTTAAAATTAATTAGCATTAAAATAAGGATGCTTTCCCATTTTGAAGACTGGAGTCTGGCATCTTAAACATTAGCAAGAAGCCATCTAAGATGCATCCATTGGTCTCAACCCACCTGGATCAAAGGAGAATGAAGAACACCAAGGACACAAGGTGATTATGAGCCCAAGAGACAGAAAGGGCGCATGAACCAGCGCCTACATCATCCTGAGACCAGAAGAACTAGACGGTGCCCGACTACAACCAATGACTGCCCTGACAGGGAACACAACAGAGAACCCCTGAGGGAGCAGGAGAACAGTGGGATGCAGACCCCAAATCCTCATAAGACCATGCTTAATGGTCTTACTGAGACTGGAAGGATCCCGGTGGTCATGGCCCCCAGACCTTCCTTTGCCCCAGGACAGGAACCATTCCCGAAGCCAACTGTTCAGACATGGGTTGGACTGGGCAATGGGTTGGAGAGGGATGCTGGTGAGGAGTGAGTTTCTTGGATCAGGTAGACACTTGAGACTGTGTTGGCATCTCCTGCCTGGAGGGCAGATGAGAGGGTGGAGGGGTTTAGAAGCTGGCAAAAAGGACACAAAAAGAGAGAGTGGATGGAGAGAACAGGCTGTCTCATTAGGGGGAGAGTAATTGGGAGTGTATAGGAAGGCGTATATGGGTTTTTGTGTGAGAGACTGACTTGATTTGAAAACTTTCACATAAAGCACAAAAAAATTCTTTAAAAAAATAAGGATGCTTTCTATCATAATTTCTATTAAATATTTAACACTGGAGGTCCAAGCTAGAACAAAATGACAACAAAAAGAAGGAAAAGCTGCAACTGCTATTTTTCATAGATTACAGAAATGCCTCCACAGAAAAATTTACAAACCATTGAAATTAATACTAGTGAATCATGAATATAAACTAAAAAATAAACTGCATTTCTATGCATCAGCATCAAGCCGACTCTGTTGTAGCTCTTAGTGAAAGCAGAGGACACTGATAGGGAAATAGCAGGATTCGGGTGGGCTAGACAAGGAGGGGAGAACACTATTTTACACCAGGCTTCATGGATAACCATGGGTATGTGTTAGTCATCTAGGGCTGCCATAAGAAAAAAATAACACAATTGGGTGGCTTTAAAGAACAGATATTTATTTTCTCACAGTTCGGGAGGCTAGAAGTAGGAATTCAGGGCATGGTTCACGTCTACTTCAGCTTCTAGCAGCTTCCAGCCACGCTTTGTGTTCCTGGCCTTGTAGATTATCTTCCCCTTTGTCTGTCTTCCTCTTTCCCTGTTCGTGTCTGTGTCTATTCTGCTCTTTTTATAACTCAGAAGGGATTAGGTTTAGGATCCACCCTACACTGGTATGGCCTCATTAAAATAATTTTAAAAATCCCCTATTTCCAAATCAGGTCACATTTATAGGTACAGTAGTTAGGATTTCAACATACCTTTGGGGTTACACAATTCAGTCCATATAGTACCCTCACAAGATATTCTGGGCTGAGAGTACAAATATGAGCAGCTGAGAGTTCTATTTTTTTTTCTACATTAGTTGGCTATCACTTGTCTGAGTCCACCCATATAAACTTTGGAGCAACTTATTATGAAGGACCAGGCCAAACATTATTAGCCATGTCCATTATGTGGAAAAACGCACACACTCCCATCACTGAAGCCTTGAGAAATTCATTGATAAGGGTGGAATGGGGTTGGGACCAAGAATTGTTTCATGGTGTTGATAACATGGCATAGCTCTTAGACATCTACATGGAGATGTCAGGTAATAATACTGACAGCTATCACTTACTGGTGACAGGACTCTTGTGAGGGCTTCTCCTTTCTTAAGACACTTGCTCTTCATGATACCCATGTGAGGAATGTATCATTATAAGGCACATTTTACAGATGAAGAACTCGGTACACAGAGTTAGGCTGACATTTGAATAGAAGTCACAAACCAGGAGGAGTTGAAACAGATGGAGGTGTAAATATCGCATCCTCAACTACAGACAGACAGCCACCGACTCACTGAGGCATGAGGCATCCTATACAGAGAGTGTCAATAGACAGAGGGAACTAAGCACTGAGCCTGAGGGCACTCTGACATCTAGAAGCCGGACAGATGAATGGCAGCCAACAAAGCTCTCTGACGTCCAGTGTGGTTCCTGGAGCATGGTCTGTCCTTTCTCTGGGCTGCATTTTACCAGTCCCCCTCCCACCCGCACTGGGTGTCCCCTTCACGATGGCAGGGACAATGTGTACCTTTCACCACTGTGTCCACATGTTGTAGACTATTCCTGGCACGTGGACTCTCTCTAAATATTGATTGAATGAAAAATGAAAATGATGAATGAAATCATAGTTTGCTACTCCCACGTGTCTGTCACTTTGTCCTACTGTGGGGGCTTGTGTGTTGCTGTGATGCTGGAAGTTATGCCAGCGGTATTCAGATAGCAGCAGGGTTACCCATGGAGGACAGGTTTCAGCTGAGCTTCCAGACTAAGAGAGCCTAGGAAGAAGGACCCGGCAGTCTACTTCTGGAAAGCATTAGCCAGTAAAAACCTTATGAATAGCAACGGAACACTGTCTGATATATGGCTGGAAGATGACCCCCCCCCCCCGCAGGTTGGAAGGCACTCAAAAGATGACTGGGGAAGAGCTGACTCTTCAAAGTAGCGTCAACCTTAATGACATGGATGGAGTAAAGCTTTCAGGACCTTCATCTGCTGATATGACACTTCTCAAAATGAGAAGAAACAGCTGCAAACATGCATTAATAATCAGAGCCTGGAATGTAAGACATATGAATCTTGGAAAATTGGAAATCATCAAAAATGAAATGGAACATACAAACATCAATATCCTAGGCATTAGTGAGCTGAAATGGGCTAGTATTGGCCATTTTGAATTAGACAATCATATAGTCTTCTATGCTGGGAACGACAACTCGAGGAGGAATGACGTTGCATTCATCGTCAAAAAGAACATTTCACGCTCTATCATGAAATACAACTCTGTCAATGATAGGATAATATCCATACTCCTACAAGGAGGACCAGTTAATACAACTATTATTCAAATTTACACACCAACCACCAGGGCCAAAGATGAAGATATAGAAGATTTTTTTCAGCTGCTGCAGTCCGAAATTGATCGAACATGCTATCAAGATGCATTGATAATTACTGGCTATTGGAATGCGAAAGTTGGAACCAAAGAAGGATCAGTAGTTGGAAAATACAGCCTTGGTGATAGAAACAATGCCAGAGATCAAATGATGGAATTTTGCAAGACCAACGACTTCTTCATTGCAAATACCTTCTTACACCAACATAAACGGTGACTATACACATGGACCTCACCAGATGGAATGCACAGAAATCAAACTGACTACATCTGTGGAAACAGACAATGGAAAAGCTCAATATCATCAGTCACAAAACGGCCAGCGGCCGACTGTGGAACAGACCATCAATTGCTCATATTCAAGTGCAAGCTGAAATTGAAGAAAATGAGAGCAAGTCCATGAGAGCAAAAATATCCCACCTGAATTTAGAGACCATCTCAAGAATAAATTTGACACATTGAACACTAGTGACCGAAGACCAGACAAGTTTTCAAATGACATCAAGGACATCATCCATGAAGAAAGCAAGAGGTCACTGCAAAGGCAGGAAAGAAAGAAAAGACCAAGATGGATGTCAGAGGAGACTCTGAAACTTGCTCTCGAACGTCGAGCAGCTAAGCAAAAGAAAGAATTGATGAAGTAAAAGAACTGAAGATTTCAAAGGGCCTCTCAAGAAGACAAAGTAAAGTATTACAATGACATGTGCAAAGAGCTCGAGATGGAAAACCAAAAGGGACGAACACGCTTGGTGTTTCTCAATCTAAAAGAACTGAAGAAAAAAATCAAGCCTAGAGTTGTGAAAGTGAAGGATTCCATGGGGAAAATATTAAACGACGTAGGAAGCATCAAAACAAGATGGAAGGAATACACAGAATCATTATACCAAAAAGAATTGGTCAATATTCAAACATTTCAAGAGGTGTCCTATGATCAGGAACCAATGGTACTGAAGGAAGAAGTCCAAGATGCTCTGAAGGCATTGGCGAAAAACAAGACTCCAGGAATTGATAGAATATCAATAGAGATGTTTCAGCAAACAGATGCAGCACTAGAGAACTAGAGATGCTCACTCGTCTATGCCAGGAAATACGGAAGACAGCTTCCTGGCCAACTGACTGGAAGAGATCCATATTTATGCCTGTTCCCAAGAAAGGTGATCCAAACGTATGTGGAAATTATGGAACAATATCATTAATATCACACGCAAGCAGAATTTTGCTGTAGATCTTTCAAAAACGGCTGCAGCAGTGTATCGACAGGGTACTGCCAGAAATTCAAACCGGTTTCAGAAGAGGCCATGGAACCAGGGATATCCTTGCTGATGTCAGATGGATCCTGGCTGAAAGCAGAGAATACCAGAAGGATGTTTACCTGTGTTTTATTGACTATGCAAAGGCATTCGACTGTGTGGATCATAACAAACTATGGATAACACTGGGAAGAATGGGAATTCCAGAACACTTAATTGTGCTCATGAGGAACCTTTACATAGATTAAGAGGCAGTTGTTCAGACAGAACAAGGGGATACTGATTGGTTTAAAGTCAGGAAAGGTGTGCGTCAGGGTCGTATTCTTTCACCATACCTATTTAATCTGTATGCTGAACAAATAATACGAAAAGCTGTACTATATGAAGAAGAACAGGGCATCAGGATTGGAGGAAGACTCATTAACAACCTGCGTTATGCAGATGACACAACCTTGCTTGCTGAAAGTGAAGAGGACGTGAAACACTTACTAATGAAGATCAAAGACCACAGCCTTCAGTATGGATTACACCTCAACATAAAGAAAACAAAAATCCTCACAACTGGACCAATGTGCAACGTCATGAGAAATCGAGAAAAGACTGAAGTTGTCAAGGATTTCATTTTACTTGGATCCACAATCAACAGCCATGGAAGCAGCAGTCAAGAAATCAAAAGACACAATGCATTGGGCAAATCTGCTGCAAAGGACCTCTTCAAAGTGTTGAAGAGCAAAGATGTCACCCTGAAGACTAAGGTGCGCCTGACCCAAGCCATGCTATTTTCAATCACATCATATGCATGTGAAAGCTGGACAATGAATAAGGAAGACCGAAGAGTTGACGCCTTTGAATTGTGGTGTTGGCGAAGAATATTGAATATACCATGCACTGCCAAAAGAACGAACCAATCTGTTTTAGAAAAAGAGTGGCCAGAATGGTCCTTAGAGGCAAAGATGGCGAGACTGCATCTTACATACTTTCGATATGTTGTCAGGAGGGATCAGTCCCTGGAGAACGACATCATGCTTGGCAGACTACAGAGTCAGCGGAAAAGAGGGTGACCCTCGATGAGGGGGATTGACACAGTGGCTGCAACAATGAGCTCAAGCATAACAATGATTGTAAGGATGGCGCAGGATCAGGCAGTGTTTCGTTCTGTTGTGCATAGGGTCCCTATGAGTCAGAACCGACCCGACGGCACCTAACTACGACAACGACAATCTTTGAATACTTTAACGGCCTTTGTGTGTAAGAGGGAGAAAATATGATCTGAGTTGATCCTGAGACTATCTCTTAGTGTTAACGAATGCTGAATAACAATTCAATAAAAAGGTTCAATAGCAAAGATCTATGTTAAAAGATTTAAGTATAGGTTGAAGATTACTAGAAACATGCACATTTAATATTTCAACTATAGTCAAAGTGCTAAAATTATATACTCCTTGCACACAGCAGAATATAATAAAACAATTTGATGTTGTCTGTAAAATAAACAAAACTTTATCATGGAAATATAATATTGAGTGAAAGGAGCAGGATATTATATTTATGTGAATATACATAAATGTGTGTGACACACATATAAAACCCATTGCCGTGGAGTCTATTCTTACTCATGATGTTCCCATGTGTGTTAGGGTAGTCTCCAAATTTTCAATGACTAGAACATACTTCTATAAGTAGGACAAAATTAAAGGGATATATTTAAATAATAAATTAATAGAAATGAAAGAATTAAACCTGCGGAGAGGCTGCCCAGGAACCCAAGACTACAATAACATTGGTATGGAAAGCAGAATGATGGTGTCGGGAAGCCTGGTGGTCACATGCTTCCAGCTCGAAAGAGAAGAGCAAATAAACCAGGGGAGAAGACAGTGAGCCAGAAGAGTGGGAGAAATGAAGCATTTCTCGAGTGCCAACTAAGGCTGAGCCTCTGCTGATGGCATGTAGTCCCTCATTTAAACCTTAGAAGGATGTAATGGGTGGGATAGACCCTGTTATCCACTTTCATCATGCAAACATTTTATTAATTTGAACAGTAGCATGTTATAAAAACAAATTAGAAAATAGAGAAAAGTGTAATAAAAGAATACGCCTCATCCGTTGAGTACTATTATGTTGCCTCAGCAGCTGCTCATCGTTGTTGTTCTAAACATACCACACAACCTTTGGTGACTGAACACCTGACAGTAATTACCATTAATTGGCTGTGCAACCCTGCCCTTAATCAATGTGACTTTTCCACCACTGTTAACCAGAACTCAGTCTCCATATGCAGGAACACCCCTTTATTTCCTCCCTCCTGCCCCCGGTAACCCCTAATAAACTTTTATGTCTACACATTTGCTTGTTTTTGCAAAAGACGGGTTTTTGAATCTGAAAGTTCACGACAAGCCACAAGGGTGAATTCATGTGGTAGCAGAAGTTATTTACAATACATATATTCTACTACTGACTTGGTTCTGAAATACATAAAGAACAACCCAAAAAGGAAAAAGGAAAAAGAAAACAGACAGTTCAATAGAAAAATGAGCAAATACTTGAACACTGTATAAAAGATTTCTATATGGCCAAGAAACATAGGAAAAGTGACAAACCTTCACTGGTTATCAGAGAAATTCTAATAAAAGGCCACAATGTGATACTATCCCCTACAAGCCAGATTGGCTAAAATGGAAAAGATGGAAAATACCAACTATTGGGTATAACGTGGAGTAACTAGAGCTCTAATCTACTGCTAGTGGAAGTGTGATTTGGTACAGCCAGTTTAAAAATGTTTTGTCCGTATCTACAAAAGCTGTGAACATACATATATCCTAGGACCCAGCAATTCTACTTCTAGATACATACCCAGTAGAAATGGGTACATATCTTCACCAAAACACATACACTTCTCAGCATCTGCTAAGGAATGAACACCTTCCCTAGGAATGTCTAACTTTTAAAGCATTATTCTCTGTCTGTTCTAAGGTGATGCCCATATATGATGATAAGTTTACACAGAAAAGTCTAGAGCTTTATGTGAAATTCCACAGCAAATCTCTAGAGGCTCCTGTTCTCATAGCTTCTTTCGCCTCTGCAGCCCCTGCTTCTGTCTGTCCATCTGCTGGGCTGCACCACATGGAACCAGTTATGAAATTCAAGCCCATCTTACACTCGCCAAGGTCCTACTCACACAAAATTTGTATTAGCTTAAAAGAAAAGGTGTGTAGATAAGACACACAAGGGATTTAATTGCAGCAAAACAAACCTTAAAATGAAATGGCTGGGAATGGTGGCCTCCCTTTGTAAAAAGGCGTCTCTGTACGGACTACGGGAAAATGCAGTTAAGATATGGGTCATGGGAAAAGGAGCGTTTGTAGCAATCTGGTAATCACTCAGACCACCTGTAAAAATGTTTTCATCCTTTTTCTCATACCTTAAACAAAACAAAATCCCAGATGGATTGAATATTTAAAATTAAAATATGCAACCATAAAAATTTTAGAAGTTTTTATTTTCTTTTTACTGATAAAAGAGAAAGACACTTTAGAATTCCCAAAATATGAAGGCTAAAACTGTTAAGATCTATAGATCTTTGGCATATCAAAAAGTATATGAAGAGAGTAAAAATACAGGCAAAAAGCTGAAAAAAGGTTTGCAGGCTCAGGATTTGAATAGAGATTTCTCGAAAGCAGATACAGAAACTCTCAACAAGCACAGGAAAAGAAGCGTAACCTCATTAGTCATCAGGGAAATGCAAATCTAAACTAAAGTGCACTATTATTTCAAAACCACTAAGATGGCTAAACTCAACAGGATGGACAAGTGTCGGCGACGATGTGGAGAAGCTGGAATACCGCTGGTGGAAATGTAAAATGATCCAATTGTTTCAGAAAATGGTTTGGCAATTCTGCAGAAAGTTAAACAGAGAATTACCATACAACACAGCAATTGCACTCCTAGGTCTGCACCCCGGAGAATCAAAAGCATGTTCACATACAAACTTACACAGAGTATTCCTAGTAGTGTTATTCGTAACAGCCAAAATGTGGAGAGAACCCAAATGTCATGACCTGATAGACAGGATGTGGTATATTCATAGACTGGAATATTACTCAGCCACAAAAAGGCACCAAGTACTGATACATGCCACAACATGGACGAACCTTGAGAACATTACGCTAAATGAAAGAAGCCAAACACAAATGACCGCATCGTGCATGATTCCATTTACATGAAATGTCCAGAACAAACCAACACAGACAGAAGTAGATTAGTGGTTGCTACGGCTTGGAGGAAAGGAGTAATGAGGATGACTGTTAATACGCCTTTACTAACAAGGGCCTTTATTTACTGGGCACTGAAAATATTCTGAAGCTAGACAGTGGTGACTGTTGTGCCAAGTCTGCCCATATACTAAAAGCCACGGTATTGTGCATATTTTCAAAGGCAGTGTTATGGCAGGTGAATAGTATCTCAATAGAAATATTCGTGATTCCTAAAAGACTAACTTTTCAATTAACATATAGAACCTATAAATCAGTAGGGAAAAAACAATCCAATTTTAAAATGTCTCCCTCCAAAGCAAAGGGAAGGGGTACATTCCATCCACACAGCTTATTTTTTTATCTCTTCGTTATTCAAGTTCTATTCTCATCTTATGTAACTCTAAATTATACAAGTAATTGCCTCCATTTTCCTTATCCGTTTTCACTATTTAACTAAATAAAGACAGCAACACAGTGTTTTTTATAAAAACCCACCCACATTCACTCAAATCATTTTTTAGCACTTCTTAGGTGCCAGGTACCAGGATGCTCTGACAAACACAACAGACAAGTTCCTGCCTGCATGGGCCTTCTATTTTTGTGAAGCAGGCAGATCATAAACCAGCCAACCAGCTCTTAATGTAACCTAACATTAAGGAGGGAAACATGTAATTTTGGAGCTATCTCAAGCTGTGTCTCTCTCACAAAGATTTCTCCAAATCTAGTGAAAAGTAAACACCTCGAAGGAACTCCATGGGGCCAATAAATGTAAAAAAGCCATTTCATTTCACTTTTGTTTTGTTGCTTTCACCTGCTACCCTGTCATTATTTTTAATAACATGATTATGGAGCTGACATCAAACTCCCACCACCCGCCTGAAAGAAAAAACCAAACCCGTAGCCACTGAGTCAATTCTGACTCAGAGACCCTACAGGACAGAGTAGAACTGCCCCATAGGGTTTCCAGGGAGCAGCTGGTGTTAGGACACAATTCCCTCTTATAAGAACCTGAAAACTGTTCACTGTGGATGTGGGAGGGACTCAGTAACACTTGCAGAGATTTCCACGTGGGTGGGGTGCTCTAGTGTGAGCATCGGGGGAATGGACCCCATGTGCACTTTGCATCCTTCTGCAAATTATGACACAACAAACATTCACTCTTCATTGACCTACATCTTGTAAGAGAACAGAGGGAATTGTTAGACAGGACCCTTTGAAAATACATGGCAAGAAATTTTATTGTAACATTAAATGGAAAATAAAATCTTCCTACATTCTTCCTCCTTCCCTACCTCATTTCAAGGAGATAGCTGGAGTCACGGTGTTGAAGCCCTGAAACTTCAAGACTCTGAAGAGTCTGTGGTAAAAGCCTCAGCTCACTGGGGTGATCACACTGAGTGGACTGGAGCCCAGGGGAAGAGTGACAGTCAGATAGTAGGGTCCTAGACATTGGGAAGGGGTAGGACCTCCTTCTTGATAGTGCCCTGGAGTAGCTTACAGCACCTCAAAGGCTGATGCAGGCACGTAAGTAGACAAACCCTGTTAGGCTGTTGACAGCCCCACCAAGGTTCTCATGCTCCAGCTGAGAAGGGAAACAGCAGAACGAATGCTTCTAGAGAGATCACCCACATAGGCTGAGGCAACGGGTGTGCTGAAGGTCTTCTCCAAGCACTGGTCCTTCATTAAACCTGGGAATTACTGCATATCTGGATGAGGGAGTACCCTAAAAGTAAGTGAGGTTAAAAACTCCTCTCAATTTTGTAAGCAGGTAGTTCTGAGCCTCAATTCATTTTATTTTTTAAAAAATCATGCTTTTTTTCGTACATGATTTTGTGCAGACTCGCACTTACAATTTGTATTACTCATTCATGCATTAAGTCAACAAAGATTTCCTGTATAAACAGCTACATGTCAGACCCTAGGCCAGATGCTCTTGGTGATGAAATGACTTAGAGAAGTTGCCTCACTGCCTGGTAAGAGAAACGGCCAAGTTAACAGGTGTATCAGTCACATATTACTGTGTAAGAAATGACTCCAAAATGTAGTGTCTTAAAAAAACAACTATTTACTAAGCTCACAATTTTGCAGGTTGTCAATTTGGGATTCTTCTGATCTGGGCCAGCCACAGTGGCTCGCAGCAGGGCTTACTCATGTGTCTACAATTTGCTTCCAGGTCAGCTTGGAGCCAGTTTGTCTAAAATCAACTCAGTGAAACCGCTGGATCCTCTTTCCAATGGTCCCTCATCATTCAGCAGGCTGGCCTGGGGTCATTCCCACAGGTTCTCAGGGTTTAAGAGCAACAAAAGGGCAAGACTCAATGTAAAATCTTTTCAATTCTCTCCTTGTATCATCCTTGCTACTATTTCAACGACTGAAGCAACTGTAAGGTCGGCCTTCAACTAACAGGTGGAAAAAGACTCCTACTGCTAATGAAAGGTGCTCTGGAGTCTCATAGAAGGCATGGGAACAGAGAGGGGAAGAATGTGTAGTAAATGCAATTGTGTTTTATGCTGTGGTAAAGGGTTTCCTGGGTACAATGGAGTACAGAGCAAGAAGTGGACTCATCTACCAGGAGAAGATTCAGGGAAGACTACAACCAAGAAGTGATGCCTGAACCAAGTTGGGAATATGACTGAATAGTTAAGGGGTTAAAAAAGGCCAAGCATCCAGGAAGCCCCAGGTATTTTCCAGAGGCTTCAGTAAAAGGGGAAGGATGGCTTGATGAGAAAAGTCTGAGGAAACAGGGTGAAAATACTGGGGCATTTGTTATATTTGTGAACAGGCACAGATTATCTTTTGTTCTATTGTTTCCCTACCATTCCTGCCTCTTCTGTCCTTTGGGGTCACACAAAACAAGCCCCTACCATCCCCATGTGGAAACTTTTATTTTCCTTGGAGAAGTCTCCTCCTTCCTCATCACCACCCCAACCTTCTTAATTTCCTCCTCAAATGGTCTCCCCATTTGCTGGTTTCTCTTCTAAATAGCCTCCTAAACAAAAGCAGAGTCTGTCACGGGCTTTCCCCAAGTCAACTCCCAAACTTCCCATTCTGACTGACCACAAAATTCCTGAGTCTTAGGGCTTTTTGGTAAGTCATAAGCCTAGTCTGTTCCAATGGGGTCAGTTTTCTTCACATTCACACTTCACCAGGGAGAGTAGGCCAGCAGACGGGAAGGGAGAGAACATCTCCTAGTCAGAGAGCAGAGCCTGTGTGAAGACTCAGAGGCTAAGGAGATCTAAGAGGGGCTCAGAGTGGACATTTTATAACCAGAGCTGGAGAGACATGATTCCAACAGAGTCAAATGAGAGGACTGGGAGAAAGCAGCTGCCCATGATACCTGACAGTTTCATGTTTTTCTGGTTGCCGTGTTTAGCTTCAAACTGGGCCCATGGAACTCAGCACTGTCAGCAATGATGTCACACAGGATTACGGAAGCCTTGGTGCTAACTCAGATCTCAGCTGCTTTTTGAAATGGGTGCCAACCTCAGGTCTTGTGGGAGAGAAACTGTAGCTACTGAATCAAGGAAATTCAGGAGCAAGCCAGAGTCCCCAGGTTATCAAAGGTTCCTGCTGGGAGAAGGGATAAAGGTCCTTCAGACCATTATGTTTGGACATCTTCACCCAAGCAGGATGAAAGAGTGACATAGGAGGAAAAGGCCTTTCTCTAAGACTCTAGATAAAGGTGAGGAAAAGTTGTCCCAGACTGATGAGTGCTACAGAACAAAAGGTCTGACTTCCACCAGAAAAGAGAGCCATGGTAGGACAAGATGAAGGATTTGGGGTGAATGGATAAGGTCATAAGGAAGATTCTCCTGAGAAAGCACTTTCTGTCATTTAGTAGATAATCAACCAAAGTTTATTTTGTCAATAAGAAATGTAGGAAAAAATGAGGGATGAAATGAAAGAATTCAATTGTAAGTTTGAGAGCTTTCCAGAATAGCTGCAGACAAGGCACTCTATTGTTCTGGATATGAACATGGTGGAAGGGAAGGAAGCCAGTGGGCAACTGGGGCAGAGAGTATAGGATGGTGGAAACGGTGGGTAGCAAGAAGCGTACTTAATTATTATATTTTCTAATGAGATAGAATTAATATACATGTGAAGAACTAAGGAAATTTCTAAGGAGGTTCTGGGAGTGGTAGGTTGAAGAGCCCAGAACCCACATCGCTGAGGGCAGAAGAAGGGCTATAGACTCCTCCCTAGATCCAGGAACTCCCCTTCCCCTCCTATGTCTCCTGCCCACCTCCCTCAAGAGCCTAACAACCCCTAACCACAAACATGGCTACAGGATAGAATTTTTTATTTTCCTACTTTTCTTAACCTGAGCTTCATCTAGGATCAGTCATGTATCACTCTTTCCAGGCCAGTTTTGTTGCCCTCCCCACTACTATTACCTCTGCTGTCCTCCTCCACCCAGTGCTGCCCTCCACTAGCCCAGCTTCCTGCTGCTTCCTGGTTTTCTGACTGGCCTCTAATACCCTTTGAGAGATCTCCCACCCCATCTTCTGTCTGTCACTGGAGCTTACACTCCCCTCCCAAACTCCTTCTCTTTCTTCCTTAACTCGCCAATCCTTCCCTCAAACTCAGAAAAATACTGACCCTTATGCTGACATATACAAGCCCCGCCCACCCAGACAGGAGGCATGGTTGTGATTTGGCTACTAAGGTTTGTGCTATCAGACTCTCAAATATGGACATCTGTTTCTGCCTCACCCTGAAGGACATGGTAATGGGCTTCTGTTCAGAGAAAGGCAATTTTAATCTCCTGGTGTAGGCTAGTTAAGGGTACAAGGACAAGTTTTGAATTACACAGAAAAGTACAAATTACGCTGTCTCTTTAAGTATAATTCCTTCTATGAAAATCCTTCCCTTAAAAGGAGGATGAAAACAAGTTACAAAGAGGAGACCGATTCTCCTGTTTCAATGTTTACACTCTAAATTTACTAAAAAAAATAACTTTCATAGAAAACACCTTTTAGAGAAACCATGTACTATCATGAAGGTGCAGAGGATGAGGTAATTTCCATATTCCACAGGAGCAAATTCACTTCCGTCCAACAAACGCAAAAAAAAAAAAAAAATTTTTTTAATGTGGCGATCCTCTGTTTATATTATAAACTATCACTGGATAAACCTTTGGCTGCTAACTAAAAGGTTTGGCAGTTGGAATCCACCAGCTGCTCCTTGGAAACCCTGTGGGGAGTTCTACTCTGTCCTATAGGGTTGCTATGAATTGGAATCTACTAAAAGAAAACTGGGAATTTTTTTTTTTAATCAATGTATTATAATTTTTTGAAAAATGGTAGACTTTTGCTATAAGGTAGTACCATCACTGAAATTTTCTGGAGGAGACTTTATTGCCCAGAGTAAATTCCCTAAAGTATGGTCGGTGCCTGGGGAAGAAGAAAGAAACCATGGGGACTGTGGAGGTGGAGGATGGCGGCGATGGAGAGGCCTCCAGGGATCCCTGAGACCAGAGACTTAGGTCACAGTTGAGACACCAGAGCCCAGAGGGCTCACGTAAATTAACTCTCCACTATTGCAAGTCTCAACCCAAGAGGAAAGTGTCACTCAGGGTAGAACATGAGAACAAAAAGCCCAAGTTCCAAGCCCAGGAAGATTCCCCAAGTATCAGAAGACCTTTTTCATCAGCTTCCACTAGGCAGAATTCTCACTCATCAAATTACTCCAGAGATCAATAGGTCAAGTATGGGTATCTACCCAAGTGTGTAAGGTCAAGGGGTTAGCCATGGTCTGGCAGACCAGACCAAAACATCTCACACCCCTGTCGGCAAAAGGCCCCTGATCTTGAGGCTGAGTTTTTGAAGAAAGTGAGTGCCATCAGGTCTGCCCTCACTCTAACCAACACTGAGTCCCTGGTCAGCATCCTGGAGTCCTGGCAAGAAGAGCCAGGCACCTCCAGGAGCATCTGGAGGAGGAGACAGGGGCTGAACAGGCTACCACACCTACTGGTGCTGCTACACATGTCGGAGACCTGGCTGCAGAGGGTGCAGGCATGGCCTCAAGGTCAAAGGAGAAAGCACCTGAAGACGTGCTAGGACTCTCAGACTGAGAGAAGCAGGATGTCTGGACTGCAAAATATGCACCCTTCAGGGAAGAACTTCATTCAGGCTTCTTAAACCCACTTCACCTGGAAGATCCACTCTTTTAGCCTTGTGCCCCTTCCACGCCCCCTCTAGTACATGGAGAGATCCAGCCCTAGAGCACCAGGGTGGAAGAAGCCCAGGATAGCTGTCCAAAGACATGAGGTCCACTCCAAAGCTCCCCCCGCCAAGGAGAGAAGAGGACAAGACTCACCTGCAGATGAGATCTCAGGGCCCTGAGAATGAGCACAATGTCTGTAAGGAAAGAGAAATGGGATTTCAGTGGGACATGGAAGTCTGAGAAAGAGCCTCTGCAAAGATAGCTCTAAGGGAGGTGTGATTGTGAAGGTGGGCTGGTCACTGAGTTCTTTGTAGTACAAGGTACCAGACAGAAGCCAGACTCTGGGGGGAACCTGCCTGCCAGTGAGCAGTCGGCATAAAACCTTAAACCAATGAGAATCGAATCCCTTCCCAGCAGCTTCTGCACAGATCAGTGATGTTTGCTTGGTCTTTCTCTTTTCTGTGGTCTAACCTGATCTGTCCTGAGATCAGAGAATTGGAATAGAAAAGCCTGACTGTGACGAAACGAGCAAAGAGAAGACAAGGCCTCCTAAATCTGGTGAAGACAGAATACAGATAACCAAAGGTGAGGATGGGAAGAAACAGATTGAGTTCCAAGTCCCATCCACAGTATCCCAGGGCCTGGGAATCCCTGAAAGTGCCAGAGGTGTGTACTCCCTGGGAGATGCGACCCCAAGTGTCAGAGGAAGCCCTATGGAGTAAGGAAGGGAGGGCAGGGCCTCTAGGATGGGCACTTCCATACAGGCTACCTATGTGAATTTCTCAGAGTGACCGTGACAGATCCTGAGAGGGACAGTTTGAGGCAAAGGAAAGTAAGTTTTCTAAAGAGGGGTGAATTCCGCCTTCTCCTGATAATGAAACAGAAATCCCGTCCTGCTCAGAGGTACTGAGTAGGAGGGATTGTGAATTCCCATCCTGCACAGAGGTTGGCTGGGAAGTTCGACTGTCTAAAGACAATGTGGCCAAAGTGTTCTTTATCTTTCAAAGATATATCTTTAACTTCCTGCAAATTCAGTTCTGGAAAAAAGCCTAGAATATACAAGCATGGTTTTTTCAGGAGAGCAACAAGGGGAGAAGGTGATAGTGGCATATCAGAGAAGGAGAACAATAGTCTAAGGGTCCCTGTGTTACTTAATGAATCACACACGGTGTCCAGCATTCTTCCTTATCTGTAGACATGTAAATGCAGTAGATGTTTTAGCAATAACTAAATTAATCCTCACAGAATTCTTTTTGGCCATTTCCAGGCATGGAGATCAGAAGAAGTCATTAGTTACAAGAGCAAGCAATAATTCGCTGATCTCAATTTTGTTCAATTTCTGTGTTTGCCCTTCATAGGTGGATAAAAGTCTCTGGATCTGGCATTGAAGACAGTGTTTTCTCTATTGTTATGGATTGAATAGTGTCCCCCAAAATGTGTGTCAACCTGGCCAGACCATGATTCCCAGTATTGTGTGGTTGTCCTGCATTTTGTGATCTGATGTGATTACTTACGTGTTGTAAATTCTAACCTCTGTGATGTTAATGAGGCGGGATTAGAGGCAGTTAGGTTAATGAGGGAGGACACAATCTGCAGGATTAGGGTGAGTCTTGAGTCAGTATCTTTTGAGATACAAAGAGAAAAGTGAGCAGAAATGAGAGGGACCTCATACCACCAAGGAAGAAGTGCCTGGAGTGGAGCACTTCCTTTTGACCCAGTGTCCACGCGCTGAGAATTTCCTAGGCCAGGGGAAGATAGATGACAAGGACCTTCCCCCAGAGCCACAAAGAGAAAAAGCTTTCTCCTAGAGCTGGTGCCCTGACTTCAAACTTGTTGCTTCTTAAACTGTGAGAGAATAAGTTTCTGTTTGTTAAAGCCATCCACTTGTGGTATCTCTGCTATAGCCACACTAGATAACTAAAAAACACATATATAACATAGTAAAAAAAAAAAAAAAAGTTTCAAATACACACACATACACGTATGATGTTACTAAACTTTAAAAGGTTTTACATTCTTATAACACATTTAACAATAGAGATTTGTATATAGAAGTTATAATAAGAGCCATCCCCACATAAGTATATTGTACCTGCTCCCCCAAAGTGTCCAGTGTCCAAAGATACATATGTACCCTTTTACACACTGCTTTTTGCCGGGACACACGTAAGGACATTCACTTGTTTGTTTTTTATGGAAATTAGGTCACACTCTACCAATGTTTTTCTCTGAATCACTCTTCACTTGACAATTTCTCATGGTTCCTCTAAATCAGCAGACATGGAAGAAGCACTCTTTTTGGTTCTTCTCATTTTTTAACGCCCACCACTCTTCTGTCAGTTTGTTGTAGTGTGGTGGCTTGCATGTTGCTGTGATGTTGGAAGCTATGCCACCGGTATTACAAATACCACCAGGTTCACCCATGGTAGACAGCTTTGAGTGGAGCTCTGGATTTAGACGGACTAGGAAAAAGGACCTAGTGATCTATTTCTAAAAACAACTGGCCAGTGAAATCTTACGAATAGTACTGGAACACTGTCTGATTGAATGACACTGCTCCATACCCCAAATCTAAATGGCTTGATATAAAGCACTGGTCTTTGTGATTCACAAAAAGGAGGTGCCAATTCCTGAACAAGAACTGAAGTGACAGGAGAAACTCCTCATGCTGTTAGAGCCCTGAGTATGGGCCCTAATCCAATGATCTGTCTTCATTAATTCCTTTTCATTTCATCTCTGTGAAAGAGGGGAGGGAGAAGGTGAGAGAGGCTTACATGCGCCTATTCTGTTCTTTAGCATCTAGTTCACTGCCAGGAACAAGTATTCATAAGAGTCTAAAAATCATTAAAGTACAAATAAGGAGGAAAACCTCCTAGTATATATATGTATTAGGTGGCACAAAGAGTTAAGTGCTCAGTTACTAACTGAAAGGTTGGCAGTTTAAATCCACTCAGTTGCCTTGGAAGAGAGGCCTGGCAATCCACCTCCAAATGGTCACAGCTATTGAAAACCGCATGGAGGGCAGTCCTACTCTGAAAACTCACGGGGTCGTCAGGAGTGAAAATCTACTCAATGGCAACTGGATTGGTAATCTATATATGGCAGAAATGTTCGGAAAATTAGTTTCTGAACATATACACGGCATACAGAATACACTGCACATTAGTATTATGTGCCAAAACCCACTGTCATCAAGTCGATTCTAACTCATAGTGACCCCAAAGGACAGAGTAAAACTGCCGCATAGGGTTTCCAAGGCTGTAAGTCTTCACTGAAGCAAGCTGCCACATCTGTCTCCTACAGAGAGGCTGGTGGGTTCGAACCACTGACCTTTCAGTTAGCAGCCAAGTTCTTTAACCACAGAGTCACTAGGGCTCACTGCTGTCACGTACGGTGATTACATAAGCAAATTCTGAAACAAACTGCCTGGGTTTAAATCCTAACTCAATTTATCAGCTGGGTGTTCTGGGCACGTTACTTTACCTCTCACTGCCTCAGTTTCCCATTTCTAAAATGGGTCTTATTCAAAAGGTTGTCACGCAGGTTAAATAAAACACACAAGGCACTTAGAAAAAGGCCTTATACACAGAATGAACACGATAAATGTTAGCTTTCATAATTGTTAAGGGAATACAAACAAACAGCTTAGTTGAAGAAACTTCCATTGAGAAAGAGTTGAGTTCCAAAATTCATGTGTAAAGTCATTTACATCAACTGTTAAAGTTGTATGTTTAGATTCAAGTGATTACTGAGGTATGTTATGATCTTGAACAGAGTTCTGGGGACTATACAGGAAGACTCTGCATGCCCTTCTCCTGCACATCCATTCCATCTCCCTTGGAGCCCAGACATCATGTTATCAATTAAACCCCTCCCACACTGGTGGTGTACTGTTTAAGAGCTACAGCTGCTAACCAAAAGGTCATCAGTTCAAATCCACCAGGCACTCCTTGGAAAGTCTATGGCACAGTTCTGCTCTGCCCTATAGGGCCGCTATGAGTTGGAATAGACTCAGTGGCAATGGGTTTTTAACGGGTATGAGGTAACTGTTCAGTGCTTAAAGACATACCAAAAGCAACCACTAACACAAAGTATAGTAAAAAGTTCTCATTTTAGAATATCAAAACCTTTTTCTAACACAGTGGTGAATTAGGGTGGACTGTGGATCAAGAGGAGCCCTGGTGGCATAGTGGTTAAGAGCTCAGCTGCTAACCAAAAGGTCAGCAGTTCGAATCCACCAACTAGTCCTTGGAAACTCTATGGGGTAGTTCTACTCTATGCTATACAGTCTCTATGAGTTCAAATCAACTACGGGTTGGAATCAACTTGATGGTGACAAGTTTGGTTTGGTGGGTGTCATGGATTGAATTATGACCCTAAAAAACGTGTGTCTCAACTTGGTTAGGCCATGATTCCCACTATTGTGTAGTTGTCCTCCATTTTGTGATTGTAATTTTACTTTAAGAGGATTAGGGTGGGATTGTAACACCACCCTCACTCAGGTCACCTTTCCCTGGGGTGTGGCCTGCACCACCTTTTATCTCTCAAGAGATAAAAGGAAAGGGAAGCAAGCGGAGAGTTGGGGGCCTCAGACTATCAAGAAAGCAGCACCAGGAGCAGAGCATGCCCTCTGGACCCAGGGTCCCTGCACCTGAGAAGCTCCTTGACCATGGGAAGGGTAAGGACAAGGACTTTCTTCCAGAGCTGAAAGAGAGAGAAAGCTTTCCCCTAGAGCTGATGCCTTGAATGTGGACTATTAGCCTACTTTAATGTGAGGTATTACATTTCTCTCGGTTAAAGCCATCCACTCATGGTATTTCTGTTATGGCAGCACTAGATGATGAAGACAGTGGGTCAAGGTGGAAGGGGTGGATGAAGGACAAAAAAAGAAAAACGGACAACAAGAGAAACATAAGAATTCAGAGAACTGTGAAAATTTAATTCCTGAATATACTTTCTTTCTCCTCCCTATAACTGTAAGGACTTTGCTCATATACAGCATATATAAGTAAATCCTGGCAATATTTAAAACACTTAGATTTTTGTAAAACTCATTCTCTGAAAACTCATGGTGGCCCCATTAATTTCTGGCTTAAAAACAACTCAGAACTAAAAAGAAGCATAAATAAATAAATAAAGGCACTGCTGTCAATTGCGGGCGATGTTCTTTTCCTGCTATCCACAACCCACACACTCGGGTTAATTTTCCAGGGTCAGTGTTCATAGACCATCCTCTTTCTCTTACCACCACCCCACCACCCTTAATTATTTAGAAAAGGCAGGGCCAGTCAGTGCTCCAAACATCAAGTTTTCTCTCCAAAATGCCAACTCGCACTTGGGGAGCAGGCTACATTCTCAGCTATCAGCACTTCCACTAGCCCCTGCAGATAAGGAACATGTCTCCACTGAACTGTTCACTGTAATAAAAAATAAAAATAAATAAAAATTGTAAAACACTGTTTCTTAAAAACAAACAAAAAAAACCCCAGGCATTTCCCTATTACCCACCCACCCCACTCTCCCACACCCAGTGCTCCCCCACCACACACACACTCAAATATTTCATACCAAGGGTGTGTCCCAAGCACGGGGTCTGGCTCCGCTCTTCTTTTACACCCCTTGGAGGCCTCTGGAGAAACCATACCTTTGGTTGGCAATTCCCTGAACCCTGCCTATTCAAGCTGGCACTTATTCAAAAAGGCAGGTGAGTCTTCAAGTCAGGTTTTTAAAAGGAGTTTAAGAGGAATCAGGTGATATGCCTACTCACCCTCAAGTTTCTCAAAGGCAATAATTTCTTGAGATGTTTACCATGTCTCAACTATGGGTTAATTAAATCCCTTAGGATGGTGCGCATGGGAAAATCCTCCATCTCAATGCCCCCCATTTTGAAAAAAAGAGGGGGAATCTCCAAAATTACAAATTTGAATTTCTACACGCTAAAAAGCCTGTCGGTTCCCTGGTGGTCTAGTGGCTAGTATTCCGCATTTTCACCGCCACTGCCAGGGATTTCCAGCCAGGGAAGAGTCTTTGGAAACCCTGGTGGTGTAGTGGTTAAGAGCTACGCCTGCTAACCAAAGGTCGGCAGTTAGAATCCACCAGACACTCCTTGGAAACACTATAGGGCAGTTCTACCCTGTACTATAGGGTAGCTACGAGCTGGAATTGACTCCATGGAAATGGGTTTGGTTTTTGTTTTTAAAAAGACTGTCAGAATGATGAATTCGAAAGAAATACATATTATGTATATTACCTACATGATTGCACGGAAACAAGACTAGAAGCACAGAGACTGGCATAGAGTGTAAATATGAATGTATATATTGAAATATATTTTTTAAACCACACCCTCCCTTGGTGGCTTCTCAGGCTCTCCGAGGCCAAATGGTCAGTGTCAAGCCATCAGGGAGCCCTCTGGTGGGCTCGGAGACGGCCATCGGAGGTCAGCAAACGAATGACCCTTAGAGGAGGTGCCCTCTGCACCCTCCCCCAACGCTTGGGTGGGGCTTCCTCTCCTCTCCTTTTGGTCTGGACCATCCTCACCTGGTCGCCTTGATGCCCCTCACCTGGCCGATTACCCAGCTGGGGAATTGCCAGTTGTGAGCTATCTCAGTGGATTTTCTTTATTTAAAAAGCAGGTTATACAGGTATTCTTTTGATTATTTTTGATATTTTGATAACTGAAGACCTGTTTTAAACTACCAATAACAGACGAATTTTAAAAAATAAAACCATGTATTTTTTAAATCCCAGCACCTGAGGTATCCACGTCTCTAAGTCTGCTTCCAAGCTTCCAGTGCAAATATATATCAAACTACAGAATATTACACTCTTTAAAATGGGGGTGAGTCATACGCATTTTTACAATCTACATTTTCCCATTAAAATGATTCTTTTCCTATTTTTTTTATACTGAGCTTTATTTGATTTTTTTTTTTTAATTTTACTGGGTTTTAGGTGAAAGTTTACAGCACAGATCAGTTTCTTATTCAAAAATTGATACACAAACTGTTTTGTGACATTGGTTGCAATCCCCACTTTGTGTCAGCGCTCTCCCCCTTTCCCTGTCCACCTCAGGTTCCCCATGTCCATTCGTCCAGGTTTCCTGCCCTTTCCTGCCTTTTCATCTTTGCTTTTGAGCAGGTATTGCCCATTTGGTCTCATACTTGATTGAACTAAGGAGTAAGTTCCTCACGTGTGTTATTCTTGGTCTGAGCCCTGGTGGTGCAGTGGTTAACAGCTCAGCTGCTAACCAAAAGTCTGCTGTTTGAATCCATCAGTTGCTCCCTAGAAACCCTATGGGGTAGTTCTACTCAGTCCTATAGGGTTCCTAAGAGTCAGAATCCACTAGATGGCAATTGGTTTGTTTGTTTTTCAATCTTTGGCTGAAAGGTAGACTTTGTTATCAATTTATTAAATCAACTGGTAATTTCCTGGATATTTCTCATACACGAACTTATGATGTCTTCAAATCCAGCCAATCAGGTTTAGGGAGAGAGAAACTTCTCTACCTTAGCCTCCCTGCCACTCCCACACCTTTTTCATTGATTTCCATGCCCTGTTTAAGTAACATCACTCATCACTTCTCACTGTCTAGGTTATCTGAGCCAATTCATGGCAGTCAATTCCACCTGAGCTCTAGGATACCCTCATTTACACACTCTGCCCTGTTGTTCCTTCACCCATGGCTGACTACATCTCCCCTTGAATGTCTACTAGGCATCTCAAACTTAATGTGGTTCAAATAAAATTCTTGCTTCAAGTGTCTTATTTACCTCCCAGTCTTCCTTATCTCAGCAAATATTCTCACTATCCTCTGGGTTGTTCAGGACAAAAACCTAGAAATCACCCTTGATTTCTCTCCTTTATTCAAATCTTGCATCCAATCCATTGATACAAATTCTGGACTCTTGGCACTACCTTAACATAAATCCTGACTCTATCCACTTCTCACTACCTCCACCTTACAGCCACCATCATCTCTTGGTTAAAAATGGACTCCGTGCCACCGATCTTCCCTCTTACAGTCTACATAACAGCATCACCTCAGTGGCTTCTCATGGCAATTAGGAAAAATTCCCAAACCCTTCCCATGGTCTTTCATGATGCGGGGCTTGCCCACCATACTAACCTCATTTCCTAACAGTCTTCCCTCGGTTCACTCCACACTAACTAGCCATGACTTATTTCCTGAGCTTCCTCAAACATGCCAAAACACTTGGTTATTTAAGGGCCTCAGAAACAACTCTTTCCTTTATTGGCAATATCCTCCCTCCAGAACTTCATACAGCTATTCTCTCCTTTGATATAGGTCAGTTATCTCCTCAAATATCCTGCTCCCATAAGCCTTCTGACTATTAATCTAAAACACCTCACCCCACTCCTTCCCTCACATGCAAATCTGTCTTATTTTCAAAATATTTAGCTCTCCTTGACATTTTTTGTTAATTATTACCTGTAAATTTATTTTTTCTGGTGGAGAATGTATGCAGCAAAACATACACCAACTTAACAGTTTCTACCTGCACAATTTAATGACATTGGTTACATTCAAGTTGTGCAACTATTCTTACCCTCCTTTTCTGAGTTGTTCCTCTGTCATTAACATAAACCCACTGCTCCTTAAGGTTCCTATCTAATCTTTTCAGTAGCTGTTGTCAATCTGATGCCATGTAGACAGTTCTTAAAAGAGCATATGTTCAAGGTAGACCACTTTTATTAGTTAAGTAAGCTAATGTTCTGGAGCCCTCGTGGCACAGCGGTTAAGTGATACGGTAGCCAAGCAAAAGAAGAGCAGTTTGAATCCACCACCTGCACCTTGGAAACCCTATGCGGCAGTGCTATTCTGTCCTACAGGGTCTCTGAGTCAGAATCAACTCAACAGCAACAGTTTGGTTTTTTCTTTTTTATACTTCAGTTTTAAGATAATTCAAGGGAAGGCTTTTGGTGTAATGTTTAAAGAATATCTCACGGAAATAGTTTCAGGAGTTCATTCACCCTCAATGGCTCCAAAAAGTCTGGGGTTCATGAGAATCTGAAATTCTGTTCTGCATTTCCCCCTTTTGATCAGGGCTTTTCTATGGACTCTTTGATCAAAATGTTCAGCGACAGTAGCCAGGAACATTTTGGTTCTTCTGGTCTCGTGACATGCTAGATGTTCTTTTAAAAAACATGAGTGGATGCTGAAGGTTATCAAATACTTATTTTATTACACCTATTAATATAATCACATTTATTTTTCCTGTACATATGGCAAATTATACTGATTCATTTTTGAATGTTAAACTAACCTTGAATTCTTGGGATAGACCCAACTTGGTCATAATATAATCTTCTTCACAGTATTGCTGCATTTGTTTTGCCTATTTATTTTCATATTTTGCATCTATGTTCATCAGTGACATTGGCCTGTAATTTTCCCATCTTGTGCTGCTCTTGTCAGGTTTTGGTATCAATATTCATTCTACAAGCTTTAAAAAGGAGTTTGGGTATATATTTCATTTTATATTGAAGAATTTGTGAAATATTTCTTGAATATTTGGCAGAATTTGCAGGAAAAGCCATCTGACATGAAGTTTTCTTTTTGAGAATAGTTTGAGCTCTAATTCAATTCTATTAACAGTTGTGGAATTACTTTTGCTTCCTGTTTCTTCCTGAATCATTGTTATTAACTTACATGGTAGGATACGTTTGCCTACTTTACCTAAATTTGCAAATTTATTGACTAATATGGTTCATAACATTCTCACGTTATCTTTATGTTCTGCAAGATCTGTAGTCATTTTCTTTCTAATTCCTGATATTCGTTGTTTATACCTTCATTCTTTTTCTCTTGATCAGTCTTGCCTAAAGTTTGTCAATTTTACTAGCATTTTCTAAGAATCAACTTTAGTCTTCGTTGATCGTCTGTTGCATGTATTCAATCATTAATAGAAACAAAAATTTCTATGAATGTTTGTTTCTGTTTTTTTCCCAACATTTTCAATGGATGTTTAACTCACTTATTTTTCAAGATTTGTTCTTTCCAATTATATTTTTAAGGCTATAAGTTTCCTATATTATACTGTCTGTACTGCACAACTTTTTACATGCACTATGTTCATAATTGTTCACTTCAAAATGTATTCTAATTTTCATCATGATGTCTTTTTTGACTCATAGTATTTTAAAATATCCAAGGACATGGAGATTTTGTATTTTCTTTTTCTAAGATGGTTTCTTTTTTAATTATGGTGTACTTACATGGTATCCTCTATATTATTGCAGACTCTTGAAATTTGTTGAGACTTGCTTTATAACACAGTATATAGTCAATTTTTATAAACACTATGTATGTGCATGAGATGAATGTATATTCTTTAGTGGTTAGATAATACACACACATACATATATATCAATTTGGTATATTTATACATGTTAAATCTTCTGTATCCTTGATAATTTATGGACTTCTATGTTTCTGAGGGGTGTGTTAAAAGTCTATTATGATGCATGATGTCAAAAGGAGCCCCAGTAGTGCAGTGGTTAAGCACTCAGCTCTTAAACCTTTTGATTTGATCCACCAACTACTCCACAGGAAAAAGATATGACCGCTTCCTTCCATAAAGATTACAGCCTAAGAAACCCTTTGGAGAAGTTCTACTCCATCCTATAGTCACTATGAGTCAGAATTGACTCAACAGCACACAAGAAAAAATGTATGATGTGATGGAAACTGAGGAGTACAAACCTCAAAGAATTGGTCCTAACTCCAGGGTCAAAGGATGAAGGACAGAGAAAACAGCAGAGACATCCAAAAGCTTGGAAAAAAGGAGGCTGAGAGGAAGACGCTTGGTGGTTTAAGGGCTTTGAAGGGCTACCACATATACTGAGGAATCTGGAGTGCAATGTTCTTGCCTAAGGATGAAGACATGCTCATAAAGATCCTGACAAAGCTCTGGGCTTGCATCTCTGGCTGATCTTTGGGCTCCATGGGGGCAGGAAGTGAAGGCTAAGGCAGAGTTTTAGGCACTCTTGCTTAGCATTGAAAGAGCGCCCCAGTTCAGAGCCAATCTGCAAAGACTGGGATAATGTTACTTTTTCTTTCTGGCTACAAGCTTTTAAAGAAATCACTGTCAGGTTTTGAACTGACTGCTGACATAACAGAACAGAACTTCAGTGTCCACACATGAGAAGACATACAATCTTTGCAGAAATAGTTTGGGAACATCACTAAGCAAATGGATGACTGGCCCTCAACAATTTAAGAAAAAAAAAGAAAAAAAGCAAACCCTAATGACAGGAGGGAATCTGATTTCCAGAGTTACATTATAATGTTTAAAATATCTAGTTTTCAACACACTATTTTAAGTCATAAAAAGAAACAGAAAAGGATGGTTCATTTGTTAAGAAGAAAGAAGAGAATGAACAGAAAGCATCCCTAAGGAAACACAGATATTGGGATTACTAGACAAAGATTTAAACCAATTGTCTTAAATTTCCTCAAAGAGCTAAAGAAACCATAGACAAAAAAAAAAAAAAGGAAACCAAGAGAAGAATGTATGAACAAGTAGAAAATATTAATAAAGAAATATTATACAAAAGAACCAAAAAGAAATTACAGAGCTGAAAAGTAGAATAGCTGAAATAAAAATTTCATTAGAGGAGCTCAACAGCAGATTTGAGCAAGAAAGCAGGAAAATGTAAACTTGAAGAAGCACAACTGAAATTGTTCTAACTGAGGAGCATAAAGGAAAAAGAATGAAGAAAATGAACAGAGCCTAAGGGACCTGCGGGACAACATCAAGCATACCAATATACTCATTAAGGAGTCCTAGAAAGGAAAGAAAGATGAAAGGACAGAAAGAATATTTGAAAACGTAATGACTGGAAGGGTCCGAAATGTCATCTAGATATCCAAGAAGCTCAATAAACTCAAAGGACAATAAATACATAGATATCCACAGACAGACATAATCAAAATGTCAAAAGACAAACACAGAAACTTGAAAGCAGTAAGAGATAAGTGACTCCTAATGTACAAGAGAGTCTCAACAAGTTTAACTGTTGATTTTTCACCAGAAACCATTGAGACAAGAAAATAGTGGGATGATGTAGTTAAGGCACAGGAAAAAAAAAATACAGAAACAAAACTATGAACCAAGATGTCAATATCTAGCAAAACTATCTTTCAAAAATGAAGGCGAAATTAAGACATGCCCAGATACACAAAACCTGAGGGAGTGTGTTAGTAGCAGAACTGCCTTATGAGAAATGCCACAGGGAATCATTCTGGCTGGCATGGAAGGACACTAGACAGTAACTGGAAGCCATAAAAAGAAACAAAGACTCCGTAAAGGTAACTACTTAGATAAAACAAAGTCAGTAATATTTTTATATCACGGCTCTCTTTTTTTCATACATGATTTAAAGCACGAATGCATAAAAATACTTACACATCTCTCTTAATGGACACACAATGTATGAAGATGCAATTTTTGTAACAGCAACGTAAGTAGGGGAGGTAACTGAGCTGAATAAAAGCAGAATTTTGTATACTGTTGAAGCTAAATTTATATTAATTAAAAGAAGATTGTTATAAATATAAGATCTTAATTGTAATCCTCATGGTCACCACTAAGAAGTTAAAAAATATAAGGAAAGGAAATAAGGAGAGGACCAAAATTGTACACTTGAAAAAAATCAGTCAAACACAAAAGTGGACAGTAGTGAAGAAAATGAGCAACAAAATACATATATGACCTACTACAAAGTAGAAGATATAAGTCCTTCCTTATCATTAATCGCTTTAAATATAAATAGATTAAATTCACAATTGGGATCATTAAAGTTGTGTGTCAACTTTGTCGGACCATGATTCTCAGTGCTTTGGCAGTTATGATGTAGTTTAGCAGTCGTATACGGATGAAATCACTTCCATGATGAGATGTGATATAATGCGATTACCTCCATGATGGGATCTGCTGTGAGTAGCCAATAAGATGTAAGGGAGTTTCCTTGCGGGTGTGGACTGCATCCAATATAGGTGGACTTTCTGGCAAGGCTCTTGAGCTTTTGCTCACTCTGAATCCTGCAGCTGGCTCCTCTTCATCTGATCTCAAGTTTTTGGGATTTGAACCTTCAGTTTCCCTTCCAGTTTTGGGATTCATCAGCCTCCACAGTCTGTGAGCCACGGCCTGCCAGCTTACCTGCCGATCTTGAGATTTGTCAGCCTTTGCAGCCTGTGAGCCACAGACCTGTTGTATGACTTGCAGATCTTGAGTTCTGCAGTCCCTGCATCTACGTGAGTCAGGAGAAGCCACCAGCCTGACCCGTGGACTTGAGACCTACCAGCCTCTACAGCCTCGTGAGCCATTTCCTTGATATAAATCTATTTAAATATATATCTCACTGGTTTTGCTTCTCTGGAGAACCCAGCCTAAGATACCAATTAAAAGACAAATATCGGCAGAATGAATAAAAAAATCATTCAATTGCTATTAAGCTGATCTGACTCATGTGTGTCAGAGTAGTACTGACACTCAAGTGTGTCAGTTCAATGGCTAATTTTTCAAAAGTAGACCGCCAAGCCTTTCTTCCGAAGTCTTTCTGGGTGGACTCAAACCTCCAACATTTTGGTTAGCAGCTGAATGCATTAACCGTTTGCACCTCCCAAGGACTACAACATCTATCTATGTTTATTTCTGTATTACTTGTCTTTATACTATATACATACATACACACATACGTACACACACATAGACATCACACAGATGCTTTGGACTTCAACTAGCAGGGCTCTATTAATTGTTGATAGAAAAGTATTGATATCAATTATAAATGCTTATTTGTCCATTTCTTCTTTCAGATTTATTAGTTTTTGTATTTTGGAGCCCTGTTGTTAAATACGTACACATTTAGGATTGTTGTATCTTTTCGGAGAATTGAACCTTTATTATGTTATGTCCCTACTTATTCCCAATAAGACTCCTTTTTCTGAAGTATAATTTGTCTGATATTAATATAGCTACTGCAGTAGAACTGGATAATTTTCAACCATTTCAAGAGGTAGCATAAGATCAAGAACTGATGGTATAAAAGGAAGAAATCGAAGCTGCATTGAAGGCATTGGTGAAAAACTACCCTCTCTCCACCATCTTCACTAACCCTGACACCAACTGTCCCTCACACAGCACTCCCTACTTCTCTGCTGGGTTCAATAATTCATTGCAATGGCCACACAGAGCTCGCAGTCCATATTCATGATTATGGGGTTTATTAGGGAAGTAACAGTTACAACTCAGGCTCAAAGACACTCAGAATACAGTTCTTCTATCAGGACAGCCTCTTCCCTCCTGTGCTCATAGGCGTGCCTCTGCCTGGCCTTGGGCCTCTCTCCAAAGGCACTCAGCTTTCCTTCTCCATGGGCCATCATCTCCTATAGCCGGGTCCCTGTTGCTTGGTCTCTCCTGCCATGGCATCTTACCGTCTTCAGGGTTACAGCTTCCTCTCTCTATCTCAGTCTCCTGCTTCTAGGAGCTTCTCAGTGCAGGGATCTCAGGTCCATAATATATGCTCAGCTCCTGGCTGTTCTTCCTTGATGGGAGTTGAATCCTCCTCTTTGCTCTGGAACTGGATCTCTTTGAAGGGAAAACTAAACAATCCCCTTGGTGAGCCACAATTACCCTATCACACAGTCCTGCCCAAGCACCAGGGTGGATGTTATAAGACCATGGCTAGAAAGGCCACACAAAGTAAACAATCACATCACAGTACCTTGGACTCATTTTTCAAGTGAAGTATCAAAAATCCCATACAAACAAATTGGTAAAGAACATAATCAACAGCAAGAACATTTTCATAATTATGTTTTCCGTATTTGGAAGAAATCTATAGCACTATTCTTATTTTGCCAATTCAAAGGGATCACAGAGATTAGTGGTAGATATTGCAGTACCAGAAAACTCTCTGGTGAAACAGTCTGTGAGCAGTCTTACAAACACGGATATTCCACCAGAGTCAAAAGAATGACGTTACATTAGTCATCAAAAAGAACATTTCAAGATCTAGCCTGAAGTACAATGTTGTCACTGATAGGCTATTACCCATACACTTACAAGGAAGACCAGTTTATATGACTATTCAAATTTATGCACCAACCACTAATGCCAAAGACAAAGAAATTGAAGATTTTAAACAACGTCTGCAGCCTGAAATTGATCAAACATGCAATCAAGATGCATTGATAATTACTGGTCTTTAGAATGTTAAAGTTGGAAACAAAGAAGGAAAAGTAGTTGGAAAACACAGCATTGCTCATAGAAATGATGCCAGAAATCTCATGAAAGAAGTTTGCAAGACCAGTGACTCATCCACTGCAAATATCTTTCTTCACCAACATGAACGGCAGCTATACACGTGGACTTTACCAGATGGAATACACAGGAATCAAACTGACTACATCTGTGGAAAGAGAAGATGGGAAAACTCATATCATCAGTCAGAACAAGGCCAGGGATCGATTGTGAAACAGACTGTCAATTGCTCACATGGGAGTTCAAGCTGAAACTGAAGAAAATTAGAATAAGTCAAAAAGGGCCAAAGTACGACCTTGAGTATATCTTACCTGTACTTACAGACCACCTCGAGAATACATTTTACGTGTTAAACTTAACAACTGAAGACCAGGTGAGTTGTGGAATGACATCAAGGACATCACACATGAAGAAAGCAAGAGGTCCTTTAAAAGACAGGAAAGAAAGAAAAGACCAAAACGGATGTCAGAAGAGACTCTGAACCTTGCTCTTGAATGTCGGGTAGCTAAAGTGAAAGGAAGAAATGACGAAGTAATAGAGCTGAAGAGAAGATTTCAAAGGGTGGCTTGAGAAGAAAAAGTATTATAATGACATGTGTAAAGATCTGGAGATGGATAACCAAAACGGAAGAACACTCAGCATTTCTCAAGCTGAAAGAACTGAAGAAAAAACTCAACCCTTGAGTTGCAATACTGAAGGATTCTACGGGTATAATATTAAATGACGCAGGAAGCATCAAAAGAAGATGAAAGTAATACCCACAGTCACTATACCAAAAAGGATTGGTCGGCCTTCAACCATTTCAGGAAGTAGCATATGATCAGAAACCGATGATACTGAAGGAAGAAGTTCATGCTGCCCTGAAGGAATTGGTGAGAAAAAAAAGCCTCCGAGAATTGACGGAATACCAACTGAGATGTTTCACCAAATGGATGCAGCACTGGAATCGCTCACTTGTCTAATCCCAAGAAATATGGCCTACGAACTGGCAAGCATCCATATTTACGCCTATTCCTATGAAAGGTGATCCAACCAAATGTGGAAATTATCAAACAATATCATTAATATCACATGCAAGTAATATTCTGCTAAAAATCATTCAAAAGCAGCTGCAGCAGTACATTGACAGGGAACTGCCAGAAATTTAAGCAGGATTCAGAAGAGGACATGGAAGAAGGGATATCACAGCTGATGTCATATCGATTCTGGCTGAAAGCAGAGAATACCAGAAAGATGTTTACCTGTGTATTATTGACTATGCAAAGGCATTTGACTGCTTGGGTCATAACAAATTATGGATAACATTGTGAAGAGTGGGAATCCCAGAACACTCAATTGTGCTGATGAGGAACCTGATCAAGAGGTAGACGTTCAAACAGAAAAAGGTGATACTACGTGGTTTAAAGTCAGGAAAGGTGTGTGTCAGGGTTGTATCCTTTCACAATACTTATTTAATCTGCAAATAATCTGAGAAGCTAGACTATACGAAGAACACGACATCAGGATTGGAGGAAGACTCATTAACAACCTGCATTTTGCAGATGACACAACCCCGCTTGCTAAAAGATAAGAGGACTTGAAGCACTTACTGATGAAGATCAAAGACCGCGGCCTTCAGTAGAGATTGCACCTCAACATGAAGAAAACAAAAATCCTCACAACTGGGCCAATGAGCAACATCGTGATAAACGGAGAAAAGATTGAAGTTGTCAAGGATTTCATCTTATTTGGATCCACAATCAACACGCATGGACACAGCAGTTAAGAAATCAAAAGATGCATTGCATTAGGGAAACTGGCTGCAAAAGACCTCTAAAGTGTTGAAAAGCAAAGACATCACCTTGAAAACGAAGATGCAACTGATCCAAGCCACAGTGTTTTCAGTGGCCTCGTATGTGTGGGAAAGCTGGCTGATGAATAAGGAAGACTGTAGAAGAACTGATGCCTTTTAATTGTCGTATTGGTGAAGAATTCTGAATACACCATGAATTGCCAAAAGAATGAAAAAATCTATCTTGAAAGAAGTATAACCAGAACGTACCCTAGGCTAGAAGCAAAGATGGCCAGACTACATCCTACATACTTTGGACCTGTTTTCAGGAGGAATTAGTCCATGGAGAAGAATATCATGTACTATTTCTTTGGACTATCTAAGACCTGAAGAACAAAATCTCATGGTCCAAATTAACGTTTTTACTTACTAATTTTCAAATGTAGCCCTGGTGGAACATTTGGTTAAGAGCTTGGCTGAAACTAAAAGGTCTCAACCAGCCTCTCCTTAGAAGCCCTGCTGTGCAGTTCTATTCTGTCCAATAGGGTCACTGTTAGTTAAAATTTAATCCACAGCAATGAGTTATTTAATTTTCAAATACAAATTTGTTGTGTTAATGTCTAAATTCTAAATTAAATTTTATTTTATAAACTACCTGTTTTATAAATTTACTTTCTATTATTCAAATTTATTGTTATGGTAGAATCAAATTTAAAAAGTGACATAATTTTATATCCAGGCAAAATGAAATGGCAATAACTAAGTGGAGTGCAAAAATGGAAGCCTGCAGGAGATAAAAAGAAAATGATTTGTGAATCCCTAAAGACAATCCCCAAATTCCTTTTTAGAATGTAATAAATCAGAAGAGACTTCTTCCATTAAAGGTACGTGCTTATGGGTGGGAATCATCCTACTAGTACCACTAGTGCTGAAATTAAGGATGGCAATACAAATATAACAGGATTTGTTCCAAATTCTGCATCCATTTCTTGCTGTAGTAAAAAAAAAAAATTAGTAATGATCTAGAAAGTGAAACTAAGAATATTAAATTGTCACATCTGCAGACCCCATAAATAACAGAAATGCAGATCCTGCCTTGTGGAATAATTTTCTTTCAATGAAGTAAATTACTGGATCAAAAGAGGCCCAAGTGATTCTCAACATTACAGTTGTCCACTTGTAAATTTGTGTTGAAAATTCCTGGATGGTAAACAAAGTTCTATAGCCAGAATTTTTTCTAGAGTGCAAAGTTAATGATGAAAATTATAAGAGAGAGTGGCTACTGCAATCTCCATCAGTCAGCTCAGTGTATTGTTTTGTTTGCAAACCTACTAACCAAACAAACCCGTCATCCTCACTTAATTCTTGAATTGTTACAGATGAATTTAGCAATTGGTGCAAATTGAATAGGATCAGTAAACATGAAAATAGTTCAATTCACAGAGATCATGTTATCATATTTAAACCAAACACATTGTTCTGGCTTAACTTATGAACTGGAATCACAAATTAATGAACATCAGTATTGAAAAGCCATTTTGTAATGTGTCCTTGTTGTCATAACAATCACCGAATGGGGACTATCTTCGTGAAAAAGAAATGAAGTCTTTGGGTCCCCACGAAATGGAAAATTTTAAAGTTGACTTCAACTTGTTGCTCATTTGATCTATTTTTAGCAAGTCACATCTCAAAATATGGTAACACAGGAAAGGGCAATCCATCCTATAATTCTAAAATAATGTGTAAAAAATTTATAATCTTGATAAGTGATGAAGTTCAATCAACTACTGTCAGTGAAATAAGCATAGCTCGATATTTCATTTTGTCTGTGGATTCCACTTCTGAGCCTTCTCATACAGGCCAGCTAAGGATTGTTTAAAGATCCATATCTCCAACAGATAGAAAACCTGTGTGGTGATTTATCACATTTCCTAGCTTAAAAAATCATACTGGTAAAGACATTGCAAAGCAAGTGTTTCACTGATAATGTGAAGCTTGCAAAATTGATTTTTCTAAGTGCAGAGACCAATCCTATGACAATGCTGTGAAATGTCACTGCATTATAAAGGTATGCAACAGAAAATTCTAGAATGTAATGAATACGCCATTTTCGTACCAAGGTGCTACATATTCACTTAATTTTGTAGGATGTATCACAATGGATTTTTGTCAAAAAAATGATTTTTTTCTTCTATTCAGATATTTTACAAATTTTTTGCCATCTCTATTCACCGATGAGCTGTTCATAGGCAATGATCAGCATTAAAATGTCTTTCTAATAACCACTGGGAAGCACATGCTATAGCAACGAGTGCAATCCTGGAATCACACACCCAGATTCTAGGTGCCATAGAGAATATTGCTGAAGACCAGTCACAAAAAGGCGATACCAGAACAGAAGCTTAAAACGTCGCCAACGAAATGGAAACACAGACCATGTATTTATGTTTATGTATAATAATATATTCCATCATTTTCATTTGACGAGTCAATTCTCCAAGATTCAGAAGTAAATTTATAGACATGCATAGATCTCTACCAGCTATTAACAAGATATTTACATAAGAGAATATTTTGAAAACACAATAAAACAAATACTGCCAAATACTGATTATCAAGCAGTTTATTGTTGCAGAAGCATTAGAAGAAACAAGTAAATGACAGAAATGCTCCAGAAGTATTGAGTGCCAAGAATCAATTTTACATAACCACCATCACTGACACACTTGAATCTTGCATGAAATGAAGGGTAAGGATGTATGAAGTTCCTTCTGATATTTTTTTCCTTCTTAATGTGAATATAACTGATGAAGAATTCCTGAAGGTATCCAATAAATTAGCACAGGCTTATCCTGATGAGGAAACCCTGGTGGCATAGTGGGTAAGTGCTACGACTGCTAACCAAGAGGACGGCAGTTCAAATCCACCAGGCGCTCCTTGGAAACTCTATCGGGCAGTTCTACTCTGTCCTATAGGGGCGGGATGAGTCAGAATCGACTCGACGGCAGTGGGTTTGGATTTATCCTGATGACTTAAGACAAACCTTTATGGAGAAGTGCTACAATATCATTCTTACGTTAGAATTAAGTTTAGAGATTCAAGTCAAATTTTACTCATGTAGGCATGTAAATCAAAAAACCAAACCCATTGCTGGTGAATTGATTTCAACACACAGCAACGCTATAGGACAGAGTAGAATTGCCCCCATAGGGTTTCCATGGAGCAGCTTAGCAGCTGAGTTCTTAACCACTGCACCACCAGTGCTCCAAATATACTCTGGCCCAGTAGTTCAAATGCAACAGCCGCTCCTTGAAAACCCTATGAGGCAGTTCTACTCTGACCTATAGGGTCATTATGCATCAGAATTGACTCCAACCCAACGGGTTTGTTCTGCCTACTGCCTCATCCCTATTTCATTTTCTCAGAGATAAGTTTCTGTGATAGTGTCAGATTCAGGAATGTGATGAAAAATGTCTCTTGTAGGGGTGGGGCCAAGATGGCAGAGTAGTCAGATGCTTTATGTAGCCCCTCTTATAACGAAGACCCAGAGAAGTAAATCGATTATATATGACAATCTAGGAGCCCTGAACATCAAAGGTGAAGTTACAGAATTGGACTTAGTGGCAGGGGGAGGGGAATATGGTTCAGAAGCAGTGAGAGCTTGACAGACCTGACCCGGCACAAACCAGCACACTGCAGGCTGGATCGGATGGCATGTGCGGTGACGCAAGCAGTGACGCTCGGGACATGTTTTCCACATCTGAAGAGATCGAGTGGTGGAAAGCCTACACAAGCCTCCATAAGCAGTGAAAAGCAGTGCTAAGTTGGCAAAAGATAAGTACATGCATTTAAAATGCCACACAAATCAAAAATCATCCCCTTTGGGAAGAACATCTCTCCCATTTACCTGCTTCCTCCCTCTCTGTTTTCAGTCTTGGACCAGCTTTGGCTATTTCTGGGTCCCCTGGGCCAGAAGTAGGAACTATCACATGCCCTGGAGCAGGAACAAACAACAAAAAATAATCTGCCAGCTTCCCTAAGCCAGGAACTTAGGGAAGGCACAGATATAAGGGGTCCAAGGACTTTGAATGCCTTTCACCCTTGCATAGATCTGTGTGGGCCCATTTCAACAGCATAGGCTCTCATTAGCACACTACGACAGGGTATATACCTGAAGCCTATTTTCAACTCTATCAGCTATAAAGTGGAGGGGCAGATTTCTGATATTTGACAACGTTCTGCCAATTAAGCAGGGTCCTCACCTACCCACATCAGTGACCTGAGGGTTGGTGGCTCCATCCATGCCACCTAGCCACCCAATTCAGGAGTCCAAGAGTAAGTGGTGAATCCCAGTCCTTACAACCAACAGCATTGGGTGACCATGGTCTGGCTGCAAAACCCACCCACCTATGTGCTCTAGGGAACAGGGACATGCTTTCCTCCCAGACACTCAAGGGCAGTCATTCCCCCCACAGTAGCCAGACACCTGTACCTACACCAATCAACCCTGTCTATGTAGGACTGTAGGTAAGAGCCTACACCACACACTTGGTGACCGACTACCTGGACACCTGAGCTGAATCCATACAAGAATGTAAAAGGGCTCCTAGGCTCACATACCTAGTAACAGCTCTGATCACCTGGTGACAGGACGTAAGAGCTTCAAAAGGTGCCAATAATCAAACTAGCTCACCCAAGCAGCCTATTTGGGCATATCAAAATAAAACAAGAAGCTAGGACACAGTACACACACACACACACAAAAAACCAAACCCAGTGCCGTCAAGTAGATTCCGACTCAGCAAGCAAACATAAAATAAATGAATATAATAACTCACTAATGGCTCAGAGACAAGTGTAAATATCAAATAACATAAAGAGGCAGACCATGATGGATTCAGGAAGCTCCCAAAACAAGAAATCTTCCAAATGAAGAGAAATTCCAGGAATTGCCGGAGGTAGAATTTAAAAGATTAAGAGACCAAGCTCTTCAAGAGATCCAGGAGGAGATCAGGCAAAACGAAGAACAAGCCAAGGAACACACAGATAAAACAAAAGAGGAACTTAAGAAGGTTATACAAGAGTATAATGACAAATGTAACAGGCTGCAAGAATCCATAGAAAGATAGCAAGCAAATCCAAAAGAGTAACAATAAAATTTCAGAATTAGACAACTCAATAGAAAACAAGAGGAGCAGAATTGAGGCACTGGAAGTCAGAATTAGTGAGACTGAAGATAAAGCAATTGACGCCAAGTTATTTGAGGAAAAATCAGATAAAATAATTTTTTAAAATTGAAGAAACTCTAAGAATTATGCGGGACTCTATCAAGAGTGATTGGAACACCAGAATCGGGGTGGGGGGTGGAGGATAACAGAAAACACAGGGAGAATTGTTGAAGACTTCTTGGCTAAAAACTTCACTGATCTTGTGAAAGATAAGAAGATATGTATCCAAGATGCTTACTGAACCCCACACAAGGTAGATGCCAAGATAAAGTCACCAGGACATATTATAATCTTGCTTGTCAAAACCAAATATAAAGAGAGAATTTTAAGAGTAGCTAGGGATAAACAAAAAGTCACCTATAAAGAAGGGTCAGTAAGACTAAGCTCGGACTACTCAGCAGAAACCATGCAGGCAAGAACGACATATACAAAGCCCTGAAGGAAAAAAAAAAAAAATTGCCTGCCAAGAATTATATATCCAGCAAAACTGTCTCTCAAATATGATGGTGAAATTAGGACATTTCCAGACAAGCAGACGTTTAAGGAATTTTTAAAAACCTAACCAATATGACAAGAAATAATAAACGGAGTTCTCCAGTTAGAAAATCAATAACATCAGCTAACAACCCAAAACTAGAACACGGGACAGAACAACCAGATATCAACCCACATAGGGATGTCACAAATAAATGAAAGCTAAAACACTGAAAATGTAGAAACAGAGACAATGATCTGTAAAAGATGACAACATTAACACAAAAAAGAGGGACTAAATAATGTAGTCATAGATTTTTCATATGGAGAGGAAGTCAAGACGATATAAAGAAATAAAAGATTGGTTTAAATTTAGAAAAACACGTAAATGTTAAGGTAACCCAAAGGAAACTAACAATCTTACACATTAAAATTTAAAAAAAGCAAGGAAAACATAAATTTTCAGCAAATACAAAAGCAACAACAAGGAAGAAGATGAAAGACTAAAAAGAAAAACGATTCAGCACAGAAAAAAATAAATTAGCAGTAAATACAAAGGCAACAAAAATGAAGAGGATGGAAAGAAAATGCACAAAGAAAAATGACTCAACAGAGAAAATTAAATGGAAGAAGGAAAATGCCAACAAGACATACACAAAAAAGATGAAAATGACAGCACTAAACTCATAAAAAAACTCGTTAACTATGAATAATTACGATAAATGTAAATGGTTTAATTGCACCCATAAGGAGACAGAGAGTAGCAGAATGGATTAGAAAACATGATCCGTCTGTATGCAGACTGCAAGAGACACACCATAGACTCAAAGACATAAACAAACTAAATCTCAAAGAATGAAAAAAAAAATATATATATATATACATACATGAAGCACACTACAATAAAAAATAAGAGTGGCAATATTAATCTCTGATAAAACAGGCTTTAAAGTAAAATCCTCCACAAAGGAAAAGGAAATACACTATATAATGATTAAAGGGTCAATATACCAGGAGGTCAAAATCATAATAAATACTTATACACCCAATGACAGGGCTCCAAAATACATAAAACAAACTCAAACAGCATTGAAAAGAGAAATAGCTCCACAATAATAGTAGAAGACTTCAACATACCACTTCTGATGACAGACAGGATATCCATAAAGAAGCTCAGTAAAGACACGGAAGATCTACTTGGTCTCATAGACTTAAACACAACAGTTTACCCAATGGTAGTCAAGTAAAATTTCTTTTCTAACGCTCATGGAGCATTCTTGAGAATAGACCACATATTAGGCCACAAAACAAGCATTAACAGAATCCAAAACATCAAAATATTACACAGCATGTTTCCTGAGCATACAGCCATTAAAGTCAAAAAGCTGTAGTTATCATAAATTCTAATTTCTTACATATTTTAAACCCAATAATGTCTATTCTTATTATGTTATGCAGTCAGTAATAAAGACACGGAAGATCTAAATACCACAATCAGCCAACTTGGTTTCATAGACTTAAACACAACACTTTACCCAATGGTAGTCAAGTAAACTTTCTTTTCTAACGCTCATGGAGCATTCTTGAGAATAGACCACGTATTAGGCCACAAAGCAAGCATTAACAGAATCCAAAACATCAAAATATTACACAGCATGTTTCCTGACCATAAAGCCATAAAAGTCAAAAGGCTGTAGTTATCATACATTCTAATTTCTTACATATTTTAAACCCAATAATGTCTATTCTTATTATGTTATGCAGTCAGTAATCCTCTATTTTTACTCTTTTCATTAACTTTCATTCCTTCTTGCATCTTAAGCCTTTCTCCTTATTTTCTTTCTGCTTGAAGAATACCTTTGGAATTTTCTTGATTGTGGGCATGCTGATGTTAACTTATCCAGGTTTTGTTTGTCTGAAAACAAAAGGTCTTTGCTCATTCATGATGTTTTTCCTCAACATAGAGTTCTGGGTTGCCATGTATTTTCTCTCTATAATTTAAATATATCATCTTATTGTCTTTTTTTTTATTATCGTAGGGTTGTCACTATTTCTCTAGAGAAGTCATCAGTCAGTTTTTTTGTTTGTCCTTTAAAGATAATCTCTTCCATTCTTTAAGTAGTTTTAAATTATTTCTTTTTTGTGGGGTTTTTTGTCTTTAGCTTCAGCAGTCCTACTATGATGTACCTAGATACGAATTTCTTTGTATTTACCCTACATGGGTCTTATAAGGAAACCCTGGTGGTGCAGCGGTTAAGTGTTATGGCTGCTAAGCAAAAAGGTTAGCAGTTCGAATCCACCAGGCGCTCCTTGGAAACTCTACGGAGCAGTTCTACTCTGTCCTGTAGGGTCGCTTTGAGTCAGAATCGACTCGACGGCAGTGGGTTTTTTGGTTTTTTTTTTTTTTTGGTTTGGGTTTTGTAAGTCTTCTAGGATCTGTGACTTGATATCATAAATCATTTGAAGAAAATTCTCAGCCATAATCTCAGTTTTTCTGCCTCATTCTTTTTCTTCCTTCTTAAAGTATCTTATGCTAGATATTCTCATTGTATTCTCTATATCTTATTCCTTTTCATATTTTATATATTTTTTCTTTTGTCTATGCCTCTATTTTCTTCCAACGTATCTTCCAGTTCACTGAATCTCTCTTCAGCATTTTTAATCTGCTGTTATATACATGCATTAAGATTTTAACTTCAGCTATAGCTTTCAGTTGACTTTCTAAGTTGATCTTTTTCTTAGTTTCTAGTTTTTTGCCAAATTTCTAAGTCTTGCCTTTATTTCTTTGAACATAATAGAGTTATTTCAGTGTCTTTGTCTGATAGCTCAAATATCTAGTTTTTCTGTGGATCTCATTCTGTTATTTGTTGTTTCTACAGGTTTCACTCTTTTTTTTCTTTTTTAAAAAAATTGTTGATTATATTAGAGAGGCGAGGCCAAGATGGCAGAGTAGTGAGACGCCGCCAGTCATCCCTTTTACAAAAAAGACCCGAAAAAACAAGCGAAGCAAGTATATTTATGACAAGCTAGGAGCCCTGAACATCAAAGGCAAAGTAAGAAAACGGACTCAGCGGCGGAGGGAGGGAGAGACTATTCAGAAGCGGAGAGGAGTTACTGGACCTGAATAGCCAGGAACCCTCAGGCACCGTTCCCTGGAGCGACTGCAGTGGGGCTGGCAGTAGCGCTCCACAGGCGTTTAGCTCAGGGAAGGACAGCAAGTTGCACAGACCACTCACACCTCCAGAACAAGAGAAGAACGGCACTCTCGGCAAAAGCTAATTACTTGTGTTTATTTTACTACGCCCCCAGCCCCCAAGCCGGCTTCAGTGGCTGTCAACTTCCCTGGGCCTGAGATAGGCCCTGGTACCACTCTGAGCCATTCTTCCATCCTTGAAGAAGGTATAAGTTCACAACTGGGGGAAAGATAATCTGCCAGCTCAATTAAGCTGGGGAGCTCAGGACAGAAGCAGCTCTTGTTCAGGCACAGACAGTCCATGGGCTTTGAATACCTTTCACCCCACCATGGACCTGTGTGGGCCCATTTCAGGAGAATAGGCCCTTGTTGCCAGACTGCAATGGTTTCAGCTGGACGGTGGAAAGATGGGTGTTTGATGTTTGACACTGCTTTGCCTATTAAACAGGGTCTTCACCTACCCACATCAGGGGCCTAAGGACTGCTGGCTCCACCCACAATACCTAGCCACCTGTGACAGGGCTCCAAGGATAAGTAGTACCTCCCAGAACTTACAACCAAAAGCATTGGGTACCCATCGCCCTTCTGCAGAACCCACCCGTGTGCTCTACAGAACAGGGATGCACTTTCCTCACAGACACTCAGAGGACAGCTGTCAGACCCCTGCCTTGATCAGAGCCTGACCCCCTACTGCAGCCAGATACTTCTGCCTACACCAATAACCACTGCCCCTCTAAGACTGTAGGACAGAGCCCGTACCACACACTTTATGACCAACTACCTGGGCACCTGAGTTGAATCCATACAAGAAAACTAAATGAACTCCTAGGCTCATATGCCTGGTAACAGTGCTAGCCATCTGGTGATAGTACATGAGAGCTTCAAAGGTGAAAATAATCAACCTAGCGCACTCAAGCGGCTTATTTGGGTATACCAAAACTAAACAAAGCAAGAAGCTAGGATACAAAAAGCAAGCATAAAATAAACTGATACAATAACTTACAGATTGCTCAGAGACAACAGTCAATATCAAATCACATAAAGAGGCAGACACGGGGGCAGGACCAAGATGGCTGACTAGGTAGAAGCTTCCGCTTATCCCTCTTGAAACAAAGACTCGAAAAAACAAGTGAATCAATTACATAAAGGACAATCTACAAACCCTGACCATCAAACACAGAACTAAGGAGTTGACCTGAGTGACAGGGGAGCAAAAAGCCACACTGCAGCAGGGACCACTTCCGGAGCCAGTGTCCCACGCCACAGCCTTGAGCCCTCACGGTTCCCTGGTGCCAGAGTGGTGGGGCTGATTGTGGCTTACTGAGACAGGGAAGCACGGATGTAGGCCTAACCCTCAGGAAGAACCTCGGAGGAGACCCAGGCAGCACATTCAGGCTCCACACAGACGCGGCTGACAGGGAAACGAAAAACCATGGGGAAGCAGCGACTGGTTTTGGAGCCTGGAGTGCAGCGTCCCAGAAAGGAAACCTTGGTGCTGGGCTTTGGACTAAGTGTGGGGGAGCTGATTGCGGCTTCCTGAGATGGTGTGAGCATGGACGCAGCCCTAACCCTCTGGGACAGTCTCAGCAGGGATCCAGCCACCACACACAAGCTACACAATGCTCTGGAATCTCAGAAAAAACAGTCCTCACCAAACAACATAAGTAAACTTTGTATATTTTCCCAGGCTACTCTCTTCTATATATCTGATTCCACCCCTCATTGCCCCAGCCAGCTTCATTAACATTGGAATTCTCTGTGCTAGAGAGTGAAGTGCACTGCTGGATTTTTTTTCTTCTTTCTTTTCTAACCCATTCCCCTGGCCTGAGAAAAGCAGCATTTAACAATCAAAGAAAAAATCCTTCCCTGACTTCCCTAAACTGGAATAACAATACAGAATCAGCTCCATCCAGGCATTAACAGACCCATAGTCTTTGGCTTTCACCCTACAGGTAACTAGGTGGCTATTATACTGCAAAGGCGATTCTGATAGAGATCTCACCATAATTATTTTAGCTCAGCAGTGGAAAGGCAAGTTATGGAGGTCAGATACCTCTCTACCTACTAAACAGAGCCCTCGCTGATCCACAGCAGCGAACTGAGGGCTGAGACTCCACCCACAACACCTAGCCACCTGCTAGAGGGGTCTGAGAATAGTGACATCTCCCAAGCATTGGGTGCCTAAGATACAGCTGCAGAGCCCACCCACCAGAGTGCTCTAGAGAATAGAACCACACCTACCTCACTGACACTTGAAGGAAGGCTGTCAGCATCCTGCCCTCCTTGAAATGTGACCCCCTGCCACTAATAGAAACTGGTGCATACAACCATCACCACTACTCCTCTAAGATAATAGATGAGAGCCTACACCACACACTAGGTGACCAGCTATCAGGACACCTGAGCTGATTCTATTCAAGAATAGTGAATGGACTCATACACTTATATACCTGGTAACAGTTCAGGAAAGCTGGTAACAGGATGTAAGTGATTCAAAACCTACAGCAATCACCATACCACAACCTAGTAGCCCATCTGGGTGTATTGTAACAAAACAAAACAACAAGATAAGACTCAGTGAGCAAATATAAAAGAAAATATTACAATATCTTATAGATGGCTCAGAGACAGCAGTTGACATCAAATCACATGAAGAAGCAGACCATGATTGCTTCTACAAACCCCCAAATCAAAGAATCAAAATCATTCTTGGATGTGGATACATTCCTAGAATTGCCAAATATAGAATATAAAACAATTGTATACAGAATGCTTCAAGACATCAAGAATGACCTCACAAATGAAATAAGGCAATCTACAGAAAAAGCCAAGGAATACACGGGTAAAGCAGTTGAAGAAATCCAAAAGATTAATCAAGAAAATAGTGAAAAAATTAATAAGCTGTAAGAATCCATAGAGAGACAGCATTCAGAAATCCAAAAGATTAACAGTAAAGTCACACAGACAACTCAATAGGAAGTCAGAGGAGCAGACTCGAGGAACTGGAATGCAGAGTGGGAGCGCTGGAGGATAAGACAATTGACACAAATATAGTTGAAGAAAAATCAGATAGTAGAATTTAAAACTATGAAGAAACCCTAAGAATCATGGGGGACTCTATCAAGAATAATTTGCGTGTGATTGGAGTTCCAGACAGGGAGGGGTAACAGAAAATACAGAGAGAATAGTGGAAGATCTGATGGCAGAAAAATTCCCTGGCATTGTGAAAGATGAAAAGATATCTACCCAAGATGCTCATCGAACCTCATACAAAATAGATCCCAAAAGAAAATCACCAAGACATATCATCAAAACTGCCAAAACCAAAGATAAAGAGAAAAATTTAAAAGCACCCAAGGATAAACGAAAAGTTACCTACAAAGGAGAATCAATAAGTTTGCACTATTCGGCAGAAACCATGCAGGCAAGAAGGCAATGGAATAACATATATAGAGCACTCAAAGAAGAAATACTGTCAGCCAAGAATCATATATCCAGCAAAACTCTAAAACATGAAGGTGAAATTAAGATATTTACAGATAAACACAAGCTTAGAGAATTTGCAAAAACCAAACCAAAACTGCAAGAATTACTAAAGGAAATTCTTTGGTCAGAAAATCAATAATATCAGATTCCAACACAACACAAGGTCACAGAACAAAACATCCTGATATCAACTGAGATAGGGAAATCACAAAAACAAAATAAGATTAATTAAAAAAAAACTGCTCAAAACAGGGAATCATTGATGTGATTATGTAAAAGATTACAATAGACAGAAAAGAGGGACTAAATACAGGAGGCATAGATCTTACATATGGAGAGGAAACCAAGGCGATACAGGGCAAAACAACTTAGGTTTTTACTTAGTCAAACCGGGGTAAATATTAAGGTAACCACAACGAGGTCTAACAATTCCATACTTCAAAATAAAAACCAAGATAAACATAATGCCTCACCAACATAAACTCAGATACTATAAAAAGGAGGAACACACATTCTACAAAGAAAAACTCAGCACAAAAAAGTAAATGGAAAAACGAAATTGTCAAAAACAGGCATCAAAATGACAGCACTAAACTCATACTTATCTATAATTATATTTAATGTAAATAGACTAAATTCACCAATAATGAGACAGAAAGTTGCAGACTGGATAAAAAAACACGATCAGTCCGTATGCTGCCTAAAAGAGACATGCCATAGACGTAGAGACACAAATAAACTAAAACTGAAAGGATGGATAAAAATATATCAAGCAAACAACAATCAAAAAAGACCAGGAGAGGCAATATCAATTTCCAACAAAATAGACTTTAAAGTTAAATCCACCACAAAGGATAAAGAAGGACACTACATAATGATTAAAGGGACAATTTACCAGGAAGATATAACTGTATTAAATATTTATGCACCCAATGATAGGGCCGCAACATTCATAAAACAAACATTAACAGAATTAAAAAGTGAGATAGACACCTCCACAGTTATAGTAGCATACTTCAACACAACACTCTCAGTGAAGGATAGGAAATGCAGTAAGAAGCTCAATACAGACATGGAAGATCTAATTGCTACAATTAAACAACTTCACTTCATAGACTTATACAGAACACTCCACCCAACAGCTGCAAACTATAATTTCTTTTCTAGTGCGCATGAAACATTCTCTAGAATAGATCACATATTAGGTCATAAACCAAGCCTTTACAGAACCCAAAACACTGAAATATTACAAAACATCTTCTCTGAACGAAAGACCATAAAAGTAAAAATCAATAACAGAAAAACCAGGGAAAAGAAATCAAATGCTTGGAAACTGCACAATACCCTGCTCAAAAAAGACTGGGTTATGGAAGACCTTAAGGAGGGAATAAAGAAATTCACAGAATTCAATAAGACTGAAAACACTTCCTGTGAAAACCTTTGGGACATGGTGAAAGCAGTGCTCAGAGGTCAATTTATATCAATAAAGGCACACATATTAAAGAACAGCCAAAATGAAAGAACTGTCCCTACAACTTGAACAAACAGAAAGAGAGCAACAAAAGAAACTGTCAGGCACCAGAAGAAAGCGAAAAATAAAAACTACAGCAAAATTAAATGAATTAGAGAATAGAAAAACAATCAAAAGAGTTAACAAGGCCAAAAACTGCTTCTTTGAAAAAATTAACAAAATTGATAAACCATTGGCCAGACTGACTAAAGAAATACAGGAAAAGAAACCAATAATCCGAGTAAGAAATGGGATGGGCCATATCACAACAGATCCAACTGAAATTAAAACAATCATGTCAGATTACTACAAAAAATTGTACTCTAACAAATTTGAAAACCTAGAAAAAATGGATGAATTCCTAGAAACACACTACCTACCTAAACTAACACAAACTGAAGTACAACAACTAAATAAACCCGTAACAAAAAAAGAGATTGAAAAGGTAATCAAAACACTCCCAACAAAAAAAGCCTTGGCCCTGACGGCTTCACTGCAAAGTTCTACCAAACTTTCAGGGAAGACTTACCACTACTACTGAAGGTATTTCAAAGCATAGAAAAGGACGGAATACTACCTAACTCCTTCTATGAAGCCAGCATAACCCTGATACCAAAACCAGCTAAAGACAACACAAAAAAAAGAAAATTACAGACCTATATCCCTCATGAACATAGATGCAAAAATCCTCAAGAAAATTCTAGCCAACAGAATTCAACAACATATGAAAAAAAAAATCCACCATAACCAAGTAGGATTTATACCAGGTATGCAAGGTTGCTTCAATATTAGAAAAACAATTAATGTAATCCAGCACATAAAAAAAAAGACAAGAACCACATAATTTTATCAATTGATACAGAAAAGGCATTTGACAAAGTCCAACACCCACTCATGATAAAAACTCACAGCAAAATAGGAATAGAAGGAAAATTCCTCAATATAATAAAGGGTATTGATACAAAGCCAATACCCAGCATCATCCTAAATGGAGAGAGCCTGAAAGCATTTCCCTTGAGAATGGGAAACAGACAAGGATCCCCTTTATCACTGCTCTTATTCAACATTGAGCTAGAGGTCCTAGCCAGAGCAACTGGGCTAGACAAAGAAATAAAGGGCATCCAGATTGGTAAGGAAGAAATAAAATTATCTCCATTTTCCAACAACATTATCTTATACACAGAAAACCCTGAGGAATCCTCAAGAAAACTATTAAAACTAATAGAAGGGTTCAGCAAAGTTTCAGATTACAATATAAACATACAAAATCAGTTGGATTCCTCTATATCAACAAAAAGAACATTGAAGAGGAAATCACCAAATGAATACCATTCACAGCAGCCCCCAAGAAGATAAAATACTTAGGAATAAACCTTACCAAAAATGTAAAAGAGCTATACCAAGAAAACTACAAGGTACTACTGCAAAAAAACAAAAGGGACCTACGTAATTGGAAAAACATACCTTGCTCATGGATAGGAAGACAACATTGTAAAATTGTCCGTTCTACTAAAAGCCATCTATAGATACAATGTACTTCCGATCCAAATTCCAATGACATTTTTTAAAAACATGGAGAAACAAATCACCAACTTCATATGGAAGGGAAAGAAGTCGCGGAGAAGTAAAGCATTACTAAAAAAGAACAAAGTGGGAGGACTCACTCTTCCTCATATTACAACCAATTATACTGCCACAGTAGTCAAAACAGCCTGGTACTGGTACAACAACAGACACACAGACCAATGGAACAGAATTGAGAATCCAGATAGAAATCCATCCACATATGAGCAGCTGATATTTGACAAAGGCCCAGTGTCAGTTAATTGGGGAGAAGATAGTCTTTTTAACAAAAGGTGCTGCTGTAACTGTATATCCATCTGCAAAAAATGAAACAGGACCCATACCAGGACCCATACCACACACCATGCACAAAAACTAACTCTAAATGAATCAAAGACCTAAACATAAAATCTAAAACGATAAAGATCATGGAAGAAAAAATAGGGACAACATTAGGAGACCTAATACATGGCATAAACAGAATACAAAACATTACTAAAAATGACGAAGAGAAACCAGATAACTGGGAGCTCCTAAAAATCAAACACCTATGCTCATCTAAAGACTTCACCAAAAGAGTAAAAAGAGCACCTACAGACTAGGAAAAAGTTTTCAGCTAAGACATCTCCACCTGGTGCCTGATCTCTAAAATCTACATGACTCTGCTAAAACTCAACCACAAAAAGACAAACAACCCAATTAAAAAATGGGCAAAGGATATGAACAGGCACTTCACTAAAGAAGACATTCAGGCGGCTAACAGATACATGAGGAAATGCTCTCGATCATTAGCCATTAGAGAAATGCAAATCAAAAAACTACAATGAGATTCCATCTCACTCCAACAAGGCTGGCATTAATCCAAAACACACAAAATAATAAATGTTGGAGAGGCCATGGAGAGACTGGAACACTTATACACTGCTGGTGGGAATGTAAAATGGTATACAACCACTTTGGAAGTCAATTTGGCGCTTCCTTAAAAAGTTAGAAATAGAAATATCATACAACCCAGCAATCCCACTCCTCGGAATATATCCTAGAGAAATAAGAGCCTTTACACAAACACATATATGCACATCTATGTTTATTGCAGCACTGTTTACAACAGCAAAAAGATGGAACCAACCAAGGTACGCATCAATGGATGAATGGATAAACAAGGTATATTCACACAATGGAATATTACACATCAATAAAGAACTGTGATGAATCTGTGAAACACTTCATAACATGGAGAAACCTGGAAGGCATTATACTGAGTGAAATTAGTTGCAAAAGGTCAAAAAGTGTATAACACCACTATTATAAGATCTTGAGAAATAGTTTAAACTGAGAAGAACATATTCCTTTGTTGTTACGAGAGGGGGGAGGGAGGGAGGAGAGGGGAGGGGTATTTACTAAAGAGATAGACAAGAACTACTTTGGGTGAATGGAAGGACAACACTCAACACAGTGGAGGTCAGCACAACTGGACTAAACCAAAGCAAAGAAGTTTCCTGAATAAACTGAATGCTTCGAAGGTCAGCAAAGCAGGGGCAGGGGTTTGGGGACCACGGTTTCAGGGGACATCTAAGTCAACTGGAAAAATAAAATCTATTAAGAAAACATTCTGCATCCCACTTTGAAGAGTGGCATCTGGGATCTTAAATGCTAGCAAGCAGCCATCTCAGATGCATCAATGATTCTCAACCCACCTGGATCAAGGGAGAATGGAGAACACCAAGAACATAAGATAATAACGAGCCCAAGAGACAGAAAAGACTACCTGAACTAGAGACTACATCATTCTGAGACCAGAAGAACTAGATAGTGCCGGGCCACAACCAATGACTGCCCTGACAGGGAACATAACAGAGATCCCTTGAGGGAGCAGGAGAACAGTGGGATGCAGACCCCAAATTCTCATAAAAAGACCAGACTTAATGGTCTGACTGAGACTGGAAGGACCCCAGTGATCATGGCCCCCACACCTTCCGTTTACCCAGTACGGGAACCATCCCCAAAGCCAGTTCATCAGACATGGATTGGACTAGACAATGGGTTGGAGAGGGATGCTGGTGAGGCGTGAGCTACTTGATTTGGGTGGACACTTGAGACAATGTTGGCATCTCCTGCCTGGAAGGGAGATGGGTGGGTAGAGGGGCTTAGAAACTGGCAAAATGGTCACAAAAAGAAAGAGTGGAAGGAGGGAGTGGGCTGTCCCATTGTGGGGAAAGTAATTGGGAATATGTAACAAATTGTGTATAAGTTTTTATGTGAGAGACTGGCTTGATCTGTAAACTTTCACTTAAAACACAATAAAAATTATTAAAATAAAAAAAAAAAGAAGCTGACCCATGATTGCTTCAACAAGCTCTCAGAACAAAGACTCAAGCAATCTTCTGCATGAAGGTGCAATCCTGGAATTACCAGATGCAGAATACAAAAGATTAATATACAGAACTCTTAAAGACATTAGGAAGGAAATGAGGCAAAATGCAGAACAAGCCAAGGAACACAAAGATAAAGCAGCTGAAGAAATTAAAAGGGTTACTCAAGAACATAATTAAAAATTTAATAAGCTGCAAAAAACCATAGAGAGATTGCAATCAGAAATTCAGAAGATTAACAATAAAATTACAGAATTAGAAAACTCAATAGAAAGTAAGAAGAGCACAACTGAAGAACTGGAAGGCAGAATTACTGAGACTGAAGATAAAACTCTTGGAACTAATATATTTGAAGAGAAAGCAGATCAAAGAATTTTAAATGAAGAAATCCAAAGAATCATGTGGGACTTTATCAAGAGAAATAACTATGAGTGATTGGAGTACCAGAACAGGGAGGGCTAACAGAAAATACAGAGGGAACTGTTGAAGATTTGTTGGCAGAAAACTTCCCTGATATCATGAAAGATGCTCATCAAAATCCATATAAGGTACACCTCAAAAGAAAGTGACCGAGACATATAATAATCAAACTTGCCAAAATCAAATATAAAGAGAATTTTAAGAGAGGCTAGGGATAAAGGAAGTCACCAACAAAGGAGAGTAAATAATAAAAAACTTGGACTACTCAGCAGAAATCATGGAGGCAAGAAGGCAATGGGATGACTTATACAAAATATTAAAGGAAAAAAATTGCCAGCCAGGAATCAAGCCATAACCCTGGCCCTCTAACTCTAGCCCCTAAGCCCTAAGCCCCAAAGCCCCTAAGACCCTAAGCCCTTAGGTCCTAACCCCCAAGGCCCTAAACTCTAAATCTAACCCAAACCCTAACCCCTATACCCTAAAACCTACAACCTAAACACCTACACCCCAAAACACTACACACCAAAACCCTACACTCTAAACCCTATACTCTAAGCCCCAAACCCTAAACCCAAACCTCAAACCCCAAAGCCCAAACCCTAAACCTAACCGTAAACCCTAAACCCTAACACCTAACCCTAACCCCTAACCACCCTAACCCTAACGACCCTAACCCTAACCCTCGAACCCTAACCCTCTAACGCTAACCTGAAACCCTAACCCAAAACCCTAACCCTCTAACTCTAACCCTCTAACCATAGCCCTAAACCTAACCCCAACCCCCAAACCCAACTCCAAACCCTAAACCTCAAATCCCTAGCCCTAAACCTAAGAATGAGCCTAAGCCTAACCCTATCACTTAACCCTAAACCCTAAACCATAACACTTAAAACCCTAACACCCTTAGCCCTAACACATTTAACCCTAACACCCTAAACGCCAAAACCCTAAACACTAACACGTGTAACCCCAACCTCTAACCCTAACCCCTAAACTTAAACGCTAAACCATCGAACCCTCTAACCCTAATACCCTAACCCTAAACCCTAACCCCAGCCCCCAGCCCAAACCCTCACTCTAAGCCTTAAACCCTAAACCTTAAGCCCTAAACCCTAGGCTCTAAGCCCTAAACCCTAAGTCCTAAAACCCTAAATTCTAAGCCCTAAGCCCTAAACCTAACCCTCTAACCCTAAACCCTGAAACCTAACCCCAAACCCATCCCAAACTCCTAAACCTGAACCCCTAAACCTTAGCCCTAACCCCTAACCCTAAACCTCTAAACCATACCCCTAATCCTCTAACCCTAAACCTCAAACCCTATCCCTCTAACCCTAAGTCTCTAACCCTAACCACAACACCAACCCCAACTTCTGAACCCTGAAACCCTAACCCCCAACCCACTAACCCTAAGCCTCTGAACCCAAAGCCTAAACCCTCTAACCCTAAACCCTAACCTTCACCCCCTCACACCCTCACCTTCTCACTCCCTCACTCTATAATCTTCTCAACCTCTAACCCCCTCACCCTCTAACCCCTCACCCTCTAACTCCCTCAATCTCTAACCCCCAATCCCCTAACACCCACCCTCTAACCCAAACCACATATCCCAAACAAACCCAACACCAACCCCAACCCTAAACCTAAACCCTAGCCCCTAAAACCTAACCCAAACCCTAATGACTAAACCCCAAAACACTAAACCCCAAACTGCAACCCCTAACACCTAACCTATAACTCCAAACTCTAACCTCAAACCCTAAACCTAACACCTAACCCCAACCCAAAAACCCTAACCGAAAAACCCTAACCCTAAACTCTAACCCCAAACCCTAACTCTAACAACCCTAACTCTAACATCCCTAACCCCAAACCCTAACCCTTTTTGTTAGTGGCCGTAGCACTTATCCACTAGCCACCAGGGTTTCCATGAGCAGTCACAGGAATAGACATATGCACACCCGTGTTCACTGCAACATTATTCACAGTAGCAGAAAGATGGAAGCAACCTCAGTGCTCGTCCACAGAGGAACGGATAAACAACCTACGGTACATACACACAGTGGAACACTACACGACGATAAAGACCAATGATGAATCTCCGAAACATCTCACGCCATGGATGAATCTGGAGCACATCATACTGACTAAGTCAATCACAAAACGACATATACAGTGAGAGACCACTATCATAAAAACTCATGAAAACATATACGCACAATCGTTGATGTTCACCAGGGAGACGGAGTGGGTAGAGAAAAGCTAACTAAACAATAACCAAAACAACGAAACCCACTGCCGTCGAGTAGATTCCAGCTCATAGAGACCCTATAGAACAGATTAGAACTGCCCCATAGAGTTTCCAAGGAGTGCCTGGTGGATTCGAACTGCAGACCTTTGGTTAGCACCGGTGGCTCTTAACCACCACGCCCTCAGGGTTTCCAACCAAACAACAGATATGTGGTAACTCTGGTGAAGGAAGAGACGGTACACAAGACTGGGGAATCAACCTCAGCCTCACTCCAACCCTAACCATAACCCTAAACCACTTGTGCCCAAGCCTAGTAACCCCAGCCCTAACCCCAACCCCCAACCACCTAAAACCTATACCCCTCAACCTAACTCCCAAACCTCTAACCCCCAAACCTGAACCCCTAACACCAAACCCTAACCCCTAACCCTAATCCTCTAACCCTTCTGCATCTCTGGGCCTCTCGACTCTCCGTCTATTTTCTCCCTCCAAATCCTACTAACACTCAGTGGAATTTTGAAGTTTCAGCTGTGCTTTGCTTCTTGTTGTCTCCACCGGTCCCATCAAGGCACTGCATCATTTGCTCTGCTTCACCATTGAGTTCCAGAACCATGGCTTAGAATCGCCTTACACTGAACTTCAGCGATTCGGCGCAAGGGGGCGAGAGGGCGCGCGCACCGCCGGTTCTGTTCTGCCCACCAGGCCCTCCGAGCATGGGAACCTCCTGGACCTAAGCCGGGACGACCTGGGTACCGCTCCAGTGGGGATAGCAGAAGGTTTTCTTCCCGAGGGACCCAACGCCCCAGGGCACTCTCTCAATACTCCCATTAATGCTATGATTATCCTAACCCACTCCTCCTGCAAGACCTAGTGGGTCCTCGACCAGGCCCAGCCTTCAGGACCCACAACCCCCCGCCGTGGTCACGTAGAGGAACCTGCAGGGCCGCGCCCTCCCCGCCCAAGCTCTGCCCCTCCATACCCTGATGCCGTGCAGGCCTCTACTAGGTCCCCGCCCAGGGGAGAGTTGTCGCCCCGCACGAGGGGGGGAGGCCACGAGGAAACATTTGGAAACCACCCCCCAGGCACGAAGCTCACTGCCCCTATTGAGACCATGTGAGCAGGGCTGCCCCGCCGACTGGGGCCTGCAGGGCATCACTCACGTTTGTCAGCTTCTCACCGCCCTCTGGGCTCAGGGTCCTAGAGCAGCCAATCCCCCCGGGGCGGGGGAGGCGGTCCGTCCGCAGGGGCTGGAAGATCGGGTTGGTGCCCATGGCTGGAGCACTTAAAACCCTTATAAACCCTCATAAACGGCCAGCTCCAGACCTTCAAATGTCAGCCCGAGAGACACCTAATCTCCTCCAACCTAAAAAAAAAAAAAAAACCACACCTGTGGCCATCGAGTCAATTCTGACTCATAGCGACGCTATAGGACAGAGTAGAACTGCCCCACAGAGTTTCCAAGGAGCGCCTGGTGGATTCAAACTGCCAGCCAACCTTTTGGCTAGCAGCCTTAGCACTTAAACACTAGCCACCAGGGTAACCCACTAAACCCACTGCCACCAGGGTAGAGGCTCCAAATCCCGCCAGTTTGAGGAACCCTCAAATCCCCTGAGCACCAGAGACCGCGTCCACAGCGACCGGTACACAGCGCTGCACAAATGCTCAAGTTAACAAACAACATGGTTGCTCAGGACCCCTTCCTGCTACCCCCACCCCCGCCACCCAGAGGGGGAGCGCGACCCGGCATCCACACTGTTAACACACACTGAATCACTGCTGCTTCCACAAGGAGTAGGGTCCCCGCGCTGCTCCACAGATTCCCAGGACCCCTTCCTTTCCAGGTGGGGCCGGGGCCGCGCCGACGCCCCAGCCCTGAGAGTAGACCAGCTGGGCGCGGGCGAGGGCGCGGGGTGCCTCAGCCTCCCAGGCACAGCGCCCAAAACAGTAAGGGGCAGCGGGGCCTTGGGCGGGGGATCGCTCTCTCCCCGTCCCTGGCACCCTACGGAGTCTGGTGGGGGTGGGACGATGAACGGGGGCGAGTGCCCTGTCCTCAGTCTGGAATGTCACCGCCCCCGGGCGAACTCTGGGCCTTGGTTTCCCCCCTGGCACAGGGAGCAGGTGGGGGGCGGAGGGGGCAGGCGCCCATCCCCCAGCTTGGCCCGCAAACCCGCCCCGGGCAGAGTAGGGACCTTGGCGCAGCCCTGGACACGGCCTTTCTCCCCAAGCCCTTCAAGCCCCCAGGCCGGAGGGCACTCCGCAGCTGGATCCCGCGGCTGGACCCCCGCCCCCGCCCCCCGCAAATCCATGGGGATGCAAATTTCGCAGACCCCTAGAGTGGCTGCGTCCGCCCGGCCCCGCGCCGCGTCCGCCCCTGGGGATCACTCCGGACGGGGTACGCCGGAGGGGGCGATGCCAGCTGCTAAACCAACGTCCGGACTCCCCATCCTCTGGAGCCCACGGGATGCTGGGACTGGGACCCGCCCTCCTGGCGCCTTCCCTCCACACCTTCGAGGGGCCGGGCTTGTTCAGTCTGGGAGCGGGTCCCTCCACCCACCTGCCGGAGTTTCCTACCTTTCAGAAAACACGCACGGAAAGCAGCAGGAACAGCACCCTCTCTAAGGCACGCCATCCGGCCCAGGCCCCTCACCACCCGTCCGGGCGCTTCCGTGAGTAACTGGCTGGACGGCGTGGAACATGGCTGCCGGCCCCGCCCAGCGGCCCGGGTGTGGGGCGGGCGTGGGGGGGTTGGGCCTCCAGAGGGGACGGTGGGGTCTAGAAGCAAGGACAACGCCAAGGTGTGCGGGGTGAGGAGACGGGAGACGTCAGGAGAGGGCCCTCTCGCGTGCAGAGTTAAGTAATGGAGGTGCAACGGTTAAGTGCTTGGCTAACTGAAAGGTGGGCCGTTGGAACCCACCAGCTCAGGGGTTGAAAAGATCTGGAGATGGGCTCCCATAAAGATTCTAGCCAAACAAAATCCAAACCAGTTGCTGTTGAATCAATTCAGACTCGTAGTGACCCTATAGGGCAGAGTAGAACTGCCCCATAGGGTTTCTAAGACTATAAGTCTTTACAGAAGCAGACTGCCATGTATTTCCGCCAAGAAGCAACTGGTGGATTTGAACTGTCCACCCTTTGGTTAGCAGCCGAGCTCTTAACCACCGTGCCACTGGGGCTGCACCATAAAAAGCTGCAACCTAGGAAACCTTGTGAAGCAGTTCTAAGTTGTCATACAGGGTTGATATGAGTCAGAATCTCTTGATGGCACACAACCATGATTGTACTAAGAAAAATTCCTCCAAGCAGCTGTCTACATGACTCCTGAAGCAAACATGCATGCACGCTATCAAAGCAGTGCGGCCAAAGACAGGAAATTGGAATAGAGACATTATAGACTGCACACTGAAAAGTGATTTCTGAGGGGCATGCAGCTCAAGCGGAGGAGGTAGCATACAACTAAATGCCCTTCTCCTTCTATTGTTCAATGGTCTTGAGAAAGAATGTGTCCCAGGAATTAACTGTAGCCCAGGAGAACTTGAAGACAGCAAATACAGAGGACCGGTCAGGATGCTTCTGCAGTGGTCAGGGCGAGGAGTGATGGTGGAAGTGCAGGTGGGAACAGGGGGCAGGCTTGAGGTGTACTTTGGAGCTTGAGCTGCCAAGAATTGCTGGTCGACCAGACGTATGGGATGAGGGGAATGGAGAATCAAAGGTGACTTCTGGAATTCAGGCTACCATGAGAGCATGGTCACCAGAGCCATTCTCTACCATGTGGAAAACCATGGAGGAACAAACTTGAGAAAATGACCAAAAGATTTTTTCTGGACATGTTAGATTTGGATGTCTGAGGTCATCCAAGTGTGGAGAACAGTTTCCAGCTGTGGATACCACTCTGAGGTAGAATAGTTTTCCAGGTTCTAAGAATTTGGAGATCATCAGCCTATAGCTGATTTGAAAGCCACTGGTGGTGCAGTGGTTATGCATTTGGCTGCTACCAAAAGGTCTGCAGTTTGAATCTACCAGTCGCTCCTTGGAAACCCTGTGGGGAAGCTCTACTCTGTCCTGTACGGTCCCTATGAGTCAGAATCCACTCGATAGCAACTTCTTTTTGTTTTGTTTTGTTTTAATACTAAGCTCAGAAAAGTTGTGTGTCAGGGTTGTATTTTTTCACAATACTTATTCAAGCAGTTCGAATCTACCAGCCACTCCTTGGAAACCCTATGGGTCAATTCTACTCTGTCCTTTAGGGTCGCTATGAGATAGAATTGACCCAACAGCAAAGGACTTAGAACTTGGACTTAGAGGAGCCCTTTCTTTGTCAAAGCTGAAAGTTTTACTTCATACTTTTTAAAAACTGCCATGTCTCATGCTACGTGGCTACACTTACAGGAGCATTTTTGGTGCTAACTTGACTTGTTCTTGGTGAAGGGCTCTGTATTCATTTTCTAGGGCTGCCATAGTAAATTACCAAAAACTCAGTGTCTTTAAAAAAACATATAATCCATACAGTCCAAGAAGCTGGATCATATGAAGAAGAAGGGGCACCAGGATTGGAGGAAGACTCGTTAACAGCCTAGACATGCAGATGACACAACCTTGCTTACTGAAAGTGAAGAGGACTTGAAGCACTTACTGATGAGGATCAAAGACTTCAGCCTTCAGTATGGATTACACTTCAACATAAAGAAAACAAACATCCTCACAACTGGAACAATAAAAAAATCACAACAAAGAGAGAAAATACTGAAGTCGTCAAGGATTTCATTTTACTTGGATCCACAATCAACGCCCACAGAAGCAGACTTCGAGAAATCAAATGACATATTTTATTGGGCAAATCTGCTACAAAAGACCTCTTTAAAGTGTTAAAAATCAAAGATGTCACTTTGAGGACTAAGGTGTGCCTGAACCAAGCCATGATATTTTCAGTCGCCTCATATGCATGCTAAAGCTGGACAATGAATAAGGAAGACAAAAGAACTGAAACTTGAATTATGTTGTTGGTGAAGAATAATGAATATGCCATGGACTGCTAGAAGAATGAACACACCTGTCTTGGAAGAAGTACAGCCAGAATGCTCCTTAGAAAAGTGGGTGGCAAGACTTGGTCTCACGTACTCTGGACATATTATCAGGAGGAATCAGTCCCTGGAAAAAGACATCGTGCTTGGTAAAGTAGAGAGTCAGTGAAAAAGACAAAGATCCTCAATGAGACAGATTGAGACGGCGGCTGCAACAGTGGGCTCAGACACAGCAATGAGAAAGGCCCAGGGCTGGGCACTGTTCCGTTCTGTTGTAGATAGGGTCACTATGTGTTGGAACTGACCCAACAGCACCTAACAACAACATCATAAACTCACTAGATCTCCTGGGGATAGAATGTCATATTCAGTGTAGAATAGATAGAGTTTCTTTGTTTACCATATTTACTATGACTTACATTTGATAACTTCCACAATCTGTTGGATCGCCTTTCTTTGAATGGACACAAACATGCATCTCTTGCAGTCTGTTGGCCAGGTAGCTAGCTTCCAAATTTCTTTGCATGGTGGAGTGAGCATCTGCAGTGCTGCATCTGTTTGCTGAACCAACTCAGTGGGTATTCTGTCAGCTCCTGGAGCCTTGTTTTTCGCCAGTGCCTTCAGTGTAGCTTGGACTTCTTGCTTCACTACTACCAGTTCTTCATCATATGCCACCTCATGAAACGACTGAAAATCGACCATTTCTTTTGGTACTGTGACTCTGTGTATTCTTTCCATCTTTTCTGTGTGTGTGCTTTAAGTGAAACTTTACAAATCAAGTCAGTCTCTCATACAAAAATTTGTATACAGCTTGCTATGTACTCCTAGTTCCTCTCCCACTAATGAGACAGCACACTCCTTCTCTCAGCCCTGAATTCCCTGTGTCCATTCAGCCACTTTCTGTCCCCCTCTGCCTTCTCATCTCCCCTCCAAACGGGAGCTGCCCACATAGTCTCACGTGTCCACTTGAGACCAGAAGGTCACTCCTCACCACTATCATTTTCTATCCTATAATCCAGTCCAATCCCTGTCTGAAGAGTTGGCTTTGGGAATGGTTCCAGTCTTGGGCCAACAGAAGGTCTGGGGACCATGACCTCCAGGGTTCCTCTAGTCTCAGTCAGATCATTAAGTCTGATTTTTTTATGGGACTTTGAGGTCTGCATCTCACTGTTCTCGTGCTCCGTCAGGGATGCTCTGTTTCATTCCCTGTCGGGGCAGTCTTCGGTTGTAGACAGGCACCATCTAGTTCTTCTGGTCTCAGGCTGATGTAGTCTTGGATTTATGTGGCCATTTCTGTCTTCTGGACTCATAATTACCTTGTATCTTTGGTGTTCTTCATTCTCCTTGCTCCAGGTGGGTTGAGACCAATGGATGCATCTTAGACGGCCGCTTGATAGTGTTTTTAAGACTGCAGACGCCACTCACCAAAGTGGGATGCAGAATGTTTTCTTAATAGATTTTATTATGTCAATTGACCTAGATGTCCCCTGAAAACATGGTCCCCCAACTGCTGCCCCTGCTCCTCTGGCCTTTGGAGCATTTGGTTTATTCAGGAAACTGCTTTTCATTTAGTCCATTTATGCTGACCTCTCCTTTATTGTATGTTGTCTTTCCCTTCACCTAAAATAGTTCTTGTCTACTATCTAGATTCGCGAATATCCTTCTCCCTCCCTTTCTCCCCACCCTCATAACCATCAAAGAATATTTTCTTCTCTGTTCAAACTATTTCTTGAGTTCTTATAATAGTGGTCTCATACAATATTTGTCCTTTTGCAACTGACTAATTTCACTCAGCATAATGCCCTCCAGATTCCTCCAAGCTATGAAATATTTCACGGATTCATCATTGTTCTTGATCTGTGTGAAGTATTCCATCGTGTGAATGTACCACAATTTATTTATCCATTCATCTGTTGATGGGCACCTTGGTTACTTTCATCTTTCTGCTATTGTAAACAGTGCTGCAATGAACATGGTTGTGCATGTATCTGTTCATATAAAGGCTCTTATTTCTCTAAGATATATTCCAAGGAGTGGGATTGCCATATCCTATTGTAGTTCTATTTCTAGCTTTTTAAGGAAGTGCCAGATTGATTTCCAAAGTGGCTGCACCATTTTAAATTCCCACCAGCAGTGAATAAGTGTTCCAGGCTCTCTACAACCTCTCCAACATTTATTATTTTGTGATTTGGGATTAATGGCAGCCTTGCTGGAGTGAGATGGTATCTCATTGTAGTTTTGATTTACATTTCTCTAATGGCTAATGATTGTGAGCATTTCCTCATGTATCTGTTACCTGCCTGAATGTCTTCTTTGTTGAAGTGCCTGTTCCTATCCTTTGTCCATCTTTAAAATGGATTATTTGTGTTTTTGTTATTGAGTTTCTGCAATATCATGTAGATTTTAGAGATCAGATGCTGATCAGAAATGTTATAGCTAAAAACTGTTTCCCAGTCTGTAGGTAATCAGTTTACTCTTCTGGTGAAGGCTTGGGATCAGCGTAAGTGTTTGATTTTTAGGAGTTCTCTTTTCTCTTTGGGTGCTTGCACATTGTTAGCAATGTTTTTTGTACTGTTTATGCTACATATTTTTTTTTTAATTAGGGCTCCTAGTGTTGTCCCTGTTTTTTCTTCCATGATTTTTATCATTTTAGATTTCATATTTAGGTCTTTGATCCATTTCAGTTAGTTTTTGTGCATGGTGTGAGGTATGGATCTTGTTTCATTTTTTTGTGGAGGGATATCCAGTTATGCCAGCACCATTTGTTAAAGAGGCTATCTTTCCCCCATTTAACTGACTTTGAGCCTTTATCAAATATCAGCTAATAAGTGAATGGATTTATGTCTGGTTTCTCAGTTCTGTTCCATTGGTCTATGTGTCTGCTGCTGTACCGGTACCAGGCTGTTTTCACTACTATGGCGGTATAATAAGTTCTAAAATCAGGTAACGTGATGCCTCCCACTTTGTTCTTCTTTTTCAGTAATGCTTTATTTTTCTGGGGCCTCTTTCCCTTTTATATGAAGTTGGTGATTTGTTTCTCCATCACATTAAAAAATGTCCTTGGAATTGGGATTGGAATTGCAGCATATCTATAGATCGCTTTCAGTAGAAGAGACATTTTTACAATGTTCAGAGTTCCTATCTATGATCAAGGTATGTTTGTCCACTTACGTAAGTCTCTTTTGGTTTCTTGTAGTAGTGTCTTGTAGTTTTCTTTGTATAGGTCTTTTATGTCTCTGGTTACAATTATTCCTAGTATTTTATCTTCTTGGGGGCTAGAGTAAATGGTATTGATTTGGTGATTTCCTCTTCAATGTTCTTTTTGTTGGTGTAGAGGAATCCAACTGATTGTTGTAGGTTTATCTTGTATCCTGATATTCTGCTGAACTCTTCTATTAGTTTTAGTAGTCTTCTTGAGGATTCTTTAGGGTTTTCTCTGTATAAGATCGTGTTATCTGCAAATAGAGATACTTTTATTTCTTCTTTACCAACCTGGATGCTCTTTATTTCTTTATCTGGCCTAATTGCTCTGGCTAGGACCTCTAGCATACTGTTGAATAAGAGTGGTGATAAAGGGCATCCTTGTCTGGTTCCTGATCTCAAGGGAATGCTTTCAGGCTCTCTCCATTAAGGGTGATGTTCGCTGTTGGCTTTATATAAATACCCTTTATTGTGTTGAGGAATTTTCCTTCTATTCCTATTTTGCTGAGAGTTTTTCTCATGAACGGGTGTTAGACTTTGTCAAATGCCTTTTCTGCATCAGTTGATAAGATCATGTGGTTCTTGTCCTTTGTTTTACCTATATGGTGGATTACTTCGATTGTTCTTCTAATGTTGAACCATCCCTGCATACCTAGTATGAATCCCACGTGGTCATGGTGAATTATTTTTTTTGACATGTTATTGAATTCTATTGGGTAGAATTTTGTTGAGGATTTTTGCATCTAATTTCGTAAGGAATATAGGTCTGTAATTTGTTTTTTTTTTTTTTTGTGGTGTTTTTACCTGGTTTTGGTAACAGGGATATGCTGGCTTTATAGAATGAGTTTGGGAGTATTCCATCTTTTTCAATGCTCTAAAATACCTTTACTAGTAGTAGTGTTAACTCTTTCCTGAAAGTTTGGTAGAACTCACCAGGGGAGCTGTCAGGGCCAGGGCTTTTGTTGTTGTTGTTGGGAGATTTTTAATTTTTTTAATTACCTTTTTCAACCTCTTCTTCTGTTATGGGTTTATTTAACTGTTCTACCTCTGTTTCTGTTAGTTTAGGTAGGCAATGTGTTTCTAGAAATTCATCCATTTCTTCTAGGTTTTCAAAGCTGTTAGAGTATGATTTTTCATACTAATCTGATATGATTCTTTTAATTTCAGTTGGGTCTGTTGTGATGTTGGGTAATTTGCTTCTTCTCCTGTTTTTCTTTTGTCCGTTTGGCCAATGTTTTAGCAATTTTGTTAATTTTTTCAAAGAACCAGCTTTTGGTCTTGTTAACTCTTTCAATTTTTTTTCTGTTCTCTATTTCATTTAATTCTGCTCTACTTTTTATTATTTAATTTCTTCTGATGCCTGAGGGTTTCTTTTGTTGCTCTCTTTCTATTTGTTCAAGTTATAGGGATAATTCTTTGATTTTGGCCCTTTCTTCTTTTTGGATGTGTGCATGTATTGCTATAAATTGACCTCTGGGCACTGCTTTACCTGTGTCTCAAAGGTTCTGGTAGGAAGTGTTTTCATTCTCATTGGATACTGTAAATTTCTTTATTCCATCCTTAATTTCTTCTATAACCCAGTCGTTTTTGAGCAAGGTATTGCTCAGTTTCTGAGTGTTTGATTTCTTTCCCTTGCTTTTTTTTTGTTTTTGATTTCTACTTTTATAGCTTCATGGTCAGAGAAGATGCTTTGCAATATTTTGATGTTTTGGATTCTGTTAAGGTGTGCTTTATGGCCTAATATGTGGTCTCTCCCAGAGAATGTTCCATATGTATTGGAAAAGAAAGTATACTTGGCTGCTGTTGGGTGGAGTGCTCTGTATATGTATGTGAAGTCAGGTTGGTTGATTGTGGCATTTAGATCTTCCATGTCTTTACTGAGCTTCTTTCTGAATGTTCTGTTCGTCACCAAAGTGGTATGTTGAAGTTACCTAATATTGTTGTGGAGCTGTCTATCTCACTTTACAATGCTGTTAGAGTTTGTTTTATGTATCTTGAAGCCCTGTCATTGGGTGTGTGAATATTTAATATGGTGATATCCTCCTGGTATATTCTCTGTTTAATCATTATATAGTGTCCTTCCTTATCCTTTTCGGTGAATTTAACTTTAAAGTCTATTTTGCAAGAAATTAATATTGCCACTCTTGCTCTTTTTGATTCTTTTTTCCTTGATATATATTTTTTCCATCCTTTGAGTTTTAGTTTGTTTGTGTCTTTAAGGAGTGTCTCTTGTAGGCAGTATATAGATGGATCGTGTTTTTTAATCCATTCTTTCACTCTCTGTCTCTATTTGTGCATTTAGTCCACTTACAGTCAGTGTAATTCTGGTAGTTATGAGTTTTGTGCTGTCATTTTGATATCTTTTTTTCTATGTTGTCGAGTTTCTTTTTTCTGCTTAATTTTTTGTACTGAGTAGTTTTTCTTTGTATATGGTCTTTTCCTCTTATTCATTGTTGATTTTTTTTTTTCTGAGTTGTTACCTTTTTCTTGTATTTTATTTTGATGTGTAGGATTGTTAGTCTCCTTTTTGGTTACCTTAATATTTGCCATTATTTTTCTAAGTTTAAATCTCACTTTTATTTCTCTCTACCCCTTGACTATCTCTCTATATGAAAGATCTATGACTACATTTTTCAGTCCCTCTTTATTATTTTAGTATTGTCATCCTTTACCTAATAACATCACTGTTTCCCTGTTCTGAGCATTTTTTATCTTGATTTATTTTTGTGATTTCCCTACCTGGGTTGATATCTGGTTGCTCTGTCCTGCATTCTAGTCTTGGGTTGATATCTGATATTGTTGATTTTCTAACCAGAAAACCCTCTTTAGTATTTCTTGTAGGTTTTTTTTTTTTTTTACAAATTCCCTAATCTTCTGTTTATCTGGAAATGTCCTAATTTCACCTTCATATTTGAGAGACAGTTTTGCTGTGTATATGATTCTTGGCTGGCAATTCTTTTCCTTCTTCACTTTATATAACTCATCACATTGCCTTCTTCCCTGCATGGTTTCTCTCGAGTAGTCTGAGCTTATTCTTATTGAGTCTCTTTTGTAGGCGACTTTTTGTTTATTCCTAGCTGCTCTTAAAATTCTCTCTTTGTCTTTGGTTTTGGCAAGTTTGTTTATAATATGTCTGGGTGACTTTCTTTTGAGATCTACCTTATGTGGGGTTCAATGAGCATTTTGAATAGATATCTGCTGCTCATCTTTCACGGTATCAAGGAAATTTTCTGCCAACAAATCTTCAACAATTCTGTTTTTTCTGTTAACCCTCCCTAATCTGATACTTCAATCACTCTTAGGTTATTTCTCTTGATAGAGTCCCACATGATTCTTAGGATTTCTTCATGTTTTTTAAAATAATTTTATCTGATTTTTCTTCAAATATATTGGTGCCACGTTATTTATCTTCAATCTCACCAATTCTGCTTTCCATTTCCTCAATACTGTTCCTCTGTCCACTGAGTTGTCTAATTCTGTAATTTTATTGTCAATCTTCTGAATTCCTGATTGCTTTCTTTCTATGAATTGTTGCAGCCTATTAAATTTTTCTTTATGTTCTTGAGTAGCCTTTTTAATTTCTTCATCTAATTTATCTGTGTTCTTTGGCTTGTTCTGCATTTTGCCTGATCTCCCTGATCTCTTGAAAGTTCTGTATATTAACCTTTTGTATTCTACCTCTGGTAATTCCAGGAAGACACCTTCATGTGGAAGATTCCTTGATTCTTTGTTTTGAGAGATTGTTGAAGTGATCATGGTCTGCTTCTTTATGTGATTTAATATTGACTGCTGTCTCTGAGCCATCTATAAGTTATTTTATTTTATAATTTTACTTTTGCCTACTGTATCCTAGCTTTTTGCTTTGTTTTGTTTTGATATGCCCAAATAGGCTGCTTGAGTAGGTGAGCTTGATCATTTGCAACTTTCAAGATTTAACGTCCTGTCACCAGATGGCTAGAGCAACCAGGTATATGAGCCTAGGAGTCCATTCACTTTTCTTGTATAGATTCAGCTCAGGTGTCTAGATAGTTGGTCATCAATTGTAGGTCATCAAGTCCTATAGTCTTAGATGGGGAGGGGTGATTGTTGGAGACACAGGTATCTGGTTGCAGCAGGGGGTCACACTCTGAACAAAGGCAGGGGGCTGACAACCATCTCCCAAGTGTCTGTGAGGAAAGTGCACCCCTGTTTTCTATAGTGCACAGGTAGCTGGGTTCTGCATTTATACCACAGGCACCCTATGCTTTTGGTTGTAAGGACTGGGAGGCACCTGTTATCCTTGGACCCCTGTCTTGGGTGTCTAGATGATGTGGGTGGAGCCACCACTCCTCAGGCCACCAATGTAGGTAGGTGAGGACCCTGTTTAATAGGCAGAGCAGTGTCAAACATCAAAAACACACCTCTCCACTGCAAGGTAAAACAGTTGAAGTTGGATACCCAGCACATACACCATTGCAGTAACAAGGGCCTAATCTCCCGGGATGGGCCTACACAGGTCCATGCAGGGGTGAAAGGTATTTAATGTCCGTGGACCATTTGTGCCTGGAAAGGAGCTTCTTCTGTCCTGAGCTCCCCAGCTTAGCGGAGCTGGCAGATTATCTTTTCCACCAGTTGTTAATTTATTCCTTCTCCAAGACCAGGAGAATGGCTCAGGCTGCACAGCAACACCTATCTCAGGTGCAGGGAAATCTACAGCTACTGAAGCTGTCTTGGGGGCTAAGCACACAGTAAAACGAATGCAAGTACTCAGCTTTTGCCAACAACACTGTTCTTCTCTGGTTCCGGAGTTGTGAGTAGACTGTGAGACTTGCTGTCTCCCCCTGAGGAGACTGCATCCTGACTGCTACTGCCAGCCCTGCCACTGTCCCTCCAGGGGATTGTGTCCAAGGGGCGCCATTTCTCACCAAGTCAGGTCCGGCAACTGCTCGCCACTTCTGAACTGTGTCTCCCTCCCCCAGCCACTCAGTCTGATTTCCTAACTTGCCTTTGATGTTCAGGGCCCTTATCTTGTCATGTATAAAATTGTTCCACTTGTTTTTTCAGGTCTTTTTTTTTTTTTTTTTTTTTGGTTTTTGTTGTAAGAGGGATCACTGGAAGTGTCTGACTACTCTGCAATCTTGACTCTGCCTCTCTCTATCTTCTTTTGATGCTTTCTGTGTCATTTAATATTTTCCCTGTAGAATCCTTCAATATTGCAACACAAGGCTTGAATTTTTTCTTCAGTTCTTTCAGTTTGAGAAATGCCGAGCATGTGCTTCCCTTTTGGTTTTCTAACTCCAGGTCTTTACACATTTCATGATAATATTTTACTTTGTCTTCTTGAGGTGCCCTTTGAAATCTTCTATTCATCTCTTTTACTTCATTATTTTCTTTTTGCTTTAGCTACTCTACATTCAAGAGCAAATTCGGAGTCTTTTCTGACATCCATTTTGGTCTTCTTTTTTTCTTTCCTGTCTTTTTAATGACCTCTTGCTTTCTTTTTTTTTCTGACAGATATACATATATATTTTATTTTATATCTTTATTGTCATACTTCATAGAGAGATAGTATTGAACAAACTAGGTTCCCATTAAACAATTAGTACACATATTGTTTTGTAACACTAATTACCAACCCCACAATATGTCAACACTCTGCCCTTCTGGACCCTGGGTTCCCTATGACCAGCTTTTCTGTCCACTCCTGCCTTCTAGCCCTTGCCCCTGGGCTTTTGTGCCCCTTTAGTTTTGCTTTACGGGTCTGTCTAATCTTTGTCTGAAGGGTGAACTTCAGGAGTGACTTCATTACTGAGCTAAAAGTGTGTCCGGGGGACATACTCAGCATCTCTCCAGTCTCTGTCACGTGAGTAATCTGGTCTTTTTTGAGAGTTAGAATTTTGTTCCACATTTTTCTCCAGCTCTCAGACCCTCTATTGTGATCCCTGTCAGAGCAATGACTTCTTACTTTCTTCATGTATGATGTCCTTGATGTCATTCCACAACTCATCTGGCCTTCAATCATTAGCCTTCAATTCATCAAATCTATTCTTGAGATAGTCTCTAAATTCAGGTGAGATATAATCAAGGTTGTACTTTGGCTCTCGTAGACTTACATATGAGAAATTGATGGTCTGCTCACAGTCAGCCCCTGGTCTTGTTCTGACTGATGATATTGAGCTTTTCCATTGTCTCTTTCCACAGATGTAGACATTTGATTCCTGTATATTCCATCTGGTGAAGCCCATGTGTATACTCACCATTTAAGTTGTTCAAAAAAGGTATTTGCCATGAAGAAGTCATTGGTCTTGCAAAATTCTATCATGCTGTCTCCAAGGCCAGATTTTCCAACTACTGTTCCTTCTTGTTTCCAACTTTCACATTGCACTCATCAGTAATTATCAATGCATCTTGATTGCATGTCTGATCAATTTCAGACTGCAGAAGTTGGTAAAAATCATCAGTTTCTTCATCTTTGGCATTAGCAGTTGGTGCATAAATTTGAATAATAGTCATATTAACTGCTTGTCATGGATTGAAATGTGTCCCTAAAAAATATCTGTCAACTTGGCTAAGCCATGATTCCCAGTATTGTGTGATTGTCTACCATTTAGTCATCTAATGTGATTTCCCTATGTGGTGTAAATCCTATCACAATGATGTGATGAGATGGATTAGTCGCAGTTATATTGATGAGATCTATAAGATTAGATAGTGTCTTAAGGTAATACCTTTTGAGATATAAAAGAGACAAGCAAGCAGAGAGATATGGGGACCTCATAACACCAAGAAAGCATCCCCAGTAGCAGAGCATGTCCTTTGGACCCAGGGTCCCTGCACCTGAGAAGCCCCTTGACCAGGGGAAGATTGATGATGGAGACCTTCCACAGAGCTGACAGAGAAAGTTTCCCCTGGAGCTGACACCCTGAATTTTGAATTCTAGCCTACTAGACTGAGAAAATTAATTTCTCTTTGTTAAAGCCACCCACTTGTGGCATTTCTGTTACAGCACCACTATATGACTAAGACACTGGTCTTCCTTGTAGACATATGGATATTATCCTATCACTGATAGCAATGTACTTCAGGATAGATCTTGAAATGTTGTTTTTGATGATAAACTTAATGCCGTTTCTCTTTGATTTGGCATAGTAGTCCATATGATTGTCCGATTCAAAATGGCGAATATCAGTCCATTTCAGCTCACTAATGCCTAAGATATTGATGTTTATGTGTTCCATTTCATTTTTTTAATGATTTCTAATTTTCTAGATTCATACTTCATACATTCTATGTTTCTATTATTAACGGATGTTTGCAGCCGTTTCTTCTCATTTTGAGTCATGCCACATCAGCAAATGAAGGTCTCGAAAGCTTGATTCCATGCATGTCATTGAGGAGTGTGTGCAGTTTTGTTCTTATGTAACTTGTATCTTTTAAAATAAATCTTGTAAAGCTTTTGTTTAATTAAATGGTTTTGAAAATTCATCTAAAATCATTGCTAAGCTTTCTGTTACAATTCATCAATTGCATTTAATTTCTATTAGGTTTTCTGTTTAGACTATTGTATAACCTTCAATAATAATTTTTTATATCAATTCACAACCGTTATAATTTCTTTCTCTTTCTTTTTTGGGGGGGTGTAAATCTGAAATATGAATATGAATAGAAGTGTTAAGAGCAAATATTATTTTCTCGTTTCTTCTGTTAAATAAAGTTTTTTTTATTAACTTTTATTGAGCTTCAAGTGAACATTTACAAATGAAGTCAGTCTGTCACGTATAAGTTTATACACATCTTACTCCTTACTCCCACTTGCTCTCCCCCTAATGAGTCATCCCTTCCAGTCTCTCCTTTCGTGACAATTTTTGCCAGCTTCCAACTCTCTCTATCCTCCCATCCCCCCTCCAGACAGGAGATGCCAACACAGTCTCAAGTGTCTACCTGATATAATTAGCTCACTCTTCCTCAGCATCTCTCTCCTAGCCACTGTCCAATCCCTTTCATGTCTGATGAGTTGTCTTCGGGAATGGTTCCTGTCCTGTGCCAACAAATGGTTTGGGGACCATGACCACCGGAATTCCTCTAGTCACAGTCAGACCATTAAGTATGGTCTGTTTATGAGAATTTGGGGTCTGCATCCCACTGATGTCCTGCTCCCTCAGGGGTTCTCTATTGTCCTCCCTGTCAGTGCAGTTATTGATTGTGGCCAGGCACCAACTAGTTCTTCTGGTCTCAGGATAATGTAGGTCTCTGGTTCATGTGGCCCTTTCTGTCTCTTGGGCTCTTAGTTGTCATGTGACCTTGGTGTTCTTCATTCTCCTTTGCTCCAGGTGGGCTGAGACCAATTCATGCATCTTAGATGGCCACTTGTTAGCATTTAAGACACCAGACGCCACATTCCAAAGTGGGATGCAGAATGTTTTCATAACAGAATTATTTTGCCAATTGACTTAGAAGTCCCCTTAGAGCATGGTTCCCAAACCCTGGACCTTGCTCCGCTGACCTTTGAAGCATTCATTTTATCCCGGAAACTTCTTTGCTTTTGGTCCAGTCCAATTGGGCTGCCCTTCCATGTATTGAGTGTTGTCCTTCCCTTCACCTAAAGCAGTTCTTATCTACTAATTAATCAGTAAGAAACCCTCTCCATCCCTCCCTCCCTCCCCCAGTCGTAACCACAAAAGTATGTGTTCTTCTCAGTTTTTACTATTTCTGAAGATCTTATAATAGTGGTCTTATACAATATTTGTTCTTTTGCCTCTGACTAATTTCGCTCAGTATAATGCCTTCCAGGTTCCTCCATGTTATGAAATGTTTCACAGATTCGTCACTGTTCTTTATCAATGCGTAGTATTCCATCGTGTGAATATAGCACAGTTTATTTACCCATTCATCCGTTGATGGACACCTTGGTTGCTTCCAGCTTTTTGCTATTGTAAACAGAGCTGCAATAAACATGGGTGTGCATATATCTGTTTGTGTGAAGGCTCTTGTTTCTCTAGGGTATATTCCGAGGAGTGGGATTTCTGGGTTGTATGGTAGTTCTATTTCTAACTGTTTAAGATAACGCCAGACAGATTTCCAAAGTGGTTGTACCATTTGACATTCCCACCAGCAGTGTATAAGAGTTCCAGTCTCTCCGCAGCCTCTCCAACATTTATTATTTTGTGTTTTTTGGATTAATGCCAGCCTTGTTGGAGTGAGATGGAATCTCATCGTAGTTTTAATTTGCATTTCTCTAATGGCTAGTGATCGAGAACATTTTCTCATGTGTCTGTTAGCTGCCTGAATATCTTCTTTAGTGAAGTGTGTGTTCATTTCCTTTGCCCACTTCTTGATTGGGTTGTCTTTTTGTGGTTGAGTTTTGACAGAATCATATAGATTTTAGAGATCAGGCGCTGGTCAGAGATGTCATAGCTGAAAATTCTTTCCCAGTCTGTAGGTGGTCTTTTTACTCTTTTGGTGAAGTGTTTAGATGAGCATAGGTGTTTGATTTTTAGGAGCTCCCAGTTATCGGGTTTCTCTTCATCATTTTTGGTAATGTTTTGTATTCTGTTTATGCCTTGTATTAGGGCTCCTAGGGTTGTCCCTATTTTTTCTTCCATGATCTTTATCGTTTTAGTCTTTATGTTTAGGTCTTTGATTCACTTGAGTTAGTTTTTGTGCTTGGTGTGAGGTATGGGTCCTGTTTCATTTTTTTGCAAATGCATATCCAATTATGCGAGCACAATTTGTTAAAAAGACTATCTTTTCCCCAATTAACTGATACTGGGCCTTTGTCAAATATCAGGTGCTCATATGTTGTTGGATTTATATCTGGGTTCTCAATTCTGTTCCCCTGGTCTATGTGCCTGTTGTTGTACCAATACCAGGCTGTTTTGACTAATGTGGCTGTATAATAGGTTCTGAAATCAGGCACAGTGAGGCCTCCCACTTTCTTCTTCTTTTTCAGTAATGCTTTGCTTATCCGAGGCTTCTTTCCCTTCCATATGAAGTTGGTGATTTCTCTATCACATTAAAAAATGACATTGGAATTTGGATCGGAAGTGCATTGTATGTATAGATGGCTTTTGGTAAAGTAGACATTTTTGCTATGTTAAGTCTTCCTATCCATGAGCAAGGTATGTTTTTTTACTTAAGTAGGTCCTTTTTAATTTCTTGTAGTAGAGCTTTGTAGTTTTCTTCGTATAGGTCTTTTACATCCTTGGTAAGATTTATTCCTAAGTATTTTATCTTCTTGGGGGCTACTGTGAATGGTATTGATTTGGTTATTTCCTCTTCGATGTTCTTTTTGTTGATGTAGAGGAATCCAAGTGATTTTTGTATGTTTATCTTATAACCTGAGACTCTGCCAAACTCTTCTTTTAGTTTCAGTAGTTTTCTGGAGGATTCCTTAGGGTTTTCTGTGTAGAAGATCATGTTATCTGCAAATAGAGATAATTTTACTTCCTCCTTGCCAATCTGGATGTCCTTTATTTCTTTGTCTAGCCTAATTGCCCTGGCTAGGACTTCTAGCACGATGTTGAATAAGAGCGGTGATAAAGGGCATCCTTGTCTGGTTCCCGTTCTCAAGGGAAATGTTTTCAGGCTCTCTCCATTTAGAATGATGTTGGCTGTTGGCTTTCCATAGATGCCCTTTATTATGCTGAGGAATTTTCCTTCAATTCCTACTTTGGTGAGAGTTTTTATCATGAATGGGTGTTGGACTTTGTCAAATGCCTTTTCTGCATCAATTCATAAGATCATGTGGTTTTTGTCTTTTGTTTTAATTATGTGATAGATTACATTAATGGCTTTTCTGATATTAAACCAGCCTTGCATAAAAAAAAAAAACCTGGTATAAATCCCACTTGATTGTGGTGAATTATTTTTTTGATATGTTGTTGAATTCTATTGGCTAGAATTTTGTTGAGGATTTTTGCATCTATGTTCATGAGGGATATAGGTCTGTAATTTTCTTTTTTTGTAATGTCTTTACCTGGTTTTGGTATCAGGGAGATGGTGGCTTCAGAGAATGAGTTGGGTAGTATTCTGTCATTTTCTATGCTTTGAAATACCTTTAGTAGTAGTGGTGTTAACTCTTCTCTGAAAGTTTGGTAGAACTCTGCAGTGAAGCCGTCCGGGCCAGGGCTTTTTGTTTTTGGGAGTTTTTTGATTACCGTTTCAATCTCTTTTTTTTTTATTATTGAAGTTTTTTGATTACCGTTTCAATCTCTTTTTTTGTTATGGGTCTATTTAGTTGTTCTACTTCTGAATGTGTTAATTTAGGTAGGTAGTGTTTTTCCAGGAATTCATCCATTTCTTCTAGGTTTGCAAATTTCTTAGAGTACAATTTTTCGTAATAATCTGATATGATTCTTTTAATTTCAGTTGCTTCTGTTGTGATGTGATCCTTCTCGTTTCTTATTCGGGTTATTTGTTTCCTTTCCTGTATTTCTTTAGTCAGTCTAGCCAATGGTTTATCAATTTTGTTAATTTTTTCAAAGAACCAGCTTTTGGCTTTGTTAATTCTTTGAATTGTTTTTCTGTTCTCTAATTCATTTAGTTCAGCTCTAATTTTTATTATTTGTTTTCTTCTGGTGCTTGATGGATTCTTTTGTTGCTCACTTTCTATTTGTTCAAGTTGTAGGGACAGTTCTCTGATTTTGGCTCTTTCTTCTTTTTGTATGTGAGCATTTCTTGATATAAATTGGCCTCTGAGCACTGCTTTTGCTGTGTCCCAGAGGTTTTGATAGGAAGTATTTTCATTCTCATTGCATTCTATGAATTTCCTTATTCCCTCCTTGATGTCTTCTATCACCCAGTCTTTTTTCAGGAGGGTATTGTTCATTTTCCAAGTATTTGATTTCTTTTCCCTAGTTTTTCTGTTATTGATTTCTAGTTTTATTGCCTTGTGGTCTGAGAAGATGCTTTGTAATATTTCAATGTTTTGGACTCTGCAAACGTTTGTTTTATGACCTAATATGTGGTCTATTCTAGAGAATGTTCCATGTGCGCCAGAAAAAAAAGTATACTTTGCAGCAGTTGGGTGGAGAGTTCTGTATAAGTCAATGAGGTCAAGTTGGTTGATTGTTGTAATTAGGTGTTCCGTGTCTCTATTGAGCTTCTTACTGGATGTCCTGTCCTTCTCCGAAAGTGGTGTGTTGAAGTCTCCTACTATAATTGTGGAGGTGTCTATCTCACTTTCCAGTTCTGTTAAAATTTGATCTATGTATCTTGCAGCCCTGTCATTGGGTACATAAATATTTAATATGGTTATGTCTTCCTGGTCAATTGTCCCTTTTATCATTATGTAGTGTCCTTCTTTATCCTTTGTGGTGAATTTAAGTCTAAAATCTATTTTGTCAGAAATTAATATTGCTACTCCTCTTCTTTTTTGCTTGTTGTTTGCTTGATATATTTTTTTCCGTCCTTTGAGTTTTAGTTTGTTTGTGTCTCTAAGTCTAAGGTGTGTCTCTTGTAGGCAGCATATAGATGGATCGTGTTTCTTTATCCAGTCCGAGACTCTCTGTCTCTTTATTGGTGCATTTAGTCCATTTACATTCAGCGTAATTATAGATAAATAAGTGTTTAGTGTTGTCATTTTGATGCCTTTTTATGTGTGTTGTTGACAATTTCATTCTTCCACATACTTTTTTGTGCTGAGACGTTTTTCTTAGTAAATTGTGAGATCCTCATTTTCGTAGTGTTTGACTTTATGTTTGTTGAGTCGTTACTTTTTTCTTGGCTTTTATCTTGAGTTATGGAGTTGTTATACCTCTTTGTGGTTACCTTAATATTTACCCCTATTTTTCTAAGTAAAAACATAACTTGTAATGTTCTATATCGCCTTGTATCACTCTCCATATGGCAGTTCTATGCCACCTGTATTTAGTCCCTCTTTTTGATTATTGTGATCTTTTACATTTTGACTTCAGTGATTCCCTGTTATGAGCATTTTTTTTTAATTAATCTTAATTTGTTTTTGTGATTTCCCTATTTGAGTTGATATCAGGATGTTCTGTTTTGTGACCTCGTGTTGTGCTGGTATCTGATATTATTGGTTTTCTGACCAAACAATATCCTTTAGTATTTCTTATAGCTTTGGTTTGGTTTTTGCAAATTCTCTAAACTTGTGTTTATCTGTAAATATCTTAATTTCGCCTTCATATTTCAGAGAGAGTTTGGCTGGATATATGATCCTTGGCTGGCAGTTTTTCTCCTTCAGTGCTCTGTATATGTCGTCCCATTCCCTTCTTGCCTGCATGGTTTCTGCTGAGTAGTCTGAACTTATTCTTATTGATTCTCCCTTGACGGTGACCTTTCTTTTCTCCCTGGCTGCTTTTAAAATTTTCTGTTTATGTTTGGTTTTGGAGAGTTTGATGATAATATGTCTTGGTGTTTTCCTTTTTGGATCAATCTTAAATGGGGTTCGATGAGCATCTTGGATAGATATCCTTTCGTCTTTCATGATGTCAGGGAAGTTTTCTGTCAGCAGATCTTCAACTATTTTCTCTGTGTTTTCTGTCCTCCCTCCCTGTTCTGGGACTCCAATCACACACAAGTTATCCTTCTTTATAGAGTCCCACATGATTCTTAGGGTTTCTTCATTTTTTTAAATTCTTTTATCTGTTTTTTTTTTTTTTTTTTCAGCTATGTTGGTGTTAATTCCCTGGTCCTCCAGATGTCCCAGTCTGCATTCTAATTGCTCGAGTCTGCTCCTCTGACTTCCTATTGCGTTGTCTAATTCTGTAATTTTATTGTTAATCTTTTGGATTTCTACATGCTGTCTCTCTAAGGATTCTTGCAACTTGTTAATTTTTCCACTATGTTCTTGAATAAATGTCTTTCTTTACTCTCTGGTTCTTTTTAAGATTTTTTATTGTATTCATGTACTGAAGTTTCACTACATTATATCTTGATTCAGATTTATTTTTACTTTGCCCTCTTGGGATATCTTTGCCTTCCCTAATCTAAGGATTGATATGTTTCATTGTTTTTAGTCACTAGTTCCCCAAACGTTTTTTCCTATATTTTTGAAGGGATAGAATTCCTCCACTTTTTGTGAATATATGTACATCATATTTACAATCACGTTTTTAAAATGGTTTTGCCCACGAGGTAGCTAATATTTTCCTAAATTAAAGAAGTGGGGAAAACAGCACAATACAGAAATAATGAATGCCACATCAGATCAGTTATTTGATGCCATGTCTTATGACTGCCAATGTAACATATTGTTTTTTATCCATGTCTTGCCTGTTTATGTGCTAGTATCCTGTTCTGTGAACTCATTTCAAGGGCTGTGTGCCTGACCCGGAAGCAGCTTTAAGCATTTTCCCCAGGTCTAAATAGAAGAGGATGTTTTTTCTTCTGTAAAAAGAAATCCAAATAGGTTTTTTTTGTCCCTTTTATTTTTATTTTATCCATTGAAAGAAAAATAAATATTTATTTGTAGTCTATTTACAAAACTTTTAACCTGTCTTTATTTTTAATTTTCCCCCATAATTTTGTGATATGGGCACTAGCATTTATTACATTATACACAAAAAGAAAGGACAAGGAGAAAAAAATCTGATGATAGTTTCAGAGAAGAAACAAAAGTGAGAGAAACAAGCCTTAAATCTGGACCATGACCATACATGGGAGGTAAAACTTTTATTCACCACCTTCACTGGGTGACACCTAAAATATTTCAGGATTTGTGTCAGGATTAAATTGTAGTTTATACTTCACACAACCTCTTAAGGTTGATATCACCACTGACATTTTATAGATGATAAAATTGATATGAGGAGATTTTAAGCGGTTTTCCCTAAATGTCCAGCTAAATTATGTATATATATAAAACCTTTTAAAATACATACCCTGTAAACCAAACTCATTACCACAGAGTTGATTCCAACTCACAGCTACCCTATATTATCTCTCAACTATTTGGAACTGGTGAATCTAAAGGGTGGTACACTTTTTAATGACATAGAACAGAAAGAGAGAGAGAAAGGAAAGAAGTAAAGGAAGGGAGGGAGGAAGGAAGGAAAGTAGGAAGAAAGAAACGAAAGTTATTAAAATAGAAATTCTCTGTATATAGTAGAGGATCAACAATATATATAAAAGAATTTTTATTCCCAGATGAAATTGTTTTAGTGTTAAAAATTTATTCATTTTAACAAATTCTTGTGTTTATATTTCGTCATATGTCCTGGCTCTAACATATTCTCATTCAACGGTGAGTTATTCTAAAACAACCCAAATCTAATGAATGATAGAAGGAGAATGCGTATATTTAGTTAAGAGTCTTAACTAAATATACGCATTCTTCTCTTTAAGTATAACTTCTCCGTAAAACAGCCTTTCAGGAAAAGAGATTGAAAAGAGGTCAGCATTGCTCTCCTTTGAGTGCTTACACCCCAAATTTACTAAGAAAATCACCCTCATAGAAAACTTCTTTCAATGACGTCACACATTTATTATGACGTTTCAGGGGAATGAGGTCATTTCTAAGTTCCAAAGGAACAAATTCATTGGAATTCAATAAATGTGGAATTAAAGAAAAATAACTTCTTAAAAAATGAACTACCATAAACAGTGCCACTTTACAATGGAGACTTTGTCTTCCACAGCAGTGCCCCCAAAGGGTGGTGGGTCTCTGGGGAAGAAGAAAGAAACCATGGGGTCTGCAGAGGTGGAGGCTGTGGTGATGGAGAGGCCTCCAGGGGTCCCTATGACGAAAGCTTTGGGCTCACAGGTGAGGATAAGGACCCTGAAAGCTCTACTAAATAGAGAGATAGTATTCAGAGGTCTCTATCCAAGAGGAAGAGCCCAGGAGTCAACAATATCCCAAGCAAAAAGCCCAAGTTCCAGGTCCAGGAAGATTCCAAAAACCATCAGAGAGCTCTTTTCCTTCATCTTCCACCAAGCAAACCTCTCACACCTCCAGCTACGGGGCAGCCCCAGGAAAGCCATGGGTCAGGTGCGCATATTTCACCCAGGTGCGCACAGTCAAGGGGGTGGCGGTCGCCTGGCAGACCAAAACCTCCTTTGCACCCGTGGGCAAGATGCCCTAGGTCTTTGAGGCCGAGCTCTCTGAGGAGAGCACGATCAGCTCTGCCCCCAGTCTGGCCAACACTGAATCCCTGGTCAGCAACCTGGAGCCCTGGCAGGAGGGGCCCCAGACCTGTACTCCGGACACCACCGACCAAGGGGAGGAGCATGGGGAGAGCCCCCGCGCAACCACCCCGGAGTGGCTGGTGACCCGTGAGCACGGCTTCCGCTGCGTGGCCTGCTGCCGCGTGTTCGAGTCCCGGGAGGCCCTGGTTGCGCACGCGGCGCGTGGTGTGACTCAGGGCTTCAGCTACTGGGTCTTCTTTGAAGAGCTGCTGGAGAGGCGCCACGCTCAGTCCAGCGAAGGCCCCAACGCTGCCACCAGCTGGCCAGGCGTTACCTGATGGCCTCCAAGAAGAGGGAGGTGAGGGAGAAGAGAGCGGTCTGCAGGCACCTGGAGGAGCAGCTGGAGAAGCAGAGAGAAGAACTGAAGAGGCAGAGGCACCAGCTGGACAGGCTGCAGAGGCAGGCCAGGCTGCAGAAGGCACAGCACCAAGGCCAGAGGGGGAAGCACCTAAAGACCTGCTAGCACCCTGGGACTAGGAGGAGCAGGGCCTTTGGGCTGGACACGTGGGCCCTTCAGGAGAGACCTCCATTCAGGTTCGTTTAACCCAGCTTCCCTGGAAGATCCTAGCCTCCTTCCCGTGTGCCCACCAGCCTTCAACCCCAAGGGCACAAAGAGCTCCAGCCCTAAGGGGGATCTGGATGGAAGAAGCCCCAGATAGCTGAACACAGACACCAGGTCCCCTCAGAGGCTCCCCTGGCCCATGAGAGGACAGGACAGGCCTCATCTTGATGGTGAGGTCTTGGGACCCTAAGGATGAGCACAGCGTAAGTAGGGAAAGGGGAATGGGATTTCAGTGGGACTTGGGAGGCTAAGGGGGACCCTGTTGAGGTGTGATGGTGAAGGGGGTATCACTGAGTTCTTTGGAGGAGAAGGAATCAGAGAGATGGCAGGGTGTCAGGAAACCTGCCTGCAGGTGAGCAGTGGGCATAAAGCCCTAAACCAAGGACTCTGGGTCCCTTCCAGCAGCATACAGGCAGAGAAAGAGGTAGGGCTTGGCAGAAGGAGAGGAGGGCCCGGTGAAGGAAAATGAATTCACCCCAGCCATGTCTTCTGGTCTCCTAGGGTGAATTTGGGGTTCTGATTAGGATGCATTGTTGTTGCCTCATTAGGGGAATGTAAGTGGGAGGTGGTGTAGAAAAATCCCCCTGGGTGTTAACCATTTCTGGATAAGAGTTGATCCAGCGCTTGCAGGGTATTTCTTGTAGAGTATGTCCTCGGGTAAGGGGTAGAGCTTTGGAACTTTTTCTTCTCCTTTAAATAAAGCTGTACATTCCGGTTCTTGACACGTCAGTAAATCTTGTTAATTTTTTTTCCCCCCTGTGGTCAAATCTGACCTGTCCCGAGGTCAAAGAACTGGAAGAAAAAGGCCATCTGAGATGAAAGAAGCAAAAGAGAGGAGAGGCTTCTTAACGTGGGGAGAACAGCGAGAACACAGGTGACCAGAGGTATGGATGGAAGAGGCAAATTCAGGCCCAGACTCAACAGTGGACAAAAAAGACCAAGTCTCAGTCACAACATCAAATCCCAGGTGTGGGGAAGCCCTGGACATGCCAGGGATGCATCCATCTCTCTGGGAGATGAGACCACAGAGGGCAGAGGAAAGGAGGGCAGGGCCTCTAGGATGGGCACCTCCATCCACAGTCTGTCCTGTGTGTCTGCCTCAGAGTGACAGAGACAGCTCCTGTGAGGGAGAGGGTCACAGGCAGAGAAGAGCCAAGGTGTTCAGGCCAGGTAAATTCTGCAGTCTCCTAAGGATCGAGAACAAAAAATCAGAGATTCTCAGAGGTATCAGGGTGGGAGGGGTTGGCATTCCCAGGCTGGGGAGAGGCTGGCTGGGGAGGTGCTGCTTTCTGAAATCTTTTCATCAACATCTTAATTCTTAAAAGCTACCTTCCCAGTTGATGTCCTCTATGCTCTAGGCTCAGAACTGAAAAGGGCCTCGAATGCACAAAGGTGGGTTATCCAGTGGGTCAAGGCAGGGAGGAGGTGGTACCAGCATATCCAGGAAAGAGAATTTTCTGGAGCATCATGAGTTACCTAGTGAATCGCACATGGTGTCCAGCCTTCTACATTTAGCTGTAGACATGTGCTTGCAAACATGTTTGAGCGGTAACTCTACTGACTTCCCAAAATTATTTTTGGTCATTTCCAGTTATAGAGACCAGAAGAGCTCACTGGTTCCAAGAACAAGAAGAAATGTACTGGATCTGATTATTGCTGTCTGTGGTGTGCTCTCCTTCCAGTGATTAAAATCTTTTGTCTGTCATTATAGAAAATTTTCACCTATTTAAAATATCTAACGAAACACATTAAAATATACATGTATCTATGATGTTTATCAATTTCCAAAGTTCTGAAATTGTTTTTTATTACATTTGCAAGATTACAGATTTGTATGACAAAAAAGTTACATCAGGGTCCCACCCTTATATGTAATTTGGTCCTGCTCCCACAAGGTATCCAATGTTAATAGACACATGTGTGTCCTTCCCTACATTTCTCTGCAGGGACACATATACACAGTCACAGGTACACAAGTACATCTGCTGGGGTGTTTGCTTTTATGGAAACTTGGTCTCACTGTACCCACATTGCTCTCGCCCCTTCTTTCACTTGACATTCTACCTTGATTCTCTGTAAGTCATTAGATATGGCACTGACACTATATTTTTGGGTCTCTAACTTACATGAAAAATTTAAATAGATGATTATCAACTCACTACACTTTATCTGGACTTATACATGTTGTTGTTAGAAGCTATCAAGTCAGTTCTGACCCACAGTGACCCTAGGCACCACAGAACAAAACTCGGCCCGGTCATTGCAATCCCAATAATAGTTGCTATATTTGAGCACACTGTTGCAGCCACTGTATCAATCTCATTGAGGGTCTTCCTCTCTTTCCCTGGACCTCTGCTTTACTAAGCATGATGTCCTTTTCCAGGGACTGGTCCTTCTTGATAACATGTCCAAAGCCATCCTTACTTCTAAGGAATATTCTGGCCTTCTCTGTACAAGACAGATTTATTCATCCATATATAACACCACTAAAATGGAAACATTATCATCCATGCTTTTTAAGTCCATTCTTCCTGCATGTTCTAGCTTTCCTCCCCCTGTTCCTTCCCACAAGTGAATCCAAGGTAATTCGGGTTAACAATGTGGTAAGTAGTCTCTCTTATCCTTGCTTAAACAAGCACGCACAGACTTGCATGTATCCTCATCTTCTCATTTATACACACACATAAACATAAACAGGTATTCAAGCATATTCAAACAATTGATATTGTTTAACCCAGATATGCTCATTTTATATACACTTCTCTGCACCTTGATTGTTTCAGTAATACTTCCATAATACTTCATAGAGATTTCTCCCACTCAACTACTACAACTTTTTCATTCTAATGACTCCCTGTTTTATTGAGGATGTAGCTTTACCATAAGTTATCTATCATTCCACCATCAATGGACAAAGTTTCCTCATATTAATAATAACTATCCTTTCTACACTATAGGATTTGTTTCTGTGGAATAGACTCCACAGAGTGAGATTTCCAATTCAAAGAATATTAAAAGTACAGAGCCATGGCCATGTCTTTCCCCTAAAAAAAAATTCCCCTAGAGGCTGCCATAATGCACCTCTCCAGCCACGTCTCAGGGCATCCTTCTCCCCACAGCCCAGCCAGCAGTAGGTAGTGCTGATTTTCAAATTGTGCCAGTTTCACTGGGACTTTGATATTTTCTTAACTTGGACTATGTTTACTGGGCATGTGGATTTACTCTGAATGAACTGTTTGAATTCACTGCTCATTGTTCAAGTGATTAACTTTTATCCTTCTGTGTAAAATGGAAATTGTTATTAAGCCTTGTCCTCTCCATTTCACATGATTTTCCAAATCTATCATTTGTGTATCACATTTTTGCAAGCTTTGTCCCCCAGAATGATCACTTGAGTCAGCACCATTTATTAAATAAATATAATTTTCTTGAAATATGACCTTTGTAAGTTATTGTGACTTCTTAACAGATTTTCTGTTTCATTGGTCGACTTGTCAGTTTCTATGCTATATAATATCAATTTGTTCTGTTACCCGAAGAGGTAGACACCTGTTACTATCCTGCTTTTTCATGTTTTACTTTGGTAAAACCGCCCTGGTTTTGCAGCGATTAAGTGCCCAACTGCTAATCCAAAGAAAGTTTGGCAGGTCGGACCCACCAGGTGGCTCCAAGGGAGAAAGACCTGGTGTTCTGCTCCCATAATGATTACAACCTAGAAAACCCTATGGGGCAGTCAGATGGGATCGCTTTGAGTCAAAAATCGCCTCCAAGTCTCGCAACAACAGGAATATTCTTTGTTATCTATTCTTTTATCTACTGTACTATTTATAGCATATGATTACTGTATACAGTTCAAAAACAACTATCTTAATATTCCGGCTAGAAATGCATTCCACTTATATATTAGTTTTAGGGACCTCCATTTAATTGACAAGACGTTCCATTTGAAAATATGGCATATTTTTGCATATATTCAGGTTTCATTTTATGTACTTTAATACATTGTTTTCCCTCATAGAGGTCCTTTGCTGCTCTGGTTAAAACAATGTTTTGCTAAATATTTTACAGCTTTGGACACAGTGTGATACAGTCAAGTAGTAGGGGAAAGAGTAGGGTCTGCCCTTCCCACCCTTGCCAATTTTAGACCCTTATTCTATACTGGAGAGAAACCATTGATTTTGATGCATTTGTCTTTTATGCAGGTATGTAATTATATCATCATTATTTTAAATATCTCTTTTAATACTTGTACTAGTTATTTAAATTTTCTAGTTTATTCCTTCACCTAAAAACTATGTTGAGTGATACCAAAATTTTTGTCTAGTTCCAAATTTATCGGAATGGGTTTAATATTTTTCCATTTATCTCACACCTGGTAAGTTTGGGGATAATTTGTTATGCACCAATAGATAACTAATACTCTGAGCTACTGACCTTTATGGTAATCTACACACAACTTGTTTGTGACAGTTAAGTACTTCCACCTGGCCTCTGTTCAGCTGGGATACCATGATTTACACTGCTACTAGGCTGCCCAGCCTCCACTAAAACCTGAGCCTATAGAGAATTGTTCTTGTTAGCTGTCATCAAGTCCTTTCTGACTCATGACCACCCCATGTGGGCATAGTAGAAGTGTTCAATAGGGTTTTCAAGGCTGTGATCCTTTAAAAGCAGATCGTCAGGACTGTCTTCTGAAGTGCCTTTGGGTAGGTTCAAACCAACGAACTTTCAGCTAGTATAGAACACTTAACTGTTTGTGGCGTCCAGGGACCCCCTGCAAAGGGTACGTATTGGTAAGCTCCATGTTGCTGGTGCTCCCCTCATCTCCACATTCCTTATTCTTTTGATGAAATGGGTGTCCTTCAGGACCTCCAAGAAATGGTCTTATAGAGGACTAACTCAGACATGCCCACATATTGGAGGCTTTTATTTCTTCTTCCAACACCCGACACAGTAGGTCCGGCATTTCAATTTCATAGATTTTGGGCCATTGCCTTTTCTAAGCTTCCAAAAGCAATCCCACAGCATATTAAACCCATTTCCAGAACCCTTGCTACGGCAATAAATCCTTGTCAACAAACTCTCCTTGACCCAACTTTATATTAAACTCCCCTTGACTCAGCACCTTCAGCACTCGTCCCTCAGCACACCCCCGTTCTGCTCACACAAGGCAGCCAGGTCTTGCAGCTCCTGCAGTGTACACTCCCTCCCCCCCTTACCACAACTACCACTTCCCCCGGTGGCTATGCTGGTATCTGACAGCTAAGTATCTGGACAAATGCATGGGACTCTATCTGAGGATTCTGCAAGGGAAACTGTTGAAGGTGAATTGGGGGGGTGGGAAACTAGAACACAGAGTATGAACATTCCAGAGGTTGAAATTAAATGAGCCCAAATCCCAGAGCTGCACATCTGTTGTGGACAGAAACAACTACGAGAGAAGCCCTCTCTCATATAAATGGGATAGAGGGTCCATAAAGGAGAGAGACGGGCAGGTGGGCAGGTGGACAGGTGGGCAGACACCTGAAACTCTGGCAGAGGAGAATCCTTCTCTCTGACCAGAGTACGGAAGAACCAAATATTGTAGAGAAAGCTCCATTACATTTTCTCTCTCTCTGCTGTTAACTGGCACCTAGTCAATTCTACCTCAAAGGGTGAGACTTTTCAAAAGCAGATAGCCAGGCTTGTCTTTTGAGGTGCTTGTTGACAAGTTCAAACTGCCAGCCTTTTGGCTGGTTGTCCAGTGCTTTGGCCCCATAGGAAGAACCAGTCACTTATGTGAATGACAGAATGAAGAGATTAAAGCCCCAGCATTCCTGCCAGTGGGCCAGGAAAGCACTCCTTCAGAACTCAGACAGCAGAGAGAAATAAAGAGAGGAGACTGTGCAAGAAAGAGATTCTGCAAACTTGCTATGAACTCCTGGTTCACCCCCCAGATGCATATGCATTGCCCTGACTCTAAGAAGCATTATCAAATCCTTTAAGAGGCGCCCTATGGGTTAGAACGCCATCAAGGTTCCAGACTGAGTGGCGTTCACATAGATTAGATCTGAATACAGCTGCAAAGCCTTCAAAAATTGAACTAACATTTGAACCAACATTTGAACCACAGAATACAGAAGATGGGACAGAACTTGGAGCCTGAACATAACTGGGTCAATAGACTGCTAAAAACAAAAAAGAAAAAAATTCTCATAAAATTAAGCCAGACTTGTAGTCTTGAAATCATAAGACACAGATTTTAAAATGCTATTCTAATCATTCTCCAAGAAATAACAGGGACACTTTTTTAAATAAATGGAAAGATAACAGGTGCTATTTGCAAAGGAAAATTTTACATGGTAAAAATACATGGTAGAAATAAAATTCATTTGATAGTTTCAACAGCAGAATGGTGATGACGGAGAAAAAAATAGATGAGTTTAAAATATTTACTCTGAAAAGAGAGAAAAAATACGGAAAAAAATGAACAGAGCCTCAAGAATTAGAGAAAAAGTCTGTTTATTTATTAGAACTCCAGAAGAAGTGGAGAAAATGTGTGCTGTAGGAAAACATATTTGATGAAATACTGGGTGAACACTTTCCAAGTGTGATGAAAGACGTGAACTTACAGGTTCAGAAGGTCAGCAAACCCCAACAGGTTAATCCTAAAGAACTCTGTGTGAAAATATCATATTTTTATGCAAATATTGTGTTATGTGTTTTTTGCAAATCACACGCTCCCCTCCCCCCAAACCGGCATATTTGCAAGCATGCTGTGCTAGTTTTTTACACCAACATATAAAAAAATAAATAAAATTAGGCACCATTTCTCATAAGAGTACCCGGAAAGAGGAAGGCTCAGTTGGCAAAAAATATCTATAATGTGTGCATTATTTGCACAAAAATACAGTACATCATAATCAACTGCAGAATAACAAAGATCAAGAAAATACCCAGGAAGAAGCTAGAGAGAAAACAATAGATTTCACATGGGAAAAATAATTTCACTGACTCTTTCTTCATTATCAGAAAACCACAGAGGGTGAAATGTTGTGAAAAAACATTTTTTCAACACTGAAAGATCAGAAACATTACCCCAGATTTCTACATCCAATCATTACCTTCAGGAGTAAAGAAAAAATAGTGCCATTCTTAGCGAAGGAAAACTGAGAGAATTCAATCGCCACCAGACTTCTCCCAAACGAGACACTAATAGAAGTGCTTCAGGAGGTAGACTTGGAATTTCAGCCGTATTTCCGGAAAGCAGAAAACGTGGGAAGTATGTGGGTAAATATACTGTGTTAATACTGTAGTCACTGCACAACATGGCGCTGGACATGACTCTTTGGAAAGTTTTTCCAGTCTCTTGGAAACGCTTGGGAACATACTCTTGACAGAAAATCATTATTAGAGAATAGAATTAATTTTGACAATATCTGAAAGATGTCTGTAGTCAAGTCTGGTGAATAAAATGGAAACTAAATTTTGGGACCCAAAATAAGGTGTGGTAACAAAAAATGAGTCTCAATTCCGATGTGGCCATGAGCTGGCTCTGAAGGCCGGCCTTCCCCAGAGAGGCGTTTCAGGCACATTGGGAGAAACGGCTTGTTGTTCTTGTTGCTAGGTGCCATCGAGTGGATTTCTGAGTCATTGCTGCCCAGAGTGAAGGCAATACTGTCCCAACAGGGTTTCCTGAGTTTTAGTCTTAATGGGAGAGGATTGCCAGATCTTTACTCCTTTGAGCCTTTGGGTGGGTTCAAACCATTGACCTTTCGGTTAGCAGCCAAGCACTTAAACTTTGCACCACCAGGGCTCCTTGGAATAATGGCAGCACCACAGAATTTGGTATAAACTTCCCCATGGGCCTTCCCTGAGAAGTAACCTCTTTGCTGAAGAACCAAGTTTAGTTTTCATACATAGTCATTCTGTACAAAGTCTCCATAAGAATTAGAGTGCCTCCTTGAATGGACAACATTTTACATGTCCTCCATGAAGAAAATGCCTCAAGGGCAAAGTTTAAGAGTAAACCAAGGCATTTCCCATCACTCCTTACCTGAGAGCGTCTTCGTGAGGATTTCCTAAACACACGGAAAAGAACATAGTAGACACTGCCTTCTTTTTACCTCTTCCCTCCTAAACAAACAGAAACCTTTGCTGAGATGTCAGGTGTCAAGCCCCAAACTACTCTTCTTATCCTGTATGTAAGTTCTGTAATGAGACCAGGACCCAGGCAGTATTTCCCATCTTTCAAAGTTTCGAGGTCCAGTGAAATCCTGTTACAAGTCACTAGATCAGCTCAGGAGCTGGAAGACTGAAATTCCTGGTCCTCTGACAAGTGGGAAGGGCAGGGTGGGATTGGGCAGAGCCTCCTTGACCATCACTTGCCCCAAGAGGCGCTGGAGGCTGCTTCATGTTATAAGTCAAAGGCCCTTCCAGCCCAGTCACATAAGAGCAGGGGAAAGCTTTTTCCATTGAAAGAAGAAATGCGCTCAGGAGCAGCAGGTTTGAGGCCATTCAGCTTCTGTCAGCTTTGCGGCTTCGGACATCTTGGCCGCTGGTCGCCTTCACAACTGGGTCTTTATACCTCTCCAGCTCTCTCTCCCTCCCAGTTTTCTCCCAGTACCATGGGCTGTGGCTTCTGCTAGTTTTAATGATTTCAATGTTTCAGTAGCTCCTCGCCCCACTCACAGGAGGCAGGTTTGCAGGGTGTGAGGGACAAACCCATAGTGCTGCTTAGGTTTCCTTCAACAGAAACACTCCTGAGGTGACAAGCTGTCCTGACTGATCTTGAGACCAAGACAGACAGAAACTCAGTGAGAGGGTCATTGGCTTCTGGAAGTGTCAGTACTCTCAGAGACATGTCCCGGGGTCATGCCCAATTGCAGGAAAAATGAAGTGGCTCTGAACCTCAGTGTGTTGACCGTCCAGTACACAGGACCCGGAAGCCTCAGGAGGATTCTCAGTCTTAGTCTAACCAAGCACTGAGGAAATCCTCATGGGGTGGGAGCAGTGATATTCCTGGGTATCTTTATTCTAAAAATCTCAGAGCAGTTGCTACAGTCTTGTGAGGTGGGAAAAGAGAAAGCTTGGGACCACAGGAGGGAGGCAAAAGAAGGAGGCTCCTATCACTCACTCCCTCTTGGATCTTGTTCAGGTTTTTTTGTTTTTTAATGCAACCTGGGCTCCAGGCAGGCACTTATTGCTAAAGTTGTATTTCTCTGTTTTAATTTATGATATCTAAGTCAAATCTGGAGTCTTGAGCTCATTTTGATAATTCGTCTTTAGTCTGTGCAGACAAGAGTCCACTCACACCCATGATGAAAGCAAAGGAAATAAATTCCCTAGCCTAGACCAGGGCGGGCTCTCTTGCTCCTCAAACTAAGAGTACCACACTTGGGGAGCTCTCCTAGGGCAGTGCAGGCGGCGAGTCCAGTCTGGGGCCCTGGGAAGGGGACGGGGTGGGTGCCAGGCAGTGTGGCCTCCGTGGCTTCACCTTCTCCTCCAGGAAGTGCATCTCGAAGGCCTCCACGTTTGGACCCTGACGCTAACCACAAGTTCTCACCCTTCTGTGTCCACTGTCTGGACCCAAGTCCCCATATGCCTCCTCTGCCCTCCTATCTCATCATATGCGCTGTGATCATGCTCCGGTATGTACCCTGGGTCTCGCCCTCTATGGTCTTCGGGTCCCCGAGTTCTGTTGGGACCTGCCAGTCTGGGCAGTCTGAGGTGTGGGTGGGGCTGGGTGGGCTGGGACTGTCACAAAAGGCTCCTGAAGCCAGCTCTTTCCTGCTCCCCACCAGCTTGTGGTAGGGCTGCCCAGGACCCCGCACCTCTCCCGGGTGCCCCTCTCTGAGCATCCCTGCCGCCCCCTCCCCTAGTTCTTGAGGCACCTTCTCTTGATGCACAGATGCAACTGGGCACCTCACCGTACTGAACCCGGAGTCGGTTCTTAGCTAGATTAAAGACCTGAACCTGAAATGCACAACCTTAAAACCACTAGAACCAATAACTCGTTGTCGTCTAATCCATTCCGACTCATAGGGACCATAAAGGACAGAGTAGAACTGCCCCATAGGGTTCCCAAGGAGCGCCCGGTGGACTTGAACTGCCAACCTTTTAGTTAGCAGCTGTAGCTTTTAACCACTACTCCACCAGGTTTCCTAAAACTGCTAGATAGGTGGGAAATGAAAAAAGGAAAAAAAAAGTAAATAAAAAAATTTTAAGAAAAAGAACAATTACAGAATATGTAAAAGAAAAAAATAACAAAACAAAAAAAATCACATAATATGAGACTGTAACCTCACATTTTGGAGTCAAGGAGGCTGGGTTGTATCTTTCTTTGCAAATAAGTCTTAGATTAGGGAATTGGTACCAGGAGTAGATACACACTCTCACTTCAGGAAAATGGAAAATCTGGGATTAATTGACCTGGATGAGGCGGAAAACAGTGATAACTACATAATCTTTAAAGATGAAATCCTAACAGCCTAAAACATGCAGTGGAAATTTTTCTAAGTAAAGTAGCATCAGAAGAGGCCTTTAATCACTACACAAAATGGGTCAGTAGTTCAAGATCTCCCTACAAAGATGGAATCAACTCGATGGCCAACTGGTTTTGGGTTTGGTAGATCACTTTTAGGCAGGTTCCAGCAAACATGCAAAAAACAGATCATTTCCATCTTGTACACAGTCAATAAAGAAGAGAAAACTATGAGATGCTTCCCAACTTGTTCCCTAAGGCCACTTTAATATTGATACCAAATTAGAAAAGGAAGGTACAAGGGGAGTTACAGGACAAGCACACTAAGCAATTGAGATGCAAAAACCTACCTAAAATGCTGGCAAAGAAATCCAGCAAGGTATAAAGCGGGTAATATGCCATGATCAAGGGGGTTTATTTAAAGGATGCAAGCTTGAGTGAACATTGAAGGTTTAATAATTTAATTCACCACATGTGTAGGTTAAGGAAGAAAAGACATAGGCTCACCTCAAGAGGCGGTGAAAAGGCAGTGATAAAATCCAACCACACTGAGACATAAGAACTCTGAGCAAACACGGAACAGACAAGGAGTTCCCGAATGTGGAAAACTACAACTAGCATGATAGTTCCTGGTGAAATATGGGACATTCTCTTTAATATTAATTAGCAACAAAATAAGGATGCTTTGTCTCATTATTTCTATTAAATATTTAACACTGGAGTACAAAAAGAAAAACAAAACATATAACTCTTATTATTCATAGATTATAAGAATGTCTCCACAGAAAAATTTAAAAACCATAGAAAATATTAGAATTAATATTAGTTAATCATAAATACAAAGTAAAAAATAAAGTCAATTTCTATGCAGCAGCATCAAGGCAACTCTGTCATAGCTCTCAGTGAAAGCAGAGGACACTGACAGGGAAACAGCAGGATCCAGGTGGGCTAGACCACGGAGGGGAGAGCACTATTTTACACTGGGCTGGATTTATAAGCACAGGTATGTGTGTTAGTTACCTAGTGCTGCCGTAAGAAAAAATAAATAAATAAATAACACAGTTGGGTGGTTTTAGAGAATAAAAATTTATTCTCTCGCAGTTCAGGAGGCTACCTGCCTGAATTCAGGGCATGGCTCATGTCTACTCCAGCTTCTAGCAGCTTCCAGCCACCCTTTGTGTTCCTGGTCTTGTAGATGCATCTGCTCCGTTGTCTGTCTTCCTCTCCTACTGAATGTGTCTGTGTCTATTCTGCTGTTTTTATAACTCAGAAGGGACTAGGTTTAGGACCCAACCTACACTGGTATGGCCTCATTAATATAATTTTAAAATCCCCTATATCCAAATCAGGTCACATTTACGGGTACGGTGGTTAGGATTTCAACATGCCTTTTGGGGTTATACAATTCAGTCCATAATAGTGCCCTCACCAGATATTCTGGACTGAGAATAGCATGAGCAGCTAGGAGTAGTTCTATTTTTTTCCCGCATTAGTTGGTTGTAACTTGTCTCAATGGTCACTCATATGAACTTTGGAGCAGCTTATTATGAAGACCCTGGCCAACCTTTCGTAACCATGTCCGTTGTGTGGAAAAACACACAGCCTCCCATCACTGAAGCCTTGGGAAATTCATTTATAAGTGTGGAATGGAGTTGGGACCAGAATTGTCTCGTGCCCTTGATAACATGGAATAGCTGTTAAGATATCCACATGGAGATGTCAGGTAATAATACTAACAGCTAACACTTACTGAGTACATGCACTGGTGACAGGATTCTTGTAAGGGCTTCTCCTTTCCTAAGATATTTGTTCTGCATGATAGCCCTATGAGGAATGTATCATTATAATGCACATTTTATACATGAAGAGGCCGATACAGAGATTTAAGCTGATATTTGAGTATAAGTCTGGACCCAGGAGGAGTTGAAATGGCTGGAGGTGTAAATCTCACGTCCTCAGCTATAGGCGAATGGCTGTGGACACACTGAGGCATTCCAGACAGAGGGTGTCAATAGAGAGAGCGGGCTAAACACCGAGTCGTAGGGCACCCTGACACCTACAAGCTGGCCAGGTGAACCACAGCCAACAAAGCTCTCTGAAGGCCAGTGTGGTTCCTGGAAGGTGGTCTGTCCTTTCTCTAGGCCAAATTTCCCCACTGCCCCTCCCACCCACACTGGCTTGTCCCCTTCCTAATAGCAGGGACAGTGTATAACTTTCACCACTGCCCAAGATCCCAAGGTTACAATAACATTGGTATGGAAAGCAGAATGATGGAGTCAGGAAGCCTGGTGGTCGTATGCAGCCAGTTGGAAACAGAAAAGAGCAAATAAACAAGGGGAGAAGACCATGAGTCAGAGGAGTGGGAGAAATGAATATTTCCTGAGTGCTAAGTAAGGCTGGGCGTCTGCTAGAGGCATGTAGTTCCTCATTTAAACTTCAGAGGAACACAATGGGTGGAACAGACATTGCTGTCCACTTTCATCATGCAAACGTTTTATTTCCTTTGATTTTAACAGTAACTTCTTATGAAAACAAATGAGAAAATAGAGAAGAGAAGAATAAAAGAATACATCTCATCAATTCAGTACTATCATTTTGCCTCAGCAGCTACACATTTTTGTTGTTGATGTAAATACAACACACAACCTTTGCCAAGTGAACGAGTTGTATAGATGTACACACTATTGAAAGGAATTACGTTAATCGGCTGTGCAACCCTACCCTTAATCAGTATGATTTTTCCATCATTGTAAACAGAAACTCAGTTTCCATATGCAATAACACCCCTTTATTCCCTCCCTCCTGCCCCTGGGAACCCTTATAAAATTTCGTCTCTATACATTTGCCTATTTTTGTAAAAGGCATGCTTTTTAATTTGAAAGTTCATGAGAAGCTACAAGGGTGAATTCATGTGGAAGCAGAAGTTATTTGCAATACATACATCCTACTACAAACTTGGTTCTAGAATATACAAAGGATGATTCATAAAGAAAAAAAAAAAGAGAATTCGCTAGAAAGACAAGTATATACTTGAACACTCTATAAAATATTTCTGTATGGCCAACATACATATGGAAAGAGACATCAGTTATCAGAGGAATTCTAATAAAAACTCACAATGTGATCCTAACCCTGCCCACCAGACTGGCTAAAATAAAAAAAAAAAAAATGGAAATACCAACTATTTGGTAGAACATGGAGCAACTGGAATTCTAATCTACTGCTAGTGAAAGTGTAATTTGGTACAACCACTTTAAAAATGCTTTGGCCATATCTACTAAAGCTGTGAACATCCGTATATCCTATGACCCAGCAATTCTACTTCTAGATACATACCCAATAGAAATGGGTACATATGTTCACCAGAACATATAAGTCTAACCATCTGCTAAGGAATGTACACCCTCCTTCTGAATGCCTAAGTTTTGTTTTTAATTGTTCTGTAGATGAAGGTTTACAGAGCAAAGTAGCTTCTCATTAAACAGTTAGGGCATATATTATTTTAAGACATTGTTTACCAACTTCAAGACATGTCAACACTCTCTCTTCTTGGCCTTGGGTCCCCTATTACCAGCTTTCCTGTCCTCTCCTGCCTTCTAGTCCTTCTTCCTGGGCTGGTATGCCCCAGGAGTCTCATTTTGATTTATGGGCCCGTCTAATCTTTGGTTAAGGGTGAACCTCAGGAGTGACTTCATTATTGAGCTAAAAGGATGTCTAGGGGTCATATTCTCAGGATTTCTCCAGTCTCTGTCAATCTAGAACTCTGGGGTTTTTTTTAAATTAGGATTTTGTTCTACATTTTTCTCCAGTCCTGTCCTGAATGCCTCACTTAAAAAGCACTATTCTCGTCCGTTCTAAGGTGATGGCCATATATACTGATAAGCTTACAAAGAAAAGTCTAGAGCTTTCTGTGAAATGCAGCAGCAAATCTCTAGAGGCTCATGTTCTTATAGCTTCTGTTCCCTCTGCAGCTACTGCTTCTGTCTGTCCTCCTGCTGGGTGTACCACATGGAACCAGTTATAAAATTCAACCTCATCTTATAAATTCACAGGAGTCCTACTCACACAAAATTTTTATTGGCTATGACAACAGGTGTGTAGAAAAGGAATAGAAGGGATTTCTATTGTAGCAAAGCAAAATCTTAAAATGAAATGGCTGGGAATGGCGGGCCTCCTTCTGTAAAAATGCTTTTCTATATGGAACATGGGAAAATGCAGTTAAGATATGGCTTATGCAAAAAGGCAAAAAGGAGTGTTTGCAGCAATTTGGTAACCATTTAGATCACCTATAAAAATATTTTCATCCTTTTTCTCATAGCTTACAGGAAACAAAATTCCAAAAGGATCACATATTTAAAAGTAAAATATGCCACCATAAAAGTTTTAGAAGAAACTATGAGAGATTTTGTTTTGCTTTTTATTGGTAAAAGAGAAAGATTTTCTAAAAATCCCAAAGCTGTGAAGGCTAAAACTGATTAAGATACAGATATAGATGTTAGGCATATCAAAAACTATATGAAGAAAGCAAAAATACAGACAAAAATCTGAAGAAAAATTTGTAGGCTAAGGATTTGAACAGACATTTCTCCAAAGAAGCTAGAGAAATGGTCAATAATCACATGATAAGAAGCTCAACCTCATTAGTCATTAGGGAAATGCGAATCAAAACCAAAACGCACTATTATTTCAAAACCACTGAGATGGCTCAAATCAATAGGATGGACAACACAAGTGGTGAGGATGTGGAGAAACTGGAACCCTCATACATTGCTGGTGGACATGTAACATGATCCAATCGCTTTGGAAAACAGTTAGGTACTTGCTCAGAAAGTTAAATACAGAGTTAGCATGAAACATAGCATTCCACTCCTAGGTATGCATCCAGGACAATTAAGCATGTTCACATAATAACTTACAAAAGAATTTTCATAGCAGAATTATTTATAAATAGCCAAAATGTGGAGAGAATCCCAAAGTCATGAACTGATAGATAAACTGTGGTATACTCGTAAAATGGAATATTCCTCAGCCATTAAAAGGCATCAGTTACTAATACATGGCACTATATGGACAAACCTTGAGAACGTTATGCTAAGTGAAAGAAGCCAAACAGAAATGACTGCGTGGTACATGATTGCATTTACATGAAATATCCAGAACAGACAAACCAACACAGACAGAAAGTAGATTAGCAGTTGCTACGTCTTACAGGAAAGGAGTAATGAGGATGACTACTAATATGTAGGGTGTTTATTTACAGCGTACTGAAAATATCCTGAAGCTAGACAGTGGTGATTGTTGCACAACTCTGTCCATACACTAGAAACCACAGAATTGTGCACATTATAAAAGGCAATGTTATGGCGGGTGAATTATATCTCAGTAGAAATATTTGTGACTCCCGAAAGACTAACATTTCAAATAAATATATACAACCTATGAATCAGTAGGTGAAAACAACCCAATTTTACCATATCTCTCTCCAGCCAAAGGGAAGGGGTACATTCTATTAACACATCTTATTTTTTTATCTCTTCATTAACAAGTTCTGTTCTCATTATACATAACTAGTCTACATTTCTAATCACACATAACTAGTCTCCATTTCCTTACGTCTGTTTTCACTATTGTAACTACATAAACAGAGCGCTTCCATGGTTTTTATAAAAACCCACCCACTCATTCAATCAGACATATCATTTTTGGAAGCTTCTTAGGTGCCAGGAACCAGGATACTCTGACCAACACAGCAGAAAGGTCCTGCCTGCATGGGCCTTCTATTTTTGTGGAGCACTCAGATGATAAACCAGCCAAACAGTAGGTAATGTTACCTAACATCAGGAGGGAGACGTATCATTTTGGAGGTGTCCCGAGCTGTGTCTCTTGCCTCTGAACACAGTGGAAAGTAAACACTTTGAAGGAACTGTGAGGTCAGTAAGTGTGAAAAAGACATTTCATTTCAGTTTCATTTGGTTGGTTTTACCTGCTACGCTGTCAACATTTTTTTAAACACTATTCTGCAGCTGACATCAACCACCTCCCCCCCAAAAAAACAAAAACAAAACCCGATACCACGCAGTCGATTCCGACTCACAGCAACCCTGTAGGACAGAGTAGGGTCTCCAAGGAGTTCCTCGTCTTAGGACACAAATAATGGACACAAATAATTCCTTCTTATGAGAATCTGAAAGTTGTTCACTGTGGATGTGTGAGGGACTCAGTAACACTTGCAAAGATTTCCATGTGGGTGTGGTGCTCAAGTGTGAGCATTGGGGGGAATGGACCCCATGTGCACTTTGCATCCTTCTGGAGGTTATGACACAACAAACATTCCCTCTTCATCGTCCTGCATCTTGGAATAGAACAGAAGGAATTGTTAGGCAGAACCATTTGAAAATGCATGGCAAGAAATTTTATTGAAACATTAAATTCAAAGTAAAATCTTCCTATTTTTTCAACCTTCCCTACCTCATTTCAAAGAGGTAATTGGACTCACAGAGTTAAAGCCCTGAAACTTCCAGACTCTGAAGAGTCTGTTGTAAGAGTCTCAGCTCATTGGAGTAATCACACTGAGTGAACTGGAACCCAGGGGAAGAGTGGGAGTCAGACGGCAGAGACCTACACATTGGGAAGGGGTGAGGCCTGCTTCTTGATAATGCCCTGGGGTAGGTGGCAGCACCTTAAAGACTAATGCAGGCACACAAGTAGACAAACCACGTTATGGTGTTCCCAGCCCTGCCAAGGTTCTCATGGTCAATCTGGGAATGGAAGCAGCAGAAACAATGCTTCTAGAGAGATCGCCCACATAGGCTGAGGCGATGGGTGTGTTAAAGATCTCCAAACCTTGGTCCTTCTTTAGACCCCGGGGTAACCAGAAAATAAATCAACACCAAATATACCCCTACAAAGAAGTAAGGTTAAAATTTTACCCCAATTTTGTAAGCCGAGAGCTCTGAGTTGGAATTCAGTTTATTTAAAGAAATATCAAGTTTTCTTGCACACATGAATTTGTGCATTCACACTTACAATTCATATTATTCATTCATCCATGAAGTCAACAAACACTTACACTATAACAGCTACATGTGAGACCCTATGGCAGTTGCTCTTGATGATGAAATGACTCAGAGAATTTCCCTCAATGCCTGGTGAGAGAAACAGCCAAGTTAACAGTTGTATCAATCATGTATTGCTGTGTAACAAATGACCCCAAATTGTAGTGTCTTAAAACAACAACAATTTACCAGCTCACAATCTTTCAAGTTGTCAGTTTGGAGTTCTTCTGATCTGGGCCAGCCTCAGTGGCTCACAACATGGCTTCTTAATGTGTCTACAATTTGGTTCCAGGTAGCTGGGAGCCAGTTCATAACATCAAGCCAGTGAAACAGCTAGATCCTCCCTCCATTGGTCTTCCATCATCTAGCAGGCTGGCCTGAGTATGTTCCCATGAGTTCTCAGGGTTTAAGAGCAACAAAAGGGAAAGTCTCAATGTAAAGTCTTTCAACTGTGTCCTTGTATCAGGTTTCCTACCATCCCAATGTCCAAAACAATAATAACCTCAGCCCCAACTAAGGGGTGGAGAAAGACTTCTACTGCTAATGAAAGGTGCTCCAGAGTCTCATAGAAGGCATGGGCACAGAGAGAGGATGACTGTGTAGACATTTCTTACATCAACCACAACAGAAAAAAAAAATTTCTTTTTTTTCATAAGCACAAAAAGTAAATGCAATTGTGTTTTATGCTGTGGTAAAGGGTTTTGCAGGTACAATGGAGTAGGGAGCAAGAAGTGAACAAATCTACCAGGAGGATATTTAGGGAAGAGCACAACCAGGAACTGATGCCTCAACCAAGTTGAGAATATGATTGGATAGTTAAGGGGTGACAAAAGGCCCAGGTCCAGGAAGCCGCATGTCTTCTCCAGAGAGAAGTTTGAGGAGACAGGCTGAAGCTACTGAGGCATTTGGTACATTTGTGACCAGATGCAGATCATCTTTTGTTCTACTGTTTTCCAACCACTCGTCCCTATTTATAGTTTGGAGTCACACAAAAGTAGCCCCTAGCATTTCCCTGTTGAAACTTTTATTTTCCTCTGAGAAGTCATCACCACCCCCAACATTCTTAATTGCTTCCTCAAATGCTGTCTCCATTTACCAGCTCCTTTTCTAAATGGGCTCCGGAGTGAAAGCAGAGCCTGGAAGATGCAGAGGTCATGGACTTTCCCCAAGTCAACTCCTAAACCTCCCATTCTGGCTGACCACAAATTCTTGAGTCTTAGCATTTTATGGTGAGCTCACAAGCCCAATCTGTTCCAATGGGGTCAGTTCTCTTAACCACCATGCTTCACCAGAGAGTAGGCCATCAGATGGGATAGGAGAGAAAATCTTCTAGTCACAGAGAAGAGCCTGTGTGAAGCCTCAGAGGCTAAGGAGACCTGAGAGGCGTTCAGAGTGGACATTGTATGACCAGGGCTGGAGAGACATGGTTCCAAGAGAGTCAAATGAGAAGTTTTGGAGAAATCAACTCCTGGTCACACTGTAACGATTCCCTGTACTCTCTCTCTCCCCACCAAGGGATAGTAACGACATGGAGTGCAGAGAAAAGTTGCAATTCCTTTTTATATCTAAGCCCCCTTTTCCCAGTCTGGGACTGGCAGTATTCAACCTCCTACTTGAACAGTTCCATATTTTTCTTTTTGCTGTGTTTCTATTTAAAGTGTGCCCACAGAACTGAGCAATGTCAGGAATGATGTCACACAGGGTTATGGAAGCCATGCCGTTCATGCTGATCTCACCTACTCTTTTGGAGAGGGTGTCGATCTGAGATCCTGTGGGAGAACACCTGGAACTACTCTATCATGGAAATTCCAGACTAAACCGGGGTCCCCAAGTCATCAAATGGTCATGCATCATCAAGAACTGGGAAAAGGGATAAAGATCCTTCAGAACATCATTATGATTGGACATCTTCACCCGGAGAGGATGAAACAGTGATATACAAAGAAGAGGCCTTTCTCTAAGACTCTAGATGAGGGTGAGAGGAAAAATTGTCCCAGATTGATGTGTGTTATGGAACAAAGGGTCTGGTTTCCACCAGAAAAGAGAGCCATGATAGGGCAAGATGAAGGAATTGGGAATGGAAAGGGTCATAAGGAGGAGTGTCCTAAGAAAGCATTTCCTGTCATTTGGTGGACAATTAACCAAATTCTTATATCAACAAGAAATGTAGGAATAAGTGAGGGATCAAGCTACAGAATTCATTGGGAATTTGAGAGCTTTCCAGAACAGGTGCAGACAAGGCACTCTGTTGTTTAGAATCTGCACCTGGTGGAAAGGAAGGAAGCCAGTGGACAACTAGGGCAGAGAGTATTAAAAAAAAAAAAAAATTTGAGCATATAGGATGGGGGAAAGGGTGGTTAGAGAGAAGCATACTTAATTATTATATTTTCTAATGACATGATATTAATGTACTATGTGAAGAATTAAGAAAATATCTCAGGAGGTTCTGGGAGTGAGAAGTTGAAGGAGCCCAGAGCCCACATCATTGAGGGCAGAAGATGGCTTGCAGACTCCTCCCCTAGATCCAGCAACTCCCCTTCTCCTCCTATGTCTTCTCCCCACATCTCCCGAAGGGCCTAAGAAACCCTTACAGCAAAGAGAGCTGTAGGATAGAATTTTTTTACATTCCTACTTTTCTGAACCTGAATTTTGTCTAGGATCTTTAATTTGCCACTCCTTTCAGGGCAGTTTTGTTGCCCTCTCCACTACCATTATTTTTGCTGCCCCCCACCACTACTCTAGCGCTGCCCTCCACTGGCCCTATTTCCTTTTGCTTCCTAGGTTTCTAACTGGCCTCTAAAACCCTCTTGAGAGATCCCCTGCTGCAGCTTCTATCACAGAGCTTGCACCCCACTCCCAAGATGCTTCCATCTCTTTCTTCCTTAACTCGCCAATCCTACCTTCATACTCAGAAAAATACAGACCCTTATGTTGACATATACAACCCACCCACACACACAGTTGATGTGGTTGTGTCTTGGCTACTGAGATTTGTACCATCGGACTCTCAAATATGGACATCTCTTTCTGCCTCACACTGAAAGAGTATTTCTCATAATGACATGGTGAGAGCTTTCTGTTCAGGGAAAGGCAATCTTAAAGGAGAAGCTTTAAATTATACATAAATATACAAATTTTGCTCTAAGTAGAATTCCTTGAATAACAGGTCTTCCCTTAATGGCCACATAAACCAGGGACTCCATCAGCCTGAAACCAGAAGAACTAGGTGGTGTGCAGCTACAGTCAATAACTGCCCTGACAGAGGATACTTGCAAGTTATAAAAATGATGGTACCCTCAAATACAGCCCTTATACTGAAAGAAAAGACCAATATGAATGTCAGAGATACTCTGAAACTTGCTCTTGAACATAAAGTAGCTAAAGCAAATGAAAGAAATGATGAAGTAGAAGAGCTGAAGAGAAGATTTCAAAGGGCAGCTTGAGAAGGCAAAGTATGATAATGACATGCAAAAACTTGGCGTTAGAAAAACAAAAGGGAAGAACATGCTTGGCATCTCTCAAGCTAAAGGAACTGAAGAAAAAATCCAAGCCTCCAGATGCAGTAGTGAAGGATTGTACGGGCAAAATATTGAACAACACAGGAAGCATCAAAATAAGATGGAAAGAATACACAGGGTCACGGCACAGACACACACACACAAAAGCATGGGTCGATGTTCAACCATTTCAGGAGGCAGCATGTCATCAAGAACTGATGGTATTGAAGGAAGAACTCCGAGCTTCACTGAAGGCATTGGCAAAAAACAAGACTCCAAGAACTGACAGGTACCAATTGAGATGTTTCAACAAACAGATGCAGCACTGGCTGAATAATTTAGCCAACCGATTGGAAGAGATCCATGTTTGGGCACATTCCAAACAAAGTGATTCAACAAAATTCAGAAACTATCAAACAATATCATTAATATCAAAACGCAGTACAATTTTGCTGAAGATCATTAAAAAGAAGTTGCAACAGAAATTCAAGTCGGATTCAGAAGAGGATATGGAATGAGGAATATCATTACTGATGTCTGATGGATCCGGGCTGAAAGCAGAGAACACCAGAATACCAGGAAGATGTTTCCATGCGTTTTATTGACTATGAAATGGCATTATACTGTGTGAATCATAACAAATTATGGGTAACACTTCAAAGAACGGAAATTCTAGAACAGTTAAGTTTGCTCATGTGAAACCTGTACATAGACCAAGAGACCGTTTTTCAGAGAGAACAAGGGGTACTATGTGGTTTAAAATCAGGAATAGTTTGTGTCAGGGTTCTATCCTTTCATCACATTTATTCAATCTGTATGCTGAGCAAATAATCCAAAAAGCTGCACTCTATGAAGAAGAACGTGGCATTAGGTTTAGAGAAAGATTCATTAACAACCTAAGATATGCAGATAACACAAACTTGGTGAAAGTGAAGAGGACCTGAAGCACTTAGCGGTGAATATCAAAGACTACAACCTTCAGTATGGGTTGCACCTCAACATAAAGAAAACAAAAATCTTCACAACTGGACCAATAAGCAACACCATGATAAACAGAGAAAAGATTGAAGTTATCAAGGATCTCATTTTATTCAGTTCCCCAGTCCACGCTCATGGAAGCAGCAATCAAGGAATCAAATGATGTATTGCAAATCTGCTGCAAAAGAACTCTTTATGCTGGTGACAAGCACAGATGTCACTCTGAAGGCTAAGGTGTGTCTGACACAAGCCATGACATTTTCAAACGCCTCATATGCATGTGAAAGCTGGACAATGAATAAGGGAAACCGAAGAAGAAATGCTGCCTTTGAATTATGGTGTTGGTGAACAATATTGAATATACCATAGACTGCCAGAAGAACAAACAAATCTGTCTTGGAAGAAGTACAGCCAGAATATTCCTTACAAGCACAGATGGTTTGTCTCACACACTTTGGACATGTTATCAGGGGAGACCAGGCCCTGGAGAAGAACATTATGCTTGGTAAAGTAGAAAGTGAAAAAGAGGAAGAACCTCAGTGAGATGGATTGACACAGTGGCTGCGACAATGGGCTCTAGCATAATAACAAGTGTGAGGATGGCACAAGACTGGCCAGTGTTTTGTTCTGCTGTATATAGGGTCACGATAAATTAGAACTGACCTGATGACACCTAACAACAACAATATGCTGTTCAGCTCACTGCCTGTCTCTTAGTTTGCTGTACTGTGGTGGTTTGGATGTTGCTATGATGCTGGAAGCTAGGCCACCAGTATTTTAAATACCAACAGGGTTATCCATGGTGGTCAGGTTTCAGTGGAGCTTCAAGACTAAGACAGACTAAGAAGAAAGACCTGGAGATTTACTTCTGAAAATTGGACAATTAAACACTTACAGATCACAAGAGAATACTGTCCAATTCACTTGCTTTGGACATGTCATCAGGAGAGATTAATCAGTCCTAGAGGAGGATATCGTGGTTGGTGAAGATGAAGGCCAACAAGGCTGTAGGAGACCCTTGGTGACATGGACTGGCACATTAGCCATAATGATGGAATCTAAATTGCTGGCACTTGTGAGGATGACACAGGACCTGGCAACCTTTAGTTCTGTGGTACCTAAGTTCACCATTAGTCGGAGTCACCTCAATGGCAGCTAGCAAAAAATTACTGTTTGAGAGGAGAACTGAGATATGAACTTGATACAATATACCAAATATTAAAATGTTCAAAGATCTCATGTTTACTATAAAAGAATAGGAATTGAAAATACAACTTTCAAATCGCTAGAAGGAAAAAGAAAGTAAGAGAAATTTCATCATTCCAATAAAAAAAGAAACAGGAAAAGCAGAATAATAATAAAAAAAAAACGAACAGTGAATATGAAGTATAATATTGGAATTATGTCTAAATGTATGAGTAATAGCAAGAAAAAGGGATTAATACCTAAGGAAAAAACATGTACACTCAGCTTAGACTTGCAAATCCACCCATATCTTATTTATAAAAGAAAGTTAAAACATAATGACAGAAACTTTTAAATGATGTAAATGAAGAAATTTCTACTGTCTAATGACTACATGAACAACCCTCTGCCAGATACTGTTGATACAGAAATGATTAAGAAAAGATTCCTTGCAGTCTGGTGAGAGAAACAGCCCAGTTAACAAATCAGTTATCAATTGCTGTATAACAAATGACCCAAAACTGAAGTGCCTTAAAAGAACAAGCAGTTACTTCGCTCACAGTTTTCGAGGTTGGCAGTTTGGGGTTCTTCTGGTCTGGGGCAGACTCAGCCGCTCTCGGCTGGGCTCCCTAATGTATCTGGAATCAGCCACCATGTCAGCTGGCGGGCAGAGGGCCTGAAATCTTCTCAGCTGGATTCTCTCTCTAATGGTCTCTTGTCATTTATTAGGGTGGCCTGGGCTGTTCCCATGGGTTCTCAGTGTTTGAAGCGCAGCAAGAAGGCAAGGAGCAGCCCTGGTGGTGCAGTGGTTAAGGGCTCAGTTGCTAAAGGAAAGGTAATCAGTTTGTACCCACCAGCTGCTCTGTGGAAGAAAGACATGGCACTCTCCTTCTGTAAAGATTACAGCCTTGGAAACCCTATGGGGCAGTTCTACTCTGTCCTTCAGGGTCACTATGAGTTAGAATATACTTGAGAGTGATGGGTTTCGTTTTTGGCAAGAGAGCAAGTCACGATGTGTCTAATTATATTCGGTCTCTGCTTCTATTGGTCTTTGTACTGTCCCAAAGGCCAAAGCAATCATAGATCAGTCCAAATTCAAGGACTGGAGGAAGAATCTTGCTCTTGAGAAAGGGAGCTGTAGGTCATATAATATGTATGGATACATACATATTAGAACATGTGGCCATTTTTGCTATCCATCACAACATGTAAATGCAATCAAGTTTGCCCCTAGTTGTGGCAGAAGTGTTTCTTAAATACAATAGAGTGTGGAGCAGAGTGGGAAATTCTACCAGGTTTAGGGTTGGAAAGGCTTCCACCAGGAAGTGATGCTTTACCTAAATTTTGAAATACGAGTGGATGGTTAGGAGATTTTCTTTTTTTTATATTTCCAACCACTTGCCCACATTCTACCATCTGTAGTCACAGAAAATGAGCCCTCTCTGTTCCCATGTTGACATCTTTCATTTTCCTTCAAATCCTCAGGCTCTCCTCTACCTACCAAGCACAACTTCCCAAACCCTGCCTTAAAATGTTTCAACAATTTGCTTCTTCCTTTTCTAATTGCCCCCTGGACAAAAAAGGAGATCAAGCAGAGGACAGTGGACCTTTCCCCGAGGGCTCACCTAAGCCTCCCAGACAGATTGACCATAGACGTCGTCCGGAGTCTCAGTGCTTTTCTGTGTTGATGTAATCCTACTCTTTTTAGTGGCTCCAAGGGAGAAGCATGTGGACAGGCCAAGAGGCTTCACACGGTTTAGAGTCAGGAGGTCAAGAGAGAGTGGCCTAGACACCACCACTGAGTGATGGTACCTCCAGGCAACAGACCGAAAACTCCATTCTGCACGGATGGCTACGAAGGGTGAGTCTTTTGGAAGAATCTTCTTTTATCTAATCAATAGATATATATTGAGTATCTCCTATGGGTGGGGCTCTGTCTCACTTTCCGGGACTGCCAAATATGAGGCAGACCTCATCTTTGTTCCCAAGTTATTTACAACCCATTTGGAAGACGCAAATTGGAAAATGAGCACCTCCTATGACTCAGTGCTATGATGGAGGATTACTAGGTGCTTTGAATACATAAAGCAGGAGCACAGACTAAGTACCATGGAGAAGGAACCAGTCAACAGGAAGGGAGAGAACGTCTACTAGTCAGAGGAAACAGCCTGTGTGAAGCCTAAGTGGCAAAGGAGGCCTGAGAGGTGTTCAGAGTGGACATTGTGTTTCTAGAGATGGAGAGATTTGATGCAGGGCCAGAGAAGAGGTTTGGGAGAAACAACGACTCATTATACTCTTCTATTCCCTCAACTCACAGTTTCCTTCCTCTTGGATATTGACTTCTTTAAGTGAACATCTCAATTCATTTTTAAGATATAATTTCCCTCCTCCCGGCCTCCTAGCCTCTCCCGCAACAGTTGCCATATTTTTTCCTAGTGCGCTGTTTAGATTCAAACTGGGCCCTTGGAACTGAGTGATGTCAGTGATGATGTCACACAAGGGTTACTGGAAACCTTGGTGCTCACTCAGATCCTAACTGCTCTTTGGAGAGGTTGTGGCTCTGAGGTCTCCTGTGGGAGAGCGACTTTGGATACCAAATTACAAACGGTTCTGCCTAAATCAAGGTCCCCAACTTGTGAGAGTTTGGGACATCAACTCTACGTGGGAGGAGGAGAAACATCTTGCCGGTGACCATCCTTCGTGGTTCATCTTCACCCAGCCAGAATGGAGCAGCAATACATGAGGAAGAGGCCTTTCTCTAAGGCCCAAGATAAGGGTGGGAGAAAAATTCAGTCTGTGCGATGGGTGCTGGGCAGCAAGGGGTTTGATTCACCCCGGAAACAAGGACCACAAGGGATCACCGAGGCTTTCACCTGAAAAAACTTCCTATCAATTAGTAAACAGTAAGAAATTATAGTGTGAATAAATAAATGAAGGAATAAATATGTGAGTGAAGTATAGAAATCTACTGTCATCTGAGGGGCTTTCCATAACAGTAGCAGACAAGTCAGATTTGTGAACTCTCCTGCTCTGTTAGTGGAAAGAACGCAGGTGGGCAACTGGGGCAGTGGGTATAGAACCAGGGAGAAGGGTGGTTACAAAGACTTGTACTTAATTTTTTCATGAGACTGAATTAATATATCATGCGAATTAAAACAAAATATCAAATTTAACAGGAGGTTTTGGGAGAGGGTGGTGTGATGGAGCACAGTACCACACGTTCATTCAGAGTTCCCAGTCAGTGTAAGCTGCCACAGTCCTCAGCCTGGACTCAGGCAGAAGAAGGTCCAGGAAGGCCCTGCCCCTCTAGCTCTAGGGATTTCTCTTCTCCTCCAAGGTCTCCTGACCATCTTTACCTAAGAGTTTAACAATTCTTCTAGGTAAAGACAGCTATAGTATAGATCTTTTTTTCTCTTGTAATTGAATAATTTCTAATGTATGAGTCAGTGACACTCATTACATTCTTCAAGTCATGTAACCATTCTCAATATCCTTCTCCAAACTCTTCTACAACCATTAACATAACCTCAATGCCCCAGTGGAAAAACTTCCCCTTCCCCCTGCCCACAACTGGCAATGACCAATAATCTTTGCTTTCTATATATTTCCTTATTTCATATAAGTCACATTGTACAGTATTTGCCCTATACTTAGGGCAAATACTAACTTATTCCATTTAGCATGATGTTTTCCAAGTCTAGCAGGAAAGAATTTTAAAATTCCAACTATAGCTAAACTCAGTTTCTGCTATCATTATTAGTTATCCATTCTTTCTCCGACTAGTGTGCCCCCGCCTTGTCTTCTTTGTTGCTGCCCCATTCTGACCTTCAGTGGCTGAGCCCTGCTTTCTGCTCCCTCCTTGATCTCTGTATCCTTCTAACCAACTGCTGGCATGTTCCATCTCTGAATCTTGTCTCTCTCTCGAGCTTTCCCTCCATCCAACGCACCCAACCTAGCTCCATCTCTTTCTGCATCCTGAACTCTGCAGTCCTTCCCACAGATTCAGAAACATACACAGACCTTTCGGTTGACATAGACAACCCACTGAGACATACACAGGAGAGGAGGTTGTGTGTTGTCCATCTGAAGTTCTCGCATCAAGGTTCTCAGATACGGCCATCTCTTTCTGCCTCACCTCATCTACTAAGGACTGGGCTTCTACTCCGAGAAAAACAATTTTCATCTTCTACTGTGGCTGGGTTAAGAGGGGTGCAAGGAAGAGGTATACATGTAAGAATCATAACTAAATATACACATTCTTTTCTTTACATATACCTCCTCTATAAAAAGCCTTTCAGTAAAAAGAGGATGAAAAGAGGTGACCATTGCTCTGGAGTGTTTACCCTCCAAATTTACTAAGAATATCACCCGCATACAAAACGTCAAGAAACACATTTATTATGAAGCTTCATGGGAATGAGGTCATTTCTAAGTTCCAAAGGAACAAATTCATTGGAATTCAATAAATGTGGAATTAAAGAAAAATAACTTCTTAAAAAATGAACTATCATAAAGAGTGCCACTTTACAATGGAGACTTTGTCTTCCACAGCAGTGCCCCCAAAGGCTGGTGGGTCTCTGGGGAAGAAGAAAGAAACCACGGGGTCTGCACAGGTGGAGGATGTGGTGATGGAAAGGCCTCCAGGGGTCCCTATGACCAAAGCTTTGGGGTCACAGGTGAGAATAAGGACCCTGAAAGCTCAACTAAATTAACTCTCTATTCTCAGAGGTCTCTATCCAAGAGGAAAATGCGCAAGAGTCGCAACATCCCAAGAAAAAAGTCGAAGCTCCAGGCCAAGGAAGATTCCAAAACAATCTCAGAATTCTTATCCTTCATCTTCCACCGAGCAGCCCTCTCACTCCTCCAGCTACGGGGCTGCCCCAGGAAAGCCATGGGTCAGGTGCGCATATTTCACCAAGGTGCGCACGGTCAAGGGGGTGGCGGTCTCCTGGCAGACCAAAACCTCCTTTGACCCCGTGGGCAAGATGCCCCAGGTCTTTGAGGCCGAGCTCTCTGAGGAGAGCACCATCGGCTCTGCCCCCAGTCTGGCCAACACTGAGTCCCTGGTCAGCAACCTGGAGCCCTGGCAGGAGGGGACCCAGACCTGTACCCAGGAGCCCACTGACCAACGGGAGGAGCATGCTGAGAGACCCCGCGCAACCACCCCGGAGTGGCTGGAGACCCGTGAGCGCGGCTTCCGCTGCGTGGCCTGCTGCCGCGTGTTCGAGTCCCGGGAGGCCCTGGTTGCGCACGCGGAGCATGGTGTGAGCCAGGGCTTCAGCTGCCGGGTCTTCTTTGAAGAGCTGCTGGAGAGGCGGCTGCCACGCTCAGTCCAGCGAAGGCCCAGACGCTGCCACCAGCTGGCCAGGCGTTGCCTGATGGCCGCCAAGAAGAGGGAGGTGAGGGAGAAGAGAGCGGTCTGCAGGCACCTGGAGGAGCAGCTGGAGAAGCAGAGAGAAGAACTGAAGAGGCTGAGGCACCAGCTGGACAGGCTGAAGAGGCAAGAGACCAGGCTGCAGAAGGAGCAGGCGCACCACCGAGGCAAGATGGGAAAGCACCTGAAGACGTGCTAGAACCCCGGGACTAGGAGGAGCAGGGACTTTGGGCTGGAAACGTGGGCCTTCAGGAGAGACCTCCATTCAGGTTCGTTTAACCCAGCTCCCCTGGAAGATCATACCCTCCTTCCCCTTTGATCCCACCCCTCCCAACCCAAGTGCACAGAGAACTCCAGCCCTAAGGGAGATCTGGATGGAAGAAGTCCCAGATAGCTGACCGCAGACACCAGGTCCCCTCAGAGGCTCCCCTGGCCCATGAGAGGACAGGACAGGCCTCATCTGGATGGTGAGATCTTGGGACCCTAAGGATGAGCGCAACATAAATAGGGAAAGGGAAATGGGATTTCAGTGGGACTTGGGAGGATTGGGGGGGCCCTGCTGAGGAGTGATGGTGAAGGGGGTGTCAGTGAGTTCTTTGGAGGAAAAGGAATGAGAGAGATGGCAGGCTGTTGGGAAACATGCCTGCAGGTGAGCAGTGGACATAAAGCCCTAAACAAACAACTCTGGGTCCCTTCCCAGCAGTATAGAGGCAGAGAAAGAAGCATGGCTTGGTAGGAGGAGAGGAGGGCAGGTTGAAGGAAAATGAACTCACCCCACCAATGTCTTCTGGTCTCCTAGGGTGAATTTGGGTTTATGATTTGGATGCACCCTTTTTGCCACATTGGGGGAATGTGAAGTGGGAGGTGGTGTAGAAAAATCCCCCTGGGTGTTAACCATTTCTGGATAAGAGTTGATCCAGGGCTTGCAGGATATTTCCTGTAGAGCATGTCCTAGGGGAATGGGTAGAGCTTTGGAACTTTCTCTTCTCCTTAAAATCAAGCTGTACATTCCGGTTCTTGACATGTCAAACAAACATGCTAATTTTTTTTTTTGTTTTCCTGTGGTCAAATCTGACCTCTCCCGAGGTCAAAGAACTGGAAGAAAAAGGCCCTCTGAGGTGAAAGAACCAAAAGAGAGGACAAGCTTCAAACCCAGGGAGAAGAGCGAGAACACAGGTGATCAGAGGTAATGGTGGGAAGGGGCAGATTCAGGCCCAGACTCAACAGTGGACAACAAAGCCCCAGTCTCAGTCGCGACATCAAATCCCAAGTCTGGGGAAGCCCTGGACATGACAGGGGTGTATCCATCTCCCTGGGAGATGAGACCACAAGTATCACAGGGAACCCCCCAGGGGCAGAGGAATGGAGGGCAGGGCCTCTAGGATGGGCACCTCCATCCAGTCTGTCCTGTGTGTATTCCTCAGAGTGACAGAGAAGGCTCCTGCGAGGCAGAGGGTCACAGACAGAAAGAACCAAGGTGTTCAGACCAGGTAAATCCTGCAGTCTCCTAAGGATCCAAAACAAAAAATCAGAGATTCTCAGAGGTATCAGGGTGGGAGCGGTTGGCATTCCCAGGTTGGGGAGAGGCTGGCTGGGGAGGTGCTGCTTTCTGAAATCTTTTCATCAACATCTTTCTTCTTAAAAGCTACCTTCCCAGTTGATGTCCTCTATGATCTAGGCTCAGACCTGAATGGGGCCTACAATGCACAAAGACGGGTTATCCAGTGGGGCTAGGCAGGGAGGAGGTGGAAGCAGCATATCCGGGAGAGAGAATCTTCTAGAGGCGCATGAGTTACCTAGTGAATTGCACATGACGTCCAGCCTTCTGAATTTAGCTGTAGACGTGTGCTCGCAAGACATCTTTGAGGGGTAACTCTACTGACTTCCCAAAATTATTTTTGGTCATTTCCAGTTATAGAAACCAGAAGAACTCACTGGCTCCAAGAACAACAAGAAATCCACTGGATCTGATTATTACTTTCTGCGGTGTGCTCTCCTTCCAGTGATTCAAATCTTTTGTCTGTCATTCTGGAGAATTTTCACCCATTTTAAATATCTAACAAAACACGTTAAAATATACATATATCTATGATGTTTATGAATTTCCAAAGCTCTGAAATTGTTTTTTATTACATTTGTAAGATTACAGATTTGTATGACAAAAAAATTTATGTCAGGGTCCCACCCTCATATGTAATTTGGTCCTGCTCCCCCAAGGTATCCAATGTTAATAGACACACATGTATCCTTCCCTACACCTCTCTGCAGGGACACATATACACAGTCACAGAAATAGATGATATCAATTCAGTACACTTTATCTGGACTTATACATGTTCTTGTCAGAAGCTATCAAGTCAGTTCTGACTCACAGTGGCCCTTTGCACCACAGAACAAAACACCACCCGGTCATGTGCAATCCTAATAATCTTTGCTCTATTTGAGCACACTGTTGCAGTCACTGTATCAATCTCATTGAGGGTCTTCCTCTTTTTCACTGGACCTCTGCTTTACCAAGCATGATGTCCTTTTCCAGGGACTGGTCCCTCCCTCTTGATAACATGGCCAAAGCCATCCTTGCTTCTAAGGAATATTCTGGCTTTCTCCCTTTAAAACAGATTTATTCGTCCATACATAACACTACTAAAATGGAAACATTATCATCCATGCTTTTTAAGTCCACTCTTCCTGCGTGTTCTAGCTCTCCTCCCCCTGTTCTTTCCTGCAAGTGAATCCAAGATAATTCAGGTTAACAATGTGGTAAGTAGTCTCTCTTATCCTTGCTTAAACAAGCACACAGACTTATACACACTCATAAACATAAACAGCAATCCAGGCATATTGAAACAATTGATATTGTTTAACCCAGATGTGCTCATTTTATATACACTTCTCTGCAACTAGATGTTTTCAGTAATACTTCAATAATACTTCACAGAGATTTTTCCCACTCAACTACTATAACTCATTTATTGATGATGTAGCTTTACCATAAGTTATCTATCATTCAACTATCAATGTACAGTCAATGTTTGGTCAACACTAATAATAACTATCCGTTGTGTACTACAGGATCTGTTTCTGTGGAATAGACTCCATAGAGTGAGATTTCCAGCTCAAAGTATGTTTTTAAAGTACAGAGCCATGGCCATGTCTTTCCCCTAGAGGCTGTCCTAAAGCACCTTTCCAGCTATGTCTCAGGGTATCCTTCTTCCCACAGCCCAGCCAGCCATAGATGGTGTTGATTTTTAAATTGTGCCAGTTTCACTGGGACTTTGATATTTTCTTAACTACCAGTGTTTTTGAGCAACTTGGACTATGTTTATTGGGCATGTGGATTTGCTGTGAACGATCGGTTTGAATTCACTGCTCATTTTTCAAGTGCTTAATTTTTATCCTTCTGTGTAAAATGGAAATTGTTATTAAGACTTGTCATCTCCATTTCACATGATTTTCCAAACCTATCATTTGTGTATCACATTTTTGCAAGCTTTGTCCCCCAGAACGATCACTTGAGTCAGCACCATTTATTAAATAAATATAATTTTCTCAGAATAGCGCCTTTATATCAATGGTTATTGTGACTTCTTAGCAGATTTTGTTTCATTGGTCGACTTGTCAGTTTCTATGCTATGTAATATCAATTTGTTCTGTTACCTGAAGAGGTAGGCACCTGTTAGTATCCTGCTTTTTCATGTTTTTCTTCTCTATACCTTTTAAAGCAGCCGTAGTGTTGCAGTGATTAAGTGCTCATCTGCTAATCCAAAGAAGGTTTGGCAGGTCGAACCCCCCAGGGGGCACTGAGGGGAAAGACCTATTGTTCTCCTCCCATAATGATCACAGCCTAGAAAACCCTGTGGGGCAGTGAAATGGGATCGCTATGAGTCAGAAATGGACTCCAAGTCTTCTAACACCAGCAACATCCTCTGTTATCTACTGTACTATTTGTAGCATATGATCACTGTATACAATTCAAAAACAACTATCTTAATATTCCGACTGGAAATACATTCCACTTATATATTAGTTTTAGGCGCCTCCATTTAATTGACAAGACTTCTCATTTGAAAATATGGCATATTTTTTGCATATATTCAGGTTTCATTTTATGTACTTTAGTACATTAGTTTTTGTCACAGAAGTCCTTTGATGCTCTGGTCAAAACAATGTTTTCCTAAATATTTTACAGTTTTGAACACAGTTTGATCCAGTCAAGTAGTAGGGGCAAGAGAACGGTCTGCCCTTCTCACCCTTGCCAATTTGAGACCCTCATGTCTATACTGGAGAGATATCATTGATTGTGATGTATTTGTCTTTTATTCAGGTATGCAGTTATATCATCGTTATTTGAAAAACCTCTTATTATACTTATATCAGTTATTTAAATTTTCTAGTTTATTCCTTCACCTTAAAACTATGTTGAGTGATACCAAAATTTTTGTCTAGTTCCAAATTTATCAGAATGAGTTGAATATTAATTTTCCATTTGTCTCACACCTGCTAAGTTTGGGGACAGTCTATTATGCCCCAATAGATAACTACTACTGTGGCCTGCTGACCATTATTGTAATCACACACAACTTGTTTCTGACAGTTAAGTACTTCCACCTGGCCTCTGTGGAGCTGGGATCCCATGATTTGCATTGCTACTAGGCAGCCCAGCTCCCACTAACAACCTGAGCCTATAGACGATTGTTGCTGTTAGTTGTCATCAAGTCATTTCTGACTCATGACCACCCCATGTGGGCATAGTAGAACTAACTGTTCAATAGTGTTTTTAAGGTTTTCATCCTTTAGTAGCAGATGGCCAGGAATGTCTTCCAAGGATCCTCTGAGTACGTTCAAACCGCCAAACTTTCGGATAATAGTCAAGGACTTAACTGTTTGTGGCGCCCAGGGACTCCCTACAAAGTATACATATTGGTAAGCTCCATGTTGCTGGTGCTCCCCTCATCTCTGCATTCCTTATTCTTCTGATGAAATGGGTATCCTTCAGGACCTCCAAGAAATGGTCTTACAGAAGACTAACTCAGACATGCCCACATACTGGAGGCTTTTAATCCCTCTTCCAACATCTGACACAGCAGGTCCGGCGTTTCGATTTCATAGAATGTGGGCCATTGCCTTTTCTAAGCTTCCAAAAGCAATCCCACAGCATATTAAACCCATTTCCAGAACCCTTGCTACAGCAATAAATCCTTGTCAACAAACTCTCCTTGACCCAACTTTATACTAAATGCCCCTTGACTCAGCACCTTCAGCACCCACTCCTCAGCACACCCCTGTCCTGCTCACACAAGGCAGCCAGGTCTTGCAGCTCCTTCAGTGTACAGTCCCTCCCCACTCAACCACAACAGCACTGCCCCCGGTGGCTATGCTGGTATCTGACAACTAAGTATCTGGACAAATGCATGGGACACTATCTCAGGACTCTGCAAAGGAAAGTGTTGAAGGTGGATGGGGGCAGGACGGAACCAGAACATAAAGTATGAACATTCCAGAGGCTGAAATTAAATGAGCCCAAATCTCAGAGCTGCACACCCGTTGTGGACAGAAATAGCTCCGAGAGAAGCCCTCTCTCATATAAATGGAATAGAAGGTCCGTAAAGGAGAGAGACGGGCAGGTGGGCAGGTGGGCAGACACCTGAAACTCTGGCAGAGGAGAATCCTTCTCTCTGACCAGAGTATGGAAGGGCCAACGAGTGTAGAAGAATCTCCAATATATTTTTTTCTCTCTCTGCTGTTAACTGGCACCTAGTCAATTCTGCCTCAAAGGGTGAGACTTTTCAAAAGCGGATCGCCAGGCTTGTCTTCTGAGGCGCTTCTTGACAAGTTCAAACTGCCAGCCTTTTGGCTGGTTGTCCAGTGCTTTGGCCCCATAGGTAGAACCAATCCCTTATGTTCACAACAGAATGAGGAGATTACAGCCCCACCATTCCCGCCAGTGGGCCAGGAAAGCACTCCTTCAGAACTCAGAAAGCAGAAGAGAAAGAGAGAGAGGAGGCTGTGCAAGAAAGAGATTCTGCAGACTTGCTATGAACTCCTGATTCACCCCCCAGATGCATACGCATTGCCCTGACCCTAAGAAGCATTATCAAATCCTTTAAGAGCTGTACTATGGGTTAGAACGCACTCCTTCAGAACTCAGAGAGGAGAAGAGAAAGAGAGAGAGGAGGCTGTGCAAGAAAGAGATTCTGCAGACTTCCTATGAACTCCTGGTTCACCCCCCAGTTGCATATGCATTGCCCTGACCCTAAGAAGCATTATTAAATCCTTTAAGAGCCGCACTATGGGTTAGGATGCCATCAAGGTTCCATACTGAGTGGCGCTCACATGGATTAGACTTTAATACAGCTGCAAAGCCTTCAAAAATTGAACTAACATTTGAACCACAGAATACAGGAGATGGGACAGAACTTGGAGCCTGAACATAACTGGGTCAATTGACTGCTAAAAAAAAAAATTCTCCGTAAAATTTCTGTAGGACTTGTAGTCTCGAAATCATAAGACACAGATTTTAAAATGCTATTCTAATCATTCTCCAAGAAATAACAGGGACACTTTTTAAATAAATGGAAAGATAATAGGTGCTATTTGCAAATGAAAATTTTACATGTTAAAAGTACAATTGTAGAAATAAAAAATTCAGTTGATATTTTCACAATAGCAGAATGGTGATGACAGAGAAAAAACTAAATACTTGAAATAGATCAGTAGAAAATATCCATTCTGCAAACAGAGAGGAAAATATGGAAAAAAATGGACAGTGCCTCAAGAACTAGACAAAAAGCCTATTTATTGGAACTCCAGAAGAAGTGGAGAAAATGTGTGGTGTAGAAAATAGTATTTGAAGAAATACGGGCTGAACACTTTCCAAATGTGGTAAAAGACATAAACTTACAGATTCAAGAAGTTCAGCAAACCACAGCAAGTTAAAGAATTCTATGCTTCAATACCGAATTTGCACAAAAATATTCTGCGGGTTATGGGTTTTTTGCCAACCCAGTGGGCCTTACCCCACATCCCAAGTATATCTGTAAGTACACTACTCTTTTTTTTTTTTTTTAAACAGCAGCATGTAAAAAGAAAAAAAACAGTGTACTGTACTTACAGACATACCTGGGAGGGGAAAAACAGTTGACACACATATATATATAGAACATGGGTTACTTGCATCAAAATACCATACATCATAATCAACTGCAGAATAACAAAGGTCAAGAAAATACTCAGGAAGGAGGTAGAGAGAAAACAACACATTTCACCTGAGAAAAACAATTTGAATGACTCTGTATTCACTATCAGAAGCCAAGGAAGCCAAAAAAATAGATTGTGAAACAACATTTTCTCAACCCTGAAAGATGGAAATACTAACCCAGAATTGTATGTATCATGTATCTATGTTTCATTACCTTCAGGAGTAAAGCACAAATAATGCCATTCTTAGGGGAAGGAAAACTGAGAGAATTTATCACCACCAGACTTCTAAGTGAAACACTAAAGGAAGTACTTCAGGTGGTAGACTTGGAATTTCAGTTGTTATTTAAGGAAAGCAGAAAACGAGGAAACTATGTGGTTAATATACTACGTCAACACTGTAGTTATTGTACAACATGGCGCTGAACAAGCCTCTTCGGAAAGTTTTTCCAGTCTCTTGGAAATGCTTGGAAATACATCCTGCCAATCATTATCAGAGAATGCAATTAATTTTGACAACACTTGAGAGATGTCTGTAGTCAAGCCTCGTGAAGAAACCGGAAAATAAATTTTCTGACTGAAACTAAGGTGTGGTAACAAAACATGAGTCTCAGTTCCCGTGTGGCCATGAGCTGGCTCTAAAGGCCAGCCTTCCCCAGAGAGGCATTTCAAGCACATTGGGAGCAAAGGATTCCTGTTGTTATTGCTAGGTGCCATCGAGTGGGTTTCTGAGTCATTGTGGCCCAGTGTAAAAGGAGAACTGCCCCGATAGGGTTTCCTGGTTTGTAATCTTAACGGAAGCAGTTCGCCAGGTCTTTACTCCTTAGAGCCTTTTGGTGGGTTCAAAAAACTAACCTTCAGTTAACAGCCGAGTGCTCAAACTTGGCACCACCTTGGCTCCTTGGAGCAATGGCAGCACCACAGAATTTCGTAGAAACCTCCCCATAGGCCTTCTCTGAGAGGTAACCCCTTCCTTAAGGACCAAGTTTAGGTTTTATATATACTCATTCTACATAAAGTCTAGATAAGAATTACAGTGCTTCCTTGAGCAGACAATATTGTATATGCCCTCCATAAACAAAATGTGTCAAGGGCAAAGTTTAATATTAAACCAAGGCATTTCCCGTCAGTCCTTACCTGAGAGGGTCTTCGTGAGAATTTCCTGAGACTCTTGGAAAAGGACTTAGTAGACACTGCTTCTTTTTACCTCTTCGTTCCTGAACAGAAACTGCTGCTAAGAGGTCATGTGTCAAGCCCCAAACGCCTCTTCTTATCCTGAATGTAAGCCTTGTAATAAGACCAGGAACTAGGCATTCAGCGGGTGAAGAAACCCAGGAGTATTTCCTGTCTTCAACACCTTCCAGTTCCAGAGAAATCCTGTTACAAGTCACTAGATCAGCCCAGGAGCTGGAAGACTGAAATTCCTGGTCCTCTGACAAGTGGGAAGGGCAGGGTGGGGTTAGGCAGAGCCTCCTTGACCATCACTTGCCCCAAGAGGCTCTGGAGGCTGCTTCATGTTATAAGTCAAAGGCCCTTCCAGCCCAGGCACATAAGAGCAGGGGAAGACTTTGTCCATTGAAAGAAGAGATGGGCACAGGAGTGGTAGGTTTTAGGGCACTCAGCATTGGTCAGCTTTGCGACTTCAGGACATCCTGGCCCATGATCACCTTCACAACTGGGCCTTTATAGCCTCTTCACCTCTCTGTCCTTCCCAGTTTTCTCCCAGCACCATGGGCTGTGGCTTCTGCTAGTTTCCATGATTTCAGTATTTCAGTAGCTCCTCACCCCACTCAGGGGAGGCAGTTTTGCAGACTGCGGGACACAAATCCGCAGTGCTGTTTAGGTGTCCTTCAGCAGAAACACTTCTGAGGGTACAAGTTGGCCTGACAGATTCTGAGACCCAGGCAGAGAGAAGCCCGGGGGAGGGTCACTGGCTTCAGGAAGTGTCAGCACTCTCAGGGTCATGTCCCTGGGGTCATGCCCAATTGCAGGAAAAATGAAGTGGGCTCTGAAGCTCAGCATGTTGACCGTCCAGTACACAGACCCCGGAAACCTCTGGAGGATTCTGTCTTAGTCTAACCCAGCACTGGGGAAATCCTCACAGGGTGACAGCAGTGATATGCCTGAGGATCTTTATTCTAAAAGTCTCAAAGCAGTTGATACAGTCTTGTGAGGTGGGAGATGAGAAAGCTTGGGACCACCGAGAGAGGGTGGCAAAAGAAGGAAGCCCCTATCACTCCCGTTGTTCAAGTTTTTTTTTTTTAAATTGCAACTGGGGCTCCAAACAGGTCTTTGTTGTTAAAGTTGTATTTCTCTGTGTTAATTTATGATCCTTAACTCAAATCTAGAGTTTGGAGCTCATTTTGATAATTCCTCTTTAGTCTGTGGAGACAGGAGTCTGCCTTCAGCCAGTGGTGAGAGAGGAGGAAATAAAGTCCCTAGTCCAGACTGGGGCAGGCTCTGCTGCTCCACAAACTAGGGGTGTGGTCCCTGGAGAGCCCTTCTGAGGGCAGCACAGGAGGGGCGTCCCACCTGGAGAAAGGGCAGAGGAGAGTGGGGGATTGTTTGTGTGAGCAGTGTGGCCTCTGTGGCTTTGCCTTCTCCTCCCGGAAGTTCAACCTGGGACCCTCCACGTGCGGACCCAGAGTCCGAGGGTGACCACAACTCTCCTACCCTTTCTGGGTCATCCTCTGGACCCAAGTCCCCATACGCCTCCTCTGCCCGCCTATCCCAGCATAAGCACTGTGACTGGGCTCAGGGGTGTACCCTGGGACTTGACATTGGTAGCCTCAGGCTTCCCCTAGTTCTGGTGGGACCTGTGAGCCTAGCGGGTCTGAGTTCAGGGCAGGGCTGGGTGGGCTGGGACTCTGGAAAAAGGCTCCTGCAGCCAGCTCCTTCCTGATGCATGTGAGATTGTGGTGGGGCAGCCTCCGGCCACGCACCTCCCCTGGGCGCCCCTCTCCACACAGCCCTTCCCAGTCCCCTTCCCCCCCAACCGCCTAACCACCTCCTCCTGCCTCCTAGTTCTAGAGGAGTGCTCTTTTGATGCTCATTTGCAACTGGCACCCCATGGCCCTGCACAGAGTCAATCCAGCTAATGACCTCAACCTGAAGTGCACAACTTTGAAACTGCTAGATAGGTGGGAAATGAACAAAAAAAAAAAAAAAGGGGGGAGAAACATTTAACAAGAAGAACGATTACAAAAAAAGTTATATGGGACTGTATTCTCACATCATGGACTCAAAGAGGCTGGGTTGTATTTTTGTTTGCAGATAAGTCTTAGATAAGGGAATTGGTGCCAGGAATAGATGTAGAATCTGACTTTGGAAAAATGAGGGAATATCTGGGATTGATTAATTGACGTGGATGAGACTGAAAATAGTGATAACAGCATAACATTTAAAGAGGAAATCCTAGCAGCCTAGAACATGCAGTGGAAACTTTTCTAAGTAGCACCAGAAAAGACCTTTAATCACTACACAAAATGGGTCAGTAGTTCAAGATCTCCCTAAGAAAATAGGAGGCCGAGACCACTTTCATTCAGGTTGCAGCAAACAGGCAAGAAACAGAGCATTTTAATCTTGTGCAAAGTCAGAAAAGAAGAGAAAAAGATGAGATGTTCCTCTACTTCATCCCTAAGGCTTGTTTAATATTGACACCAAATTAGACAAGGATGATAGAAGAAGAGTTACAGGGCAAGCACACCAAGTAACTGAGATGTAAAAACCTACATAAAATACTGGCAAAGGAAATCCAGCAAAGTATAAACCATGTAATACGCCATCATCAAGGGGGTTTATCGTCAGCATGCAAGCTTGAGTGAACATTAAAGATTTAATAATTTAATTCGTCACATGCATAGATGGAAGAAGAAAAGACATGCTCATCTCAAGAGATGGGGACAAAGCAGTTGATAAAATCCAATCACACTGAGAGATAAGGACGCTGAGCAATCATGGACCAGAAAAGGAGTTCCTTAAGTCGGAAAAATACAACTGGCATGATAGTTCATGGTGAAATGCGGGACATTCTCTTTAAAATTAATTAGCATTAAAATAAGGATGCTTTCCCAATTTGAAGACTGGCGTCTGGCATCTTAAACATTAGCAAGCAGCCATCTCAGATGCAACCATTGGTCTCAACCCACCTGGATCAAAGGAGAATGAAGAATACCAAGGACACGAAGTGATTATGAGCCCAAGAGACAGAAAGGGCCACATGAATCAGCGACTACATCATCCTGAGACCAGAAGAACTAGTCGGTGCCCGGCTATAACCAATGACTGCCCTGACAGGGAACACAATAGAGAAACCCTGACGGAGCAGGAGAACAGTGGGATGCAGACCCCAAATTCTCAAAAGACCATACTTAATGGTCTTACTGAGACTGGAAGGATCCCGGTGGTCATGGCCCCCAGACCTTCCGTTGCCCCAGGACAGGAACCATTCCCGAAGCCAACTCTTCAGACATGGATTGGACTGGGCAATGGGTTGGAGAGGGATGCTGGTGAGGAGTGAGCTTCTTGGATCAGGTGGACACTTGAGACTGTGTTGGCATCTCCTGCCTGGAAGGGAGATGAGAGGGTGGAGGGGGTTTAGAAGCTGGAGAAAAGGACACGAAAAGAGAGAGTGGAGGGAGAGAGCAGGCTGTCTCATTAGGGGGAGAGTAATTGGGAGTGTGTAGCAAGGTGTATACGGGTTTTTGTGTGAGAGACTGACTTGATTTGAAAGCTTTCACTTAAAGCACAAAAAAATAATTAAAAAATAAGGATGCTTTCTATCATTATTTATATTAAATATTTAACACTGGAGGTCCAAGCTAGAACAAAACGACAACAAAAAGAAGGAAAAGCTGCAACTGCTATTACTCATAGATTACAGAAATGCCTCCACAGAAAAATTTCCAAACCATTGAAATTAATGCTAGTCGATCATAAATATAAACTAAAAAATAAACTGCATTTCTATACATCAGCATCAAGCTGACTTTGTTGTAGGTCTTAGTGAAAGCAGAGGACACTGATAACGAAATAGCAGGATTCAGGTAGGCTAGACAAGGAGGGGAGAAAACTATTTTACACCAGGCTTCATGTATAACCATGGGTATGTGTTAGTCATCTAGTGCTGCCATAAGAAAAAAATAACACAATTGCGTGGCTTTAAAGAACAGATATTTATTTTCTCACAGTTCGGGAGGCTAGAAGTAGGAATTCAGGGCATGGCTCATGTCTACTTCAGCTTCTAGCAGCTTCCAGCCACCCTTTGCGTTCCTGGCCTTGTAGATTATCTTCCCCTTTGTCTGTCTCCCTCTTCCCCTGCTTGTCTGTGTCTATTCTGCTCTTCTTATAACTCAGAAGGGATTAGGTTTAGGACCCACCCTACACTGGTATGGCCTCATTAAAATAATTTTAAAAATCCCCTATTTCCAAATCAGGTCACATTTATAGGTACAGTAGTTAGGATTTCAACATACCTTTGGGGTTACACAATTCAGTCCATATAGTACCCTCACCAGATATTCTGGACTGAGAGTACAAACATGAGCAGCTGAGAGTTCTATTTTTTTTTTGTTTCTACATTAGTTGGCTATAACTTGTCTGATTCCACCCATACAAACTTTGGAGCAACTTATTATGAAGGACCAGGCCAACCTTTATTAGCCATGTCCATCATGTGGAAAAACGCACACATTCCCATCACTGAAGCCCTGAGAAATTCATCGATAAGGGTGGAATGGGGTTGGGACCAAGAATTGTTTCATGGCGTTGATAACATGGCATAGCTGTTAGACATCTACGTAGAGATGTCAGGTAATAATACTGACAGCTAACACTTACTGGTGCCAGGACTCTTGTGAAGGCTTCTCCTCTCTTAAGATACTTGCTCTGCATGATACCCATGTGAGGAATGTATCATTATAAGGCACATTTTACAGATGAAGAACTCGGTACACAGAGTTAGGCTGACATTTGAATAGAAGTCACAAACCAGGAGGAGATGAAATGGATGGAGGTGTAAACATCGCATCCTCAGGTACAGACAGACAGCCACTGACTCCCTGAGGCATCCTAGAGAGAGGGTGTCAATAGAGAGAGAGGACTAAGCACTGAGCCTGAGGGCACTCTGACATCTAGAAGCTGGACAGATGAACGGCAGCCAACAAAGCTCTCTGAAGTCCAGTGTGGTTCCTGGAGCATGGTCTGTCCTTCCTCTGGGCTGCATTTTACCAGTCCCCCTCCCACCCACACTGGGTGTCCGCTTTACAATGGCAGGGACAGTGGGTACCTTTCACCATTGTGTCTACATGATGGAGACTATTCCTGGCACATGGAATCTCTCTAATATTGATTGATTGAAAAAACGAAAGATGAAAATGATGAATGAAATCATAGTTTGCTACCCCAACGTGTCTGTCAGTTTGTCGTACTGTGGGGGCTTGTGTGTTGCTGTGATGCTGGAAGCTATGCCACCGGTATTCAGATACCAGCAGGGTTACCCATGGAGGACAGGTTTCAGCTGAGCTTCCAGACTAAGAGAGCCTAGGAAGAAGGACCTGGCAGTCTACTTCTGGAGAGCATTAGCCAGTGAAAACCTTATGAACAGCAACGGAACACTGTCTGATATATGGCTGGAAGATGACCCCCCCAGGTTGTAAGGCACTCACAAGATGACTGGGGAAGAGCTGCCTCCTCAAAGTAGAGTCAACCTTAATGACATGGATGGAGTGAAGCTTTCGGGACCTTCATCTGCTGATATGGCACTTCTCAAAATGAGAAGAAACAGCTGCAAACATCGATTTAATAATCGGAACCTGGAATGTACGAAGTATGAATCTTAGAAAACTGGAAATCATCAAAAATGAAATGGAATGCACAAACATCGATATCCTAGGCATTAGTGAGCTGAAATGGGTTGGTATTGGCCATTCTGAATCAGACAATCATCTAGTCTTCTATGCTGGGAATGACAACTCGAGGAGGAATCATTTTGCATTCATCGTCAAAAAGAACATTTCAAGATCTATCGTGAAATACAACGCTGTCAATGGTAGGATAATAACCATACTCCTACAAGGAAGACCAGTTAATACGACTATTATTCAAATTTACACAGCAACTACCAGGGCCAAAGATGAAGAAATAGAAGATTTTTTTCAGCTGCTGCAGTCCGAAATTGATCGAACATGTTATCAAGATGCATTGATAATTACTGGCTATTGGAATGCAAAAGTTGGAACCGACAAAGGATCAGTAGTTGGAAAATACGGCCTTGGTGATAGAAACAATGCTGGAGATCAAATGATAGAATTTTGCAAGACCAACGACTTCTTCACTGCAAATACCTTCTTTCACCAACATAAACGGTGACTATACACATGGACCTCGCCAGATGGAATGCACAGAAATCAAACTGACTACATCTGTGGAAAGAGATGATGGAAAAGCTCAATATCATCAGTCACAACACGGCCAGGGGCCTACTGTGGAACAGACCATCAATTGTTCATATTCAAGTGCAAGCTGAAATTAAAGAAAATGAGAGCAAGTCCACAAGAGCAAAAATATCCCACCTGAATTTAGAGACCAACTCAAGAATAAATTTGACACATTGAACACTAGTGACCGAAGACCAGACAAGTTTTCAAATGACATCAAGGACATCATCCATGAAGAAAGCAAGAGGTCACTGAAAAGACAGGAAAGAAAGAAAAGACCAAGATGGGTGTCAGAGGAGACTCTGAAACTTGCTCTCGAACGTCGAGCAGCTAAAGCAAAAGGAAGAATTGATGAAGTAAAAGAACTGAAGATTTCAAAGGGCCTCTCAAGAAGACAAAGTAAAGTATTATAATGACATGTGCAAAGAGCTGGAGATGGAAAACCAAACGGGAAGAACACGCTTGGTGTTTCTCAAGCTAAAAGAACTGAAGAAAAAAATCAAGGCTCGCGTTGCGAAAGTGAAGGATTCCATGGGGAAAATATTAAACGACACAGGAAGCATCAAAAGAAGATGGAAGGAATACACAGAATTATTATACCAAAAAGAATTGGTCAATATTCAACCATTTCAAGAGGTGGCCTATGATCAGGAACCAATGGTACTGAAGGAAGAAGTCCAAGCTGCTCTGAAGGCATTGGCGAAAAACAAGGCTCCAGGAATTGATGGAATATCAATAGAGATGTTTCAGCAAACAGATGCAGCACTGGAGATGCTCACTCGTCTATGCCAGGAAATATGGAAGACAGCTTCCTGGCCAACTGACTGGAAGAGATCCATATTTATGCCTATTCCCAAGAAAGGTGATCCAAATGAATGTGGAAATTATAGAACAATATCATTAATATCACACGCAAGCAAAATTTTGCTGTAGATCTTTCAAAAACGGCTGCAGCAGTATATCGACAGGGTAGTGCCAGAAATTCAGGCCGGTTTCAGAAGAGGACGTGGAACCAGGGATATCCTTGCTGATGTCAGATGGATCCTGGCTGAAAGCAGAGACTGCCAGAAGGATGTTTACCTGTGTTTTATTGACTATGCAAAGGCATTCAACTGTGTGGATCATAACAAACTATGGATAACACTGGAAAGAATGGGAATTCCAGAACACTTTATTGTGCTCATGAGGTGCCTTTACATAGATTAAGAGGCAGTTGTTCGGACAGAACAAGGGGATAGTGATTGGTTTAAAGTCAGGAAAGGTGTGCGTCAGGGTCGTATTCTTTCACCATACCTATTTAATCTGTATACTGAACAAATAATACGAGAATCTGGACTATATGAAGAAGAACGGGGCATCAGGATTGGAGGAAGGCTCATTAACAACCTTCATTATGCAGATGACAAAACCCTGTTTGCTGAAAGTGAAGAGGACTTGAAGCACTTACTAATGAAGATCAAAGACCACAGCCTCCAGTATGGATTACACCTCAACATAAAGAAAACAAAAATCCTCACAACTGGACCAATGTGCAACATCATGAGAAATGGAGAAAAGACTGAAGTTGTCAAGGATTTCATTTTACTTGGATCCACAATCAACAGCCATGGAAGCAGCAGTCAAGAAATCAAAAGACACATTGCATTGGGCAAATCTGCTGCAAAGGACCTCTTCAAAGTGTTGAAGAGCAAAGATCTCACCCTGAAGACTAAGGTGCGCCTGGCCCAAGCCTTGCTATTTTCAATCACATCATATGCATGGGAAAGCTGGACAATGAATAAGGAAGACGGAAGAAGGGTTGACCCGTTTGAATAGTGGTGTTGGCAAAGAATATTGAATATACCATGGACTGCCAAAAGAACGAACAAATCTGTTTTGGAAAAAGTGTGGCCAGAATGCTCCTTAGAGGCAAGGATGGTGAGGCTGTGTCTTACATACTTTGGGTATGTTGTCAGGAGGGATCAGTCCCTGGAGAAGGACATCATGCTTGGCAGAGTACAGGGTCAGCGGAAAAGAGGGTGACCCTCAATGAGGTGGATTGACACAGTGGCTGCAACAGTGAGCTCAAGCATAACAATGATTGTAAGGATGGCGCAGGATCAGGCAGTGTTTCGTTCTGTTGTGTCTAGGGTCGCTATAAGTCAGAACTGACTCGATGGCACCTAACAACAACAACAACAATCTCTGAATACTTTAAGGGCCTTCGTGTGTAAGAGGGAGAAAATATGATCTGAGTTGATCCTGAGACTATCTCTTAGCGTTAAAGAATGCTGAATTACAATTCAATAAAAAGGTTCAATAGCAAAGATCTTTGTTAAAAGATTTAAGTATAGGTTGAAGATTACTAGAAACACGCACATTTAATATTTCAAGTATAGTCAAAGTGCTAAAATTATATACTCCTTGCACACAGCAGAATATAATACAACAATTTGATGTTGTCTGTAAAATAAACAAAACTTTATCATGGAAAAGGCTAATATTGAGTGAAAGGAGCAGGATATAATATTTATGTGAATATACATAAATGTGTGTGACACACATATAAAACCCATTGCCGTAGAGTCTATTCTTACTCATGGTGTTCCCATGTGTGTTAGGGTAGTCTCCAAATTTTCAATGACTAGAATATACTTCTACAAGCAGGACAAAATTAAAGGAATATATTTAAACAATAAATGAACAGAAGTGAAAGAATTAAACCTGCGGAGAGGCTGCCCAGGAACCCAAGACTACAATAACATTGGTATGGAAAGCAGAATGATGGTGTCGGGAAGCCTGGTGGTCACATGCTTCCAGTTCGAAAGAGAAGAGCAAATAAACCAGGGGAGAAGGCAGTGAGCCAGAAGAGTGGGAGAAATGAAGCATTTCTCGAGTGCCAACTAAGGCTGAGCCTCTGCTGATGGCATGTAGTCCCTCATTTAAACCTTACAAGGATGTAATGGGTGGGATAGACCTTGTTATCCCCTTTCATCATGCAAACATGTTATAAAAACAAATTAGAAAACAGAGAAAAGTATAATAAAAGAATACGCCTCATCCGTTGAGCACTATTATGTTGCCCCAGCAGCTGCTCACTGTTGTTGTTGTTGTAAACATACCACACAACCTTTGGTGACTGAACAACTGACAGTAATTACCATTAATTGCCTGTGCAACCCTGCCCTTCATCAATGTGACTTTTCCACCACTGTTAACCTGAACTCAGTCTCCATATGCAGGAACACCCCTTTATTTCCTCCCTCCTGCCCCTGGTAACCCCTAATAAACTTTTATGTCTACACATTTGCTTGTTTTTGTAAAAGACGGCTTTTTGAATCTGAAAGTTCACGACAAGCCACAAGGGTGAATTCATGTGGTAGAAGTTATTTGCAATACATATATCCTACTACTGACTTGGTTCTGAAATACATAAAGAACAACCCAAAAAGGAAACAGGAAAAAGAAAGCAGACAGTTTGATAGAAAAATGAGCAAATACTTGAACACTGTATAAAAGATTTCTATATGGCCAAGAAACATATGAAAAGTGACAAACCTTCACTGGTTATCAGAGAAATTCTAATTAAAAGCCACAATGTGATACTATCCCCTACACGCCAGAATGGCTAAAACGGAAAAGATGGAAAATACCAACTATTGGGTATAACGTGGAGTAACTGGAGCTCTAATCTACCGCTAGTGGAAGTGTAATTTGGTACAACCAGTTTAAAAATGTTTTGTCCGTATCTACAAAAGCTGTGAACATACATATATCCCAGGACCCAGCAATTCTACTTCTAGATACATACCCAGTAGAAATGGGTACATATCTTCACCAAAACACATACACTTCTCAGCATCCGCTAAGGAATGAACACCTTCCTTAGGAATGTCTAACTTTTAAAGCATTATTCTCTGTCTGTTCTAAGGTGATGCCCATATATGATGATAAGTTTACACAGAAAAGTCTAGAGCTTTATGTGAAATTCCACAGCATATCTCTAGAGGCTCATGTTCTCATAGCTTCTGTCGCCTCTGCAGCCCCTGCTTCTGTCTGTCTGTCTGCTGGGCTGCACCACATGGAACCAGTTATGAAATTCAAGCCCATCTTACACTCGCCAAGGTCCTACTCACACAAAATTTGTATTAGCTTAAAAGAAAAGGTGTGTAGATAAGATACACAAGGGATTTAATTGCAGAAAACAAACCTTAAAATGAAATGGCTGGGAATGGTGGCCTCCCTTTGTAAAAAGGCTTCTCTGTACGGACTACGGGAAAATGCAGTTAAGATATGGGTCATGGGAAAAGGAGCGTTTGTAGCAATTTGGTAATCACTCAGACCACCTGTAAAAATGTTTTCATCCTTTTTCTCATACCTTACACAAAACAAAATTCCAGATGGATTGAATATTTAAAATTAAAATATGCAACCATAAAAATTTTAGAAGTTTTTATTTTCTTTTTATTGATAAAAGAGAAAGACTTTTTAAAAATCCCAAAATATGAAGGCTAAAACTGTTAAGATCTATAGATCTTTGGCATATCAAAAAGTATATGAAGGGAGTAAAAATACAGGCAAAAAGCTGAAAAAAAGTTTGCAGGCTAAGGATTTGAATAGAGATTTCTCGAAAGCAGATACAGAAACTGTCAACAAGCACAGGAAAAGAAGCGTAACCTCATTAGTCATCAGGGAAATGCAAATCTAAACTAAAGTGCACTATTATTTCAAAAGCAGTAAGATGGCTAAACTCAACAGGATGGACAACAAGTGTCGGCGACGATGTGGAGAAGCTGGAATACCGCTGGTGGAAATGTAAAATGATCCAATTGTTTTGGAAAATGGTTTGGCAATTCTGCAGAAAGTTAAACAGCGAATTCCCATACAACACAGCAATTGCACTCCTAGGTCAGCACCCGGAGAATCAAAAGCATGTTCACATACAACTTACACAGAGGATTCCTAGTAGTGTTATTCATGACAGCCAAAATGTGGAGAGAACCCAAATGTCATGACCTGATAGACAGGATGTGGTATATTCATAGACTGGAATATTACTCAGCCACAAAAAGGCACCAAGTACTGATACATGCCACAATATGGACGAACCTTCAGAACATTACGCTAAATGAAAGAAGCCAAACACAAATGACCGCATCGTGCATGATTACATTTACATGAAATGTCCAGAACAAACCAACACAGACAGAAGTAGATTAGTGGTTGCTACGGCTTGGAGGAAAGGAGTAATGAGGATGACTGTTAATACGCCTTTATTAACAAGGGCCTTTATTTACTGGGCACTGAAAATATTCTGAAGCTAGACAGTGGTGACTGTTGTGCCAAGTCTGCCCATATACTAAAAGCCACGGTATTGTGCATATTTTCAAAGGCAGTGTTACGGCAGGTGAATTGTATCTCAATAGAAATATTTGTGATTCCTAAAAGACTAACTTTTCAATTAACATATAGAACCTATAAATCAGTAGGGAAAAAACAATCCAATTTTAAAATGTCTCCCTCCAAAGCAAAGGGAAGGGGGTACATTCCATCCACACAGCTTATTTTTTTATCTCTTCATTATTCAAGTTCTATTCTCATCTTATGTAACTCTAACTTATACAAGTAATTGTCTCCAGTTTCCTTATCCCTGTTTTCACTATTTAACTAAATAAAGACAGCAACACAGTGTTTTTTATAAAAACCCACCCACATTCACTCAAATTATTTTTTAGCACTTTCTAGGTTCCAGGTACCAGGATACTCGGACAAACACAACAGAGAAGTTCCTGCCTGCATGGGCCTTCTATTTTTGTGAAGCAGGCAGATCATAAACCAGCCAACCAGCTCTTAATGTAACCTAACATTAAGGAGGGAAACATGTAATTTTGGAGCTATCTCAAGCTGTGTCTCTCTCACAAAGATTTCTCCGAATCTAGTGAAAAGTAAACACCTCGAAGGAACTCTGTGGGGCCAATAAATGTGAAAAAGCCATTACATTTCAGTTTTGTTTTGTTACTTTCACCTGCTACCCTGTCATTATTTTTTAATAACATGATTATGGAGCTGACTTCAAACTCCCACCACCCGCCTGAAAGAAAAAACCAAACCCGTAGCCATCGAGTCAATTCTGACTCAGAGACCCTACAGGACAGAGTAGAACTGCCCCATAGGGTTTCCAGGGAGCAGCTGGTGTTAGGACACAATTCCCTCTTATAAGAATCTGAAAGCTGTTCACTGTGGATGTGGGAGGGACTCAGTAACACTTGCAGAGATTTCCACATGGGTGGGGTGCTCTAGTGTGAGCATTGGGGGAATGGACCCCATGTACGCTTTGCAGCCTTCTGCAGATTATGACACAACAAACATTCAGTCTTCATTGACCTACATCTTGTAAGAGAACAGAGGGAATTGTTAGACAGGACCCTTCGAAAATGCAGGGCAAGAAATTTTATTGTAACATTAAATGCCAAATAAAATCTTTCTACATTTTTCCCCCTTCCCTATCTCATTTCAAGGAGATAGCTGGACTCACAGTATTGAAGCTCTGAAAATTCAAGACTCTGAAGAGTCTGTGGTAAAAGCCTCAGCTCACTGGGGTGATCACACTGAGGGAACTGGAGCCCAGGGGAAGAGTGACAGTCAGATAGTAGGGTCCTAGACATTGGGAAGGGGAAGGATCTCCTTCTTGATAGTGCCCTGGAATAGGTTACAGCACCTCAAAGGCTGACGCAGGCACATAAGTAGACAAAACCTATTATGCTGTTGACAGCCCCACCAAGGTTCTCATGCTCCAGCTGAGAAGGGAAACAGCAGAACGAATGCTTCTAGAGAGATCACCCACATAGGCTGAGGCAATGGGTGTGTTGAAGGTCTTCTCCAAGCACTGGTCCTTCATTAGACCCTGGGAATTATTGCATATCTGGATGAGGGAGTCCCCTAAAAGTAAGTGAGGTTAAAAACTCCCCTCAATTTTGTAAGCAGGTAGTTCTGAGCCTCAATTCATTTTATTTTTTAAAAAATCATGCTTTTTTTCATACATGATTTTGTGTAGACTCACACTTACAATTCGTATTACTCATTCATGCATTAAGTCAACAAAGATTTCCTGTATTAACAGCTACATATCAGACCCTAGGCCAGATGCTCTCGGTGATGAAATGACTCAGAGAAGTTGCCTCACTGACTGGTGAGAGAAACGGCCAAGTTAACAGGTGTATCAGTCACGTATTGCTGTGTAACAAATGACTCCAAAATGTAGTGTCTTAAAAAAACAACCATTTACTAAGCTCACAATTTTTCAGGTCGTCAATTTGGGGTTCTTCTGATCTGGGCCAGCTACAGTGGCTCGTAGCAGGGCTTATTCATCTGTCTACAATTTGCTTCCAGCTCACCACCGAGCCAGTTTGCCTAAAATCAACTCAGTGAAACCACTAGATCATCTTTCCAATGGTCCCTCATCATTCAGCAGGCTGGCCTGGGGTCATTCCCACAGGTTCTCGGGGTTTAAGAGCAACAAAAGGGCAAGACTCAATGCAAAATCTTTTCAATTCTCTCCTTGTATCTTCTCTGCTACTATGTCAATGGCTGAAGCAACCGTAAGGTCGGCCTTCAACAGGTAGAAGAAGACTCCTACTGCTAATGAAAGGTGCTCTGGAGTCTCATAGAAGGCATGGGCACAGAGAGAGGAAGAATGTGTAGTAAATGCAACTGTGTTTTATGCTGTGGTAAAGGGTTTCCTGGGTACAATGGTGTACAGAGCAAGAAGTGGACTCATCTACCAGGAGAAGATTCAGGGAAGACTACAACCAGGAAGTCATTCCTGAACCAAGTTGGGAATATGACTGAATAGTTAATGGGTGAAAAAAGGCCGAGCATCCAGGAAGCCCCAGGTATTTTCCAGAGGCTTCAGTAAAAGGGGAAGGATGGCTTGATGAGAAAAGTCTGAGGAAACAGGCTGAAAACACTGGGGCATTTGTTATATTTGTGAACAGGCACAGATTATCTTTTGTTCTATTGTTTCCCTACCATTCCTGCCTCTTCTCTCCTTTGGGGTCACACAAAACAAGCCCCTACCATCCCCATGTTGAAACTTTTGTTTTCCTTGGAGAAGTCTCCTCCTTCCTCATCACCACCCCAACCTTCTTAATTTCTTCCTCAAATGGTCTCCCCATTTGCTGATTTCTCCTCTAAATGGCACCTTAAACAAAGGCAGAGTCTGTCATGGGCTTTCCCCAAGTCAACTCCCAAACTTCCCATTCTGGCTGACCACAAAACTCCTGAGTCTTAGGGCTTCTTGGTGAAGTCATGAGCCTAATCTTGCCAGTGGGGTCAGTTTTCTTCACCTTCACGCTTCACCAGGGAGAGTAGACCAGCAGACGGGAAGGGAGAGAACATCTCCTAGTCAGAGAGCAGAGCCTGTGTGAAGCCTCAGAGGCTAAGGAGACCTAAGAGGGGCTCAGAGTGACATTTTATGAACAGAGCTGGAGAGACATGATTCCAACAGAGTCAAATGAGAGGATTGGGAGAAAGCAGCTGCCCATGATACTGTTATCATTCCCTGTGCTCTCTTTACTCACCAAAGGATAGTAACCCCTTTTACAGGGCACGGAAAAGTTGCAATTCATTTTTAGTATCTAATCTCCTTCTTCCTACATTGGTGCTAGCACTTCTCAAGCGCCTACCTGACAGTTTCATGTTTTTCTGGTTGCCGTGTTTAGCTTCAAACCGGGCTCATGGAACTCAGCAGTGTCAGCAATGATGTCACACAGGATTACGGAAGCCTTGGTGCCTACTCAGATCTCAGCTGCTTTTTGAAAAGGGTGTCGACCTCAGGTCTTGTGGGAGAGAAACCGTAGCTACTGAATCAAGGAAATTCAGGAGCAAGCCAGAGTCCCCAAGTTATCAAAGGTTCATGCTGGGAGAAGGGATAAAGGTCCTTCAGAAGACCATTATGTTCGGACATCTTCACCCAAGCAGGATGAAACAGTGACACACGAGGAAAAGGCCTTTCTCTAAGACTCTAGATAAAGGTGAGGAAAAATTGTTCCAGATTGACGAGTGCTACAGAACAAAAGGTCTGACTTCCACCAGAAAAGAGAGCCATGGTAGGACAAGATGAAGGATTTGGGGTGAATGGATAAGGTCATCAGGAAGATTCTCCTGAGAAAGCACTTTCTGTCATTTAGTAGATAATTAACCAAAGTTTATTTTCTCAATAAGAAATGTAGGAATAAATGAGGGATGAAATGAAAGAATCCAATTGTAAGTTTGAGAGCTTTCCAGAATAGCTGCAGACAAGGCACACTATTGTTCTGGATCTGAACATGATGGAAGGGAAGGAAGCCAGTGGGCAACTGGGGCAGAGAGTATAGGATGGTGGAAAGGCTGGGTAGGAAGAAGCATACTTAATTATTATATTTTCTAATGAGATGGAATTAATATACCATGTGAAGAACTAAGGAAATTACTCAGGAGGTTCTGGGAGTGGTAGGTTGAAGAGCCCAGAACCCACATCGCTGAGGGCAGAAGAAGTGCTGTAGATTCCTCCCTAGATCCAGGAACTCCCCTTCCCCTCCTGTGTCTCCTGCCCACCTCCCTCAAGAGCCTAACAACCCCTAACCACAAACATGGCTACAGGATAGAATTTTTTATTTTCCTACTTTTCTTAACCTGAGCTTCATCTAGGATCAGTCATGTATCACTCTTTTCAGGCCAGTTTTGTTGCCCTCCCCACTACTATTACCTCTGCTGTCCTCCTCCACCCAGTGCTGCCCTCCACTGGCCCTGCTTCCTGCTGCTTCCTGCTTTTCTGACTGGCCTCTAATACCCTTTGAGAGATCCCCCACCCCATCTTCTGTCTGTCACTGGAGCTTACACTCCCCTCCCAAACTCCTTCTCTTTCTTCCTTAACTTGCCAATCCTTCCCTCAAACTCAGAAAAATACTGACCCTTATGCTGACATATACAAGACCCGCCCCCGCCCACAGGAGGCATGGTTGCGATTTGGCTACTAAGGTTTGTGCCATCAGACTCTCAAATGTGGACATCTGTTTCTGCCTCACCCTGAAGGACGTGGTAATGGGCTTGTGTTCAGAGAAAGGCAATTTTAATCTCCTGGTGTAGGCTAGTTAAGGGTACGAGGAGAAGTTTTCAATTATACAGAAAAGTACAAATAACGCTGTCTCTTTAAGTATAATTCCTTCTATAAAAGCCTTCCCTTAAAAGGAGGATGAAACCAAGTTACAAAGAGGAGACCAATTCTCCTGTTTCAATGCTTACACTCTAAATTTACTAAAAAAAAATAACTTTCATAGAAAACAGCTTTTAGAGAAACCATGTATTATCATGAAGGTGCAGAGAATGAGGTAATTTCCATATTCCACAGGAGCAAATTCACTTACATCCAACAAATGCAAAAAAATAAATTTTTTTTTTTAATGTGGCGATCCTCTGTTTATATTATAAACTATCACTGGATAAACCTTTGGCTGCTAACTAAAAGGTTGGCAGTTGGAATCCACCAGCCGCTCCTTGGAAACCCTGTGGGGAGTTCTACTCTGTCCTACAGAGTTGCTATGAATTGGAATCTACTGAAAGAAAACTGGGAGTTTTTTTTTTTTTTAAATCAATGTATTATAATTTTTTGGAAAACTATAGACTTTTGCTATAAGGTAGTACCATCATCGAAATTTTCTGGAGGAGACTTTATTGCCCAGAGTAAATTCCCTAAAGTATGGTCGGTGCCTGGGGAAGAAGAAAGAAACCATGGGGACTGTGGAGGTGGAGGATGGCGGCGATGGAGAGGTCTCCAGGGATCCCTGAGACCAGAGACTTAGGTCACAGTTGAGACACCAGAGCCCAGAGGGCTCATGTAAATTAACTCTCCACTAGTGCAAGTCTCAACCCAAGAGGAAAGTGTCACTCAGGGTAGAACATGAGAACAAAAAGCCCAAGTTCCAAGCCCAGGAAGATTCCCCAAGTACCAGCGAGGTCTTTTTCAACAGCTTCCACTAGGCAGAATTCTCACTCATCAAATTACTCCAGAGATCAATAGGTCAAGTATGAGTATTTTACCCAAGTGTGTAAGGTCAAGGGGTTAGCCATGGTCTGGCAGACCAGACCAAAACATCTCACACCCCTGTCAGCAAAAGGCCCCTGGTCTTGAGGCCGAGTTTTTGAAGAAAGTGAGTGCCATCAGGTCTGCCCTCAGTCTAACCAACACTGAGTTCCTGGTCAGCATCCTGGAGTCCTGGCAAGAAGAGCCAGGCACCTCCAGGAGCATCTGGAGGAGGAGACAGGGGCTGAACAGGCTACCACACCTACTGGTGCTGCTGCACATGTGGGAGATCTGGCTGCAGAGGGTGCAGGCATGGCCTCAAGGTCAAAGGAGAAAGCACCTGAAGACGTGCTAGGACTCTCAGACTGAGAGAAGCAGGATGTCTGGACTGCAAAATATGCACCCTTCAGGGAAGAACTTCATTCAGGCTTCTTAAACCCACCTCACCTGGAAGATCCATCCTTTTAGCCTTGTGCCCCTTCCACGCCCCCTCTAGTACATGGAGAGATCCAGCCCTAGAGCACCAGGGTGGAAGAAGCCCCAGGATAGCTGTCCGAAGACATGAGGTCCACTCAAAAGCCAAGGAGAGAAGAGGACAAGACTCACCTGCAGATGAGGTCTCAGGGCCCTGAGAATAAGCACAATGTTTGTAAGGAAAGAGAAATGGGATTTCAGTGGGACATGGAAGTCTGAGAAAGAGCCTCTGCAAAGATAGCTCTAAGGGAGGTGTGATTGTGAAGGTGGGCTGATCACTGAGTTCTTTGGAGTACAAGGTACCAGACAGAAGCCAGACTCTGAGGGGAACCTGCCTGCCGGTGAGCAGTGGGCTTAAAATCCTAAACCAGTGAGAATCAAATCCCTTCCCAGCAGCTTCTGCACAGATCAGTGATGTTTGCTTGGTCTTTCTCTTTTCTGTGGTCTAAACTGATCTGTCCTGAGATCAGAGAATTGGAATAGAAAAGTCTGACTGAGATAAAACGAGCAAAGAGAAGACAAGGCCTCCTAAATCTGGTGAAGACAGAATACAGATAACCAAAGGTGAGGATGGGAAGAAACAGATTGAGTTCCAAGTCCCATCCACAGTATCCCAGGGCCTGGGAATCCCTGGAAGTGACAGAGGTGTGTACTCCCTGGGAGATGCGACCCCAAGTGTCAGAGGAAGCCCTATGGAGCAAGGAAGGGAGGGCAGGGCCTCTAGGATGGGCACTTCCATACAGGCTGCCCATGTGAATTTCTCAGAGTGACCATGACAGATCCTGAGAGGGAGAGTTTGAGGCAAAGGAAAGTAAGTTTTCTGAAGAGGGGTGAATTCCACCTTCTCCTGATAATGAAACAGAAATCCCGTCCTGCTCAGAGGTACTGAGTAGGAGGGATCGTGAATTCCCATCCTGCACAGTGATTGGCTGGGAAGTTCGACTGTCTAAAGACAATGTGGCCAAAGTCTTCTTTATCTTTCAAAGATATATCTTTAACTTCCTGCAAATTCAATTCTGGAAAAAAGCCTAGAATATACAAGCATGGGTTTTTCAAAAGAGCAACAAGGGGAGAAGGTGATAGTGGCCTATCAGAGAAGGAGAACAATAGTCTAAGGGTCCCTGTGTTACTTAATGAATCACACATGGTGTCCAGCATTCTTCCTTACCTGTAGACATGTAAATGCAGTAGATGTTTTAGCAATAACTGAATTAATCCTCACAGAATTCTTTTTGGCCATTTCAAGGTATAGAGACCAGAAGAAGTCATTAGTTACAAGAGCAAGCAATAATTCGCTGATCTCAATTTTGTTCAATTTCTGTGTTTGCCCTTCATGCATAGATAAAAGTCTCTGAATCTGGCATTGAAGACAGTGTTTTCTCTATTGTTATGGATTGAATAGTGTCCCCCAAAATGTGTGTCAACCTGGCCAGACCCTGATTCCCAGTATTGTGTGGTTGTCCTGCATTTTGTGATCTGATGTGATTACTTATGTGTTGTAAATTCTAACCTCTGTGATGTTAATGAGGTGGGATTAGAGGCAGTTAGGTTAATGAGGGAGGACACAATCTACAGGATTAGCGTGAGTCTTGAGTCAGTCTCTTGAGATACAAAGAGAAAAGTGAGCAGAAATGAGAGGGACCTCATACCACCAAGGAAGAAGTGCCTGGAGTGGAGCACTTCCTTTTGACCCAGTGTCCATGCGCTGAGAATTTCCTAGGCCAGGGGAAGATAGATGACAAGGACTTTCCCCCAGAGCCACAAAGAGAGAAAGCTTTCTCCTAGAGCTGGTGCCCTGACTTCAAACTTCTTGCTTCTTAAACTGTGAGAGAATAAGTTTCTGTTTGTTAAAGCCATCCACTTGTGGTATCTCTGCTATAGCCACACTAGATAACTAAAAAACACATATATAAAATAGTCAAAACAGAAAAAAAGTTTCAAATATACACACATACACGTATGATGTTATTAACTTTAAGAGGTTTTACATTCTTATAACACATTTAACAAGAGATTTGTATACAGAAGTTATAATAAGAGCCAGCCCCACATAAGTATATTGTACCTGCTCCCCCAAAGTGTCCAGTGTCCAAAGATACATATGTACCCTTTTACACACTGCTTTTTGCCGGGACACACGTAAGGACATCCATTTGTTTGTTTTTATGGAAATTAGGTCACACTCTACCCATGTTTTTCTCTGAATCACTCTTCACTTGACAATTTCTCATGGTTCCTCTAAATCAGCAGACATGGAAGAAGCACTCTTTTTGGTTCGTCTCATTTTTAACTCCCACCACTCTTCTGTCAGTTTGTTGTACTGTGGTGGCTTGCATGTTGCTGTGATGTTGGAAGCTTTGCCACTGGTATTTCAAATACCACCAGGTTCACACATGGTAGACAGGTTTTGAGTGGAGCTCTGGATTTAGACAGACTAGGAAAAAGGACCTAGTGATCTATTTCTAAAAAAAAAAACTGGCCAGTGAAATCTTACGAATAGTACTGGAACACTGTCTGATTGAATGACAGAAGATAACCCCTTAGGTTGGAAGGCACTCAAAATACGAGTGGGGAAGAGCTACCTCCTCAAAGTAGATCCCACTTTAATGACATTTGCTGATGGGGCACAACTCATAATGAGAAGAAACTGACACAAATATCCATTAATAACCAGAACGTGGAATGAAGGAATTATGAATCTAGGGAAATTGGAAGTCATCAAAAATGAAATGGAATGCATAAAGGTCAATAATCCTAGGCATTAGTGAGCTGAAATAGCTTGGTTTTGGACATTTTAAACTAGACAATGGTATGTTCTACTATGCCAGGATTGAGATACTGAAGAGAACGGCATCATATTCATCGATAAAAAGAACATTTCAAGATCTGTTCTGAAGTACAACACTACGAGCAATAGGATAATATCCACAGGCCTACCAGGAAGACCAGTTAATAAGACTATTATTCAAATTTACACACGAATCATGAATGTGAAAGATGAAGAAGTTGAAGGTTTTTACCAAGTTCTGCAGTTTGAAACTGATCAAACATGATGCATTGATGAATCAAGATGTACTGATAATTACGTGATTGGAATGCGAAGTTGAAAACAAAGCAGACAAATCAGCAGTTGGAAAATAAGGTATTGATGATAGAAATGACACTGAAGCTTACATGATAGAATTTGGCAAGACCAATGACTTATTCATTGCACATACCTTTCATCAGGAACATAAACGGTGACTATACTCATGAACCATTCCAGGCAGAATAGACAGGAATCAAATTTGTGGAAGGTGATGATGGAGAAGGTCAATATCATGAGTCAGAAGCAGGCCAGGGGCTGACTGCAGAACAGATGATCAGTTGCTCATATGCACGTTCAAGTTGAAGCTGAAGAAAATTAAAACAAGTCCATGAGTCAAAGTATGTCCTTGAGTATATCAAACCTGAATTTAGAGAGCATCTCAAGAATAGATTTGATGCACTGCACACTAATGATCGAAGACAGATTAGTTGTGGGATGATAGCAAGGACATCATATATGGAAAAAACAAAAAGTCATTAGAAAGACAGGAAAGAAAGCAAAGACCAAAGAGGATGTCACAAGAGACTTTGAATCTTGCTCTTGAATGTACAGTAGCTAAAGAGAATGGAAGGAATAATAAAGTAAAAGAGCTCAATAGAATACCTGAAAGGGAAGCTGGAGAAGACAAAGTATGATAATACAATGTGAACAGATCTGGAGTTAGAAAACCAAAAGGGAAGAAAACACCTGGCATTTCTCAAGCTGAAAGAACTGAGGGAAATATTCAAGCCTCTAGGTGCAATACTCAAGGATTCTATGGGCAAAATATTGAACAACACAGGAAACATCAAAAGAAGACGGAAGGAATACACAGACTCAATACACCAAAAAGAACTGGTCAACGTACAACCATTTCAGGAGGTAGCATAGGATCAAGAGCTGATGGTACTGAAGGAAGAACTCCAAGCTGCACTGAAGGCATTGGCAAAAAAAATGGCTCCAGGAATTGACAGAGTACCAAATGAGATGTTTCAACATATGGATGCAGTGCTGGAGGCGCTCACTTGTCTATTCCAATATATTTGGAAGACAGCTACCTGACCAAATGACTGGAAGAGATCTATATGTGTGCCCATTCCAAAGAGAGGTGGTCCAACGCAATGAGGAAATTATCGAGCAACATCATTAACATCACACGCAAGAAAAATTTTGCTGAATATAATTTAAAAACAGTTGCAGCAGTACACAGACAGGGAACTACCAAAAATTCAAGCTGGATTCAGAGGAAGACATGGAACGTGGGATATCATTTCTGATGTCTGATGGACCTTGGCTGAAAGTAGAGACTATCACTAAGATGTTTACCTATTTTTGTTTACTATACAAGCACACTCAATGTGTGGCTCATGACAAATTATGGATAGCTTACCAAAGAATGGGAATTCCAGAACACTTAACTGTAGTCATGCGGAATATCTACGTAGACCAAGAGGCAGTCATTTGAGTAGGGCAAGGGGATACCGTGTGGTTGAAAATGAGAAAGTTATGTGTCATGGCGGTATCCTTTCACCATACTTACTCAATCTGTATGCTGAGCAAATAATCTGAGAAGCTGGTCTGTAAGAAGAAGAACATGGCATCAGTTTTGGAGAAAGATTCACTAACAACCTATGATATGCAGCTGATACGACCTTGCTTGCTGAAAGTAAAGAGGACTTGAAGCAGTTACTGATGAAGAGCAACCACTACAGCCTTCAGTATGGATTACACCTCAACATAAAGAAAACAAAAATCCTCACAACTGGACCAGTAAGCAACACCATGATAAATAGAGAAAATACTGAAGTCATCGAGCAATTCTTTTTACTTGAATCCATAATCAATGCCCACAGATGCAGCAGTCAAGAATTCAAACAATGTATTGCATTGGGCAAATCTATTGCAAAAGACCTCCTTAAAGTGTTGTGAAGGAAAGATGTCACTTTGAGGACTAAGGTGTGCCTGAGCAAAGCCATGATATTTTCTATCACCTCACATGCTTGAGCAAGTTAGACAATGAATACGGAAAACCGAAGAACTGATTCATTTAAAATATGGTGTTGGCAAAGAATACTGAATATACCATGGACTGCCAGAAGAATAAACAAAACCATCTTGGAAGAAGTACACCAAGAATGTACCTTAGAAGCAAGGATGGCGAGACTTCGTCTCACGTGCCTTGGACATATTTTCGGGAGGGACCTGTCCCAGGAGAGGCTCATCATGCTTGGAAAAGCTGAGGGTCAGAAAAAAAGAGGAAGGCGCTCAACAACATGAACTGACACACTGGCTGCAAGAATGGGCTCAAACATAGCAATGATTGTGAGGATGGTTCAGGATCAGGCAGTGTTTCATTCTGTTTTACACAGGATCGATGGCCTCTAACAGCAACAACAACTAACATATGCACGTATGCATATATATGTGTGTGTGTGTGTCTGTGTGTATACCCATTGCCATCGAGTCGGTTCCAACTCATAGTGACCCTACAGGACAGAGTAGAACTGCCCCACAGAGTTCCCAAGGAGTGCCTGGTGGATTCGAACTGCTAACCTTTTGTTAGCAGCTATACCTATTAACCATTATGCAACTAGGGTTTCCATATATATATATACACAAACACACACACATATACACACACTCATATATATGTGTATATATATACATGTTCTCTTCACTAGTTTTGCACCTCTAGAGATCCCAGGCTAAGACATTTGGTACCTACACTGGTTCTAGAGGAACCAAATCTTAAGGATGAGTTTTCTGAATTGATTCTCAAGTCTGGCTAGTCTTAAAGGCACTGATGACTGTCTCCAGAAGTAAACAGGCTATTGCTAATCCATGGTGGGAGGTGACAATAGAAATACACAAAATACTACTACCACTGGATCAAATACTTGTGAGAGACAAGGCTCTGCCTGATTACATATTTGATACTTTTCTATAATTTTGTCAGAATAAGAATAATAAGGAAGCTGCTTGGTTGGTCCTGCTTTTGCTAGCCACACTGGTGAATGAAAGAAATGGACTCAAAGCTCAAGCACCACATACAAGATCTGAAAGCTGCCACTTGTGCCCAGAAAGAAAACCATATTTCTTATAGTAACAAGGCTAATGCTGCCAAAAATAAACTCAGATTCTTATCTTAAGAGTGACTGAATTAAAGCGCCGGTTGAATATCCAGCCTCAAATGGTGTCTGAAGTTAGAGTGAGGGCACTGATTGGGAAGAAATGGGATCCTGAAACTCGGGATGAGGACATATGGGCAGACAGTCAGGAAGCGGGGGACAATGAACCTCCAATTTCCGTTGAATCGCTCTTCCTAACAGAACCAGACCACTTACTCCCATCTGAAGAGATTCTCTAACTTTGCCTGCTAAGGCACCCTTCCCAGTAAAACAATTATCCCTTCCACCTCCATCTGATGAGATTACCCCAGCTGTGCCTGAAGTGTCTTGTTTGAGTTATCTCCTGGGGTGGTATCTGGGGCATTGCCTGGGGCATCACCGTAGGCAGATGCCTTATAAGACAGGGCTGAACATCCCACTGCCACTGCCCATTTTTGCTTCTAGACCTATACCTAGACTTCAGTCCCAACAAGCCCCAAAAGGTGAACTATGAAGTGTGACCCAGGAGACGGTATGCTAAACTCCAAAAGAACTGCTTGATTTTTCTAATACATACATACAGAAACCTGGTGAATATGTGTGGGAATGGCTATTCTGGGTGTGGGATAATGGTGCAAGCAACATAAAGGTGGAGTACTCTGAGTTTATTGATATAGGCCCAAGAAGCACAGATTCTTCACTCAGTGTTTCAGCTTGAGAGGTTAGAAAAGGATCTCATAGTTTATTTGGCTGGTTTACTGAAGCACGTATTAAGTGGTGGTCTACAATAAATCAAGTGGAAATGGCAGATCTGCCACTGTGTAATGTAGGAGAAGGTATCCAAAGGCTGAGGGAAATTGGCATGTTAGAATGGATTTATTAGGCTGGACCCACAGACCCACACACGGAGTGCCCAGAGGGCTCTCTTTTTACCATAGCGGTGAGGTCCAAATTTGTGAAGCAAGCCCCAGCATTACTGAAGACTTCTGTGGTTGTTATTTTATGTAAGTAAGAGTCCACAGTGAGAACTGCCCTAACTGAATTAAGACACCTAACTACAATGCAGCTGACTGGACCCCATGGTGATAGCAGCCAAGTGGTGGCACTCAATCAACAAAGACAAGGTGGGTGTGGTTACCATAACAGACAGTAGAGTCAAAGCAGTAATCAGAATAGTTTGCTCACATGGATTTATAGCATTGGCTACTTAGTCATAGTGTCCCTGGGAGTGAAAGAGTTGGGAAATGTACATCTCCTGGTACCTAGTGTCTTAGATATCTAGTGCTCCTGTAACAGAAATACCACAAATGGATGACTTTAACAAAGAAAATTATTCCCTCACAGTCTAGTAGGCTATAAGTCCAAATTCAGGGTGCCAACTCCAGGGGAAGGCTTTTTCTCTCTGTCACTCCTAGGGGAAGGTCTTTGTCACCAATCTTCCCCTGGACAAGAAGGTTCTCAGCACAGGGATCCTAGGTCCAAAGGATGCACTGCTCCTGACACTTCTTTCTTGGTGGTACTGAGGTCCCCCTGTCTCTCTGCTCTTTTCTCTTTTCTATCTCAAAAGAGATTGACTTAAAACACAACTTAATCTTGTAGATTGAGCCCTGCCTCCTTAACATAACTGTTTCAAATCTTCGCTCATTAACATCATAGAGGTAGGATTTACAATACATTGGAAAATCACATCAGCCGACAAAATGGTGGATAATCGCACAATACTGGGAAGCATGGCCTAGTCAAGGTGATATATACATTTTGGGAAGACAGAATTTAATCCGTAACACCTAGTATGCAGCTATCGACCTGTTAATGCCTTTTTCTCCATACCTGTTTCAAAGTATCACCAGAAACAGTGTGCCTTCTCTCTGACCAGAGTATATAAGGACCAAATAATATAGAGGAATCTCTGTTACGTTTTCTCCATCTTACCGTTATTTGGCCTCATAGGCAGACCCAGTCACTTAATTGCACGGCAGAAGGAAGAGATTAAAGCCCCAACATTCTTGCCAGTGGACCAGGAAGGTAGCTGCTCAGACATCAGAGAGCCTCAGAGAGACAGAGACCAGGCGGCTCAAGAGAGGATACCAAAAAGTTGTTTTTCATACCCTCCCCCACTCCCACAGTTGCATATGCTTTGCTCTGACCCTAAGAAGTAGATCAATCCTTTGAGAACTGCATTATGGGTTAGAACACCAACAAGGTCCCAGACTGAGTGACACTCCCATAGATTACATCCAAATATCACTGCAAAGTCTTCAAAATCTGAACTGACATCTGAGCCACAGCATACAGAAGTTGGGAAAGAACCTGCAGCCTGAACATAACTGGGTCAAGTGATTCCTAAAACAAACAACATCGACATTTTCTGTAAGATTGAAGTAAGACACAGTCTTGGAATCATAGACAAAAACTTTAAAAAGCTACTTTAACCACGCTCAAAGAAGTAACAGGCACAACTTAGAAAAATAGAAAAATACATAGAAACCATTCACAAATGAAAATTTTAGACAGGAAAAATAGAAAAATAGAGATAAAAAATTCACTTGATCAGCTCTACAGCGGAATGCTGTTGACAGACAAAAGGATCAATGAGATGAAAATAGTTCAATTGAAAATATCCAATCTGAAAACAGAGAATATTGAAAAAAAAAATGAACAGAGCCTCAAAAAAATCCAAAAATATCTAACGTTTATTTATTGGAATTCCATAAGGTGTAGAGAAAATATGTGGTGTAGAAAAAAGTATTTGAAGAAATACTGGCTCAACACTTTCCCAATTTGTTGAAAGACATAAACTTACAGATTCAAGAAGCTATGCAAACTCCAACAAGTTAAACTCACATAATTTTACGCCCAAATGCCTCACTGCCAATTGTGGAATAACAAGGACCAACTCATTTCACACAGGAAAAACAATTGGAATGACTCTGTATTCATCATCAGAAGCCATGGAGGCCAAAAGGCTGTGAAAACATTTTTTCAACACTGAAAGAAAAGAAACATTAACCCAGCTTTCTATATCCTGTTATTTCTTTCATGAGTAAAGGAAAAATACTGACATTCTCAGGTGAAGGAAAGTTAAGAGAATTCATTGCCACCAGACTTGTTGTAAATGAAACGCTAAAGAAGTTCTTCCGGTGGTAGACTTGGAATTTCAGGAATTACGGAAAGGAACAAAGTCGAAAGTACCTTCTTAAGTTCACCCTTCAGCCAAAGATTAGACAGGTCTGTAAAACAAACAATAACACACGTGAGGTAAGTGTTTCTTAGTTCAATCATGTGTATGAGACCAAAAGTGCAAAACCTGCCCAAAAGCACAGAAAAGAGGGCAGGATGGAACAGGAATCATGGCGGATGGAAACGGGGAACTGGAGCATAGGAGAGTGTTGACACATCATGAGGATTGCAACCAATGTCACAAAACAATTGTGTATAAATGGTTGAACGAGAAACTAACTTGCTCTGTAAAGTTTCAAGTAAAGCACAACAACAAAAAAAGGGGGTAGGTATCTGGGTAAACACATTATGCCATCCCTGCTATCACTGCACAACACGGCGCAGGAGTCTCCTCTTTGGAAAGATTTTCTAGCCTGTTCGGAACACTTTGGAATACACTCTTGGTGGCAAATTAGTATTAGAGAATGGGGTTAATTTTGAAAATACCTGAGATGTCTGTACTCAATATGGTGAATAAACTGGATAGTAATGTTTTCAAAGCTAAATGAGGTGTTCTAACAACAAAAAAAATAGGCCTGAATTCCTATGTGGGCCATGAGCCTGCTCCAAAGGCCTTTCCCAGAGAGGCATTTCAGGCATGTCTAGAGAAGCAGGAGCACTGGGGAATGCATGTATCAACCTCCTCCAGGGCCTTCTCTGAGGGGGAAGTACCTGATTTAGTACTAAGCTTAAAAAAAAGCTTAGTGGTTCATAAATAGTCATTCTGCATAAGGTCTTCAGGTTCAAGTCTGTAATCCAGCTGGGATTCTGTGTGTGCTGCATCTCTGCATCAAAAGAACAAACTTCTACAAGCAGAATGCCAGGAGAGAGGCGGTTGGGCAGCTGGGGGTGGGGGGTGCTGTGCAGACAGGGGTGCCTGAGGGAGGCACAATATAGTCATTCTGCACGGGGTCTAGTCATTCTGCATAAGAATTAGAATGCTTCCATCAGTGCACAATAGTTTACATGCAGGACATAAACAAAGTGACTCAAGGACAAAGTCAAGCAGTAAACCAATCCACTCCCTGTCAGTCCTTACCTGAGAGGGTCCTCATGAGGATTTCCGGGGATGGAGAAGGACACAGTAAAAGTTGAATTATTTTACCTCTTCCTTCCTCAAGAAATAGGTCTCAAGCCCCAAACTCCTCTTCTGGTCTATATTTAAGCTGTATAATAAAACTGGGAACCAGGCAATCAGGCCTGAGCAGACAGACCCAGAAGTATTTCCAGTGCCCCACACCTTTGAGCTCCAGTGAGATCCTGTTCCTAGTCACTAGATTAGCAGAGGAGCTGAAAGACTGAAATTCCTTGCTTTCAGGCAACTTGGGCTTGAACCAGGTACTTATTGCTAAAGTCGTATTTCTTTGTGTTAATTTATGATCCTAAACAAATCTGGAGTTTGGAGCTCATTTTGATAACTCCTCATTAGTCTGCACAGACTAGAGTCTGCTCACAGTCAGTGATGACAACGGAGGAAACAAAGTCCCTAGCCCAGAGGAAGGACTGCTCCCCAAATTTGGGGCAGTGCCCCTGGGGAGTATTGGCGAGGTGCACTGTGGCCTCTGTGGCTTTGCCTTGTGCTCCTGGAATTGCACCCTGGGGGCCTCCATATGCGGACCCAGAGTCCGTGGGTGACCACAACTCCCGCCCTTCTGGGTCATCGCCCGGACGCACGTTACGATACGCTTCCTGCCCTCCTTTCCAGCATAAGCACTGCGATCACACGTGGTAGAACCATTTCCCAGGTCCAGACCGTAGGCTTTACCATCCATGGCCTTAGGCTTCCCCTAGTCCTGGGGGAACCCGCAAGCCTGGCGGGTGCGAGGTTAGCACCCGGCTGGGCGGGCTTGGGCCTGTCTCAGAAGGCTCATGGCGCAGGCGGGTTCCCCCTCCTTGGAGCCCGCGGGCTTGCGGCGGGCAGCCCGACATCTCCTGCCTCCCTCGGGCACCTCTCTGAGCAGCAGCTCCCCTCCCCTCCGCCCCGCCAACCACCCAACAGTCGCACTGCCTGCTTTCTGCTTCTAGAAGCCTGTTCTTCTGATGCACAGATGCAGCACACACAGAATCCCAGCTGGATTACAGACTTGAACCTGAAACGCACAACTTTAAAACTACTAGATTGGGGGGTGGGGGGGTTGGCAGTGAAAAAAGGAAAAAAATTTAAGAAAAGAACAATTACAAAAAAAGTATTAGAAGACTGTATCCTCACATTTTGGACTCAAGAAGGCTGCGGATACACAACTGTTTAGAGAGCATACTGTTGTATCTTTCTTTGCAAATAAGTCTTAGATGAGGGAATTGGTACCAGGAATAGTTGCAGAGCCTGAATTTCGGGAAATCTGGAATTGATGAATTGGCCTGCATGAGGCTACAAGCCCTGATAATCAATATTTAAAGATGAGATTTGAGCAACCTAGAACATGCATCAGAATTTTTTCTAAGTAAATTAGCACTAGAAGATGCCTTTAACCACTAAATAAAATGGGTCAGTAGTTCAAGATCTCCCTACAAAGAAAACGGCAGACCTAGATTGTTTCCAGTCAGGTTCCAGCAACATGCAAGAAACAGTCATTTTAATCTTGTACATAGTCAACAGAGATTAGAAAGCCATGAGATACTCCCCTAACTTGATCCTTAAGGCTAGTTTAAAAATGATAACAAATTAGAGAAGGAAGGTAGAAGAAGAGTTAGAGGACAAGCACACTCAGTAACTGAGATGCAAAACCCTACGTAAGATGCCAGCAAAGGAAATCCAGCAAAGTATAAACCACATAACATGCCATGATCAAGGCGGTTTATTGTAGGCATACAAATTTGAGTGAACATTAAAGATTTAGTAATTTCATTCACCATATGCATAGGTGAAAGAAGAGAAGACATATCCTCACCTCAAGAGATGGGGGCAAAGCAGGTTGATAAAATCCAATCACACGGAGAGATAAGGACTAGGAGTAAACATGGAACAGAAAAGGAGTTCCCGAACGTGGAAAACTACAACTAGCATGATAGTTCATGGTGACGGGTGGGACATTCTCTTTAAAATTAATAAACAATAAAATAAGGATCCTTCTATCATTTTTATTAAACATTTCACACTGGAAGTGTAAGCTAGTAGAAAAAGTATAACTGCTATTCACAGATTACAGGACTGTCTCCATTGAAAACTGTAGAAAATACTGGAATTAATAGTAATCATAAATAAAAAATAAATTGAAATTTCAATGCATCAGCATCAAGCGGACTCTGTCATAACTCTTAGGTGAAAGCAAAGGACACTGATAGGGAAAGAGCAGGTTCGGGTCGGCTAGACCAAGGAGGGAAGAAAATTATTCTGCACTGGGCTGAACTTATAAGCGCAGGTATGTGTTATTTACCTAGTCCCTCCATAACAAAAAATAACACAACTGGATGGCTTTAAAGAACAGAAATTTATTTTCTCACAGTTTAGCAGGCAGTAGTTCGAATTCAGGGCATGTCTGTAGTGGGAGGTCCTTCCTTGTCTACCGCAGCTTCTAGTAGACGCCAGCAATCATTTATGTTCCTGGCCTTCTGGATGCATCTGTCTTCTTTGTCTGTCTTCCTCTTCCCCTGTTTGTGCCTGTGTGTATTCTGCTCCTTTTATAACTAAGAAGAGTTAGGCTTAGGACCCACCCTACATTGGTATGACCTCATTCACATAATAAAAGCAGGCCCCCTATTTCCAAACAAGGTCAGATTTACAGGTACAGGGGTTAGGATTTCCACATACATTTTGGAGGGACACAATTCAATCCCTAACAGTTGACTTACCAGATATTCTGGATTGAGAGTACTCGCATGAACAGCTGAGAGTGGTTCTAATTCTTTGCTACATTCGTTGGCTGAAACTTGTCTCAATGGTCACCCATAGGAATGCTGGAGCAATTTATTGTGTAGGACCTAGACAACCATTCCTAATCACGTTCATTGTGTGGAAAAACACACACTCCCATCACTGAAGCCTTAAGGAATTCATCGATAAGAACAGAATGGTGGTTGGAACCAAGAATTGTTTCATAGCCTAGATAACATGGTGTAGCTGGTAGATATCCACATGGAAATGTCAGGTAATAAAACTTCACCCCACATGGGGATGTCAAGAATAATACCAACGGCTAATGCTCATTGAGTGCCTACACTGGTGCCAGGCAGTCCCGCGCTTTTTCTTTCATGTTTGCTTTCATGATGGCCATATGAGGAATGTATCATTATAATGCATAAAGAGGTCAATACAGAGAGTTATGCTCACATTTGAACATACGAGTCTGGACCCAGGAGGAGTTTGAATGGATGGAGGTATAAACCTCACGTCCTTAGCTACAAATAGACAGCAGTAAACTCACTGAGGCATCCTAGAGGGAGGGTGTCAATAGAGAGAGGAGTAGGCACCAAGCCCAAGGGTACTCGGGTATCTAGAAGCCTGCCAGGTGAACAGCAGCCAACAAGCCTCTCTGAAGTCCAGTGTGGTTCCTGGAGGGTTGTCTGTCCTTTCTCTCAGCTGCATTTCCCCAGTGCTCCTCCCACCTGCACTGGGTTGTCCCCTTCATGAGGACAGGGACAGTATGTACCTTTCACCACTGTATCCGCATAACATAGACTATTTCTGGCCCATGGAATATACCGACTGAATAAAAAATAAACAAACGATAAGTACGTAAAATCCTTCGTAGTTGATACCTTGGAATACATTAAGGGGCTTCATGAGTAAGAGGGAGAAAAATTGATCAGGGCTGCTTCTGAGACCATCTCTTAGGCGTAAAGAGTGTTAAACAATAATTAAACAAAGAGATTTAATGGCAGAGATGTATGTTAAAAAGATGTTTAAGTATAGGTTGAAGTTACTAGAAACATGCACATTTATTATTGCAACTATAGTCAAATCGTTAAAAAAACATATACTACATGCACACAGAATATTACGAATTTAATGCCCTCATTAAAAAAAAATTTTATGAGCAAAGACTAATGTTGAATGAAAATATCAGGATATAATATCTGTGTTAATATACATAAATGTGTGTGCTAATACACACATAAAATCAGTTGCCACTGAGTCAGTTCTGATTCATGATGACACCAGTGTGCCAGAGGAGAACTGTACTCCATAGGGGTTTCAGTGGCTGGGTTTTCGGAAGTAGGCTGCCAGACCTCTCTTTCATAGCAATTCTGGGTGGACCTGAACTCCAACTTTCTGTCAGCAGCTCAAGATATTAACCATTTGCATCAACCAGAGACTCTAATACACATACATGCCAAGGTAAGTAAGATAATAGACATATCGGAACGTTAATAATTTATTCTATGCATTACGTATGTTTTCTTGTTTTTTTTTTTTTTTTTTTTGCATACTTTCCCATTGCCTCCAAGTTTTTGAGGAATAGAATGTACTTCTGGAAAAATTCATGAGAAATTTTTAAGTAATGAAATAATTAACAGAAACAGAATGAGTAAATCTGTGGCAAGGCAGCCCAGGAACCCAAGATTACAGTAACACTGGTATGAAAAGGAGAATTGTGGAGTCCTGAAGCTCAGTGGTCCCATGCATGCATCAGGAAAGAGGGAAGAGCAAATAAACAAGGAGAAAATACAGTGAGCCAGAGGAGTGGGAGCCCTCTGTTGTGGGCACAGTTTTCTCATGAAACTTTAGATGGGCACAATGGGTGGGATTATCCACTTCCATCATACAAACATTTTTATTACCCTTGATTTTAACAGAACTATGTTATAAAAACAAATGATAAAATAAAGTATAATAAAAGAATAAATCTCATCAGTGGTCTACTATCATTTTCCCCGGCCACTGATTTTTTTTACTGAGGAGGGCAGGAGACACACATGGAAAAGAAGATGGAGCAGTGTGAAGACTCATGCTAAGTGAGGAGGGGAGTGTTTCTGAGACAGGCCTTAGCTGCTACCACCTAGGGTGCACGACCAGCTGTGCACGACCAACTGGAAGAAATGGCACATTATTTCTGAGACCTACTCTAGCTCATAACAAATTATGCATAACATGGGGAAGAATGAGAATTCCAGGACACTTAACTGTTCTCATGAGAAACCTATACATAGAACAAGAGGCAGTCATCTAAACGGAGCAAGGAATATAGCATGGTTTAAAGTCAAGAAAGGTATACATCAGCGTTGTATCCTTTCACCATATGTATTCAATCTGTATGCTGAGCAAATAATCCGAGAAGCTGGACTGTATGAGAAGAATAAGGCATCAGGATTGGAGGAAGACTCATTAATAACCTCAGATATGCAGATGATACAATCTCCCTTGCTGAAAGTGAAGAGGCCTTAAAGCATTTACTGCTGAAGATCAAAGACTACAGAATAACAGCCTAACAACTGGACCAATAAGCAACATCATGATAAACAGAGAAAATGTCGACGTCATTAAGGGCCTCATTTTACTTTGATCCGCAATAAGCACCCACGGAAGCAGCAGTCAAGAAATCAAACGACACACTGCATTGGACAAATCTGCTGCAAGAGACCTCTTTAAAGTGTTCAAAAGCACAGATGTCACCTTGAAAAGTAATGTGCGCCTGACTCAAGCCATGGTGTTTTCAGTCGCCTCATACGCACATGAAAGGTGGGCAATGAATAAGGAAGACTAAAGAAAAACTGAAGGCATTGAATTAAGGGGTTGGCAAAGAATATTGAATATACCACGGACCGCCAAAAGAATGAACAAATCTGTCATGAAAGAAGTACAGCCAGAATATTCCTGAGAAGCAAGAATGGCAAGGCTTCATCTCACATTATTTTGGACATGTTGTCAGGAGAGATCAGTCCCTGGAGAAGCAGGTCATACTTGGTAACAAGTGGCCACAACAATTGGCTCAAACATAACAACGACTGTGAAGGTGACAATAGGTAGTTTAACATACAATTTGACCCATACGAATTAAAATTTAAACAATTATTTCATGCCTTTTTGTAGCGGTTTTAGAATATACAATTAAAATAAATGTAAATAATTATTAGAAAAAATCTCTGAACATAAAATTTAATTTTTTTAAGTCACTGCTCCATACCCCAAATCTAAATGGCTTGATATAAAGCACTGGTCTTTGTGATTCACAAAAAGCAGGTACCAATTCCTGAACAAGAACTGAAGTGACAGGAGAAACTCCTCATGCTGTTAGAGCCCTGAGTATGGGCCCTAATCCAATAATCTGTCCTCATTAATTCCTTTTCATTTCATCTCTGTGAAAGAGGGGAGGGAGAAGGTGAGAGAGGGTTACATGTGCCTATTCTGTTCTTTAGCATCTAGTTCACTGCCAGGAACAAGTATTCATAAGAGTCTACAAAACATTAAAGTACAAATAAGGAGGAAAACCTCCTAGTATATATATGTATTAGGTGGCACAAAGAGTTAAGTGCTCAGCTACTAACTGAAAGGTTGGCAGTTTAAATACACTCAGAGTTGCCTTGGAAGAAAGGCCTGGCAATCCAGCTCCAAATGGTCACAGCTATTGAAAACCGTATGGAGGGCAGTCCTACTCTGAAAACTCACGGGGTCGTCATGAGTGAAAATCTACACAATGGCAACTGGACTGGTAATCTATATATGGCATAAATGTTCGGAAAATTAGTTTCTGAACATATACACGGCATATAGAATACACTGTACATTTAGTATTATGTGCCAAAACCCACTGTCATCAAGTCGATTCTAACTCATAGTGACCCCAAAGGACAGAGTAAAACTGCCCCATAGGGTTTCCAAGGCTCTAAGTCTTCACTGAAGCAGACTGCCACATCTGTCTCCTACAGAGAGGCTGGTGGGTTTGAACCACTGACCTTTCAGTTAACAGCCAAGTTCTTTAACCACAGAGCCACTAGGGCTCACTGCTGTCATGTACAGTGATTACATAAGCAAATTCTGAAACAAACTGCCTGGGTTTAAATCCTAACTCAACTTATCAGCTGGGTGATCTGGGCACGTTACTTTACCTCTCACTGCCTCAGTTTCCCATTTCTAAAATGGATCTTATGCAAAAGGTTGTTACGCAGGTTAAATAAAACACACAAGGCACTTAGAAAAAGGCCTTACACACAGAATGAACACAATAAATGTTAGTTTTCATAATTATTAAGGGAATACAAACAAACGGCTAGGTTGAAGGAACTTCCATTGAGAAAGAGTTGAGTTCCAAAATTCATGTGTAAAGTCATTTACATCAACCGTTAAAGTTGTATGTTTAGATTCAAGTGATTACTGAGGTATGTTATGATCTTGAACAGAGTTCAGGGGACTATACAGGCTGACTCTGCATGCCCTTCTCCTGCACATCCATTCCATCTCCCTTGGAGCCCAGACATCATGTTATCAATTAAACCCCTCCCACACTGGTGGTGTACTGTTTAAGAGCTACGGCTGCTAACCAAAAGGTCATCAGTTCAAATCCACCAGGTGCTCCTTGGAAAGTCTATGGCACAGTTCTGCTCTGCCCTATTGGGCCGCTACGAGTTGGAATAGACTCAGTGGCAATGGGTTTTTAATGGGTATGAGTTAACTGTTCAGCGCTTAAAGACATACCAAAAGCAACCACTAACACAAAAGTATAGTAAAAGTTCTTATTTTAGAATAGCAAAACCTTTTTCTAACACAGTGGTGAATTAGGGTGGGCTGTGGATCAAGAGGAGCCCTGGTGGCATAGTGGTTAAGAGCTCAGCTGCTAATCAAAAGGTCAGCAGTTCGAATACACCAACTAGTCCTTGGAAACTCTATGGGGTAGTTCTACTCTATGCTATAGGGTCTCTGTGAGTTCAAATCAACTAGGGTCTCTACGGGTTGGAATCAACTTGATGGTGACAAGTTTGGTTTGGTGGGTGTCATGGATTGAATTATGACCCTAAAAAACGTGTGTCTCAACTTGGTTAGGCCATGATTCCCACTATTGTGTAGTTGACGTCCATTCTGTGATTGTAATTTTACTTTAAGAGGATTAGGGTGGGATTGTAACACCACCCTCACTCAGGCACGTTTCCCTGTGGTGTGACCTGCACCACCTTTTATCTCTCCAGACATAAAAGGAAAGGGAAGCAAGCGGAGAGTTGGGGGCCTCATACTATCAAGAAAGCAGCACCAGGAGCAGAGCATGCCCTCTGGACCCAGGGTCCCTGCACCTGAGAAGCTCCTTGACCACGGGAAGGCTAAGGACAAGGACCTTCTTCCAGAGCCGAAAGAGAGAGAAAGCTTTCCCTTGGAGCTGATGCCTTGAATGTGGACTATTAGCCTACTTTAATGTGAGGTATTACATTTCTCTTGGTTAAAGCCATCCACTCATGGTATTTCTGTTATGGCAGCATTAGATGATGAAGACAGTGGGTCAAGGTGGAAGGGGTGGATGAAGGACAAAAAAAGAAAAATGCACAACAGGAGAAATATAAGAATTCAGAGAACTGTGAAAATTTAATTCCTGAATATACTTTCTTTCTCCTCCCTTTAACTGTAAGGACTTTTCTCATATACAGCATATATAAGTAAATCCTTGCAATATTTAAAACACTTAGATTTTTGTAAAACTCATTCTCTGAAAACTCATGGTGGCCCCATTAATTTGTGGCTTAAAAACAACTCAGAACTAAAAAGAAACATAAATAAATAAATAAAGGCACTGCTGTCATTTGCAGGTGATGTTCTTTTCCTGCTATCCACAACCCACACACTCGGGAGTTAATTTTCCAGGGTCAGCATTCATAGACCATCCTCTTTCTCTTACCACCACCCCACCACCCTTAATTATTTAGAAAAGGCAGGGCCAGTCAGTGCTCCAAACATCAAGTTTTCTCTCCAAAATGCCAACTCGCACTTGGGGAGCAGGCTACATTCTCAGCTATCAGCACTTCCACTAGCCCCTGCAGATAAGGAACATGTCTCCACTGAACTGTTCATCGTAATAAAAAAAAAAAAAAAAAATTGTAAAAACCTGTTTCTTCAAACAAAACAAAACAGGCATTTCCCTATTACCCACCCACCCCACTCTCCCACACCCAGTGCTCCCCCACCACACACACACTCAAATATTTCATACCAAGGGTATGTCCCAAGCACGGGGTCTGGCTCCGCTCTTCTTTTACACCCCTTGGAGGCCTCTGGAGAAACCATACCTTTGGTTGGCAATTCCCTGAACCCTGCCTATTCAAGCTGGCACTTATTCAAAAAGGCAGGTGAGTCTTCAAGTCAGGTTTTTAAAAGGAATTGAAGAGGAATCAGGTGATATGCCTACTCACCCTCAAGTTTCTCAAAGGTAATAATTTCTTGAGATGTTTACAATGTCTCAACTATGGGTTAATTAAATCCCTTAGGATGGTGGGCATGGGAAAATCCTCCATCTCAATGCCCCCCATTTTGAAAAAAAAGAGGAGAAATCTCCAAAATTACAAATTTGAATTTCTACATACTTGATTGAACTAAGGAGTAAGTTCCTCATGTGTGTTATTCTTGGTCTGAGCCCTGGTGGTGCAGTGGTTAAGAGCTCAGCTACTAACCAAAAGGTCTGCTGTTTGAATCCACCAGCCGCTCCTTAGAAACCCTGTGGGGTAGTTCTACTCCATCCTATAGGGTTGCTAAGAGTCAGAATCCACTGGATGGCAATTGGTTTGTTTGTTTTTCAACCTTTGGCTGAAAGGTGGACTTTGTTATCAATTTATTAAATCAACGGGTAATTTGCTGGATATTTCTCATACAGGAACTTATGATGTCTTCAAATCCAGCCAATCAGGTTTAGGAAGAGAGAAACTTCTCTACCTTAGCCTCCCTGCCACTCCCACACCTTTTTCATTGATTTCCATGCCCTGTTTAAGTAACATCACTCATCACTTCTCACTGTCTAGGTTATTTGAGCTAATTCAGGGCAGTCAATTCCACCTGAGCCCTAGGATACCCTCATTTACATACTCTGCCCTGTTGTTCCTTCACCAATGGCTGACCTCACATCTCCCCTTGAATGTCTACTAGGCATCTCAGACTTAATGTGGTTCAAATAAAATTCTTGCTCCAAGTGTCTTATTTATCTCCCAGTCTTCCTTATCTCAGCAAATGTTCTCACTATCCTCTGGGTTGTTCAGGACAAAAACCTAGGAATCATCCTTGATTTCTCTCCTTTATTCAAATCTTGCATCCAATCCATTGACACATATTCTGGACTCTTGGCTCTACCTTAAAATAAATTCTGACTCTATCCACTTCTCACTACCTCCACCTTACAGCCACCATCATCTCTTGGTTAAAACTGGACTCCATGCCACTGATCTTCCCTCTTACAGTCTACATAACAGCATCATTTCAGTGGCTTCTCATGGCGATTAGGAAAAATTCCCAAATGCTTCCCATGGTCTTTCATGATGCGGGGCTTGCCCACCATACTAACAGTCTTCCCTCGGTTCACTCCACACTCGCCATGACTTATTTCCTGAGCTTCCTCAAACATGCCAAAACACTTGGTTATTTAAGGGCCTCAGAAACAACTCTTTCCTTTATTGGCAATATCCTCCCTCCAGAACTTCATACAGCTATTCTCTTTTTGGATATAGGTCAGTTATCTTCTCAAATATCCTGCTCCCATAAGCCTTTACTGACTATTAATCTAAAACAGCTCACCCTACTCATTCCCTCACATGCAACTCTGTCTTATTTTCAAAATATTTAGCTCTCCTTGACATTTTTTGTTAATTATTACCCGTAAATTTATTTTTTGTGGTGGAGAATGTATGCAGCAAAACATACACCAACTCAACAGTTTCTACCTGTACAATTTAATGACATCGGTTACATTCAAGTTGTGCAACCATTCTTGTCCTCCTTTTCTCAGTTGTTCCTCCATCATTAACATAAACCCGCTGCTCCTTAAGGTTCCTATCTAATCTTTTCAGTAGCTGTTGTCAATCTGATGCCATGTAGACAGTTCTTAAAAGAGCATATGCTCAAGGTAGACCATTTTTATTAGTTAAGTAAGCTAATGTTCTGGAGCCCTCGTGGCACAGCAGTTAAGTGATACGGTAGCCAAGCAAAAGAAGAGCAGTTTGAATCCACCACCTGCACCTTGGAAACCCTATGCGGCAGTGCTATTCTGTCCTACAGGGTCTCTGAGTCAGAATCAACTCAATAGCAACAGTTTGGTTTTTTCTTTTTTATACTTCAGTTTTAAGATAATTCAAGGGAATGCTTTTGGTGTAATGTTTAAAGATTATCTCACGGCAATAGTTTCAGACGTTCATTCACCCTCAATGGCTCCAAAAAGTCTAGGGTTCATGAGAATTTGAAATTCTATTCTGCATTTTCCCCCTTTTGATCAGGGCTTTGCTATGGACTCTTTGATCAAAATGTTCAGCGACAGGAGCCGGGAACCTTCTGGTTCTTCTGGTCTCGTGGCATGCTAGATGTTCTTTTAAAAAACATGAGTGGATGCTGAAGGTTATCAAATACTTATTTTATTGCACCTATTAATATAATCACATTTATTTTTCCTGTACCTATGGCAAATTGTACTGATTCATTTTTGAATGTTAAACTAACCTTGAATTCTTGGGATAGACCCAACTTGGTCATAATATAATCTTCTTTACAGTATTGCTGGATTTGTTTTGCCTATTTATTTTCATATTTTACATCTATGTTCATCAGTGACATTGGCCTGTAATTTTCCCATCTTGTGCTGCTCTTGTCAGGTTTTGGTATCAATATTCATTCTACAAGCTTTATAAAATGAGTTTGGGTATATATTTCCTTTTATATTGAAGAATTTGTGAAATATTTCTTGAATATTTGGCAGAATTTGCAGGAAAAGCCATCTGACATGAAGTTTCCTTTTTGAGAATAGTTTGAGCTCTAATTCAATTCTATTAACAGTTGTGGAATTACTTTTGCTTCCTGTTTCTTCCTGAATCATTGTTATTAACTTACATGGTAGGATACGTTTGCCTACTTTACCTAAATTTGCAAATTTATTGGCTAATATGGTTCATAACATTCTCACATTATCTTTATGTTCTGCAAGATCTGTAGTCATTTTCTTTCTAATTCCTGATATTCGTTATTTACACCTTCATTCTTTTTCACTTCATCAGTCTTGCCTAAAGTTTGTCAATTTTACTAGCATTTTCTAAGAATCAACTTTAGTCTTCGTTGATCGTCCGTTGCATGTATTCAATCATTAATAGAAACAAAAATTCCTATGTTTGTTTCTGGTTTTTACCCAAAATTTTGAAGGGATGTTTAATTCACTTATTTTTCAAGATTTGTTCTTTCCAATTATATTTTTAAGGCTATAAGTTTCCTGTATTATATTGTCTGTACTGCACAAATTTTTACGTGCACTATGTTCATAATTGTTCACTTCAAAATGTATTCTAATTTTCATCATGATGTCTTCTTGATTCATACTATTTTAATATATCCAAGGACATGGAGATTTTGTATTTTCTTTTTCTAAGATGGTTTTTATTTTAATTTTGGTGTACTTACATAGTATCCTCTATATTATTGCAGACTCTTGAAATTTGTTGAGACTTGCTTTACAACACAGTATATAGTCAATTTTTATAAACACTATGTATTTTGTGCATGAGATGAATGTATATTCTTTAGTGGTTAGATAATACACACACATACACATATATCAATTTGGTAATTTTATACATGTTAAATCTTCTGTATCCTTGATAATTTATGGACTTCTATGTTTCTGAGGGGTGTGTTAAAAATCTATTACGAAGCATGATGTCAAAAGGAGCCCCAGTAGTGCAGTGGTTAAGCACTCAGCTGTTAAACCTTTTGATTTGATCCACCAACTACTCCACAGGAGAAAGATATGACCGTTTCCTTTCATAAAGATTACAGCCTTAGAAACCCTTTGGAGAAGTTCTACTCCATCCTATAGTCACTATGAGTCAGAATTGACTCAACAGCACACAAGAAAAAATGTATGATGTGATGGAAACTGAGGAGTACAAACCTCAAAGAATTGGTCCTACCTCCAGGGTCAAAGGATGAAGGACAGAGAAAACAGCAGAGACATCCAAAAGCTTGGAAAAAAGGAGGCTGAGAGGACAATGGTTGGTGGTTTAAGGGCTTTGAAGGGCTACCACATATACTGAGGAATCTGGAGTGCAATGTTCTTGCCTAAGGATGAAGACATGCTCATAAAAATCCTGACAAAGCTTTAGGCTTGCACCTCTGGCTGATCTTTGGGCTCCATGGGGGCAGGAAGTGAAGGCTAAGGCAGAGTTTTAGGCACTCTTGCTTAGCATTGAAAGAACGCCCCAGTTCAGAGCCAATCTGCAAAGACTGGGATAATGTTAGTTTTCCCTTTTGGCTACAAGCATTTAAAGAAAGCACTGTCAGGTCAAGAACTGACTGCTGAGATAACAGAACAGAACTTCAGTGTCCACACATGAGAAGACATACAATCTTTGCAGAAATAGTTTGGAAACATCACTATGCAAATGGATAACTGGCCCTCAACAATTAAAAAAAAAAAAGCAAACCCTAATGCCTGGAGGGAATCTGATTTCCAGAGTTACATTATAATATTTAAGATATGCAGTTTGCAACACACTATTTTAAGTCATAAAAAGAAAAAGAAAAGGATGGTTCATTTGTTAAGAAGAAAGAAAGAAGAGAAATGAACAGAAAGCATCCCTAAGGAAACACAGATATTGGGATTACTAGACAAAGATTTTAAAACAATTGTCTTAAGTTTCCTGAAAGAGCTAAAGAAACCACAGACAAAAAAAAAAAGGAAACCAAGAGAAGAATGTATGAACAAGTAGAAAATATTAATAAAGAAATATTATCAAAAGAACCAAATAGAAATTATAGAGCTGAAAAGTAGAAGAGCTGAAATAAAAATTTCATTAGAGGAGCTCAACAGCAGATTTGAGCAAGAAAGCAGGAAAATGTAAACTTGAAAAAGCACAACTGAAATTGTTCTAACTGAGGAGCATAAAGGAAAAAGAATGAAGAAAATGAACAGAGCCTAAGGGACCTGCGGGACAACATCAAGCATACCAATATACTCATCAAGGGAGTTCCAGAAAGGAAAGAAAGATGAAAGGACAGAAAGAATATTTGAAAACGTAATGACTGGAAGTTTCCCAAATGTCGTCTAGATATCCAAGAAGCTCAATAAACTCAAAGGACAATAAATACATAGATATCCACAGAGAGATATAATCAAAATGTCAAAAGACGAAGACAGAAACTTGAAAGTGGCAAGAGATAAGTGACTCCTAATGTACAAACAAGAGAGTCTCAACAAGTTTAACTGGTGATTTTTCATCAGAAACCATTGAGATGAGAAAATAGTGGGATGATGTATTTAAGATACTGGAAAAAAAATACAGAAACAAAAGTATGAACCAAGATGTCAATATCTAGCAAAACTATCTTTCAAAAATGAAGGCGAAATTAAGACATGCCCAGATACACAAAACCTGAGGGAGTGTGTTAGTAGCAGAACTGCCTTATGAGAAATGCTACAGGGAATCATTCTGGCTGGCACAGAAGGACACTAGACAGTAACTTGAAGCCATAAAAAGAAACAGACTCCGTAAAGGTAACTGCTTAGATAAAACAAAGTCAGTAATATTTTTATATCACGCCTCTTTTTTTCATATATGATTTAAAGCACAAATGCATAAAAATACTTACACATCTCTCTTAATGGACACACAATGTATAAAGATGCAATTTTTGTAACAGCAACGTAAGTAGGGGAGGTAACTGAGCTGAATAAAAGCAGAATTTTGTATACTGTTGAAGCTAAATTTGTATTATTAAAAGAAGATTGTTATAAATATAAGATATTAATTGTAATCCTCATGGTCACCACTAAGAAGTTAAAAAATATAAGGAAAGGAAATAAGGAGAGGATCAAAATTGTACACGTGAAAAAAATCAGTCAAACACAAAAGTGGACAGTAGTGAAGAAAATGAGCAACAAAATACATATATGACCTACTACAAAGTAGAAGATATAAGTCCTTCCTTATCATTAATCGCTTTAAATATAAATAGATTAAATTCACAATTGGGATCATTAAAGTTGTGTGTCAACTTTGTTGGACCATGATTCTCAGTGCTTTGGCAGTTATGATGCAGTTTAGCAGTCGTATAATGATGCAATCATTTCCGTACCTCCATGATGGGATCTGCTGTGAGTAGCCAATCAGATGTAAGGGAGTTTCCTCGGGGGTGTGGACTGCATCCAATATAAGTGGCCTTTCTGGCAAGGCTCTTGAGCTTTTGTTCACTCTGAATCCTGCAGCTGGCTCCTCTTCATCTGATCTCAAGTTTTTGGGACTTGAACCTTCAGCTTACCTTCCAACTTTGGGATTCACCAGCCTCCGCAGTCTGTGAGCCACGGCCTGCCAGCGTACCTGCCGATGTTGAGATTTGTCACTCTTTGCAGCCTGTGAGGCACAGACCTGTTGTATGACCTGCAGATCTTGAGTTCTGCAGTCCCTGCATCTATGTGAGTCAGGAGAAGCCACAAGCCTGACCCATGGACTTGAGACTTACCAGCCTCTACAGCCTCATGAGCCATTTCCTTGATATAAATCTATCTCTCTCTCCCTCTCCCTATCTATCCATCCATCCATCCATCCATGCATCCATCCATCCATCCATCCATCCATCCATCCATCCATCCATCCATCCATCCATCTATCCATCCATCTATCCATCTATCTATCTATCTATCTATACACCTCACTGGTTTTGCTTCTCTAGAGAACCCAGCCTAAGATACCAATTAAAAGACAAACATTGGCAGAATGAATAAAAAAATCATTCAATTGCTATCAAGCTGATCTGACTCATGGTGACCCCTCCCCCCATATGTGTCAGAGTAGTAATGACGCACAAGTGTGTCAGTTCAATGGCTAATTTTTCAAAAGTAGACCGCCAAGCCTTTCTTCCGAAGTGACTCTGGGTGGACTCAAACCTCCAGCATTTTGGTTAGCAGCTGAATGCATTAACCGTTTGCACCTCCCAAGGACTACAACATATATCTATGTTTATTTCTGTATTACTTGTCTTTATACTATATACATACATACACACATACACACACACACAGACATCCATGAGTGGTTCATACAGATGCTTTGGACTTCAACTAGCAGGGCTCTAGTAATTATTGATTGAAAAGTACTGATATCAATTGCAAATGCTTATTTGTCCATTTCCCCTTTCAGATTTATTAATTTCTGTATTTTGGAGCCCTGGTGTTAAATACATACACATTTACGATTGTTGTATCTTTTGGGAGAATTGAACCTTTATTATGTTATGTCCCTACTTATTCCTAATTTATACTCCTTTTCCTGAAGTATAATTTGTCTGATATTAATATAGCTACTGCAGTAGAACTGGATATTTTTCAACCATTTCAAGAGGTAGCATAAGATCAAGAACTGATGGTATAAAAGGAAGAAATCGAAGCTGCATTGAAGGCATTGGTGAAAAAACTACCCTCTCTCCACCATCTTCACTAACTCTGACACCAACTGTCCCTCACACAGCACTCCCTACTTCTCTGCTGGGCTCAGTAATTCATTGCAATGGCCACACAGAGCTCATAGTCCATATTCATGATTATGGGGTTTATTAGGGAAGTAACAGTTATAACTCAGGCTCAAAGACACTCAGAATACAGTTCTTCTATCAGGACAGCCTCTTCCCTCCTGTGCTCATAGGCGTGCCTCTGCCTGGCCTTGGGCCTCTCTCCAAAGGCACTCAGCTTTCCTTCTCCATGGGCCATCATCTCCTATAGCCGGGTCCCTGTTGCTTGGTCTCTCCTGCCATGGCATCTTACTGTCTTCAGGGTTACAGCTTCCTCTCTCTATCTCAGTCTCCTGCTTCTAGGAGCTTCTCAGTGCAGGGATCTCAGGTCCATAATATATGCTCAGCTCCTGGCTGTTCTTCCTTGATGGGAGTTGAATCCTCCTCTTTGCTCTGGAACTGGATCTCTTTGAAGGGAAAACTAAACAATCCCCTTGGCGAGCCACAATTACCCTATCACACAGTCCTGCCCAAGCACCAGGGTGAATGTTATAAGACCAGGGCTAGAAAGGCCACACAAAGTAAACAATCACATCACAGTACCTTGGACTCATTTTTCAAGTGAAGTATCAAAAATCCCATACGAACAGATTGGTAAAGAACATAATCAACACTAAGAACATTTTCATAATTATGTTTTCTGTATTTGGAAGAAATCTATAGCACTATTCTTATTTTGCCAATTCACAGGGATCACAGAGATTAGTGGTAGATATTGCAGTACCAGAAAACTCTCTGGTGAAACAGTCTGTGAGCAGTCTTACAAACGTGGATATTCCACCAGAGTCAAAAGAATGACGTTACATTAATCATCAAAGAGAACACTTCAAGATCTCGCCTGAAGTACAATGTTGTCACTGATAGGCTATTACCCATACACTTACAAGGAAGACCAGTTTACATGACTATTCAAATTTATGCACCAACCACTAATGCCAAAGACAAAGAAATTGAAGATTTTAAACAACTTCTGCAGCCTGAAATTGATCAAACATGCAATCAAGATGCATTGATAATTACTGGTCATTAGAATGTTAAAGTTGGAAACGAGGAAAAGTAGTTGGAAAACACAGCATTGCTGATAGAAATGATGCCAGAAATCTCATGAAAGAAGTTTGCAAGACCAGTGACTCATCCACTGCAAATATTTTTTTTCACCAACATAAACGGCAGCTATACACATGATGGAACACACAGTAATCAAACTGACTACACCTGTGGAAAGAGAAGATGGGAAAACTCATATCATCAGTCAGAACAAGGCCAGGGATCGATTGTGAAACAGACTGTCAATTGCTCATATGGGAGCTCAAGTTGAAACTGGAGAAAATTAGAATAAGTCAAAAAGGGCCAAAGTACGACCTTGAGTACATCTCACCTGTATTTAGAGACCACCTCGAGAATACATTTTACATGTTAAACACTAACGACTGAAGACCAGGTGAGTTGTGGAATGACATCAAGGACATCACACATGAAGAAAGCAAGAGGTCCTTTAAAAGACAGGAAAGAAAGAAAAGACCAAAACGGATGTCAGAAGAGACTCTGAACCTTGTTCTTGAATGTCCGGTAGCTAAAGTGAAAGGAAGAAATGATGAAGTAATAGAGCTGAACAGAAGATTTCAAAGGGTGGCTTGAGAAGAAAAAGTATTATAATGACATGTGTAAAGATCTGGAGATGGATAACCAAAACGGAAGAACACACTCAGCATTTCTCAAGCTGAAAGAACTGAAGAAAAAATTCAACCCTTGAGTTGCAATAATGAAGGATTCTACGGGTATAATATTAAATGACGGAGGAAGCATCAAAAGAAGATGAAAGTAATACCCACAGTCACTATACCAAAAAGAATTGGTCGACCTTCAACCATTTCAGGAAGTACCGTATGATCAGAAACCGATGGTACTGAAGGAAGAAGTCCATGCTGCACTGAAGGAATTGGTGAGAAAAAAAAGCCTCCAAGAATTGGTGGAATACCAACTGAGATGTTTCACCAAATGGATGCAGCACTGGAATCGCTCACTTGTCTAATCCCAAGAAATATGAAATACAGCTACCTGGCCTACGAACTGGAAAGGATCCATATTTACGCCTATTCCTATGAAAGGTGATCCAACCAAATGTGGAAATTATCAAACAATTTCATTAATATCACATGCAAGTAATATTCTGCTAAAAATCATGCAAAAGCAGCTGCAGCAGTACATTGGCAGGGAACTGCCAGAAATTTAAGCAGGATTCAGAAGAGGACATGAAGGAGGGATATCACAGCTGATGTCATATCGATTCTGGCTGAAAGCAGAGAATACCAGAAAGATGTTTCCTGTGTTTTATTGACTATGCAAAGGCATTTGACTGCTTGGATCATAACAAATTATGGATAACATTGCGAAGAGTGGGAATTCCAGAACACTTAATTGTGCTGATGAGGAACCTGATCAAGAGGTAGACGTTCAAACAGAAAAAAGTGATACTGCGTGGTTTAAAGTCAGGAAAGGTGTGTGTCAGAGTTGTATCCTTTCACGATACTTATTTAATCTGCAAATAATCTGAGAAGCTAGACTATACGAAGAACACGACATCAGGATTGGAGGAAGACTCATTAACAACCCGCATTTTGCAGATGACACAACCCTGCTTGCTAAAAGATAAGAGGGCTTGAAGCACTTTCTGATGAAGATCAAAGACCGCGGCCTTCAGTATAGATTGTACCTCAACATGAAGAAAACAAAAATCCTCACAACTGGGCCAATGAGCAACATCATGATAAATGGAGAAAAGATTGAGGTTGTCAAGGATTTCATTTTATTTGGATCCACAATCAACACCCATGGAAACAGCAGTTAAGAAATCAAAAGATGCACTGCATTAGGCAAATCGGCGGCAAAAGACCTCTAAGGTGTTGAAAAGCAAAGACATCACCTTGAAAACGAAGATGCAACTGATCCAAGCCACAGTGTTTTCAGTGGCCTCGTATGTGTGGGAAAGCTGGCTGATGAATAAGGAAGACCGAAGAAGAATTGATGCCTTTTAATTGTCGTGTTGGTGAAGAATTCTGAATATACCATGAACTGCCAAAAGAACAAAAAAATCTATCTTGAAAGAAGTATAACCAGAATGTACCCTAGCCTAGAAGCAAAGATGGCCAGACTACATCCTACATACTTTGGACCTGTTTTCAGGAGGAATTAGTCCATGGAGAAGGATATCATGTACTATTTCTTTGGACTATCTAAGACCTGAAGAACAAAATCTCATGGTCCAAATTAACGTTTTTACTTCCTAATTTTCAAATGTAGCCCTGGTGGAACAGTGGTTAAGAGCTTGGCTGAAACTAAAAGGTTTCAACCAGCCTCTCCTTAGAAGCCCTGCTGTGCAGTTCTATTCTGTCCAATAGGGTCACCGTTAGTTAAAATTTAATCCACAGCAATGAGTTATTTAATTTTCAAATATAAATTTTTTGTGTTAATGTCTAAATTCTAAAGTAAATTTTATTTTATAAACTACCTGTTTTATAAATTTATTTTCTATTATTCAAATTTATTGTTATGGTAGAATCAAACTTAAAAAGTGACATAATTTTATATCCAGGCAAAATGAAATGGCAATAACTAAGTGGAGTGCAAAAATGGAAGCCTGCAGAAGATAAAATGATTTGTGAATCCCTAAAGACAATTCCAAAATTCCTTTTTAGAATGTAATAAATCAGAAGAGACTTCTTCCATTAAAGGTACGTGCTTAATGGGTGGGAATCATCCTACTAGTACCACTAGTGCTGAAATTAACGATGGCAATACAAATATAAGAGAATTTGTTCCAAATTCTGCACCCATTTCTTGCTGCAGTAAAAAAAAAAAATTAGTAATGATCTAGTAGTGCCAACTAAGAATATTAAATTGTCACATCTGCAGACCCCATAAATAACAGAAATGCAGATCCTGCCTTGTGGAATAATTTTCTTCCAACGAAGTAACTTACTGGATCAAAAGAGGCCCAAGTGATTGTCAACATCACAGTTGTCCACTTGTAAATTTGTGTTGAAAATTCCTGGACGGTAAACAAAGTTCTGTAGCCAGAATTTTTTCTAGAGTGCAAAGTTAATGATGAAAATTATAAGAGGGAGTGGCTACTGCAATCTCCATCAGTCAGCTCTGTGTATTGTTTTGTTTGCAAACCTACTAACCAAACAAACAAACCCGTCATCCGCATTTAATTCTTGAATTGTTACAGATGAATTTAGCAATTGGTGCAAATTGAATAGGATCGGTAAACATGAAAATAGTTCAATTCACAAAGATTATGTTATCATATTTAAACCAAACACACTGTTCTGGCTTAATTTATGAAGCGAAATCACAAATTAATAAACATCAGTATTGAAAGGCCATTTTGTAATGTGTCATTGTTGTCATAACAATCACTGAATGTGGACTATCTTCGTGAAAAAGAAATGAAGTCTTTGGGTCCCCACGAAATGGAAAATTTTAAAGTTGACTTCAACTTGTTGCTCATTTGATCTATTTTTAGCAAGTCACATCTCAAAACACGGTAACACAGGAAAGGGCAAATCCATCCTATAATTCTAAAATAATGTGTGAAAAATTTATAATTTTGATAAGTGATGAAATTCTATCAACTATTTTCAGTGAAATAAGTATAGCTCGATATTTCATTTTGTCTTTGGATTCCACTTCTGAGCCTTCTCATACAGGCCAGCTAAGGATTGTTTAAAGATCCGTATCTCCAACAGATAGAAAACCTGTGTGGTGATTTATCACATTTACTAGCTTAAAAAATCTAAAAAATCATACTGGTAAAGACATTGCAAAGCAAGTGTTTCACTAATTATGTGAAGTTTGCAAAATTGATTTTTCTAAGTGCAGAGACCAATCCTATGACAATGCTGCCATTACGTCACTGCATTATAAAGGCATACAACAGAAAGTTCTGGAATGAAATTAATATGCCATTTTCATACCAAGGTGCTGCACATTCACTTAATTTTGTAGGATGTATCACAATAGATTTTTTTTGTCCAAAACCAATTGATGTTTTTTCGAATATTCAGTTACTTTACAAATTTTTTGCCACCTCTACTCACTGATGAGCTGTTATTAAAACATATTCAGGCAATGACTGAACATTAAAATGTCATGCTATAGCAACAAGTACGATTCTAGGCGCCACACAGAATATTGCTGAAGACCAGATACAAAAAGGAAACACCAAAACAGAAGCTAAAATCATCGCTGCCTTAGTCATCTAGTGCTGCCACAACAGATACCATAAGTGGATGGCTTTAAAAAAGAGAAATTTATTTTCTCACAGTCTAGTAGGTTACAAGTCCAAATTCAGGACGTCAGCTCCAGGGGAAGGCTTTCTCTCTCTGTTGATTCTGGAAGAAGGTCCTTGTCCTCCATCTTCCCATGGTCAAGGAGCTTCTCAGGCGCAGGGACCCCGGGTCCAAAGGACATGCTCTGCTCTTGGTAGTATGAGGTCCCCAACTCTCTATCCTTTCATCTCCTGAGAGATAAAAGGTGGTGCAAGCCACACCCTAGGGAAACTCCCTGTATCTCGGATCAGGGAGGTGTTAAAATCCCACCCTAATCCTCTCAACATAAAATTACCATCACAAAATGGAGGACAACCTCACATGGCCTATCCAAGTTGATACACACATTTTGGGGGGACATAATTCAATCCATGACATTCTACCCTTTGGCCCCCCCAAAATCACATTCTTGCAAATGGAAAACATATTCATCCCATCAGAAACCAAAACCAAACCCACTGCCGTCCAGTCGATTCTGACTCATAGCGACCCTATAGGACTCAGTAGAACTTCCCCATAGAGCTTCCAAGGAGCACCTGGCAGATTCGAACTGCCAACCTTTCGGTTAGCAGCCGTAGCACTTAACCACTATGCCACCAGGGTTTCCTCATCCCATCATAGCATAGAAAAAGTCTTAAATCAAGTCCAAGTCCAAAATTCAAAAATCCCTCTTCATCTGTGAAATCTAGAACACAAGTTAACTGCTTCCAAAGGTACAATGGCATAAAAGGCACAAGCTAGACATTTCCATTACAAACTGAAGAAACTTGAGGGAAAGAAGGCATAACATGCACCAAGCGAGTCAGGAGAACACATCGCGTTAGCCCTCAAAGACATTGCAAACCAAGTGTTTCACTAATTAGGTGAAGTTTGCAAAATTGATTTTTCGAAGTGCAGAGACCAATCCTATGACAATGCTGGGAAATGTCACTGCATTATAAAGGCATACAACAGAAAATTCTGGAATGTAATGAATATGCCATTTTCATACCAAGGTGCTGCATATTCACTTAATTTTTTAGGATGTATCACAATGGATTTTTGTCAAAAAAATGATTTTTTTCTTCTATTCAGATATTTTACAAATTTTTTGTCATCTCTATTCACCAATGAGCTGTTCATAGGCAATGATCAGCATTAAAATGTCTTTTTAATACCCACTGGGAAGCACATGCTAGAGCAACGAGCTCAATCCTGGACTCACACACTCAGATTCTAGGTGCCATAGAGAATATTGCTGAAGACCAGTCACAAAAAGGAGGTACCAGAACAGAAGCTTAAAACGTCGCCAACAAAATGGAAACACAGCCCATATATTTATGTTTGTTATGTATAATAATATATTCCATCATTTTCATTTGACGAGTCAATTCTCCAAGATTCAGAAGTAATTTATAGACATGCATAGATCTCTACCAGCTATTAACAAGATATTTACATAAGAGAATATTTTGAAAACACAATAAAACAAATACTGCCAAATACTGATTATCAAGCAGTTTATTGTTGCAGAAGCATTAAAAGAAACAAGTAAATGACAGAAATGCTCCAGAAGTACTGAGGGCCAGAGATCAATTTCACATAACCACCATCATTGACACACTTGAATCTTCCATGAAATGAAGGGTGATGATGTATGAAGTTCTTTCTGATATTTTTTTCCTTCTTAATGTGAATATAACTGATGAAGAATTCCTGAAGGTACCCAATAAATTAGCACAGGCTTATCCTGATGAGGAAACCCTGGTGGCACAGTGGGTAAGTGTTACGACTGCTAACCAAGAGGACAGCAGTTCAAATCCACCAGGCGCTCCTTGGAAACTCTATCGGGCAGTTCTACTCTGTCCTATAGGGGCGGGATGAGTCAGAATCGACTCGACGGCAGTGGGTTTGGTTTTTATCCTGATGACTTAAGATAAACCTTTATGGAGAAGTGCTACAATTTCATTCTTATGTTAGAATTAAGTTTAGAGATTCAAGACAAATTTTACTCATGTAGGCGTGTAAACCAAAAAACCAAACCCACTACTGGTGAATTGATTTCAACACATAGCAACGCTATAGGACAGAGTAGAATTGCCCCATAGGGTTTCCATGGAGCAGCTAATGTATTCGAACTGCCAAGCTTTTGGTTAGCAGCTGAGTTCTTAACCACTGCACCACCAGTGCTCCAAATATACTCTGGCCCAGTAGTTCAAATGCAACAGCCGCTCCTTGAAAACCCTATGAGGCAGTTCTACTCTGACCTATAGGGTCATTATGCATCAGAATCGACTCCAACCCAACGAGTTTGTTCTGCCTACTGCCTCATCCCTATTTCATTTTCTCAGAGATAAGTTTCTCTGATAGGGTCAGATTCAGGAACGTGATGAAAAATGTCTCTTGTAGGAGGTGGGGCCAAGATGGCAGAGTAGTCAGATGCTTTGTGTAGCTCCTCTTATAACAAAGACCCAGAGAAGTAAATCGATTATATATGACAATCTAGGAGCCCTGAACATCAAAGGTGAAGTTACAGAATTGGACTTAGTGGCAGGGGGAAGGGGACATGGTTCAGAAGCAGTGAGAGGTTGACAGACCTGACCCGGCAGAAACCAGCACCCTGCAGGCTGGATTGGATGGCACGTGCGGTGAGGCAAGCAGTGACGCTCAGGACATGTTTTTCACATCAGAAGAGACCGAGTGGTGGAAAGTCTACACAAGCCTCCAGAACCAGTGAAAAGCAGTCCTAAGTTGGCAAAAGATAAGTACATGCATTTAAAATGTCACACAAATCAAAAATCATCCCCTTTGGGAAGAACATCTCTCCCATTTACCTGCTTCCTCCCTCTCTGTTTTTAGTCTTAGACCAGCTTCAGCTATTTCTGAGTCTCCTGGGCCAGAAGTAGGAACTATCACATGCCCTGGAGCAGGAACAAACAACAAAAAATAATCTGCCAGCTTCCCTAAGCCAGAAACTCTGGGAAGGCACAGACATAAGGGGTCCAAGGACTCTGAATGCCTTTCACCCTTGCATAGACCTGTGTGGGCCCATTTCAACAGCGTAGGCCCTCGTTAGCACACTACGACAGGGTATATACCTGAAGCCTATTTTCAACTCTATCAGCTCTAAAGTAGAGTGGCAGATTTGTGATATTTGACAATGTTCTGCCAATTAAGCAGGGTCCTCACCTACCCACATCAGTGACCTGAGGGTTGGTGGCTCCATCCATGCCACCTAGCCACCCAATTCAGGAGTCCAGGAATAAGTGGTGAATCCCAGTCCTTACAACCAACAGCATTGGGTGCCCATGGTCTGGCTGCAAAACCCACCCACCTATGTTCTCTAGGGAACAGGGACATGGTTTCCTCCCAGACACTCAAGGGCAGTCATTCCCCCCACAGTAGCCAGACACCTGTACCTACACCAATCAACCCTGTCTATGTAGGACTGTAGGTGAGAGCCTACACCGCACACTTGGTGACCAACTACCTGGACACCTGAGCTGAATGCATACAAGAAAAGTAAAATGGCTCCTAGGCTCACATATCTAGTAACAGCTCTGATCACCTGGTGACAGGATGGAAGAGCTTCAAAGGTGCCAATAATCAAACTAGCTCACCCAAGCAGCCTATTTGGGCATATCAAAATAAAACAAGACGCTAGGACATAGTACACCAAAAAAAAAAAAAAACCCAGTGCCGTCAAGTAGATTCCGACTCAGTAAGCAAGCATAAAATAAATGAATATAATAACTCATTGATGGCTCAGAGACAAGTGTAAATATCAAATAACATAAAGAGGCAGCCCATGATGGATTCAGGAAGCTCCCAAAACAACAAATCAAGAAATCTTCCAAATGAAGAGAAATTCCAGGAATTACCGGAGGTAGAATTTAAAAGATTAATACACTGAGCTCTTCAAAAGATCCAGGAGGAGATCAGGCAAAACGAAGAACAAGCCAAGGAACACACAGATAAAACAATAGAGGAACTTAAGAAGGTTATATAAGAGTATAAAGACAAATGTAACAGGCTGCAAGAATCCATAGAAAGATAGCAAGCAAATCCAAAAGAGTAACAATAAAATTTCAGAATTAGACAACTCAATAGAAAATGAGAGGAGCAGAATTGAGGCACTGGAAGTCAGAATTAGTGAGATTGAAGATAAAGTACTTGACACCAACTTATTTGAGGAAAAATCAGATAAAATAATTTTTTTAAATTGAAGAAACTCTAAGAATTATGCGGGACTCTATCAAGAGTGATTGGAACACCAGAATCAGGGCGGGGGGTGGAGGGATAACAGAAAACACAGGGAGAATTGTTGAAGACTTCTTGGCTAAAAACTTCACTGATCTTGTGAAAGATAAGAAGATATCTACCCAAGATGCTTACTGAACCCCACACAAGGTAGATACCAAGATAAAGTCAACAGGACATATTATAATTTTGCTTGTCAAAACCAAATATAAAGAGAGAATTTTAAGAGTAGCTAGGGATAAACAAAAAGTCACCTATAAAGAAGGGTCAGTAAGACTAAGCTCGGACTACTCAGCAGAAACCATGCAGGCAAGAAGGACATATACGAAGCCCTGAAGGAAAAAAAAAAAAATTGCGAGCCAAGAATTATATATCCAGCAAAACTGTCTCTCAAATATGATGGTGAAATTAGGACATTTCCAGATAAGCAAGTTTAGGGAATTTTTAAAAACCTAACCAATATGACAAGAAATAATAAAGGGAGTTCTCCAGTTAGAAAAGCAATAATATCAGGTAACAACCCAAGGCTAGAACACGAGACAGAACAACCAGATACCAACCCACGTAGGGACGTCACAAATAAATGAAAGCTAACACACTGAAAATATAGAAACAGAGACATCAATCTATAAAAGATGACAACATTGAGACAAAAAAGAGAGACTAAATAATGTAGTCATAGATCTTTCATATGGAGAGAAAGTCAAGATGATATAAAGACATAAAAGATTGGTTTAAATTTAGAAAAACGGGTAAATATTAAGGTAACCCAAAGGAAACTAACAATCCTACACATTAAAATAAAAAAAAAAGGAAAACATAAATTTTCAGCAAATACAAAAGCAACAAGAAAAAGATGAAAGACTAAAAAGAAAAACGATTCAGCACAGAAAAAAATAAATTAGCAGTAAATACAAAGGCAACAAAAATGAAGAGGATGGAAAGAAAATGCACAAAGAACAACGACTCAAGAAAATTAAGTGGAATCAGGAAAATGTCAACAAGACATACACAAAAAAAGACGAAAATGACAGCACTAAACTCATAACTATGAATAATTATGATAAATATAAATGGTTTAATTGCACCAATAAGGAGAGAGAGAGTAGCAGAATGGATTAAAAAACATGATCTGTCTGTATGCAGACTGCAAGAGACACACCATAGACTCAAAGACATAAACAAACTAAATCTCAAAAAATGGAAAAAAAAAAAAACATATATATATATATCAAGCAGACAACAATAAAAAATAAGAGTGGCAATATTAATCTCTGATAAAACAGGCTTTAAAGTAAAATACACCACAAAGGAAAAGGAAATACACTACATAATTATTAAAGGGTCAATATACCGGGAGGACAAAATCATAATAAATACTTATATACCCAATGACAGGGCTCCAAAAGACATAAAACAAACTCAAACAGCATTGAAAAGAGAAATAGCTCCACAATAATAGTAGAAGACTTCAACATACCACTTCTGATGACAGACAGGATATCCATAAAGAAGCTCAATAAAGACACAGAAGGTCTAAATACCACAATCAGCCAACTGATCTCATAGACTTATACACAACACTCCACCCAATGGTAGTCAAGTACACTTCCTTTTCTAACACTCATGGAGCATTCTTGAGAATAGACCACGTATTAGGCCACAAAGCAAGCATTAAAAGAATCCAAAACATCAAAATATTACACAACATGTTTCCTGACCATAAAGCCATAAAAGTCAAACCGCTGTAGTTATCATACATTTTAATTTCTTACGTATTTTAAACCCAATAAAGTCTATTCTTATTATGTCATGCAGTCAGTAATCCTCTATTTTTACGCATTTCATTAACTTTCATTCCTTCTTGCATCTTAAGCCTTTCACCTTATTTTCTTCCTGCTTGAAGAATACCTTTGGAATTTTCTTTAATGTGGGCATGCTGATGTTAACTTATCTAGGTTTTGTTTCTCTGAAAACAAAAGGTCTTTGCTTATTCATGAAGGATGTTTTTCCTCAGCACAAAATTCTGGGTTGCCACGTATTTTCTCTCTATAATATAAATATACCATCTTATTGTCTTAGGGTTTTCACTATTTCTGTAGAGAAGTCATCAGCCAGTTTTTTTGTTTGTCCTTTAAAGATAATCTCTTCCATTCTTTAGTTGTGTTAAATTATTTGTTTTTTTGTGGGGTTTTTTGTCTTTAGCTTCAGCAGTCCTACTATGATGTACCTAGATACGAATTTCTTTGTATTTACCCTACATGGCTCTTATAAGGAAACCCTGGTGGCGTAGCGGTTAAGTGTTATGGCTGCTAAGCAAAACGTCAGCAGTTCGAATCCACCAGGCGCTCCTTGGAAACTCTGCGGGGCAGTTCTACTCTGTCCTATAGGGTCGCTTTGAGTCGGAATCGACTCGACGGCAGTGGCTTGGTTCTTTTTTTTTTTTTGGTTTGGGTTTTGTAAGTCTTCTAGGATCTGTGACTTGATATCTTTAATTATTTGAAGAAAATTCTCAGCCATAATCTCAGTTTTTCTGCCTCATTCTTTTTCTTCCTTCTTAAAGTATCTTATGCTAGATATTCTCATCGTATTCTCTCTATCTTATTCCTTTTTATATTATATATATCTTTCCTTTTGTCTATGCCTCTATTTTCTTCCAACGTATCTTCCAGTTCACTGAATCTCTCTTCAGCATTTTTAATCTGCTGTTATATACATGCATTAAGATTTTAACTTCAGCTATAGCTTTCAGTTGACTTTCTAAGTTGATCTTTTTCTTAGTTTCTAGTTTTTTGCCAAATTTCTAAGTCTTGCCTTTATTTCTTTGAACATAATAGAGTTATTTCAGTGTCTTTGTCTGATAGCTCCAATATCTAGTTTTTCTGTGGATCTCATTCTGTTATTTGTTGTTTCTACAGGTTTCACTTTTTTCTTTCTCTTTTAAAAAAATTGTTGATTATATTAGAGAGGCGAGGCCAAGATGGCAGAGTAGTGAGACGCTGACAGTGATCCCTCTTACAAAAAAGACACGAAAAAACAAGTGAAGCGATTATATTTATGACAAGCTAGGAGCCCTGAACATCAAAGGCAAAGTTAGAAAACGGACTCAGCGGCAGGGGGAGGGAGAGACTATTCAGAAGTGGAGAGGAGTTACTGGACCTGAATAGCCAGGAACCCGCAGGCACCGTTCCCTGGAGCGACTGCAGTGGGGCTGGCAGTGGCCTTCCACAGGCGTTTAGCTCAGGGAAGGACAGCAAGTTGCACAGACCACTCACACCTCCAGAACAAGAGAAGAACGGCACTCTCGGCAAAAGCTAATTACTTGTGCTTATTTTACCACGCCCCCAGCCCCCAAGCCGGCTTCAGTGGCTGTCAACTTCCCTGGGCCTGAGATAGGCCCTGGTGCCACTCTGAGCCATTTTTCCATCCTTGAAGAAGGTATAAGTTCACAACTGGGGGAAAGATAATCTGCCAGCTCAATTAAGCTGGGGAGCTCAGGACAGAAGCAGCTCTCGTTCAGGCACAGACAGTCCATGGGTTTGAATACCTTTCACCCCACCATGGACCTGCGTGGGCCCATTTCAGGAGAATAGGCCCTTGTTGCCAGACTGCAACTGTTTCAGCTGGACGGTGGAAAGATGGGTGTTTGATGTTTGACACTGCTTTGCCTATTAAACAGGGTCTTCACCTACCCACATCAGGGGCCTAAGGACTGCTGGCTCCACCCACAATACGTAGCCACCTGTGACAGGGCTCCAAGGATAAGTAGTACCGCCCAGAACTTACAACCAAAAGCACTGGGTACCCATCGCCCTTCTGCAGAACCCACCCGTGTGCTCTACGGAACAGGGATGCACTTTCCTCACAGACACTCAGAGGACAGCTGTCAGACCCCTGCCTTGATCAGAGCCTGACCCCCTACTGCAGCCAGATACTTCCGCCTACACCAATAACCCCTGCCCCTCTAAGACTGTAGGACAGAGCCTGTACCTTACACTGTATGACCAACTACCTGGGCACCTGAGTTGAATCCATACAAGAAAAGTAAATGAACTCCTAGGCTCATATACCTGGTAACAGTGCTAGCCATCTGGTGATAGTACATTAGAGCTTCAAAGGTGAAAATAATCAACCTAGCGCACTCAAGTGGCTTATTTCGGTATACCAAAACTAAAGAAAGGAAGAAGCTAGGATACAAAAAGCAAGCATAAAATAAACTAATACAATAACTTATAGATGGTTCAGATAAGTTAATATCAAATCACATAAAGAGGCAGACACGGGGGCAGGACCAAGATGGCTCACTAGGTAGAAGCTTCTGCTTATCCCTCTTGAAACAAAGACTCGAAAAAACAAGTGAATCAATTACATAAAGGACAATCTACAAACCCTGACCATCAAACACGGAACTAAGGAGTTGACTTGAGTGACACGGGAGTGAAAAGCCACACTGCAGCAGGGACCGCTTCCGGAGCCAGTGTCCCACGCTGCAGCCTAGAGCCCTCATGGTTCCCTGGTGCCAGAGTGGTGGGGCTGATTGCAGCTTACTGAGACAGGGAAGCACGGATGTAGGCCTAACCCTCAGGACCAACCTCGGAGGGGACCCAGACAGCACACGCAGGCTCCACACAGACGCGGCTGACAGGGAAATGAAAAACCACGGGAAAGCAGCGACTGGTTTTGGAGCCTGGAGTGCAGCGTCCCAGAAAGGAAACCTTGGTGCTGGGCTTGGGACTAAGTGTGGGGGAGCTGATTGCGGCTTCCTGAGACGGCGTGAGCATGGATGCAGCCCTAACCCTCTGTGACAGTCTCAACAGGGATCCAGCCAGCACACACAAGCTACACAATGCTCTGGAATCTCAGAAAAAACAGTCCTCACCAAACAACATAAGTAACTTTGTATATTTTGCCAGGCTACTCTCACCTCTCATTGCCCCAGCCAGCTTCATTAACACTGGAATTCCCCGTGCCAGAGAGTGAAGTGCACTGCTGGATTTTTTTTCTTCTTTCTTTTCTAACCCATTCTCCTGGCCTGAGAAAAGCAGCATTTAACAATCAAAGAAAAAATCCTTCCCTGACTTCCCTAAACTGGAATAACAATACAGAATCAGCTCCATCCAGGCATTAACAGACCCATAGTCTTTGGCTTTCACCCTACAGGTAACTAGGTGGCTATTATAATGCAAAGGCAATTCTGATAGAGATCTGACCATAATTGTTTTAGCTGGGCAGTGGAAAGGCAAGTTTTGGAGGTCAGATACCTCTGTACCTATTAAACAGAGCCCTCACTGATCCACACCAGCGAAAAGAGGGCTGAGACTCCACCCACACCACCTAGCCACCTGCTAGAGGGATCTGAGAATAGTGACGTCTACCCAAGCATTGGGTGCCTAAGATACAGCTGCAGAGCCCACCCACCAGAGTGCTCTAGAGAATAGAGCCACACCTACCTCACTGACACTTGAAGGAAGGCTGTCAGCATCCTGCCCTCCTTGAAATGTGACCCCCTGACACTAATAGAGACTGGTGCATACAACCATCACCACTACTCCTCTAAGATAATACGTGAGAGCCTACACCACACACTAGGTGACCAGCTATCAGGACACCTGAGCTGATTGTATTCAAGAATAGTGAATGGACTCATATGCTTATATACCTGTTAACAGCTCAGGCAAGCTGGTAACAGGACGTAAGTGATTCAAAAGCTACAGCAATCAAGATACCACAATCTAGTAGCCCATCTGGGTGTACTGTAACAAAACAAAACAAGAAGATAAGACACAGTGATCAAATATAAAAGAAAACATTACAATATCTTATAGATTGGTCAGAGACAGGAGTCAACATCAAATCACATGAAGAGGCAGACCATGATTGCTTCTACAAACCCCCAAATCAAAGAATCAAAATCATTCCCGGATGTAGATACAGTCCTAGAATTGCCAAATGTAGAATATAAAAAAATTATATACAGAATGCTTCAAGACATCAGGGATGACCTCACAAATGAAATATGGCAATCTACAGAAAAAGCCAAGGAACACACGGATAAAGCAGTTGAAGAAATCCAAAAGATTATTCAAGAACATAGTGAAAAAATTAATAAGCTGTAAGAATCCATAGAGACACAGCATTCAGAAATCCAAAAGTTTAACAATAAAGTCACAGAATCAGACAGTTCAATAGGAAGTCAGAGTCGGGGAGCTAGAGGACAAGACAATTGACACAAATATAGTTGAAGAAAAATCAGATAAAAGAATTTAAAACTATGAAGAAATCCTAAGAATCATGGGGGACTCTATCAAGAATAATTTGCGTGTGATAAACATAACGACTCAGCAAAATAAATTCCACTACTATAAAAAGGAGGAACACACATTCTACAAAGAAAAACTCAGCACAAAAAAGTAAATGGAAAAATGAAATTGTCAAAAACAGGCATCAAAATGACAGCACTAAACTCATACTTATCTAATTACACTTAATATAAATGGACTAAATTCACCAAAAAAGAGAAAGTTGCAAACTGGATAAAAAAACACCATCAGTCTGTATGCTGCATAAAAGAGACACACCTTAGACTTAGAGACACAAATAAACTAAAACTGAAAGGATGGATAAAAATATATCAAGCAAACAACAATCAAAAAAGAGCAGGAGAGGCAATATTAATTTCCGACAAAATAGACTTTAAAGTTAAATCCACCACAAAGGATAAAGAAAGACACTACATATGATTAAAGGGACAATTTACCGGGAAGATATAACCATATTAAATATTTATGCACTCAATGATAGGGCCGCAACATTCATAAAACAAATGTTCACAGAATTAAAAAGTGAGATAGACACCTCCACAATTATAGCAGGAGACTTCAACACAACACTCTCGGTGAAGGATAGGAAATGCAGTAAGAAGCTGAACAGAGACACGGAAGATCTAAGTGCTACAATTAAACAACTTCACTTCATAGACTTATACAGAACACTCCACCCAACAGCTGCAAACTATAATTTCTTTTCTAGTGCACATGAAACATTCTCTAGAATAGATCACATATTAGGTCATAAAACAAGCCTTTGCAGAACCCAAAACATTGAAATATTACAAAACATCTTCTCTGAATGAAAGACCATAAAAGTAAAAATCAATAACAGAAAAACCAGGGAAAAGAAATCAAATGCTTGGAAACTGCACAATACCCTGCTCAAAAAAGACTGGGTTATGGAAGACCTTAAGGAGGGAATAAAGAAATTCACAGAATTCAACGAGACTGAAAACACTTCCTATGAAAACCTTTGGGACATGGTGAAAGCAGTGCTCAGAGGTCAATTTATATCAATAAAGGCACACATATTAAAGAAGAGCCAAAATGAAAGAACTGTCACTATAACTAGAACAAACAGAAAGACAGCAACAAAAGAAACTATCAGGCACCAGAAGAAAGCAAAAAATAAAAACTACAGCAAAATTAAATGAATTAGAGAACAGAAAAACAATTGAAAGAGTTAACAAGGCCAAAAACTGCTTCTTTGAAAAAATTAACAAAATTGATAAACCACTGGCCAGACTGACTAAAGAAATACAGGAAAAGAAACCAATAATCTGAATAAGAAATGGGATGGTCCATATCACAACAGATCCAACTGAAATTAAAACAATCATGTCAGATTACTACAAAAAAATCGTACTCTGGCAAATTTGAAAACCTAGAAAAAATGGATGAATTCCTAGGAAAACACTACCTATCTAAACTAACACAAACTGAAGTAGAACAACTAAATAAACCCATAACAAAAAAAGAGATTGAAAAGGTAATCAAAACACTCCCAAGAAAAAACAGCCCTGGCCCTGACAGCTTCACTGCAAAGTTCTACCAAACTTTCAGGGAAGACTTACCACTACTACTGAAGGTATTTCAAAGCATAGAAAAGAATGGAATACTACCTAACTCCTTCTATGAAGCCAGCATAACCCCGATACCAAAACCAGCTAAAGACAACACACAAAAAGAAAATTACAGACCTATATCCCTCATGAACATAGAGGCAAAAATCCTCAACAAAATTCTAGCCAATAGAATTCAACAACATATCAAAAAAATAATCAAACATAACCAAGTAGGATTTATACCAGGTATGCAAGGTTGGTTCAATATTAGAAAAACAATTACTGTAATCCACCACAGGAAAAAAAAGGACAAGAACCACATAATTTTATCAATGGATACAGAAAAGATTAGAACTGCCCCATAGAGTTTCCAAGGAGTGCCTGGTGGATTCGAACTGCAGACCTTTGGTTAGCACCGGTGGCTCTTAACCACTACACCATCAGGGTTTCCAACCAAACAACAGATATATGAAACCTTAACTCTGGTGAAGGAAGAGACGGTACACAAGACTGGGGAATCAACCTCAGCCTCATTCTAACCCTAAACATAACCCTAAACCACTTGTGCCCTAGCCTAGTAACCCCAGCCCTAACCGCAACCACCTAAAACCTATACCCCTCAACCTAACTCCCAAACCTCTAACCCCCAAACCTGAACCCCTAACACCAAACCCTAACCCCTAACCCTAATCCTCTAACCCTTCTGCATCTCTGGGCCTCTCGACTCTCCGTCTGTTTTCTCCCTCCAAATCCTACTAACACTCAGTGGAATTTTGAAGTTTCAGCTGTGCTTTGCTTCTTGTTGTCTCCACCGGTCCCATCAAGGCACTGCATCATTTGCTCTGCTTCACTATTGAGTTCCAAAACCATGGCTTAGAATTGCCTGACACTGAACTTCAGTGATTCGGCGCAAGGGGGCGAGAGGGCGTGCGCACCGCCGGTTCTGTTCTGCCCACCAGGCCCTCCGAGCATGGGAACCTCCTGGACCGAAGCCGGGACCGACCTGGGTACCGCTCCAGTGGCGATAGCAGAAGCTTTTCTTTCCGAGGGACCCAACGCCCCAGGGCGCTCTCTCAATACTCCCATTAATGCTATGATTATCCTGACCCACTCCTTCTGAGCAACCTAGTGGGTCCTCGACCAGGCCCAGCCTTCAGGACCCGCAACCCCCTGCCGTGGTCACGTAGAGGAACCTGCAGGGCCGCTCCCTCCCCGCCCAAGCTCTGCCCCTCCATACCCTGATGCCCTGCAGGCCTCTACTAGGTCCCCGCCCAGAGGAGAGTTGTCGCCCTGCACGGGGTGGGGGGACACGAGTGAACATTCGGAAACCACCCCCCAGGCACGAAGCCCACTGCCCGACTGTCCGTACTGAGACCACGTGAGCAGCGCTGCCCCACCGACTGGAGCCTGCAGGGCATCACTCACGTTTGTCAGCTTCTCACCGCCCTCTGGGCTCGGGGTCCCAAAGCAGCCAATCCCCCCCGGGGGGGGGCGGTCCGTCCGCAGGGGCTGGAAGATCGGGTTGGTGCCCATGGCCGGAGCGCTTAAAACCCTTATAAACCCTCATAAACCGTCAGCTCCCGACCTTCAAATGTCAGCCTGAGAGACACCTAATACCCAACCTAAAAAAAAAACCACACCTGTTGGCCATCGAGTCAATTCTGACTCATAGCGACCCTATAGGACAGAGTAGAACTGCCCCACAGAGTTTCCAAGGAGCGCCTGGTGGATTCAAACTGCCAACCTTTTGGCTAGCAGCCTTAGCACTTAACCACTACGCCACCAGGGTAACCCACTGAACCCACTGCCACCAGGGTAGAGGCTCCAAATCCCGCCAGTGTGAGGAACCCTCAAATCCCCTCAGCACCAGAGACCGCGTCCACAGCGACCGGTACACAGCGCCGCACAAACCTTTAACTTAACAAACAACATGGTTGCTCAGGACCCCTTCCTGCTACCCCCACCCCCGCCACCCAGACGGGGAGCGGGACCCGGCATCCACACTGTTAACAGACACTGAATCGCTGCTGCTTCCACAAGGAGTAGGGTCCCCACGCTGCTCCACAGGTTCCCAGGACCCCTTCCTTTCCCGGTGGGACCCAGGCCGCGCCGACGCCCCAGCCCCGAGAGTAGACCAGCCGGGCGTGGGCGCGGGCGCGGGGTGCCTCAGCCTCCCAGGCACAGCGCCCAAAACAGTAAGGGGCAGCGGGGCCTTGGGCGGGGGATCCCTCTCTCCCCTGTCCCTGGCACCCTACGGAGTCTGGTGGGGGTGGGAGGACGAATGGGGGCGAGTGCCCCGCCCTCAGTCTGGAGTCTCACCGCCCCCGGGCGAACTCTGGGCCTTGGTTTCCCCTCTGGCACAGGGAGCAGGTGGGGGGCGGGGGGGCAGGCGCCCATCCACCAGCTTGGCCTGCAAACCCGCCCCGGGCAGAGTAGGGACCTTGGCGCAGCCCTGGACACAGCCTTTCTCCCCAAGCCCTTCAAGCCCCCAGGCCCGAGGGCACTCCGCAGCTGGATCCCGTGGCTGGACCCCCACCCCCGCCCCCCGCAAATCCATGGGGATGCAAATTTCGCAGACCAGCTGCGTCTCCCGGGCCAGAGGCTCCCTCTCGCAGCCCTTAGAGTGGCTGCGTCCGCCCGGCCCCACGCCGCATCCGCCCCTGGGGATCACTCGGGACGGGGTACGCCGGAGGGGGCGATGCCAGCTGCTAACCCAACGTCCGGACTCTCCAACCTCTGGAGCCCCCGGGATGCTGGCACTGGGAACCGCCCTCCTGGCGCCTTCCCTCCACACCTTTGAGGGGCCGGGCTTGTTCAGTCTGGGAGCGGGTCCCTCCACCCACCTGCCGGAGATTCATACCTTTCAAAAAACACGGCACAGAAAGCAGCACGAACAGCATCCTCTCTAAGGTGCGCCATCCGGCCCGGGCCCCTCACCACCCGTCCCAGCGCTTCCGGGAGTAACTGGCTGGACGGCGAGGAACATGGCTGCCGTTCCCGCCCAGCGGCCCGGGTGGGGGGCGGGCATGGGGGGGTTGGGCCTCCAGAGGGGAGGGTGGGGTCTAGAAGCAAGGACAACGCCAGGGTGTGAGGGGTGAGGAGACGGGAGACGTCAGGAGAGGGCCCTCTCCGGCGCAGAGTTAAGTATTGGAAGTGCAAAAGTTAAGTGCTTGGGTAACTGAAAGGTGGGCCGTTGGAACCCACCAGCTCAGGGGTTGAAAAGATCTGGAGATGGGCTCCCATAAAGATTCTAACCAAACAAAATCCCAAACCAGTTGCTGTTGAATCAATTCTGACTCAGAGTAGAACTGCCCCACAGGGTTTCTGAGGCTATAAGTCTTTACAGAAGCAGACTGCCATGTCTTTCTGCAAAGAACCAACTGGTGGATTCGAACTGTCCACCCTTTGGTTAGCAGCCGAGCTCTTAACCACGGGTGCCACCAGGGCTGCGCCATAAAGACTGCAACCTAGGAAACCTTGTGAGGCAGTTTTAAGTTGTCATACAGGGTTGATATGAGTTAGAATCTCTTGATGGCACACAACCATGATTGTACTAAGAAAAATTCCTCCAGGTATCTGTCTACATGACCCCTGAAGCACACATCCATGCGTGCTATCAAAGCAGTGCGGCCAAAGACAGGAAACTGGAATAGAGACATTATAGAGTGGACAGTGAAAAGTGATTTCTGAGGGGCGTGCAGCTCAAGTGGAGGAAGTAGCATACAACTAAATGCCCTTCTACTTCTATTGTTCAATAGTCTTGAGAAAGAATGTGTCCCAGGAATTAACTGTAGCCCAGGAGAACTTGAAGACAGCAAATACAGAGGACCGGTCAGGATGCTTCTGCAGTGGTCAGGGTGAGGAGTGATGGTGGTAGTGCAGGTGGGAACAGTGGGCAGGCTTGAGGTGTAATCTGGAGCTTGAGCTGCCAAGAATTGCTGGTGGATCAGATGTATGGGATGAGGGGAATGGAGAATCAAAGGTGACTTCTGGAATTCAGGCTACCATGAGAGCATGGTCACCAGAGCCATCCTCTACCACGTGGAAAACCATGGAGGAACAAACTTGAGAAACTGAGCAAAAGATTTTTTCTAGACATGTTAGATTTCGATGTCTGAGTTTGTCCAAGTGTGGAGAACAGTTCCCAGCTGTGGATACCACTCTGAGGTAGAGTAGTTTTCTGGGTTCTAAGAATTTGGAGATCATCAGCCTATAGCTGATTTGAAAGCCACTGGTGGTGCGATGATTATGCACTTGGGTGCTACCAAAAGGTCTGCAGTTTGAATCTACCAGTCGCTCCTTGGAAACCCTGTGGGGAAGCTCTACTCTGTCCTATAGGGTCCCTATGAGTCAGAATCCACTCGACAGCGACTTTTTTGTTTTGTTTTAATACTAAGCTCAGAAAAGTTGTGTGTCAGGGTTGTATTTTTTCACAATACTTATTCAAGCAGTTCGAATCTACCAGCCACTCCTTGGAAACCCTATGGGTCAATTCTACTCTGTCCTTTAGGGTCGTTATGAGATAGAATTGACCCAACAGCAAAGGACTTACAACTTGGACTTAGAGGAGCCCTTTCTTTGTCAAAGCTGAAAGTTTTACTTCATACATTTTAAAAACTGCCATGTCTCGTGCTACACGGCTACCCTTACAGGAGCATTTTTGGTGCTAACTTGACTTGTTCTTGGTGAAGGGCTCTGTATTCATTTTCCAGGGCTGCCATAGTAAATTACCAAAAACTCAGTGTCTTTAAAAAAACATATAATCCATACAGTCCAAGAAGCTGGACTCTATGAAGAAGAAGGGGCACCAGGATTGGAGGAAGACTCATTAACAGCCTAGACATGCAGATGACACAACCTTGCTTACTGAAAGTGAAGAGAACTTGAAGCACTTACTGATGAGGATCAAAGACTTCAGCCTTCAGTATGGATTACACTTCAACATAAAGAAAACAGAAATCCTCACAACTGGAACAATAAAAAAATCACAATAAAGAGAGAAAATACTGAAGTCATCAAGGATTTCATTTTACTTGGATCCATAATCACCACCCATGGAAGCACACTTCGAGAAATCAAATGACATATTTTATTGGGCAAATCTGCTACAAAAGACCTCTTTAAAGCGTTAAAAATCAAAGATGTCACTTTGAGGACTAAGGTGTGCCTGAACCAAGCCATGGTGTTTTCAATCGCCTCATATGAAGCTAGAGCTGGATAATGAATAAGGAAGACAAAAGAACTGAAACTTGAGTTATGTTGTTGGTGAAGAATAATGAATATGCCATGGACTGCTAGAAGAATGAACACACCTGTCTTGGAAGAAGTACAGCCAGAATGCCCCTTAGAAAGGTGGGTGGCAAGACTTGGTCTCACGTACTCTGGACATATTATCAGGAGGGATCAGTCCCTGGAAAAACACATCCTGCTTGGTAAAGCAGACGGTCAGTGAAAAAGACAAAGATCCTCAATGAGACAGATTGAGACAGTGGCTGCAACACTGGGCTCAAACATTGCGATGAGAAAGGCCCAGGGCTGGGCACTGTTTCGTTCTGTTGTACACAGGGTCGCTATGAGTTGGAACTGACTCAACAGCACCTAACAACAACATCATAAACTCACTAGATCTCCTGGGGATATAATGTCACATTCACTGTAGAATAGATAGAGTTTTTGTTTGTTTGTTTACCATATTTACTATGACTTACATTTGATAACTTCCACAATCTGTTGGATCGCCTTTCTTTGGAATGGACACAAACATGCATCTCTTGCAGCCTGTTGGCCAGGTAGCTAGCTTCCAAATTTCTTTGCATGGTGGAGTGAGCATCTACAGTGCTGCGTCTGTTTGTTGAAACAACTCAGTGGGTATTCTCTCAGCTCCTGGAGCCTTGTTTTTCGCCAGTGCCTTCAGTGTAGCTTGGACTTCTTGCTTCACTACTACCAGTTCTTCATCATATGCCACCTCATGAAACGACTGAAAGTCGACCATTTCTTTTGGTGCTGTGACTCTGTGTATTCTTTCCGTCTTTTGTGTGTCTGTGCTTTAAGTGAAACTTTACAAATCAAGTCAGTCTCTCATACAAAAATTTGTATACAGCTTGCTATGTACTCCTAGTTCCTCTCCCACTAATGAGACAGCACACTCCTTCTCTCAGCCCTGAATTCCCCGTGTCCATTCAGCCACTTTCTGTCCCCCTCTGCCTTCTCATCTCCCCTCCAAACGGGAGCTGCCCACATAGTCTCATGTGTCCACTTGAGACCAGAAGGTCACTCTTCACCACTATCATTTTCTATCCTATAATCCAGTCCAATCCCTGTCTGAAGAGTTGGCTTTGGGAATGGTTCCAGTCTTCAGCCAACAGAAGGTCTGGGGACCGTGACCTCCAGGGTTCCTCTAGTCTCAGTCAGATCATTAAGTCTGATTTTTTTATGACACTTTGAGGTCTGCATCTCACTGCTCTCGTGCTCCATCAGGGATGCTCTGTTTCGTTCCCTGTCGGGGCAGTCTTCGGTTGTAGACGGGCACCATCTAGTTCTTCTGGTCTCAGGCTGATGTAGTCTTGGATTTACGTGGCCATTTTTGTCTTTCGGACTCATAATTACCTTGTATCTTTGGTGTTCTTTATTCTCCTTGCTCCAGGTGGGTTGAGACCAATTGATGCACCTTAGATGGCCGCTTGATAGTGTTTTTAAGACTGCAGACGCCACTCACCAACGTGGGATGCACAGTGTTTTCTTAATAAATTTTATTATGTCAATTGACCTAGATGTCCCCTGAAAACATGGTCCCCCAACTGCTGCCCCTGCTCCTCTGGCCTTTGGAGCATTTGGTTTATTCAGGAAACTGCTTTTCATTTAGTCCAGTTATGCTGACCTCTCCTTTATTGTATGTTGTCTTTCCCTTCACCTAAAATAGTTCTTGTCTACTATCTAAATTTGCGAATATCCTTCTCCCTTCCTTTCTCCCCACCCTCATAACCATCAAAGAATATTTTCTTTTCTGTTTAAACTATTTCTTGAGTTCTTATAATAGTGGTCTCATACAATATTTGTCCTTTTGCAACTGACTAATTTCACTCAGCATAATGCCCTCCTGATTTCTCCAAGCTATGAAATATTTCACGGATTCATCATTGTTGTTGATCTATGTGAAGTATTCCATCTTGTGAATGTACCACAATTTATTTATCCATTCATCTGTTGAGGGGCACCTTGGTTACTTTCATCTTTCTGCTATTGTAAACAGTGCTGCAATGAACATGGTTGTGCATGTATCTGTTCATATACAGGCTCTTATTTCTCTAAGATATATTCCAAGGAGTGGGATTGCCATATCCTATGGTAGTTCTATTTCTACCTTTTTAAGGAAGTGCCAGATTGATTTTCAAAGTGGCTGCACCATTTTAAATTCCCACCAGCGGTGAATAAGTGTTCCAGGCTCTCTACAACCTCTCCAACATTTATTATTTTGTGATTTGGGATTAATGGCAGCCTTGTTGGAGTGAGATGGTATCTCATTGTAGTTTTGATTTACATTTCTCTAACGGCTAATGATTGTGAGCATTTCCTCATGTATCTGTTACCTGCCTGAATGTCTTCTTCGTTGAAGTGGCTGTTCCTATCCTTTGCCCTTTTTTAAAATGGGTTATTTGCCTTTTTGTTGTTGAGTTTTTGAAATATCATGTAGATTGTAGAGATCAGATGCTGATCGGAAATGTTATAGCTAAAAACTGTTTCCCAGTCTGTCGGTAATCAGTTCACTCTTCTGGTGAAGACTTTGGATGAGCGTAAGTGTTTGACTTTTAGGAGTTATCTAATTTTTCTTTGGGTGCTTGTACATTGTTAGTAATGTTTTTTGTACTGTTTATGCTATGTATTGGGCTCCTAGTGTTGTCCCTGTTTTTTCTTCCATGATTTTTATCATTTTAGATTTCATATTTAGGTCTTTGATCCATTCTCAGTTAGTTTTTGTGCATAGTGTGAGGTATGGATCTTGTTTCATTTTTTTGTGGAGGGATACCCAGTTATGCCAGCACCATTTGTTAAAGAGGCTATCTTTCCCCCATTTAACTGACTTTGAGCCTTTATCAAATATCAGCTAATAAGTGAATGGATTTATGTCTGGATTCTCAATTCTGTTCCATTGGTCTATGTGTCTGCTGCTGTACCGGTACCAGGCTGTTTTCACTACTATGGCGGTATAATAAGTTCTAAAATCAGGTAATGTGACGCCTCCCACTTTGTTCTTCTTTTTCAGTAATGCTTTATTTTTCTGGGGCCTCTTTCCCTTCCATATGAAGTTGGTGATTTGTTTCTCCATCACATTAAAAAATGTCCTTGGAATTTGGATTGGAATTGCAGCATATCTATAGATCGCTTTCAGTAGAAGAGACATTTTTACAATGTTCAGTGTTCCTATCTATGATCAAGGTATGCTTGTCCACTTATGTAAGTCTCTTTTGATTTCTTGTAGTAGTGTCTTGTAGTTTTGTTTGTATAGGTCTTTTATGTCTCTGGTTACAATTATTCCTAGTATTTTATCTTCTTGGGGGCTACCGTAAATGGTATTGATTTGGTGATTTCCTCTTTGATGTTCTTTTTGTTGGTGTAGAGGAATCCAACTGATTTTTGTATGTTCATCTTGTATCCTGATACTCACCTGAACTCTTCTATTAGTTTCAGTAGTTTTCCTGAGGATTCTTTAGGGTTTTCTCTGTATAAGATCATGTCATCTGCAAATAGAGATACTTTTATTTCTTCTTTACCAATCTGGATGCCCTTTATTTCTTTATCTGGCCTAATTGCTCTGGCTAGGACCTCCAGCACACTGTTGAATAAGAGTCGTGATAAAGGGTATCCTTGTCTGGTTCCCCATCTCAAGGGAATGCTTTCAGACTCTCTCCATTTAGGATGATGTTGGCTGTTGGCTTTATATAAATGCCCTTTATTGTGTTGAGGAATTTTCCTTCTATTCCTATTTACTGAGAGTTTTTATCATGAATGGGTGTTGGACTTTGTCAAATGCCTTTTCTGCATCAATTGATAAGATCATGTGGTTCTTGTCCTTTGTTTTACCTATATGGTGGATTACTTTGATTGTTCTTCTAATGTTGAACCATCCCTGCATACCTAGTATGAATCCCACGTGGTCATGGTGAATTATTTTTTTGATATGTTATTGAATTCTATTGGGTAGAATTTTGTTGAGGATTTTTGCATCTAAGTTCATGAGGAATATAGGTGTTTAATTTTTTTGTGTGTGTGTGTGGTGTCTTTAGCTGGTTTTGGTATCAGGGATATGCTGGCTTCATAGAATGAGTTTGAGAGTATTCCATCTTTTTCAATGCTCTAAAATACCTTTACTAGTAGTAGTGTTAACTCTTCCCCGAAAGTTTGGTAGAACTCACCAGGGAAGCTGTCAGGGCCAGGGCTTTTTTTGGTGTTGTTGTTGGGAGATTTTTAATTTTTTTTAATTACCTTTTTCAGCCTCTCCTTCTGTTATGGGTTTATTTAATTGTTCTACCTCTGTTTCTGTTAGTTTAGGTAGGCAATGTGTTTCTAGAAATTTATCCATTTCTTCTAGGTTTTCAAAGCTGTTAGAGTATGATTTTTCATACTAATCTGATATGATTCTTTTAATTTCAGTTGGGTCTGTTGTGATGTTGGATTTGCTTCTTCTCCTGTTTTTCTTTTGTCCATTTGGCCAATGTTTTAGCAATTTTGTTAATTTTTTCAAAGAACCAGCTTTTGGTCTTGTTAACTCTTTCAATTTTTTTTCTGTTCTCTATTTCATTTAATTCTGCTCTACTTTTTATTATTTAATTTCTTCTGATGCCTGAGGGTTTCTTTTGTTGCTCTCTTTCTATTTGTCCAAGTTGTAGGGATAATTCTTTGATTTTGGCCCTTTCTTCTTTTTGGATGTGTGCATGTATTGCTATAAATTGACCTCTGAGCACTGCTTTACCTGTGTCTCAAAGGTTCTGGTAGGAAATGTTTTCATTCTCATTGGATATTGTGAATTTCTTTATTCCATCCTTAATGTCTTCTATAACCCAGTCGTTTTTGAGCAAGGTATTGCTCAGTTTCTGAGTGTTTGATTTCTTTTCCCTGCTTTTTTTTTTGTTTTTGATTTCTACTTTTATACCTTCATGGTCAGAGAAGATGCTTTGCAATATTTTGATGTTTTGGATTCTGTTAAGGTGTGCTTTATGGCCTAATATGTGGTCTCTCCCAGAGAATGTTCCATATGTATTGGAAAAGAAAGTATACTTGGCTGCTGTTGGGTGGAGTGTTCTGTATATGTATGTGAAGTCAAGTTGGTTGATTGTGGCATTTAGATCCTCCATGTCTTTACTGAGCTTCTTTCTGAATGTTCTGTTCGTCACCAAAGTGGTATGTTGGAGTCAGCTAATATTATTGTGGAGCTGTCTATCTCACTTTACAATGCTGTTAGAGTTTGTTTTATGTATCTTGAAGCCCTGTCATTGGGTGTGTAAATATTTAATATGGTGATATCCTCCTGGTATGTTGTCTGTTTAATCATTATATAGTGTCCTTCCTTATCCTTTTTGGTGAATTTAACTTTAAAGTCTATTTTGTCAGAAATTATTGCCACTCTTGCTCTTTTTTGATTGTTGTTTTCTTGATATATATTTTTGCCATCCTTTGAGTTTTAGTTTGTTTGTGTCTTTAAGGAGTGTCTCTTGTAGGCAGCATAGAGATGGATCGTGTTTTTTGATCCATTCTTTCACTCTCTGTCTCTATTGGTACATTTAGTCCATTTACATTCAGCGTAATTATGGTAGTTATGAGTTTTGTGCCATCATTTTGATATCTTTTTTTTGTATGTTGTCGAGTTTCTTTTTTCTGCTTAATTTTTTGTACTGAGTAGTTTTTCTTTGTATATTGCCTTTTCCTCTTATTCATTGTTGATTTTTTTTTTTCTGAGTTGTTATGTTTTTCTTGTATTTTATTTCAATGTCTAGGATTGTTAGTCTCCTTTTTGGTTACATTAATATTTACCATTATTTTTCTAAGTTTAAACCTAACTTTTATTTCTTTCTATCCCTTTGACTATCTCTCTGTGTGAAAGATCAATGACTACATTTTTCAGTCCCTCTTTATTATTTTAGTATTGTCATCCTTTACATAATAACATCACTGTTTCCCTGTTCTGAGCATTTTTTTATCTTGATTTATTTTTGTAATTTCCCTGCCTGGGTTGATATCTTGTTGCTCTGTCCTGCATTCTAGTCTTGGGTTGATATCTGATATTGTTGATTTTCTAACCAGAAAACCCTCTTTAGTATTTCTTGTAGGTTTTTTTTTTTTTTTTTTTTTTTTACAAATTCCCTAATCTTCTGTTTATCTGGAAATGTCCTAATTTCACCTTCATATTTGAGAGACAGTTTTGCTGGATATATGATTCTTGGCTGGCAATTTTTTTCCTTCATCACTTTATATAAGTCATCCCATTGCCTTCTTCCCTGCATGGTCTCTCTCGAGTGGTCTGAGCTTATTCTTATTGAGTCTCCTTTGTAGGTGACTTTTCATTTATTCCTAGCCGCTCTTAAAATTCTCTCTTTGTCTTTGGTTTTGACAAGTTTGTTTATAATATGTCTGGGTGACTTTCTTTTGAGATCTACCTTATGTGGGGTTCAATGAGCATTTTGCATAGGTATCTGCTGCTCATCTTTCATGGTATCAAGGAAGTTTTCTGCCAACAAATCTTCAACAATTCTCTCTGTTTTTTCTGTTACCCCTCCCTAATCTGATACTTCAATCACTCATAGATTATTTCTCTTGATAGAAAGCCCCGCTTGATTCTTAGGGTTTCTCGATGTTTTTTTAAAATAATTTTATCTGATTTTTCTTCAAATATATTGGTGCCAGGTTATTTATCTTCAATCTCACCAATTCTGCTTTCCATTTCCTCAATACTGTTCCTCTGTCTACTGAGTTGTCTAATTCTGTAATTTTATTGTTAATCTTCTGAATTCCTGATTGCTTTCTTTCTATGGATTGTTGCAGCCTATTAAATTTTTCTTTATGTTCTTGAGTAACTTTTTAATTTCTTCAGCTACTTTATCTGTGTGTTCTTTGGTTTGTTCTGCATTTTGCCTGATCTCCCTGATCTCTTGAAAGTTCTGTATATTAACCTTTTGTATTCTGCATCTGGTAATTCCAGGAAAACACCTTCATCTAAACGATTCCTTGATTCTTTGTTTTGAGAGATTGTTGAAGTGATCATGGTCTGCTTCTTTATGTGATTTGATATTGACTGCTGTCTCTGAGCCATCTATAAGTTATTTTATTTTTTTACTTTTGCCTACTGTATCCTAGCTTTTTGCTTTGTTTTGTTTTGATATGCCCAGATAGACTGCTTGAGTGAGCTCGCTTGATCATTTGCAACTTTCAAGATTTAACGTCCTGTCACCAGATGGCTCGAGCTGTTACCAGGTATATGAGCCTAGGAGTTCATTCACTTTTCTTGTATAGATTCAGCTCAGGTGTCTAGGTAGTTGGTCATCAACTGTAGGTCATCAAGTCCTATAGTCTTAGATGGGGAGGGGTGATTGTTGGAGACACAGGTATTTGGTTGCAGCAGGGGGTCACACTCTGAACAAAGGCAGGGGGCTGACAACCACCTCCCAAGTGTCTGTGAGGAAAGTGCACCTCTGTTTTCTATAGTGCACAGGTAGGTGGGTTCTGCAGTCAGACCACAGGCACCCTATGCTTTTGTTTGTAAGGACTGGGAGGCACCTGTTATCCCGGACCCCTGTTGTGGGTGTCTAGATGATGTGGGTGGAGCCACCAGTTCTCAGGCTCCCAATGTAGGTAGGTGAGGACCCTGTTTAATAGGCAGAGCAGTGTCAAACATCAAAAACACACCTCTCCACCGCAAGGTGAAACAGATGAAGTTGGATACCCAGCACATACACCATTGCAACAACAAGGGCCTAATCTCCCGAAATGGGCCTACACAGGTCCATGCAGGGGTGAGAGGTATTCAAAGTCCGTGGACCATTTGTGCCTGGAAAGGAGCTTCTTCTGTCCTGAGCTTCCCAGCTTAGTGGAGCTGGCAGATTATCTTTTCCCCCAATTGTTAATTTATTCCTTCTCCAAGGCCAGGAGAATGGCTCAGGCTGCACAGCAACACCTATCTCAGGTGCAGGGAAATCTACAGCTACTGAAGCCGTCTTGGGGGCTGAGCGCACAGTAAAACGAATGCAAGTACTTAGCTTTGGCCAACAGCACTGCTCTTCTCTGGTTCCGGAGTTGTGAGTAGACTGTGAGACTTGCTGTCTTCCCCTGAGGAGACTGCATCCTGACTGCTACTGTCAGCCCTACCACTGTCCCTCCAGGGGACTGTGTCCAAGGGGTGCCATTTCTCACCAAGTCAGGTCCGGCAACTGCTTCCCACTTCTGAACTGTGTCTCCCTCCCCCAGCCACTCAGTCTGATTTCCTAACTTTGCCTTTGATGTTCAGGGCCCTTATCTTGTCATGTATAAAATTGTTCCACTTCTTTTTTCAGGTCTTTTTTTTTTCTTTTTTTTGGTTTTTGTTGTAAGAGGGATCACTGGAAGTGTCTGACTACTGTGCAATCTTGACTCCACCTCTCTCTATCTTCTTTTGATGCTCTCTGCATCATTTAATATTTTCCCTGTAGAATCCTTCAATATTGCAACACAAGGCTTCAATTTTTTCTTCAGTTCTTTCAGTTTCAGAAATGCCGAGCATGTGCTTCCCTTTTGGTTTTCTAACTCCTGGTCTTTGCACATTTCATGATAATATTTTACTTTGTCTTCTTGAGGTGCCCTTTGAAATTTTCTGTTCATCTCTTTTACTTCATCATTTTCTTTTTTCTTTAACTACTCTACATTCAAGAGCAAATTTCAGAGTCTTTTCTGACATCCATTTTGGTCTTTTTTTTTTCCTGGCTTTTTAATGACCTCTTGCTTTCTTTTTTTTCTGACAGATATACATATATATTTTATTTTATATCTTTATTGTCATACTTTAGATGGAGGTTTACAGAACAAACTAGGTTCCCATTAAACAATTAGTAAACATATTGTTTTGTGACACTAATTACCAACCCCACAATATGTCAACACTCTCCCCTTCTTGACCCTGGGTTCCCTATGACCAGCTTTTCTGTCCCCTCCTGCCTTCTAGCCCTTGCCCCTGGGCTGGTGTGCCCCTTTAGTTTTGCTTTACGGGTCTGTCTAATCTTTGTCTTAAGGGTGAACCTCAGGAGTGACTTCATTACTGAGCTAAAAGTGTGTCCGGGGGACATACTCAGCATCTCTCCAGTCTCTGTCAGGCGAGTAATCTGGTCTTTTTTGTGAGTTAGAATTTTGTTCTACATTTTTTCTCCAGCTCTCAGACCCTCTGTTGTGATCCCTGTCAGAGCAATGACGTCTTACTTTCTTCAAATATGATGTCCTTGATGTCATTCCACAACTCATCTGGCCTTCAATCATTAGCCTTCAATTCATCAAATCTATTTTTGAGATAGTCTCTAAATTCAGGTGAGATATAATCAAGGTTGTACTTTGGCTCTCGTAGACTTGCATATGAGAAATTGATGGTCTGTTCCACAGTCAGCCCCTGGTCTTGTTCTGACCGATGATATTGAGCTTTTCCATTGTCTCTTTCCACAGATGTAGACATTTGATTCCTGTATATTCCATCTGGTGAAGCCCATGTGTATACTCACCATTTAAGTTGTTGAAAAAAGGTATTCGCAATGAAGAAGTCATTGGTCTTGCACAATTCTATCATGCTGTCTCCAAGGCCAGATTTTCCAACTACTGTTCCTTCTTCTTTGTTTCCAACTTTCACATTGCAATCATCAGTAATTATCAATGCATCTTGATTGCATGTCTGATCAATTTCAGACTGCAGAAGATGGTAAAAATCTTCAGTTTCTTCATCTTTGGCATTAGCAGTTGGTGCATAAATTTGAATAATAGTCATGTTAACTGCTTGTCACGGATTGAAATGTGTCCCTAAAAAATATCTGTCAACTTGGCTAGGCCATGATTCCCAGTATTGTATGACTGTCTACCATTTAGTCATCTAATGTGATTTCCCTATGTGGTGTAAATCCTATCACAATGATATGATGAGATGGATTAGTCGCAGTTATGTTGATGAGATCTATAAGATTAGATAGTGTCTTAAGCTAATACCTTTTGAGGTATAAAAGAGATAAGCAAGCAGAGAGATATGGGGACCTCATAACACCAAGAAAGCATCCCCAGTAGCAGAGCATGTCCTTCGGACCCAGGGTCCCAGCACCTGAGAAGCCCCTTGACCAGAAGAAGATTGATGATGGAGACCTTCCTACAGTGCAGACAGAGAAAGTTTTCCCTGGAGCTGACACCCTGAATTTTGAATTCTAGCCTACTAGACTGTGAGAAAATTAATTTCTCTTTGTTAAAGCCACCCACTTGTGGTATTTCTGTTATAGCATCACTATATGACTAAGACACTGGTCTTCCTTGTAGGCATATGGATATTATCCTATCACTGACAGCACTGTACTTCAGGATAGATCTTGAAATGTTCTTTTTGATGATGAACTCTGTTCGATTTGGCACAGTCGTCCATAAAAAAAAAGTCCATATGATTGACCAATTCAAAATGGTGAATATCAGTCCATTTCAGCTCACTAATGCCTAAGATATTGATGTTTATGTGTTCCATTTCATTTTTTAATGATTTCTAATTTTCCTAGATTCATACTTCATACATTCTATGTTTCTATTATTAATGGATGTTTGCAGCCATTTCTTCTCATTTTGAGTCATACTACATTAGCAAATGAAGGTCTCGAAAGCTTGATTCCATGCATGTCATTGAGGTCAACTCTACTTTGAGGAGTGTGTGCGGTTTTGTTCTTCTGTAACTTGTATCTTTTAAAATAAATCTTATAAACCTTTTGTTTAATTAAATGGTTTTGAAAATTCATCTAAAATCATTGCTAAGCTTTCTGTTACAATTCATCAATTGCATTTAATTTCTATTAGGTTTTCTGTTTAGACTATTGTATAACCTTCAATAATAATTTTTATATCAATTCACAACCATTATAATTTCTTTTTCTTTTTTGGGGGGGTGTTTAAATCTGAAATATAATTATGAATAGAAGTGTTAATAGGAGAGATTATTTTCTCGTTTCTTCTGTTAAATAAAGGTTTGAACTTAAAACTGTTGGATGATCTGTTTCATCTAAAAAACTCCATCTTTTTTTTTTTTAATAAATACACTATTAGTCTTATTTTGTTTATTTATTATATATATATAACTATATAAATCTTTCTTTACTGTCTGGTTCTTTTTAAGATTTTTTTATTGTATTCATGTACTGAAGTTTCACTACATTATATCTTGATTCAGATTTATTTTTACTTTGCCCTCTTTGGATATCTTTGCCTTCCCCTAATCTAAGGATTGATATGTTTCATTGTTTTTAGTCACTAGATCCCCAAATGTTTTTTCCTATATTTTTGAAGGGACAGAATTCCTCCACGTTTTGTGAATATATGTACGTCATATTTACAATCACGTTTTTAAAATGATTTTGCCCACGAGGTAGCTAATATTTTCCTAAATTAAAGAAGTGGGGAAAACAGCACAATACAGAAATAATGAATGCCACATCAGATCAGTTATTTGATGCCATGTCTTATGACTGCCAATGGAACATATTGTTTTTTATCCATGTCTCCCTGTTTATGTGCTAGTATCCTGTCCTGTGAACTCATTTCAAGGGCTGTGTGCCTGACCCGGAAGCAGCTTTCAGCATTTTCCCCAGGTCTAAATAGAAGAGGATGTTTTTTCTTCTGTAAAAAGAAATCCAAATAGGGGTTTTTTTTTGTCCCTTTTATTTTTATTTTATCCATTGAAAGAGAAATAAATATTTATTTATAGTCTATTTACAAAACTTTTTCACCTGTCTTTATTTTTAATTTTCCCCCATAATTTTGTGATATGGGTATTAGCATTTATTTCATTATACACAAAAAGAAAGGACAAGGAGAAAAAATTCTGATGATAATTTCAGAGAAGAAACAAAAGTGGGAGAAACAAGCCTTAAATCTGGACCATGACCATACATGGGAGGTAAAACTTTTATTCACCACCTTTACTGGGTGACACCTAAAATATTTCAGGATTTGTGTCAGGATTAAATTGTAGTTTATACTTCACACAACCTCTTAAGGTTGATATCACCACTGACATTTTATACATGATAAAATTGATATGAGGAGATTTTAAGTAGTTTTCCCTAAATGTCCAGCTTAATTATATATGTATATAAAACCTTTTAAAATACATACCCTGTAAATCAAACCCATTGCCATAGAGTTGATTCCAACTCACAGCTACCCTATATTATCTCTCAACTATTTGGAACTGGTGAATCTAAAGGGTGGTACACTTTTTAATGACATAGAACAGAAAGAGAGAGAGAAAGGAAAGAAGTAAAGGAAGGGAGGGAGGGAGGAAGAGAAAGAGAGAGGGAGGAAGGAAGGTAGGAAGAAAGAAACGAAAGTTATTAAAATAGAAATTCTCTGTATAGTAGAGGATCAACAATACATATAAAAGAATTTTTATTCCCAGATGAAACTGTTTTAGTGTTAAAAATTTATTCATTTTAACAAATTCTTGTGTTTATATTTCGTCATATGTCCTGGCTCTAACATATTCTCATTCAACAGCGAGTTATTCTAAAAAAACCCAAATGTAATGAATGATAGAAGAAGACATATACACTATCACAGAAAAATGGCTTCTCAGAGCCTCCTAATGAACTCCAATTAAAGTATTGCTCCCAATTCAAAAGTATCTGTTCTTAGGAGATTTTGCTTACAAAGAAACACCCATGTTGTCTCCTTAGTAAGTCAGGGTGTACATATTATGTAAAGGAATATCCTCCAATGGCTTCCAAGTTTGAAATAAATTACATATCATCATGACGTGTATTGCCTTGCATTGTTGTTGTTAGTTCCCTCAAGTCAGTTCCAAATCATAGTGGCACTATGTACAACAGAATGAAATACTGCCAGGTCCTGTGTCTTCTTAGGTCTTCCTTATTCATAGTCCAGCTTTCACGTGCATATGAGGCAACTGAAAACACCGTGCCTTGGATCAGGGACACTTTAGTCTTCAAGGTGACATCTTTGCTTTTTAACACTTGAAAAATTTCTTTTGCACCATATTTTCCCAATGCAATTCATCATTTGATTTCTTGACTGATGTTTCCATGGGTGTTGATTGTGGATCCAAGTAAAACAAAATCCTTGACAATTTCAATCTTTTCTCCATTTATCATGATGTTGCTTATTGCTCCACTGATGAGGATTTTTGTTTTCTTTACATTGAGGTGTAATTCATACCTAAGTCTTTATAGTCTTTGGTCTTTTTCAGTAAGTGCTTCAAGTCCTGTTCAGGTTCAGCAAGCAAGGTTGTGCAATCCGCATATCACAGGATGTTAATGAGTCTTCTTTCAATCATGATGCTCTGTTCTTCATACAGTTCAGTTTGTTGGACTATGTGCACTGCATACAGATTGAATAATTATAGTGAAAGGATTCAACCCTGATGTACACCTTTCCTGACTTTAAACCATGCAGTAGTAGCCCATTGTTCTGTTTGAATGACTGCCTCTTGATCTATGCAGAGGTTCCCCATGAGCACAATTAAGTGTTCTGGAATTCCCATTTTTTGTGATGTTATCCATAATTTGTTATGATTCACAGAGTCAAATTCCTTTGCATAGTCAATAGAACACAGGTAAACATCTTTCCGATATTCTCTGCTTTCAGCCAGGATCCATCTGACATCAACAATGACTCACCTGTTCCCACGTCCTCTTTTGAATCTGGCTTAAATTTCTGACACTTTCTGTCAATGCACTGCTGCAGCCACTGTTGAAAGTTTCAAATACACACACATACACGTATGATGTTACTAAACTTTAAAAGGTTTTACATTCTTATAACACATTTAACAATAGAGATTTGTATATAGAAGTTATAATAAGAGCCATCCCCACATAAGTATATTGTACCTGCTCCCCCAAAGTGTCCAGTGTCCAAAGATACATATGTACCCTTTTACACACTTCTTTTTGCTGGGACACATGTAAGTACATTCATTTGTTCGTTTTTATGGAAATTAGGTCACACTCTACCCATGTTTTTCTCTGAATCACTCTTCACTTGACAATTTCTCATGGTTCCTCTAAATCAGCAGACATGGAAGAAGCACTCTTTTTGGTTCTTCTCATTTTTAACTCCCACCACTCTTCTGTCAGTTTGTTGTACTGTGGTGGCTTGCATGCTGCTGTGATGTTGGAAGCTATGCCACCAGTATTTCAAATACCACCAGGTTCACACATGGTAGACAGGTTTGAGTGGAGCTCTGGATTTAGACAGACTAGGAAAAAGGACCTAGTGATCTATTTCTAAAAAAAAAACTGGCCAGTGAAATCTTACGAATAGTACTGGAACACTGTCTGATTGAATGACAGAGGATAACCCCTTAGGTTGGAAGGCACTCAAAATACGAGTGGGGAAGAGCTACCTCCTCAAAGTAGATCCCACTTTAATGACATTTGCTGATGGGGCACAACTCAAAATGAGAAGAAACTGACACAAATATCCATTAATAACTAGAACGTGGAATGAAGGAATTATGAATCTAGGGAAATTGGAAGTCATCAAAAAGAAAATGGAGAGGGGGCGGAGCCAAGATGGCAGACTAGGCAGACGCTACCTCGGATCCCTCTTACAACAAAGACACAGAAAAACAAGTGAATCGATCACATACATAACAATCTACGAACCCTGAACAACAAACACAGATTTAGAGACGGAGAACGAACTAATACGGGGAAGCAGCGATTGTTTCCAGAGCCTGGAGCCAGCGTACCAGTCAGGTACGGCACAAGCACAGAGAGCTGCTCCACCCCCCTGAACTAACCCCGGGAGGGGGACCAGCCGGTTCCACGGGCGGCGTGGGACGCAGCCGGTAGGAGAAGTCCCCGGGAGGCAGTGACTGGTCTTGGAGCAGAAAGAGCAGCGTCCGAGCCGGGGAACCGTCCCGCAGGGATTTGGACTGGACGCAGGTGGCTTCATTAACATCTGAATAGCCTGAGCCAGAGGGAGAACTCTGATAGGGATCTGACTGCATTTTTTTTTTAGCGGATTTTCTGGAAAAACTAGTTTCCCAGTGATGGCTTGGAGACAACAATCCATATCCAACCACTTAAAGAAGCAGACCATGACAGCTTCTCCAACCCCCCCAAACAAAAGAATCAAAATCTTTCTCAAATGAAGATACAATCTTGGAATTATCAGATACAGAATATTAAAAACTAATTTACAGAATGCTTAATGATATCACAAATGAAATTAAGATAACTGCAGAAAAAGCCAAGGAACACACTGATAAAACTGTTGAAGAACTCAAAAAGATTATTCAACAACATAGTGGAAAAATTAATAAGTTGCAAGAATCCATAGAGAGACAACATGTAGAAATCCAAAAGATTAACAATAAAATAACAGAATTAGACAACGCACTAGGAAGTCAGAGGAGCAGACTCGAGCAATTAGAATGCAGACTGGGACATCTGGAGGACCAGGGAATCAACACCAACATAGCTGAAAAAAAATCAGACAAAAGAATTAAAAAAAAATGAAGAAACCCTAAGAATTATGTGGGACTCTATCAAGAAGGATAACCTGCGGGTGATTGGAGTCCCAGAACAGGGAAGGGGGACAGAAAACACAGAGAAAATAGTTGAAGAACTCCTGACAGAAAACTTCCCTGACATCATGAAAGACGAAAGGATATCTATCCAAGATGCTCATCGAACCCCATTTAAGATTGATCCAAAAAGAAAAACACCAAGACATATTATCATCAAACTCACCAAAACCAAAGATAAACAGAAAATTTTAAAAGCAGCCAGGGAGAAAAGAAAGGTTTCCTTCAAGGGAGAATCAATAAGAATATGTTCTGACTACTCAAAAGAAACCATGCAGGCAAGAAGGGAATGGGACGACACATACAGAACACTGAAGGAGAAAAACTGCCAGCCAAGGATCATATATCCAGCAAAACTCTCTCTGAAATATGAAGGCGAAATTAAGATATTTACAGACAAACACAAGTTTAGAGAATTTGCAAAAACCAAACCAAAGCTACAAGAAATACTAAAGGATATTGTTTGGTCAGAGAACCAATAATATCAGCTCAGATATCAGCACAACACAAGGTCACAAAACAGAACGTCCAGATATCAACTCAAATAGGGAAATCACAAAAACAAACAAATTAAGATTAATTAAAAAAAAAAACACATAACAGGGAATCATGGAAGTCAATAGGTAAAAGATCACAATAATCAAAAAGAGGGACTAAATACAGGAGGCATTGAACTGCCATATGGAGAGTGATACAAGGCGATATAGAACAATACAAGTTAGGTTTTTACTTAGAAAAATAGGGGTAAATAATAAGGTAACCACATAAAGGTATAACAACTCTATAACGCAAGATAAAAACCAAGAAAAACGTAACGACTCAACCAACATAAAGTCAAGCACTATGAAAATGAGGATCTCACAATTTACTAAGAAAAACGCCTCAGCACAAAAAAGTATGTGGAAAAATGAAATTGTCAACAACACACATAAAAAGGCATCAAAATGACAGCACTAAAAACTTATTTATCTATAATTACCCTGAATGTAAATGGACTAAATGCACCAATAAAGAGACAGAGAGTCACAGACTGGATAAAGAAACACGATCCATCTATATGCTGCCTACAAGAGACACACCTTAGACTTAGAGACACAAACAAACTAAAACTCAAAGGATGGAAAAAAGTATATCAAGCAAACAATAAGCAAAAAAGAAGAGGAGTAGCAATATTAATTTCTGACAAAATAGACTTTAGACTTAAATCCACCACAAAGGATAAAGAAGGACACTATATAATGATAAAAGGGACAATTGACCAGGAAGACATAACCATATTAAATATTTATGCACCCAATGACAGGGCTGCAAGATACATAAATCAAATTTTAACAGAATTGAAAAGCGAGATAGATACCTCCACAATTATAGTAGGAGACTTCAACACACCACTTTCGGAGAAGGACAGGACATCCAGTAAGAAGCTCAACAGAGACACGGAAGATCTAATTACGACAATCAACCAACTTGACCTCATTGACTTATACAGAACTCTCCACCCAACTGCTGCAAAATATACTTTTTTTTCTAGCGCACATGGAACATTCTCTAGAATAGACCACATATTAGGTCATAAAACAAACCTTTGCAGAGTCCAAAACATCGAAATATTACAAAGCATCTTCTCAGACCACAAGGCAATAAAACTAGAGATCAATAACAGAAAAACGAGGGAAAAGAAATCAAATACTTGGAAAATGAACAATACCCTCCTGAAAAAAGACTGGGTTATAGAAGACATCAAGGAGGGAATAAGGAAATTCATAGAAAGCAACGAGAATGAAAATACTTCCTATCAAAACCTCTGGGACACAGCAAAAGCAGTGCTCAGACGCAAATTAATATCAATAAATGCACACATACAAAAGGAAGAAAGAGCCAAAATCAGAGAACTGTCCCTACAACTTGAACAAATAGAAAGTGAGCAACAAAAGAATCCATCAGGCACCAGAAGAAAACAAATAATAAAAATTAGAGCTGAACTAAATGAATTAGAGAACAGAAAAACAATTCAAAGAATTAACAAAGCCAAAAGCTGGTTCTTTGAAAAAATTAACAAAATTGATAAATCATTGGCTAGACTGACTAAAGAAATACAGGAAACAAATAACCCGAATAAGAAATGAGAAGGACCACATCACAACAGAACCAACTGAAATTAAAAGAATCATTTCAGATTATTATGAAAAATTGTACTCTAACAAATTTGAAAACCTAGAAGAAATGGATGAATTCCTGGAAAAACACTACCTACCTAAACTAACACATTCAGAAGTAGAACAACTAAATAGACCCATAACAAAAAAAGAGATTGAAACGGTAATCAAAAAACTCCCAACAAAAAAAAGCCCTGGCCCGGACGGCTTCACTGCAGAGTTCTACCAAACTTTCAGAGAAGAGTTAACACCACTACTACTAAAGGTATTCCAAAGCATAGAAAATGACGGAATACTACCCCACTCATTCTATGAAGCCACCATCTCCCTGATACCAAAACCAGGTAAAGACATTACAAAAAAAGAAAATTATAGACCTATATCCCTCATGAACATTGATGCAAAAATCCTCAACAAAATTCTAGCCAATAGAATCCAACAACACATCAAAAAAATAATTCACCCTGATCAAGTGGGATTTATACCAGGTATGCAAGGCTGGTTTAATATCAGAAAAACCATTAATGTAATCCATCACATAAATAAAACAAAAGACAAAAACCACATGATCTTATCAATTGATGCAGAAAAGGCATTTGACAAAGTCCAACACCCATTCATGATAAAAACTCTTACCAAAATAGGAATTGAAGGAAAATTCCTCAACATAATAAAGGGCATCTATGCAAAGCCAACAGCCAATATCACTCTAAATGGAGAGAACCTGAAAGCATTTCCCTTGAGAACGGGAACCAGACAAGGATGCCCTTTATCACCGCTCTTATTCAACATCATGTTGGAAGTCCTAGCCAGGGCAATTAGGCTAGACAAAGAAATAAAAGGTATCCGGATTGGCAAGGAAGAAGTAAAGTTATCACTATTTGCAGATGACATGATTATATACACAGAAAACCCTAAGGAATCCTCCAGAAAACTACTGAAACTAATAGAAGAGTTTGGCAGAGTCTCAGGTTATAAAATAAACATACAAAAATCACTTGGATTCCTCTACATCAACAAAAAGAACACCGAAGAGGAAATAACCAAATCAATACCATTCACAGTAGCCCCCAAGAAGATAAGATACTTAGGAATAAATCTTACCAAGGATGTAAAAGACCTATACAAAGAAAACTACAAAGCTCTACTACAAGAAATTCAAAAGGACATACTTAAGTGGAAAAACATACCTTGCTCATGGATAGGAAGACTTAACATAGTAAAAATGTCTATTCTACCAAAAGCCATCTATACATTTAACGCACTTCCGATCCAAATTCCAATGTCATATTTTAAGGGGATAGAGAAACAAATCACCAATTTCATACGGAAGGGAAAGAAGCCCCGGATAAGCAAAGCACTACTGAAAAAGAAGAAAAAAGTGGGAGGCCTCACCTTACCTGACTTCAGAACCTATTATACAGCCACAGTAGTCAAAACAGCCTGGTATTGGTACAACAACAGACACATAGACCAATGGAACAGAATTGAGAACCCAGACATAGATCCATCCACGTATGAGCAGCTGATATTTGACAAAGGACCAGTGTCAATTAACTGGGGAAAAGATAGCCTTTTTAACAAATGGTGCTGGCAGAACTGGATATCCATCTGCAAAAAAATGAAACAGGACCCATACCTCACACCATGCACAAAAACTAACTCCAAGTGGATCAAAGACCTAAACATAAAGACTAAAACGATAAAGATCATGGAAGAAAAAATTGGGACAACCCTAGGAGCCCTAATACAAGGTATAAACAGAATACAAAACATTACCAAAAATGATGAAGAGAAACCCGATAACTGGGAGCTCCTAAAAATCAAACACCTATGCTCATCTAAAGACTTCACCAAAAGAGTAAAAAGACCACCTACAGACTGGGAAAGAATTTTCAGCTATGACATCTCCGACCAGTGCCTGATCTCTAAAATCTACATGATTCTGTCAAAACTCAACCACAAAAAGACAAACAACCCAATCAAGAAGTGGGCAAAGGATATGAACACACATTTCACTAAAGAAGATATTCAGGCAGCCAACAGATACATGAGAAAATGCTCTCGATCATTAGCCATTAGAGAAATGCAAATTAAAACTACGATGAGATTCCATCTCACACCAGCAAGGCTGGCATTAATCCAAAAAACACAAAATAATAAATGTTGGAGAGGCTGCGGAGAGATTGGAACTCTCATACACTGCTGGTGGGAATGTAAAATGGTACAACCACTTTGGAAATCCATCTGGCATTATCTTAAACAGTTAGAAATAGAACTACCATACAACCCAGAAATCCCACTCCTCGGAATATACCCTAGAGATACAAGAGCCTTCATACGAACAGATATATGCACAACCATGTTTATTGCAGCTCTGTTTACAATAGCAAAAAGTTGGAAGCAACCAAGGTGTCCATCAATGGATGAATGGGTAAATAAATTGTGGTATATTCACACAATGGAATACTACGCATCGATAAAGAACAGTGACGAATCTCTGAAACATTTCATAACATGGAGGAACCTGGAAGGCATTATGCTGAGCGAAATGAGTCAGAGGCAAAAGGACAAATATTGCATAAGACCACTATTATAAGATCTTGAGAAATAGTAAACCTGAGAAGAACACATACTTTTGTGGTTACGAGAGGGGAGGGAGGGAGGGTGGGAGAGGGTTTTTTACTGATTAATCAGTAGATAAGAACTGCTTTCGGTGAAGGGAAAGACAACACTCAATACATGGAAGGTCAGCTCAATTGGACTGGACCAAAAGCAAAGAAGTTTCCAGGATAAAATGAATGCTTCAAAGGTCAGCGGAGCAAGTGCGGGGGTCTGGGGAACATGGTTTGCGGGGACTTCTAAGTCAATTGGCAAAATAATTCTATTATGAAATCATTCTGCATCCCACTTTGAAATGTGGCATCTGGGGTCTTAAATGCTAACAAGCGGCCATCTAAGATGCATCAATTGGTCTCAACCCACCTGGAGCAAAGGAAAATGAAGAACACCAAGGCCACACGACAACTAAGAGCCCAAGAGACAGAAAGGGCCACATGAACCAGAGACCTACATCATCCTGAGACCAGAAGAACTAGTTGGTGCCCAGCCACAATCGATGACTGCCCTGACAGGGAGCACAGCAGAGGACCCCTGAGGGAGCAGGAGATCAGTGGGATACAGACCCCAAATTCTCATAAAAAGACCATACTTAATGGTCTGACTGAGACTGGAGGAATCCCGGCGGCCATGCTCCCCAGACCTTCAGTTGACACAGGACAGGAACCATCCCCGAAGACAACTCATCAGAAATGAAAGGGACTGGTTTGCGGGTGGGAGAGAGACGCTGATGAAGAGTGAGCTAATTATATCAGGTGGACACTCGAGAGTGTGTTGGCAACTCTTGTCTGGAGGGGGGATGGGAGGATAGAGAGAGAGGGAAGCCGGCAAAATTGTCAAGAAAGGAGAGATTGAAAGGGCTGACTCAAGACGGGGAGAGCAAGTGGGAGTAGGGAGTGAGATGTATGTAAACTTATATGTGACAGACTGATTGGATTTGTAAACGTTCACTTGAAGCTTAATAAAAGTTATTAAAAAAAAAAAAGTGACATAATTTTATATCCAGACAAAATGAAATGCCAATAACTAAGTGGAGTGCAAAAATGGAAGCCTGCAGAAGATAAAATGATTTGTGAATCCCTAAAGACAATTCCAAAATTCCTTTTTAGAATGTAATAAATCAGAAGAGACTTCTGCCATTAAAGGTACGTGCTTATGGGTGGGAATCATCCTACTAGTACCACTAGTGCTGAAATTAACGATGGCAATACAAATATAACAGAATTTGTTCCAAATTCTGCATCCATTACTTGCTGTAGTAAAAAAAAAAAAAAAAAATTAGTAATGATCTAGAAAGTGAAACTAAGAATATTAAACGGTCACATCTGCAGACCCCATAAATAACAGAAATGCAGATCCTGCCTTGTGGAATAATTTTCTTCCAAGGAAGCAAATTACTGGATCAAAAGAGGCCCAAGTGATTGTCAACATCACAGTTGTCCACTTGTAAATTTGTGTTGAAAATTCCTGGACGGTAAACAAAGTTCTGTAGCCAGAATTTTTTCTAGAGTGCAAAGTTAATGATGAAAATTATAAGAGGGGGTGGCTACTGCAATCTCCATCAGTCAGCTCCCTGTATTGTTTTGTTTGCAAACCTAGTAACCAAACAAACAAACCCGTCATCCTCATTTAATTCTCGAATTGTTACAGATGAATTTAGCAATTGGTGCAAATTGAATAGGATCGGTAAACATGAAAATAGTTCAATTCACAGAGATTATGTTATCATATTTAAACCAAACACATTGTTCTGGCTTAATTTATGAACTGGAATCACAAATTAATGAACATCAGTATTGAAAAGCCATTTTGTAATGTGTCGTTGTTGTCATAACAATCACGGAATGTGGACTATCTTCGTGAAAAAGAAATGAAGTCTTTGGGTCCCCAAGAAATGGAAAATTTTAAAGTTGACTTCAACTTGTTGCTCATTTGATCTATTTTTAGCAAGTCACATCTCAAAACACGGTAACACAGGAAAGGGCAATCCATCCTATAATTCTAAAATAATGTGTGAAAAATTTATAATCTTGATAAGTGATGAAGTTCAATCAACTAACTGTCAGTGAAATAAGTATAGCTCGATATTTTATTTTGTCTGTGGATTCCACTTCTGAGCCTTCTCATACAGGCCAGCTAAGTATTGTTTAAAGATCCATATCTCCAACAGATAGAAAACCTGTGTGGTGATTTATCACATTTACTAGCTTAAAAAATCTAAAAAATCATACTGGTAAAGACATTGCAAAGCAAGTGTTTCACTAATTATGTGAAGTTTGCAAAATTGATTTTTCTAAGTGCAGAGACCAATCCTATGACAATGCTGCCATTACGTCATTGCATTATAAAGGCATGCGACAGAAAATTCTGGAATGAAATTAATATGCCATTTCCATACCAAGGTGCTGCACATTCACTTAATTTTGTAGGATGTATCACAATAGTTTTTTTTGTCCAAAAGCAATTGATGTTTTTTCTAATATTCAGTTCCTTTACAAATTTTTTGCCACCTCTACTCACTGATGAGCTGTTCTTAAAACACATTCAGGCAATGATTGAGCATTAAAATGTCTAATACACATTGGGAAGCACATGCTATAGCAACAAGTACAATTCTAGGCGCCACACAGAATATTGCTGAAGACCAGATACAGAAAGGAAACACCAAAACAGAAGCTAAAATCATCGCTGCCTTAGTCATCTAGTGCTGCCACAACAGATACCGTAAGTGGATGGCTTTAACAAAGAGAAATTTATTTTCTCACAGTCTAGTAGGTTACAAGTCCAAATTCAGGACGTCAGCTCCAGGGGAAGGCTTTCTCTCTCTGTTGATTCTGGAAGAAGGTCCTTGTCCTCCATCTTCCCATGGTCAAGGAGCTTCTCAGGCGCAGGGACCCCGGGTCCAAAGGATATGCTCTGCTCTTGGGAGGATGAGGTCCCCAACTCTCTATCCTTTCATCTCCTGAGAGATAAAAGGTGGTGCAGGCCACACTCTAGGGAAACTCCCTGTATCTCAGATCAGGGAGGTGTTAAAATCCCACCCTAATCCTCTCAACATAAAATTACCATCACAAAATGGAGGACAACCTCACATGGCCTATCCAAGTTGATACACACATTTTGGGGGGACATAATTCAATCCATGACATTCTACCCTTTAAACCCTTTGGCTCCCCCAAAATCACATTCTTGCAAATGGAAAACATATTCATCCCATCAGAAACCAAAACCAAACCCACTGCCGTCCAGTCGATTCTGACTCATAGCGACCCTATAAGACAGAGTAGAACTTCCCCATAGAGTTTCCAAGGAGCGCCTGGCAGATTCGAACTGCCGACCTTTTGGAGATACCAGAACAGAAGCTTAAAACGTCGCCAACAAAATGGAAACACAGCCCATATATTTATGTTTGTTATGTATAATAATATATTCCATCATTTTCATTTGATGAGTCAATTCTCCAAGATTCAGAAGTAAATTTATAGACATGCATAGATCTCTACCAGCTATTAACAAGATATTTACATAAGAGAATATTTTGAAAACACAATAAAACAAATACTGCCAAATACTGATTATCAAGCAGTTTATTGTTGCAGAAGCATTAAAAGAAACAAGTAAATGACAGAAATGCTCCAGAAGTACTGAGGGCCAGAGATCAATTTCACATAACCACCATCACTGACACACTTGAATCTTCCATGAAATGAAGGATGATGATGTATGAAGTTCTTTCTGATATTTTTTTCCTTCTTAACATGAATATAAATGATGAAGAATTCCTGAAGGTACCTAATAAATTAGCACAGGCTTATCCTGATGAGGAAACCCTGGTGGCACAGTGGGTAAGTGCTACGACTGCTAACCAAGAGGACAGCAGTTCAAATCCACCAGGCGCTCCTTGGAAACTCTATCGGGCAGTTCTACTCTGTCCTATAGGGTCGGGATGAGTCAGAATCGACTCGACGGCAGTGGGTTTGGTTTTTATCCTGATGACTTAAGACAAACCTTTATGGAGAAGTGCTACAATTTCATTCTTACGTTAGAATTAAGTTTAGAGATTCAAAACAAATTTTACTCATGTAGGCGTGTAAACCAAAAAACCAAACCCACTACTGATGAATTGATTTCAACACATAGCCACGCTATAGGACAAAGTAGAATTGCCCCCATAGGGTTTCCATGGAGCAGCTAATGTATTCGAACTGCCAAGCTTTTGGTTAGCAGCTGAGTTCTTAACCACTGCACCACCAGTGCTCCAAATATACTCTGGCCCAGTAGTTCAAATGCAACAGCCGCTCCTTGAAAACCCGATGAGGCAGTTCTACTCTGACCTGTAGGGTCATTATGCATCAGAATCGACTCCAACCCAACGGGTTTGTTCTGCCTACTGCCTCATCCCTATTTCATTTTCTCAGAGATAAGTTTCTCTGATAGGGTCAGGTTCAGGAATGTGATGAAAAATGTCTCTTGTAGGGGGTGGGGCCAAGATGGCAGAGTAGTCAGATGCTTTGTGTAGCCCCTCTTATAACAAAGACCCAGAGAAGTAAATCGATTATATATGACAATCTAGGAGCCCTGAACATCAAAGGTGAAGTTACAGAATTGGACTTAGTGGCACGGCGAGGGGGATATGGTTCAGAAGCAGTCAGATGCTGACAGACCTGACCCGGCAGAAACCAGCACCCTGCAGGCTGGATTGGATGGCATGTGTGGTGAGGCAAGCAGTGATGCTCGGGACATGTTTTTCACATCAGAAGAGATCGAGTGGTGGAAAGTCTACACAAGCTTCGAGAACCAGTGAAAAGCAGTGCTAAGTTGGCAAAAGACAAGTACATGTATTTAAAATGCCACACAAATCAAAAATCATCCCCTTTGGGAAGAACATCTCTCCCATTTACCTGCTTCCTCCCTCTCTGTTTTTAGTCTTGGACCAGCTTCAGCTATTTCTGGGTCGCCTGGGCCAGAAGTAGGAACTATCACATGCCTTGGAGCAGGAACAAACAACAAAAAATAATCTGCCAGCTTCCCTAAGCCAGGAACTCAGGGAAGGCACAGACATAAGGGGTCCAAGGACTTTGAATGCCTTTCACCCTTGCATAGATCTGTGTAGGCCCATTTCAACAGCATAGGCCCTCATTAGCACACTACGACAGGGTACATACCTGAAGCCTATTTTCAACTGTATCAGTTATAAAGTGGAGTGGCAGATTCGTGATATTTGACAACTTTCTGCCAATTAAGCAGAGTCCTCACCTACCCACATCAGTGACTTGAAGGTTGGTGGCTCCACCCATGCCACCTAGCCACGCAATTCAGGAGTCCAAGAATAAGTGGTGAATCCCAGTCCTTACAACCAACAGCATTGGGTGCCCATGGTCTGGCTGCAAAACCCACCCACCTATGTTCTCTAGGGAACAGGGACATGCTTTCCTCCCAGACACTCAGGGGCAGTCATTCCCCCCACAGTAGGCAGACACCTGTACCTACACCAATCAACCCTGTCAATCTAGGACTGTAGGTGAGAGCCTACACCACATGCCAAACTAGCTCACCCAAGCAGCCTATTTGGGCATATCAAAATAAAACAAGAAGCTAGGACACAGTACACCAAAAAAAAAAAGAAAAAAACAAAAACAAACCCAGTGCCATCAAGTAGATTCCGACTCAGTAAGCAAACATAAAATAAATGAATATGATAACTTATTGATGGCTCAGAGACAAGTGTAAATATCAAATAACATAAAGAGGCAGCCCATGATGGATTCAGGAAGCTCCCAAAACAACAAATCAAGAAATCTTCCAAATGAAGAGAAATTCCAGGAATTACTGGAGGTAGAAGTTAAAAGATTAATATACCGAGCTCTTCAAAAGATCCAGGAGGAGATCAGGCAAAACAAAGAACAAGCCAAGGAACACACAGATAAAACAATAGAGGAACTTAAGAAGGTTATACAAGAGTATGATGACAAATGTAACAGGCTGCAAGAATCCATAGAAAGATAGCAAGCAAATCCAAAAGAGTAACAATAAAATTTCAGAATTAGACAACTCAATAGAAAATGAGAGGAGCAGAATTGAGGCACTGGAAGTCAGAATTAGTGAGATTGAAGATAAAGCACTTGACACCAACTCATTTGAGGAAAAATCAGATAAAATTTTTTTTTAAACTTGAAAAAACTCTAAGAATTATGCGGGACTCTATCAAGAGTGATTGAAACACCAGAATCGGGGCGGGGGGTGGAGGGATAACAGAAAACACAGTGAGAATTGTTGAAGACTTCTTGGCTAAAAACTTCACTGATCTTGTGAAAAATAAGACGTTATCTATCCAAGATGCTTACTTAACCCCACGCAAGGTAGATGCCAAGATAAAGTCACCAGGACATATTATAATCTTGCTTGTCAAAACCAAATATAAAGAGAGAATTTTAAGAGTAGCTAGGGATAAACAAAAAGTCACCTATAAAGAAGGGTCTGTAAGACTAAGCTCGGACTACTCAGCAGAAACCATGCAGGCAAGAAGGACATATACGAAGCCCTGAAGGAAAAAAAAGAAATTGCCAGCCAAGAATTATATATCCAGCAAAACTGTCTCTGAAATATGATGGTGAAATTAGGACATTTCCAGATAAGCAAGTTTAGGGAATTTTTAAAAACCTAACCAAGATGACAAGAAATAATAAAGGGAGTTCTCCAGTTAGAAAAGCAATAATATCAGGTAACAACCCAAGGCTAGAACACGGGACAGAACAACCAGATACCAACCCACGTAGGGACGTCACAAATAAATGAAAGCTAAAACACTGAAAATATAGAAACAGAGACAATGATCTCTAAAAGATGACAACATTAAGAGAAAAAAGAGGGACTAAGTAATGTAGTCATAGATTTTTCATATGGAGAGGAAGTCAAGATGATATAAAGAAATAAAAGATTGGTTTAAATTTAGAAAAACAGGTAAATGTTAAGGTAACCCAAAGGAAACTAACAATGCTACACATTAAAATTTAAAAAAACAAGGAAAACATAAATTTTCAGCAAATACAAAAGCAACAAGGAAAAGATGAAAGACTAAAAAGAAAAACGATTCAGCACAGAAAAAAATAAATTAGCAGTAAATACAAAGGCAACAAAAATGAAGACGATGGAAAGAAAATGCACAAAGAACAACTCAAGAAAATTAAGTGGAATAAGGAAAATGTCAACAAGACATACACAAAAAAAGACGAAAATGACAGCACTAAACTCATAACTATGAATAATTATGATAAATGTAAATGGTTTAATTGCACCAATAAGGAGAAAGTAGCAGAATGGATTAAAAAACATGATCCATATGTATGCAGACTGCAAGAGACACACCATAAACTCAAAGACATAAACAAACTAAATCTCAAAAAATGGAAAAAAAAAATATATATATATATCAAGCAGACAACAATAAAAAATAAGAGTGGCAATATTAATCTCTGATAAAACAGGCTTTAAAGTAAAATACACCACAAAGGAAAAGGAAATACACTATATAATTATTAAAGGGTCAATAATTTTTTTTATACCAGGAGGACAAAATCATAATAAATATTTATATACCCAATGACAGGGCTCCAAAATACATAAAACAAACTCAAACAGCATTGAAAAGAGAAATAGCTCCACAATAATAGTAGGAGACTTCAACATACCACTTCTGATGACAGACAGGATATCCATAAAGAAGCTCAATAAGGACACGGAAGATCTAAATACCACAATCAGCCAACTGATCTCATAGACTTAAACACAACACTCCACCCAACGGTAGTCAAGTAAACTTTCTTTTCTAACACTCATGGAGCATTCTTGAGAATAGACCACGTATTAGGCCACAAAGCAAGCATTAACAGAATCCAAAACATCGAAATATTACACAGCATGTTTCCTGACCATAAAGCCATAAAAGTCAAACCGCTGTAGTTATCATACATTTTAATTTCTTACATATTTTAAACCCAATAAAGTCTATTCTTATTATGTCATGCAGTCAGTAATCATCTATTTTTACCCATTTCATTAACTTTCATTCCTTCTTGCATCTTAAGCCTTTCACCTTATTTTCTTCCTGCTTGAAGAATACCTTTGGTATTTTCTTTAATGTGGGCATGCTGATGTTAACTTATCTAGGTTTTGTTTCTCTGAAAAAAAAAGGTCTTTGCTCATTCACGAAGGATGTTCTTCCTCAGCACAGAGTTCTGGCTTGCCACGTATTTTCTCTCTATAATATAAATATACCATCTTATTGTCTTAGGGTTTTCACTATTTCTGTACAGAAGTCATCAGCCAGTTTTTTTGTTTGTCCTTTAAAGATAATCTCTTCCATTCTTTAAGTAGTGTTAAATTATTTGTTTTTTGTGGGTTTTTTTGTCTTTAGCTTCAGCAGTCCTAGTATGATGTACCTAGATACGAATTTCTTTGTATTTACCCTACATGGGTCTTATTAGGAAACCCTTGTGGCGTAGCGGTTAAGTGTTATGGCTGCTAAACAAAAGGTCAGCAGTTCGAATCCAGGAGGCGCTCCTTGGAAACTCTACGGGGCAGTTCTACTCTGTCCTATAGGGTCGCTTTGAGTCGGAATCGACTCGACGGCAGTGGCTTTGTTCTTTTTTTTTTTTTTTGGTTTGGGTTTTGTAAGTCTTCTAGGATCTGTGACTTGATATCTTTAATCATTTGAAGAAAATTCTCAGCCATAATCTCAGTTTTTCTGCCTCATTCTTTTTCTTCCTTCTTAAAGTATCTTCTGCTAGATATTCTCATCGTATTCTCTGTATCTTATTCCTTTTTATGTTATATATATTTTTCCTTTTGTCTATGCCTCTATTTTATTCCAACATATATTCCACTTCACCGAATCTCTCTTCAGCATTTTTAATCTGCTGTTATATACATGCATTAAGATTTTAACTTCAGCTATAGTTTTCAGTTGACTAAGTTGATACTTTTCTTAGTTTTCTAGTTTTTTGCCAAATTTCTAAGTCTTGCCTTTATTTCTTTGAACATAATAGAGTTATTTCAGTGTCTTTGTCTGATAGCTCCAATATCTAGTTTTTCTGTGGATCTCATTCTGTTATTTGTTGTTTCTACAGGTTTCACTTTTTTTTTTTTAATTGTTGATTATATTAGAGAGGCGAGGCCAAGATGGCAGAGTAGTGAGACGCTGCCAGTGATCCCTCTTACAAAAAAGACACGAAAAAACAAGTGAAGCGATTATATTTATGACAAGCTAGGAGCCCCGAACATCAAAGGCAAAGTTAGAAAACGGACTCAGCAGCAGGGGGAAGGAGAGACTATTCAGAAGTGGAGAGGAGTTACTGGACCTGAACAGCCAGGAACCCTCAGGCACCGTTCCCTGGAGCGACTGCAGCGGGGCTGGCAGTAGTGTTCCAGAGACGCTTCCCTCACGGAAAGACAGCTAGTTGCACAGACCACTCACACCTCCAGAACAAGAGAAGAATGACACTCTCGGCAAAAGCTAATTACTTGTGCTTATTTTACCACGCCTCCAACCCCCAAGCCGGTTTCAGTGGCTGTCAACTTCCCTGGGCCTGAGATAGGCCCTGGTACCACTCTGAGCCATTCTTCCGTCCTTGAAGAAGGTGTAAGTTCACAACTGGGGGAAAGATAATCTGCCAGCTCAATTAAGCTGGGGAGCTCAGGACAGAAGCAGCTCTTGTTCAGGAACAAACAGTCCATGGGCCTTGAATACCTTTCACCCCAGCATGGACCTGTGTGGGCCCATTTCAGGAGAACAGGCCCTTGTTGCCAGACTGCAACTGTTTCAGCTGGACGGTGGAAAGATGGGTGTTTGATGTTTGACACTGCTTTGCCTATTAAACAGGGTCTTCACCTACCCACATCAGGGGCCTAAGGACTGCTGGCTCCACCCACAATACGTAGCCACCTGTGACAGGGCTCCAAGGATAAGTAGTACCGCCCAGAACTTACAACCAAAAGCACTGGGTACCCATCGCCCTTCTGCAGAACCCACCCGTGTGCTCTACAGAACAGGGATGCACTTTCCTCACAGACACTCAGAGGACAGCTGTCAGACCCCTGCCTTGATCAGAGCCTGACCCCCTACTGCAGCCAGATACTTCCGCCTACACCAATAACCCCTGCCCCTCTAAGACTGTAGGACAGAGCCCGTACCACACACTTTATGACCAACTACCTGGACACCTGAGTTGAATCCACACAAGAAAAGTAAATGAACTCCTAGGCTCATATACCTGGTAACAGTGCTAGCCATCTGGTGATAGTACATTAGAGCTTCGAAGGTGAAAATAATCAACCTAGTGCACTCAAGCAGCTTATCTGGGTATACCAAAACTAAACAAAGCAAGAAGGTAGGATACAAAAAGCAAGCATAAAATAAACTAATACAATAACTTATAGATGGCTCAGATAAGTCGATATCAAATCACATAAAGAGGCAGACACGGGGGCAGGACCAAGATGGCTCACTAGGTAGAAGCTTCTGCTCATCCCTCTTGAAACAAACACTCGAAAAACAAATGAATCACTTACATAAAGGACAATCTACAAACCCTGACCATCAAACACGGAACTAAGGAGTTGACCTGAGTGACAGGGAAGTGAAAAGTCACACTGCAGCAGGGACCGCTTCCAGAGCCAGTGTCCCATGCCGCCGCCTGGAGCCCTCATGGTTCCCTGGGGCCAGAGTGGTGGGGCTGATTGTAGCTTACTGAGACAGGGAAGCACGGATGTAGGCCTAACCTTCAGGACCAACCTCGGAGGGGACCCAGACAGCACACGCAGGCTCCACACAGACGCGGCTGACAGGGAAATGAAAAACCATGGGGAAGCAGCGACTGGTTTTGGAGCCTGGAGTGCAGGGTCCCAGAAAGGAAACCTTGGTGCTGGGCTTTGGAATAAGTGTGGGGGAGCTGATTGCGTCTTCCTGAGACGTTGTGATCATGGATGCAGCCCTAACCCTCTGAGACAGTCTCAGCAGGGATACAGCCAGCACACACAAGCTGCACAATGCTCTGGAATCTCAGAAAAAACAGTCCTCACCAAACAACATAAGTAACTTTCTATATTTTGCTAGGCTACTCTCTTCTATATATCTGATTCCACCCCTCATTGCCCCAGCCAGCTTCATTAACACTGGAATTCCCTGTGCCAGAGAGTGAAGTGCACTGCTGGATTTTTTTTCTTCTTTCTTTTCTAACCCATTCTCCTGGCCTGAGAAAAGCAGCATTTAGCCATCAAGGAAAAAATCCTTCCCTGACTTCCCTAAACTGAAATTAACAATACAGAATCAGCTCCATCCAGGCATTAAGAGACCCATAGTCTTTGGCTTTCACCCTACAGGTAACTAGGTGGCTATTATAATGTAAAGGCAATTCTGATAGAGATCTCACCATAATTGTTTTAGCTCAGCAGTGGAAAGGCAAGTTTTGGAGGTCAGATACCTCTGTACCTATTAAACAGAGCCCTCACTGATCCACACCAGCGAAAAGAGGGCTGAGACTCCACCCACACCACCTAGCCACCTGCTAGAGGGGTCTGAGAATAGTGACGTCTACCCAAGCATTGGGTGCCTAAGATACAGCTGCAGAGCCCACCCACCAGAGCGCTCTAGAGAATAGAGCCACACTTACGTCACTGACACTTGAAGGAAGACTGTCAGCATCCTGCCCTCCTCGAAATGTGACCCCCTGACACTAATAGAGACTGGTGCATACAACCATCACCACTACTCCTCTAAGATAATAGGTGAGAGCCTACACCACACACTAGGTAACCAGCTATGAGGACACCTGAGCTGATTTGATTCAAGAATAGTGAATGGACTCATACGCTTATACACCTGGTAACGGCTCAGGGAAGCTGGTAACAGGATGTAAGTGACTCAAAAGCTACAGAAATCATGATACCACAATATAGTAGCCCATCTGGGTGTACTGCAACAAAACAAAACAAGAAGATAAGACTCAGTGAGCAAATATAAAATATTACAATATCTTATAAATGGCTCAGAGACAGCAGTCGACATCAAATCACATGAAGAAGCAGACCGTGATTCCTTCTACAAACCCCCAAATCAAAGAATCAAAATCATTCCCGGATGTAGATACAGTCCTAGAATTGCCAAATGTAGAATATAAAAAAATTATATACAGAATGCTTCAAGACATCAGGGATGACCTCACAAATGAAATAAGGCAATCTACAGAAAAAGCCAAGGAACACACGGATAAAGCAGTTGAAGAAATCCAAAAGATTATTCAAGAACATAGTGAAAAAATTAATAAGCTGTAAGAATCCATAGAGAGACAGCATTCAGAAATCCAAAAGATTAACAATAAAGTCACAGAATCAGACAATTCAATAGGAAGTCAGAGTGGGGGAGCTGGAGGATAAGACAATTGACACAAATATAGTTGAAGAAAAGTCAGATAAAAGAATTTAAAACTATGAAGAAACCCTAAGAATCATGGGAGACTCTATCCAGAATAATTTGCACGTGATTGGAGTTCCAAAACAGGGAGGGATAACAGAAAATACAGAGAGAATAGTGGAAGATGTGTTGGCAGAAAAATTCCCTGGCATCGTGAAAGATGAAAAGATATCTACCCAAGATGCTCATCGAACCTCATACAAGATAGATACCAAACGAAAATCACCAAGACATATCATCAAATCTGCCAAAATCAAAGATAAAGAGAAAATTTTAAAAGCACCCAAGGATAAACGAAAAGTTACCTACAAAGGAGAATCAATAACTTTGCACTACTCGGCAGAAACCATGCAGGCAAGAAGGCAATAGGATGACATATATAGAGCACTGAAAGAGGAAAAACTGTCAGCCAAGAATCATATATCCAGCAAAACTCTAAAACATGAAGGTGAAATTAAGATATTTACAGATAAACACAAGCTTAGAGAATCTGAAAAAATGAACCAAAACTGCAAGAAGTACAGAAGGAAATTCTTTGGTCAGAAAATCAATAACATCAGATACCAACACAACACAAGGTCACAGAACAAAACATCCTGATATCAACTCAGATAGGGAAATCACAAAAACAAAATAAGATTAATTAAAAAAAAAATTACTCAAAATAGGGAATCACTGATGTCATTATGTAAAAGATTACAATAGTCAAAAAAGAGGGACTAAATACAGGAGGCATATATCTTACATATGGAGAGGAAACCAAGGCAATATAGGGAGAAACAAGTTAGATTTTTACTTAGTCAAAATGGGGTAAATATTAAGGTAACCACAATGAGGTCTAACAATTCCATACTTCAAAATAAAAACCAAGATAAACATAACAACTCACCAAAATAAATTCAACTACTATAAAAAGAGGAACACACATTCTACAAAGAAAAACTCGGCACAAAAAAGTAAATGGAAAAATGAAATTGTCAAAAACAGGCATCAAAATGACAGCACTAAACTCATACTTATCTAATTACACTTAATGTAAATGGACTAAATTCACCAATAAAGAGACAGAAAGTTGCAAACTGGATTAAAAAACACGATCAGTCTGTATGCTGCATAAAAGAGACACACCTTAGACTTGGAGACACAAATAAACTAAAACTAAAAGGATGGATAAAAATATATCAAGCAAATAACAATCAAAAAAGAGCAGGAGAGGCAATATTAATTTCCGACAAAATAGACTTTAAAGTTAAATCCACCACAAAGGATAAAGAAGGACACTACATATGATTAAAAGGACAATTTACCAGGAAGATATAACCATATTAAATATTTATGCACCCAATGACAGGGCCACAACATTCATAAAACAAATGTTAACAGAATTAAAAAGTGAGACAGACACCTCCACAATTATGGTAGGAGACTTCAACACAACCCTCTCGGTGAAAGGTAGGAAATGTAGTAAGAAGCTCAATAGAGACACTGAAGATCTAATTGCTACAATTAAACAACTTCACTTCATAGACTTATACAGAACACTCCACCCAACAGCTGCAAACTATAATTTCTTTTCTAGTGCGCATGAAACATTCTCTAGAACAGATCACATATTAGGTCATAAAACAAGCCTTTACAGAACGCAAAACATTGAAATATTACAAAACATCTTCTCTGAACAAAAGACCATAAAAGTAAAAATCAATAACAGAAAAACCAGGGAAAAGAAATCAAATGCTTGGAAACTGCACAATACCCTGCTCAAAAAAGACTGGGTTATGGAAGACCTTAAGGAGGGAATAAAGAAATTCACAGAATTCAACGAGACTGAAAACACTTCCTATGAAAACCTTTGGGACACAGTGAAAGCAGTGCTCAGAGGTCAATTTATATCAATAAAGGCACACATATTAAAGAAGAGCCAAAATGAAAGAACTGTCCCTACAACTTGAACAAACAGAAAGAGAGCAACAAAAGAAACTATCAGGCACCAGAAGAAAGCAAAAAATGAAAACTACAGCAAAATTAAATGAATTAGAGAACAGAAAAATAATTGAAAGAGTTAACAAGGCCAAAAACTGCTTCTTTGAAAAAATTAGCAAAATTGATAAACCACTGGCCAGACTGACTAAAGAAATACAGGAAAAGAAACCAATTACCCGAATAAGAAATGGGATGGGCCATATCACAACAGATCCAACTGAAATTAAAACAATCATGTCAGATTACTACAAAAAATAGTTCTCTAGCAAATTTGAAAATCTAGAAAAAATGGATGAATTCCTAGAAAAACACTACCTACCTAAACTAACACAAACTGAAGTAGAACAACTAAATAGACCCATAACAAAAAAAGAGATTGAAAAGGTAATGAAAACACTCCCCAAAAATAAAGTTCTGGCCCTGACGGCTTCACTGCAAAGTTCTACCAAACTTTCAGGGAAGACTTACCACTACTACTGAAGGTATTTCAAAGCATAGAAAAGGACAGAATACTACCTAACTCCTCCTACGAAGCCAGCATAACCCTGATACCAAAACCAGCTACAGATAACACACAAAAAGAAAATTACAGACCTATATCCCTCAAGAACATAGATGCAAAAATCCTCAAGAAAATTCTAGCCCATAGAATTCAACAACATATCAAAAAAATAATCCACCATCACCAAGTAGGATTTATACCAGGTATGCAAGGTTGTTTCAATATTAGAAAAACAATTAATGTTATCCACCACATAAAAAAAAGACAAGAACCACATAATTTTATCAATTGATGCAGTAAAGGCATTTGACAACGTCCAACACCCACTCATGATAAAAACTCTCAGCAAAATAGGAATAGAAGGAAAACTCCTCAACATAATAAAGGGTATTGATACAAAGCCAATACCCAGCATCATCCTAAATGGAGAGAGCCTGAAAGCATTTCCCTTGAGAACGGGAAACAGACAAGGATCTCCTTTATCACTGCTCTTATTCAACATTGTGCTAGAGGTCCTAGCCAGAGCAACTGGGCTAGACAAAGAAATAAAGGGCACCCAGACTGGTAAGGAAGAAGTAAAATTATCTCTATTTTCCAACGACATTATCTTATACACAGAAAACCCTAAGGAATCCTCAAGAAAACTATTAAAACTAATAGAAGGATTCAGCAGAGTTTCAGGTTACAGTATAAACATACAAAATCGGTTGGATTCCTCTACACCAACAAAAAGAACATTGAAGAGGAAATCTCCAAATGAATACTATTCAGAGCAGCCCCCAAGAAGATAAAATACTTAGGAATAAACCTTACCAAAAATGTAAAAGAGCTATACCAAGAAAACTACAAGGTACTACTGCAAAAAAACAAAAGGGACCTAAGTAATTGGAATAACATACCTTGCTTATGGATAGGAAGACAACATTGTAAAATTGTCCGTTCTACTAAAAGCCATCTATAGATACAATGTGCTTCCGATCCAAATTCCAATGACATTTTTTAAAAAGATGGAGAAACAAATCACCAACTTCATATGGAAGGGAAAGAAGTCGCGGATAAGTAAAGCATTACTAAAAAAGAACAAAGTGGGAGGACTCACTCTGCCTGATATTAGAACCAATTATACCGCCACAGTAGTCAAAACAGCCTGATACTGGTACAAAAATACACACGTAGACCAATGCAACAGAATTGAGAATCCAGATATAAATCCATCCACATATGAGCAGCTGATATTTGCCAAAGGCCCAGTGTCAGTTAATTGGGGAGAAGATAGTCTTTTTAACAAATGGTGCTGGTGTAACTGTAACTCCATCTGCAAAAAATCAAACAGGACCCATACCTCACACCATGCACAAAAACTAACTCCAAATGCATCAAAGACCTAAACATAAAATCTAAAACGATAAAGATCATGGAAGAAAAAATAGGGACAACACTAGGAGACCTAATACATGGCATAAACAGAATACAAAACATTACTAAAAATGACGAAGAGAAACCAGATAACTGGGAGCTCCTAAAAATCAAACACCTATGCTCATCTAAAGACTTCACCAAAAGAGTAAAAAGAGCACCTACAGACTAGGAAAAAGTTTTCAGCTAAGACATCTCCACCTGGTGCCTGATCTCTAAAATCTACATGACTCTGCTAAAACTCAACCACAAAAAGATAAACAACCCAATTAAAAAATGGGCAAAGGATATGAACAGACACTTCACTAAAGAAGACATTCAGGCAGCTAACAGATACATGAGAAACTGCTCTTGATCATTAGCCATTAGAGAAATGCAAATCAAAACTACAATAAGATTCCATCGCACTCCAACAAGGCTGGCATTAATCCAAAACACACAAAATAATAAATGTTGGAGAGGCTGTGGAGAGACTGGAACACTTATACACTGCTGGTGGGAATGCAAAATGGTATACAACCACTTTGGAAATCAATTTGGCGCTTCCTGAAAACCTAGAAATAGAACTACCATACAACCCAGCAATTCCACTTCTCGGAATACATTCTAGAGAAATAAGAGCCTTTAAACAAATAGATATATGCACATCTATGTTTACTGCAGCACTGTTTACAACAGCAAAAAGATGGAACCAACCAAGGTGCCCATCAATGGATGAATGGATAAATAAATTATGGTATATTCACACAATGGAATACTACACATCGATAAAGAACAGTGACGAATCTGTGAAATACTTCATAACATGGAGAAACCTGGAAGGCATTATGCTGAGTGAAATTAGTAGCAAAAGGTCAAATATTGTATAAGACCACTATTATAAGATCTTGAGAAATAGTTTAAACTGAGAAGAACATATTCCTTTGTTTTTACAAGAAGGGGGAGGGAGGGAGGGTAGGAGAGGGGTATTTACTAAAGAGATCGACAAGAACTACTTTGGGTGAATGGAAGGACAACACTCAACACAGTGGAGGTCAGCACAACTGGACTAAACCAGAGCAGTTTCCTGAATAAACTGAATGCTTCGAAGGTCAGCAAAGCAGGGGCAGAGGTTTGGGGACCATGGTTTCAGGGGACATCTAAGTCAACTGACATAATAAAATCTATTAAGTGAACATTCTGCATCCCACTTTGAAGAGTGGCATCTGGGATCTTAAATGCTAGCAAGCAGCCATCTCAGATGCATCAATGATTCTCAACCTATCCGGATCAAGGGAGAATGCAGAACACCAAGAACATAAGATAATAACGAGACCAACAGACAGAAAGGACTACATGAACTAGAGACTACATCATCCTGAGACCAGAAGAACTAGATAGTGCCGAGCCACAACCAATGACTTCCCTGACAGGGAACGTAACAGAGATCCCTTGAGGGAGCAGGAGAACAGTGGGATGCAGACCCCAAATTCTCATGAAAAGACCAGACTTAATGGTCTGACTGAGACTGGAAGGACCCCAGTGATCATGGGCCCTACACCTTCCGTTTACCCACTACAGGAACCCTCCCCAAAGCCAGTTCATCAGACATGGATTGGACTAGACAATGGGTTGGAGAGGGATGCTGGTGAGGCGTGAGCTACTTGGTTTGGGTGGACACTTAAGACAATGTTGGCATCTCCTGCCTGGAAGGGAGATGGGTGGGTAGAGGGGCTTAGAAACTGGCAAAATGCTCACGAAAAGAAAGAGTGGAAGGAGGCAGTGGGCTGTCCCATTGTGGGGAAAGTAATTGGGAATATGCAACAAGTTGTGTGTAAGTTTTTATGTGAGAGACTGGCTTGATTTGTAAACTTTCACTTAAAACACAATAAAAAGTAAAAAAAAAAAAAAGCTGACCCATGATTGCTTCAACAAGCTTTCAGAACAAAGACTCAAGGAATCTTCTGGATGAAGGTGCAATCCTGGAATTACCAGATGCAGAATACAAAAGATTAATATACAGAACTCTTAAAGACATCAGGAAGGAAATGAGGCAAAATGCAGAACAAGTCAAGGAATACAAAGATAAAGCAGCCGAAGAAATTAAAAAGATTACTCAAGAACGTAATTAAAAATTTAATAAGCTGCAAGAAACCATACAGAGACTGCAATCAGAAATTCAGAAGATAAACAATAAAATTACACTATTAGAAAACTCGATAGAAAGTAAGAAAAGCACAATTGAAGAACTGGAAGGCAGAATTACTGAGATTGAAGATAAAACACTTGGGACCAATATATTTGAAGAGAAAGCAGATAAAAGAATTTTAAAAAATGAAGAAATCCAAAGAATCATGTGGGACTTTATCAAGAGAAATAACTATGAGTGATTGCAGTACCAGAACAGGGAGGGCTAACAGAAAATACAGAGGGAACTGTTGAAGATTTGTTGGCAGAACTTCCCTGATATCATGAAAGATGCTCATCGAATTCCACATAAGGTAGATCTCAAAAGAAAGTGACCGAGACATATAATAATCAAACTTGCCAAAAACAAATACAAAGAGAATTTTAAGAGAGGCTAGGGATAAAGGAAGTCACCAACAAAGGAGAGTAAATAATAATAAACGTGGACTACTCAGCAGAAATCATACAGGCGAGAAGGCAAAGGGATGACTTATATAAAATATTGAAGGAAAAAAATTGCCAGCCAGGAATCAAATCAGCCTGGCCCTCTGGCCTTCTGGCCCTCTGGCCTTAACGCTCTAACTGTAGCCCCTAAGCCCTAAGCCCCAAGCCCCAAAGCCCCTAAGACACTAAGCCCTTAGGTTCTAACCACCAAGGCCCTAAACTCTAACACTAACCCAAACACTAACCCCTATACCCTAAACCCTACAACCTAAACACCTACACCCCAAAACACTACACACTAAAATCATACACTCTAAACCCTATACTCTAAGCCGAAAACCCTAAACCCAAAACTCAAACCCCAAAGCCCAAACCGTAAACCTAACCGTAAACCCTAAACGCTAACACCTAACCCTAAACCCTAACCACCCTAACTCTAACAGCCCTAACCCTAACTACTCTACCCCTAACCCTCAAACCCTAACCCTCTAACACTAACCTGAAACCCTAATCTGAAACCCTAACCCTCTAACTCTAACCCTGTAACCCTAGACCTAAACCTAACCCCAACCCCCAAAAACAACCCCAAACCCTAAACCTCAACTCTCTAGCCCCAAACCTAAGAATGAGCCTAAGCCTAACCCTAACACTTAATCCTAAACCATAACACTTAAAACCCTAACATGCAAAACCCTAACAACTTTAGCCCTAATATATTTAACCCTAATACCCTAAATGCCAAAACCCTAAACACTAACACCCTTAACCCCAACCCCTAACCCCTAAACCCTAACTTAAACCCTAAACCATCTAACCCTCTAACCCTAATACCCTAACCCTAAATCCTAAAACCTAAACCCTAACCCCAGCCCCCAGCCCTAACCCTCACTCTAAGCCTTAAACCCTAAACCCTAAGCCCTAAACCCTAGGTTCTAAACCCTAAGCCCTAAATATAACCTAAATCCTAAAACCCTAAAGTCTAAGCCCTAAGGCCTAAACCTAACTTTCTAACCCTAAATCCTAAAACCTTACCCCAAACCCATCCCAAACCCCTAAACCTGAACCCCTAAACCCTAGCCCTAACCTCTAACCCTAAACCTCTAAACCATACCCCTAATCCTCTAACCCTAAACCTCTAACCCTAACTCTCTAACCCTAACCACAACACCAACCCCAACCTCTGAACCCCGAAACCCTAACCCCCTAACCCTAAGCCTCTGAACTCTAAGCCTAAACCCTCTCACCCTAAACCCTAACCTTCACCCCCTCACCCCCTCACCTTCTCACTCCCTCACTCTATAATCTTCTCAACCTCTAACCCCTCACCTTAACTCCCTCAATCTCTAACCCCCAACCCTCTACACCCCAGGCCTCTAACACCCACCCTCTAACCCCAAACCACAAATCCCAAACAAACCCAACACCAACCCCAACCCTAAACCTAAACCCTAACAACTAAAACGTAACCCAAACCCTAATGACTAAACCCCCAAAACGCTAAACCCCAAAATGCAACCCCTAACACCTAACCTGTAACTCCAAACTTTAACCTCAAAAACTAACCCTAAACCTAACACCTAACCCCAACCCAAAAACCCTAACCGAAAAACCCTAACTCTAAACTCTAACCCCCAAACCGTAAACCCTAACCCCAAACCCTAACAACCCTAACTCTAACAACCCTAACCCTAACATCCCTAACCCCAAACCCTAACCTTTTTTGTTAGCAGCCGTAGCACTTAACCACTAGCCACCAGGGTTTCCATGAGCAGTCACAGGAATAGACATATGCACACCCATGTTCGCTGCAACATTATTCACAGTAGCAAAAAGACGGAAACAACCTCAGTGCTCATCCACAGAGGAACAGATAAACAAACTACGGTACATACACACAGTGGAACACTACACGACAAAAAAGACCAATAATGAATCTCCGAAACATCTCACACCATGGATGAATCTGGAGCACATCACACTGACTAAGTCAATCACAAAACGACATATACACTAAGAGACCACTATCATAAAAACCCATGAAAAATTTACACACAGAAACAATCGTTGATGTTCACCAGGGAGACAAAGAGGGTAGAGAAAAGCCAACTAAACAATAACCAAAAAAACCAAACACCGCCGTCGAGTCGACTCCAGCTCACAGAGACTCTATAGGACAGATTAGAACTGCCCCATAGAGTTTCCAAGGAGTGCCTGGTGGATTCGAACTACAGACCTTTGGTTAGCACCGGTGGGTCTTAACCACTACACCATCAGGGTTTCCAACCAAACAACAGATATGTGGTAACTCTGGTGAAGGACGAGACGGTACACAAGACTGGGGAATCAACCTCAGCCTCACTCTAACCCTAACCATAACCTTAAACCACTTGTGCCCGAGCCTAGTAACCCCAGCCCTAACCCCAACCCCCAACCACCTAAAACCTATACCCCTAAACCTAACTCCCAAACCTCTAACCCCCAAACCTGAACCCCTAACACCAAACCCTAACCCCTAACCCTAATCCACCAACCCTTCTGCATCTCTGGGCCTCTCGACTCTCCGTCTATTTTCTCCCTCCAAATCCTACTAACACTCAGTGGAATTTTGAAGTTTCAGCTGTGCTTTGCTTCTTGTTGTCTCCACCGGTCCCATAAAGGCACTGCATCATTTCTTTGCTCTGCTTCACTATTCAGTTCCAAAACCATGGCTTAGAATCGCCTGACACTGAACTTCAGCGATTCGGCGCAAGGCCACGAGAGGGCGCGCGCACCGCCGGTTCTGTTCTGCCCACCAGGCCCTCCGAGCATGGGAACCTCCTGGACCTAAGCCGGGACCGACCTGGGTACCGCTCCAGTGGCGATAGCAGAAGATTTTTTTCCCCAGGGACCCAACGCCCCAGGGTGCTCTCTCAATACTCCCATTAATGCTATGATTATCCTAACCCACTCCTTCTGCGCGACCTAGTGAGTCCTCGACCAGGCCCAGGCTTCACGACCCGCACCCCCCTGCCGTGGTCACGTACAGGAACCTGTAGGGCCGCGCCCTCCCCACTCAAGCTCTGCCCCTCCACACCCTGATGCCCTGCAGGCCTCTACTAGGTCCCCACCCAGGGGAGAGCTGTCGCCCCGCACGGGATGGGGGGACACGAGTGAACATTCGGAAACCACCCCCCAGGCACGAAGCCCACTGCCCCTATTGAGGCCATGTGAGCAGGACTGCCCCGCCGACTGGAGCCTGCAGGGCATCACTCACGTTTGTCAGCTTCTCACCACCCTCTGGGGGCTCGGGTTCCCAGAGAAGCCAATCCCCCTGGGGCGGGGGGCGGTCCGTCCGCAGGGGCTGGAACATGGGGTTGGTGCCCATGGCTGGAGCTCTTAAAACCCTTATAAACCCTCATAAACCGTCAGCTCCAGACCTTCAAAAGTCAGCCCGAAAGACACCTAATCTCCAACCTAAAAAAAAAAACCACACCTGTTGCCATCGAGTCAATTCTGACTCATAGCGACCCTATAGGACAGAGTAGAACTGCCCCACAGAGTTTCCAAGGAGCGCCTGGTGTATTCAAACTGCCAAACTTTTGGCTAGCAGCCTCAGCACTTAACCACTACGCCACCAGGGTAACCCACTGAACCCACTGCCACCAGGGTAGAGGCTCCAAATCCCGCCAGTGTGAGGAACCCTCATATCCCCTCAGCACCAGAAACCGCGTCCACAGCGACCGATACACAGCGCCGCACAAACCTTTAACTTAACAAACAACCTGGTTGCTCAGGACCCCTTCCTGCTACTCCCACCCCTGCCACCCAGAGGGGGAGCGGGACCCGGCATCCACACTGTTAACAGACACTGAGTCGCTGCTTCCACAAGGAATAGGATCCCCGCGCTGCTCCACAGATTCCCAGGACCCCTTCCTTTCCCGGTGGGGCCGGGGCCGTGCCGACGCCCCAGCCCCGAGAGTAGACCAGCCAAGCGCGGACGAGGGTGCGGGTTGCCTCAGCCTCCCAGGCACAGCGCCCAAAACAGTAAGGGGCAGCAGGGCCTTGGGCAGGAGATCCCTCTCTCCCCTGTCTCTGGCACCCTACGGAGTCTGGTGGGGGTGGGACGACGAAAGGGGGCGAGTGCCCCGCTGTCAGTCTGGAATCTCACCCCCCCGGGCGAACTCTGGGCCTTGGTTTCCCCCCGGCACAGGGAGCAGGTGGGGGCCGGGGGCGGGGCAGGCGCCCATCCCCCAGCTTGGCCGGCAAACCCGCCCCGGGCAGAGTAGGGACCTGGGCGCAGCCCTGGACACGGCCTTTCTCCCCATGCCTTCAAGCCCCCAGGCCCGAGGGCACTCCGCAGCTGGATCCCGCGGCTGGACCCCCCCCCCCCCGCAAATCCACGGGCATGCAAATTTCGCAGACCAGCTGCGTCTCCCGGGCCAGAAGCTCCCTCTCGCAGCCCCTAGAGTGGCTGCGTCCACCCGGCTCCGCGCCGTGTCCGCCCCTCGGGATCACTCGGGACGGGGTACGCCTGAGGGGGCAATGCAAGCTGCTAACCCAACCTCCGGACTCTCCAACCTCTGGAGCACACGGGATGCTAGCACTGGGAACCGCCCTCCTGGTGCCTTCCCTCCAGACCTTCGAGGGGCCGGGCTTGTTCAGTCTGGGAGCGGGTCCCTCCACCCACCTGCCCGAGTTTCATACCTTTCAGAGAACACAGCACGGAAAGCAGCACGAACAGCATCCTCTCTAAGGTGCGCCAACATCCCGGGCCCCTCACCACCCGTCCCAGCGCTTCCGGGAGTAACAGGCTGGACGGCTTGGAACATGGCTGCCGGCCCCGCCCGGCGGCCCGGGTTGAGGGCGGGCGTGGTGGGGTTGGGCCTCCAGAGGGGAGGGTGGGGTCTAGAAGCAAGGACAACAACAAGGTGTGAGGGGTGAGGAGACGGGAGACGTCAGGAGAGGGCCCTCTCGCGCGCAGAGTTAAGTATTGGAGGTACAACGGTTAAGTGCTTGGCTAACTGAAAGGTGGGCCGTTGGAACCCACCAGCTCAGGGGTTGAAAAGATCTGGAGATGGGCTCCCATAAAGATTCTAACCAAACAAAATCCCAAACCAGTTGCTGTTGAATCAATTCTGACTCAGAGTAGAACTGCCCCACAGGGTTTCTGAGGCTATAAGTCTTTACAGAAGCAGACTGCCATGTCTTTCTGCAAAGAAGCAACTGGTGGATTTGAACTGTCCACCCTTTGGTTAGCAGCCGAGCTCTTAACCACGGGTGCCACCAGGGCTGCGCCATAAAGACTGCAACCTAGGAAACCTTGTGAGGCAGTTCTAAGTTGTCATACAGGGTTGATATGAGTTAGAATCTCTTGATGGCACACAACCATGATTGTACTAAGAAAAATTCCTCCAAGCATCTGTCTACATGACCCCTGAAGCACACATCCATGCGTGCTATCAAAGCAGTGCGGCCAAAGACAGGAAATTGGAATAGAGACATTATAGACTGCACAGTGAAAAGTGATTTCTGAGGGGCGTGCAGCTCAAGTGGAGGAGGTAGCATACAACTAAATGCCCTTCTACTTCTATTGTTCAATAGTCTTGAGAAAGAATGTGTCCCAGGAATTAACTGTAGCCCAGGAGAACTTGAAGACAGCAAATACAGAGGACCGGTCAGGATGCTTCTGCAGTGGTCAGGGTGAGGAGTGACGGTGGAAGTGCAGGTGGGAACAGTGGGCAGGCTTGAGGTGTAATCTGGAGATTGAGCTGCCAAGAATTGCTGGTGGATCAGATGTATGGGATGAGGGGAATGGAGAATCAAAGGTGACTTCTGGAATTCAGGCTACCACGAGAGCATGGTCACCAGAGCCATCCTCTACCACGTGGAAAACCATGGAGGAACAAACTTGAGAAAATGAGCAAAAGATTTTTTCTGGACATGTTAGATTTAGATGTCTGAGTTCGTCCAAGTGTGGAGAACAGTTCCCAGCTGTGGATACCACTCTGAGGTAGAGTAGTTTTCTGGGTTCTAAGAATTTGGAGATCAGCCTATAGCTGATTTGAAAGCCACTGGTGGTGCGATGATTATGCATTTGGGTGCTACCAAAAGGTCTGCAGTTTGAATCTACCAGTCGCTCCTTGGAAACCCTGTGGGGAAGCTCTACTCTGTCCTATAGGGTCCCTATGAGTCAGAATCCACTCGACAGTGACTTTTTTGTTTTGTTTTAATACTAAGCTCAGAAAAGTTGTGTGTCAGGGTTGTATTTTTTCACAATACTTATTCAAGCAGTTCAAATCTACCAGCCACTCCTTGGAAACCCTATGGGTCAATTCTACTCTGTCCTTTAGGGTCGCTATGAGATAGAATTGACCCAACAGCAAAGGACTTAGAACTTGGACTTAGAGGAGCCCTTTCTTTCTCAAAGCTGAAAGTTTTACTTCATACTTTTTAAAAACTGCCATGTCTCGTGCTACACGGCTACCCTTACAGGAGCATTTTTGGTGCTAACTTGACTTATTCTTGGTGAAGGGCTCTGTATTCATTTTCCAGGGCTGCCATAGTAAATTACCAAAAACTCAGTGTCTTTAAAAGACGTATAATCCATACAGTCCAAGAAGCTGGACTATAAGAAGAAGAAGGGGCACCAGGATTGGAGGAAGACTCGTTAACAGCTTAGACATGCAGATGACACAACCTTGCTTACCGAAAGTGAAGAGAACTTGAAGCACTTACTGATCAGGATCAAAGACTTCAGCCTTCAGTATAGATTACACTTTAACATAAAGAAAACAAAAATCCTCACAACTGGAACAATAAAAAAATCACAATAAACAGAGAAAGTACTGAAGTCGTCAAGGATTTCATTTTACTTGGATCCACAATCAACACCCATGGAAGCACACTTCGAGAAATCAAACGACATGTTTTATTGGGCAAATCTGCTACAAAAGACCTCTTTAAAGTGTTAAAAATCGAAGATGTCACTTTCAGGACTAAGGTGTGCCTGAACCGAGCCATGGTATTTTCAATCGCCTCATATGCAGCTAAAGCTGGACAATGAATAAGGAAGACAAAAGAACTGAAACTTGAATTATGTTGTTGGTGAAGAATAATGAATATGCCATGGACTGCTAGAAGAATGAACACACCTGTCCTGGAAGAAGTACAGCCAGAATGCTCCTTAGAAAGGTAGGTAGCAAGACTTGGTCTCACGTACTCTGGACATATTATCAGGAGGGATCAGTCCCTGGAAAAACACATCCTGCTTGGTAAAGTAGAGGATCAGTGAAAAAGACAAAGATCCTCAATGAGACAGATTGAGACGGTGGCTGCAACGGTGGGCTCAAACATAGCAATGAGAAAGGCCCAGGGCTGGGCACTGTTCCGTTCTGTTGTACACAGGGTCGCTATGTGTTGGAACTGACCCAACAGCACCTAACAACAACATCATAAACTCACTGGATCTCCTGGGGATAGAATGTCATATTCACTGTAGAATAGATAGAGTTTGTTTGTTTACCATATTTACTAATGTTGTGATTTACGTTTGATAACTTCCACATTCTGTTGGATCGCTTTTCTTTGGAATGGACACAAACATGCATCTCTTGCAGTCTGTTGGCCAGGTAGCTAGCTTCCAAATTTCTTTGCATGGTGGAGTGAGCATCTGCAGTGCTGCATCTGTTTGTTGAACCAACTCAGTGGGTATTCTGTCAGCTCCTGGAGCCTTGTTTTTCGCCAGTGCCTTCAGTGTAGCTTGGACTTCTTGCTTCACTACTACCAGTTCTTCATCATATGCCACCTCATGAAACGACTGAAAGTCGACCATTTCTTTTGGTACTGTGACTCTGTGTATTCTTTCCATCTTTTGTGTGTGTGTGCTTTAAGTGAAACTTTACAAATCAAGTCAGTCTCTCATACAAAAATTTGTATACAGCTTGCTATGTACTCCTAGTTCCTCTCCCACTAATGAGACAGCACACTCCTTCTCTCAGCCCTGTATTCCCCGTGTCCATTCAGCCACTTTCTGTCCCCCTCTGCCTTCTCACCTCCCCTCCAAACGGGAGCTGCCCACATAGTCTCATGTGTCCACTTGAGACCAGAAGGTCACTCCTCACCACTATCATTTTCTATCCTATAATCCGGTCCAATCCCTGTCTGAAGAGTTGGCTTTGGGAATGGTTCCAGTCTTGGGCCAACAGAAGGTCTGGGGACCGTGACCTCTAGGGTTCCTCTAGTCTCAGTCAGATCATTAAGTCTGATTTTTTTATGGGACTTTGAGGTCTGCATCTCACTGCTCCCGTACTCCGTCAGGGATGCTCTGTTTCGTTCCCTGTCGGGGCAGTCTTCGGTTGTAGACGGGCACCATCTAGTTCTTCTGGTCTCAGGCTGATGTAGTCTTGGATTTACGTGGCCATTTCTGTCTTTTGGACTCATAATTACCTTGTATCTTTGGTGTTCTTCATTCTCCTTTGCTCCAGCTGGGTTGAGACCAATGGATGCATCTTAGATGGCTGCTTGATAGTGTTTTTAAGACTGCAGACGCCACTCACCAAAGTGGGATGCAGAATGTTTTCTTAATAGATTTTATTATGTCAATTGACCTAGATGTCCCCTGAAAACATGGTCCCCCAACTGCTGCCCCTGCTACTCTGGCCTTTGGAGCATTTGGTTTATTCAGGAAACTGCTTTTCATTTAGTCCAGTTATGCTGACCTCTCCTTTATTGTATGTTGTCTTTCCCTTCACCTAAAATAGTTCTTGTCTACTATCTAAATTCGCGAATATCCTTCTCCCTTCCTTTCTCCCCAACCTCATAACCATCAAAGAATATTTTCTTCTCTGTTTAAACTATTTCTTGAGTTCTTATAATAGTGGTCTCATACAATATTCGTCCTTTTGCAACTGACTAATTTCACTCAGCACAATGCCCTCCAGATTCCTCCAAGCTATGAAATATTTCACGGATTCATCATTGTTCTTGATCTATGTGAAGTATTCCATCTTGTGAATGCACCACAATTTATTTATCCATTCATCTGTTGATGGGCACCTTGGTTACTTCCATCTTTCTGCTATTGTAAACAGTGCTGCAATGAACATGGTTGTGCATATATCTGTTCATATAAAGGCTCTTATTTCTCTAAGATATATTCCAAGGAGTGGGATTGCCATATCCTATGGTAGTTCTATTTCTAGCTTTTTAAGGAAGTGCCAGATTGATTTTCAAAGTGGCTGCACCATTTTAAATTCCCACCAGCAGTGAATAAGTGTTCCAGGCTCTCTACAACCTCTCCAACATTTATTATTTTGTGATTTGGCATTAATGGCAGCCTTGCTGGAATGAGATGGTATCTCACTGTAGTTTTGATTTACATTTCTCTAATGGCTAATGATTGTGAGCATTTCCTCATGTATCTGTTACCTGCCTGAATGTCTTCTTCGTTGAAGTGCCTGTTCCTATCCTTTGCCCATTTTTTAAATGGATTATTTGTCTTTTTGTTATTGAGTTTTTGCAATATCATGTAGATTTTAGAGATCAGAGGCTGATCGGAAATGTTATAGCTAAAAACTGTTTCCCAGTCTGTAGGTAATCAGTTTACTCTTCTGTTGAAGGCTTGGGATGAGCATAAGTGTTTGATTTTTAGGAGTTCTCTTTTCTCTAGCAATGTTTTTTGTACTGTTTCTGCTATGTATTAGGGCTCCTAGTGTTGTCCCTGTTTTTTCTTCCATGATTTTTATCATTTTAGATTTCATATTTAGGTCTTTGATCCATTTTCAGTTAGTTTTTGTGCATGGTGTGAGGTATGGATCTTGTTTCATTTTTTTGTGGAGGGATATCCAGTTATGCCAGCACCATTTGTTAAAGAGGCTATCTTTCCCCCATTTAACTGACTTTGAGCCTTTATCAAATATCAGCTAATAAGTGAATGGATTTATGTCTGATTTCTCAATTCTCTTCCATTGGTCTATGTGTCTGCTGCTGTACCGATACCAGGCTGTTTTGACTACTATGGTGGTATAATAAGTTCTAAAATTAGGTAACGTGATGCCTCCCACTTTGTTCTTCTTTTTCAGTAATGCTTTATTTTTCTGGGGCCTCTTTCCCTTCCATATGAAGTTGGTGATTTGTTTCTCCATCACATTAAAAAATGCCCTTGGAATTTGGATTGGAATTGCAGCATATCTATAGATCGCTTTCAGTAGAAGAGATATTTTTACAATGTTCAGTGTTCCTGTCTGTGATCAAGGTATGCTTGTCCACTTACATAAGTCTCTTTTGGTTTCTTTTAGTAGTGTCTTGTAGTTTTCTTTCTTTAGGTCTTTTATGTCTCTGGTTACAATTATTCCTAGTATTTTATCTTCTTGGGGGCTACCATAAATGGCATGGATTTGGTGAGTTCCTCTTTGATGTTCTTTTTGTTGGTGTAGAGGAATCCAACTGATTTTTGTAGGTTTATCTTGTATCCTGATACTCTGCTGAACTCTTCTATTAGTTTCAGTAGTTTTCTTGAGGATTCTTTAGGGTTTTCTCTGTATAAGATCATGTCATCTGCAAATAGAGATACTTTTACTTCTTGTTTACCAATCTGGATGCCCTTTATTTCTTTATCTGATATAATTGCTCTGGAGAGGACCTCCAGCACACTGTTGAACAAGAGTCGTGATAAAGGGCATCCTTGTCTGGTTCCCGATCTCAGGGAATGCTTTCAGACTCTCTCCATTAAGGGTGATGTTGGCTGTTGGCTTTATATAAATGCCCTTTATTGTGTTGAGGAATTTTCCTTCTATTCCTATTTTCTGAGAGTTTTTATCATGAATGGGTGTTGGACTTTGTCAAATGCCTTTTCTGCATCAATTGATAAGATCATGTGGTTCTTGTCCTTTGTTTTACCTATATGGTGGATTATTTTGATTGTTCTTCTAATGTTGAACCATTCCTGCATAAAAATACCTAGTATGAATCCCACGTGGTCATGGTGCATTAGTTTTTTGATATGTTATTGAATTCTATTGGGTAGAATTTTGTTGAGGATTTTTGCATCTAAGTTCGTGAGGAATATAGGTCTGTAATATTTTTGTGTGTGTGGTGTCTTTACCTGGTTTTGGTATCAGGGATATGCTGGCTTCATAGAATGAGTTTGGGAGTATTCCATCTTTTTCAATGCTCTAAAATACCTTCACTAGTAGTAGTGTTAACTCTTCCCTGAAAGTTTGGTAGAACTCACCAGGGAAGCTGTCAGGGCCAGGGCTTTTTTGTTGTTGTTGTTGGGAGATTTTTAATTTTTTTAATTACCTTTTTCAACCTCTCCTTCTGTTATGGGTTTATTTAATTGTTCTACCTCTGTTTCTGTTAGTTTAGGTAGGCAATGTGTTTCTAGAAATTTATCCATTTCTTCTAGGTTGTCAAAGCTGTTAGAGTATGATTTTTCATACTAATCTGATATGATTCTTTTAATTTCAGTTGGGTCTGTTGTGATGTTGGATTTGCTTCTTCTCCTGTTTTTCTTTTGTCCATTTGGCCAATGTTTTAGCAATTTTGTTAATTTTTTCAAAGAACCAGCTTTTGGTCTTGTTAACTCTGTCAATTTTTTTTTCTGATCTCTATTTCATTTAATTCTGCTCTACTTTTTATTATTTAATTTCTTCTGATGCCTGAGGGTTTCTTTTGTTGCTCTCCTTCTATTTGTTCAAGTTGTAGGGATAATTCTTTGATTTTGGCCCTTTCTTCTTTTTGGATGTGTGCATGTATTGCTATAAATTGACCTCTGAGCACTGCTTTACCTGTGTCTCAAAGGTTCTGGTAGGAAGTGTTTTCATTCTCATTGGATACTGTGAATTTCTTTATTCCATCCTTAATGTCTTCTATAACCCAGTCGTTTTTGAGCAAGGTATTGCTCAGTTTCTGAGTGTTTCTTTTCCATGCTTTTTTTGTTTTGTTTTGTTTTCGATATCTACTTTTATAGCTTCATGGTCAGAGAAGATGCTTTGCAATATTTTGATGTTTTGGATTCTGTTAAGGTGTGCTTTATGGCCTAATATGTGGTCTCTCCCAGAGAATGTTCCATATGCATGGGAAAAGAAAGTATACTTGGCCGCTGTTGGGTGGAGTGTTCTGTACATGTATGTGAAATCAAGTTGGTTGATTGTGGCATTTAGATCTTCAGTGTCTTGACTGAGCTTCTTTCTGAATGTTCTGTTCTTCACCAAAGTGGTATGTTGAAGTCACCTAATATTTTTTTGGAGCTGTCTATCTCACTTTACAATGCTGTTAGAGTTTGTTTTATGTATCTTGAAGCACTGTCATTGGGTGTGTAAATATTTAATATGGTGATATCCTCCTGGTATATTGTCTGTTTAATCATTATATAGTGTCCTTCCTTATCCTTTTTGGTGAATTTAACTTTAAAGTCTATTTTGTCAGAAATTAATATTGCCACTCTTGCTCTTTTTTGATTGTTGTTTGCTTGATACATATTTTTGCCATCCTTTGAGTTTTAGTTTGTTTGTGTCTTTAAGGAGTGTCTCTTGTAGGCAGTATGCAGATGGATCGTGTTTTTTAATCCATTCTTTCACTCTCTGTCTCTATTGGTGCATTTAGTCCATTTACATTCAGCATAATTATGGTAGTTATGAGTTTTGTGCTGTCATTTTCATATCTTTTTTTGTATGTTGTCGAGTTTCTTTTTTCTGCTTAATTTTTTGTAGTGAGTAGTTTTTCTTTGTATATTGTCTTTTCCTCTTATTCATTGTTGATTTTTTTTTTTCTGAGTTATGTTTTTCTTGTATTTTATTTCGATGTGTAGCATTGTTAGTCTCCTTTTTGGTTACCTTAATATTTGCCATTATTTTTCTAAGCTTAAACCAAACTTTTATTTCTTTCTATCCCCTTGACTATCTCTCTGTATGAAAGATCTATGACTACATTTTTCAGTCCCTCTTTATTATTTTAGTATTGTCATCCTTTACATAATAACATCACTGTTTCCCTGTTCTGAGCATTTTTTTATCTTGATTTATTTTTGTAATTTCCCTACCTGGGTTGATATCTGGTTGCTCTGTCCTGCATTCTAGTCTTGGGTTGATATCTGATATTGTTGATTTTCTAACCAGAAAACCCTCTTTAGTATTTCTTGTAGGTTTTTTTTTTTTTTTACAAATTCCCTAATCTTCTGTTTATCTGGAAATGTCCTAATTTCACCTTCATATTTGAGAGACAGTTTTGCTGGATATATGATTCTTGGCTGGCAATTTTTTTCCTTCATCACTTTATATAAGTCATCCCATTGCCTTCTTCCCTGCATGGTTTCTCTCAAGTAGGCTGAGCTTATTCTTATTGAGTCTCCTTTGTAGGTGACTTTTCATTTATTCCTAGCCGCTCTTAAAATTCTCTCTTTGTCTTTGGTTTTGGCAAGTTTGTTTATAATATGTCTGAGTGACTTTCTTTTGAGATCTACCTTATGTGGGGTTCAATGAGCATTTTGGATAGATATCTGCTGCTCATCTTTCATGGTATCAAGGAAGTTTTCTGCCAACAAATCTTCAACAATTCTCTCTGTTTTTTCTGTTACCCCTCCCTAATCTGATACTTCAATCATAGGTTATTTCTCTTGATAGAGTCCCACATGATTCTTAGGATCTCTTCATGTTTTTTAAAAATAATTTTATCTGATTTTTCTTCAAATATATTGGTGCCACGTTTTTTATCTTCAATCTCATCAATTCTGCTTTCCATTTCCTCAATACCATTCCTCTGTCTACTGAGTTGTCTAATTCTGTAATTTTATTGTTAATCTTCTAAATTCCTGATTGCTTTCTTTCTATGGATTGTTGCAGCCTATTAAATTTTTCTTTATGTTCTTGAGTAACCTTTTTAATTCCTTCAGCTACTTTATCTGTGTGTTCTTTGGCTTGTTCTGCATTTTGCCTGATCTCCCTGATCTCTTGAAAGTTCTGTATATTAACCTTTTGTATTCTACATCTGGTAATTCCAGGAAAACACCTTCATCTGGACGATTCCTTGATTCTTTGTATTGAGAGATTGTTGAAGTGATCATGGTCTGCTTCTTCATGTGATTTGATATTGACTGCTGTCTCTGAGCCATCTATAAGTTATTTTATTTTATTTTTTACTTTTGCCTACTGTATCCTAGCTTTTTGCTTTGTTTTGTTTTGATATGCCCAAATAGGCTGCTTGAGTGAGCTCACTTGATCATTTGCAACTTTCAAGATTTAACATCCTGTCACCAGATGGCTAGAGCTGTTACCAGGTATATGAGCCTAGGAGTCCATTCACTTTTCTTGTATAATTCAGCTCAGGTGTCTAGGTAGCTGGTCATCAATTGTAGGTCATCAAGTCCTATAGTCTAGATGGGGAGGGGTTATTGTTGTAGACACAGGTATCTGGTTGCAGCAGGGGGTCACACTCTGAACAAAGGCAGGGGGATGACAACCATCTCCCAAGTGTCTGTGAGGAAAGTGGACCCCTGTTTTCTATAGTGCACAGACAGGTGGGTCCTGCAGTCAGACCACAGGCACCCTATGCTTTTGTTTGTAAGGACTGGGAGGCACCTGTTATCCTTGGACCCCTGTCGTGGGTGTCTAGATGATGTGCACGGAGCCACCAGTTCTTAGGCCCCCAGTGTAGGTAGGTGAGGACCCTGTTTAATAGGCAGAGCAGTGTCAAACATCAAAAACACACCTCTCCACCGCAAGGTGACACAGTTGAAGTTGGATACCCAGCACATACACCATTGCAGTAACAAGGGCCTAATCTCCCGAAATGGGCCTACACAGGTCCATGCAGGGGTGAGAGGTATTCAAAGTCCGTGGACCATTTGTGCCTGGAAAGGAGCTTCTTCTGTCCTGAGCTTCCCAGCTTAGTGGAGCTGGCAGATTATCTTTTCCCCCAATTGTTAATTTATTCCTTCTCCAAGGTCGGGAGAACGGCTCAGGCTGCACAGCAACACCTATCTCAGGTGCAGGGAAATCTACAGCTACTGAAGCCGTCTTGGGGGCTGAGCGCACAGTAAAACGAATGCAAGGACTTAGCTTTTGCCAACAGCACTGTTCTTCTCTGGTTCCGGAGTTGTGAGTAGACTGTGAGACTTGCTGTCTCCCCCTGAGGAGACTGCATCCTGAATGCTACTGCCAGCCCTGCCACTGTCCCTCCAGGGGCCTGTGTCCAAGGGGTACCATTTCTCACCAAGTCAGGTCCAGCAACTGCTCCCCACTCCTGAACCGTGTCTCCCTCCCCCAGCCACTCAGTCTGATTTCCTAACTTTGCATTTGATGTTCAGGGCCCTTATCTTGTCAGGTATAAAATTGTTCCACTTGTTTTTCAGGTCTTTGTTTTTTTTCTTTTTTTGGTTTTTGTTGTAAGAGGGATCACTGGAAGTGTCTGACTACTCCGCAATCTTGACTCCACCTCTCTCTATCTTCTTTTGATGCTCTCTGCATCATTTAATATTTTCCCTGTAGAATCCTTCAATATTGCAACACAAGGCTTGAATTTTTTCTTCAGTTCTTTCAGTTTGAGAAATGCCGAGCATGTGCTTCCCTTTTGGTTTTCTAACTCCTGGTCTTTGCACATTTCATGATAATATTTTACTTTGTCTTCTTGAGGTGCCCTTTGAAATTTTCTGTTCATCTCTTTTACTTCATCATTTTCTTTTTGCTTTAGCTACTCTACATTCAAGAGCAAATTTCAGAGTCTTTTCTGACATCCATTTTGGTCTTCTTTTTTTCTTTCCTGTCTTTTTAATGACCTCTTACTTTCTTTTTTTTCCGACAGATATACATATATATTTTATTTCATATCTTTGTTGTCATACTTTAGATGGAGGTTTACAGAACAAACTAGGTTCCCATTAAACAATTAGTACACATATTGTTTCGTGACACTAATTACCAACCCCACAATATGTCAACACTCTGCCCTTCTTGACCCTGGGTTCCCTATGACCAGCTTTTCTGTCCCCTCCTGCCTTCTAGCCCTTGCCCCTGGGCTAGTGTGCCACTTTAGTTTTGCTTTATGGGTCTGTCTAATCTTTGTCTTAAGGGTGAACCTCAGGAGTGACTTCATTACTGAGCAAAAAGTGTGTCCGGGGGACATACTCAGCATTTCTCCAGTCTCTGTCAGGCGAGTAATCTGGTCTTTTTTGTGAGTTAGAATTTTGTTCTACACTTTTTCTCCAGCTCTCAGACCCTCTATTGTGATCCCTGTCAGAACAATGACCTCTTACTTTCTTCAAGTATGATGTCCTTGATGTCATTCCACAACTCATCTGGCCTTCAATCATTAGCCTTCAATTCATCAAATCTATTTTTGAGATAGTCTCTAAATTCAGGTGAGATATAATCAAGGTTGTACTTTGGCTCTCGTAGGCTTGCATATGAGAAATTGATGGTCTGTTCCACAGCAGCCCCTGGTCTTGTTCTGACCGATGATATTGAGCTTTTCCATTGTCTCTTTCCACAGATGTAGACATTTGATTCCTGTATATCCCATCTGGTGAAGCCCATGTGTATACTCACCATTTAAGTTGTTGAAAAAAGGTATTCGCAATGAAGAAGTCATTGGTCTTGCAAAATTCTATCATGCTGTCTCCAAAGCCAGATTTTCCAACTACTGTTCCTTCTTCTTTGTTTCCAACTTTCACATTGCAATCATCAGTAATTATCAATGCATCTTGATTGCATGTCTGATCAATTTCAGACTGCAGAAGTTGGTAAAAATCTTCAGTTTCTTCATCTTTGGCATTAGCAGTTGGTGCATAAATTTGAATAATAGTCTTATTAACTGCTTGTCATAGATTCAAATGTGTCCCTAAAAAATATCTGTCAACTTGGGTAGGCCATGATTCCCGGTATTGTATGATTGTCTACCATTTAGTCATCTAATGTGATTTCCCTATGTGGTGTAAATCCTATCACAATGATGTGATGAGATGGATTAGTCGCAGTTATGTTGATGAGATCTATAAGATTAGATAGTGTCTTAAGCTAATACCTTTTGAGGTATAAAAGAGATAAGCAAGCAGAGAGATATGAGGACCTTATAACACCAAGAAAGCATCCCCAGTAGCAGAGCATGTCCTTTGGACCCAGGGTCCCTGCACCTGAGAAGCCCCTTGACCAGGAGAAGATTGATGATGGAGACCTTCCCACAGAGCTGACAGAGAAAGTTGCCTCTGGAGCTGACACCCTGAATTTTGAATTCTAGCCTACTAGACTGTGAGAAAATAAATTTCTCTTTGTTAAAGCCACCCATTTGTGGTATTTCTGTTATAGCATCACTTTTTTTTTTTTTTATATGACTAAGACACTGGTCTTCCTTGTAGACATATGGATATTATCCTATCACTGACAGCACTGTACTTCAGGATAGATCTTGAAATGTTCTTTTTGATGATGAACTCTGTTCGATTTGGCACAGTCGTCCATAAAAAAAAAAGTCCATATGATTGTCCAATTCAAAATGGTGAATATCAGTCCATTTCAGCTCACTAATGCCTAAGATATTGATGTTTATGTGTTCCATTTCATTTTTTAATGATTTCTAATTTTCCTAGATTCATACTTCATACATTCTATGTTTCTATTATTAATGGGTGTTTGCAGCCGTTTCTTCTCCTTTTGTGTCATGCCACATCAGCAAATGCAGGTCTCGAAAGCTTGATTCCATGCATGTCATTGAGGTCAACTCTACTTTGAGGAGTGTGTGCGGTTTTGTTCTTCTGTAACTTGTATCTTTTAAAATAAATCTTATAAAGCTTTTGTTTAATTAAATGGTTTTGAAAATTCATCTAAAATCATTGCTAAGCTTTCTGTTACAATTCATCAATTGCATTTAATTTCTATTAGGTTTTCTGCTTAGACTATTGTGTAACCTTCAATAATAATTTTTATATCAATTCACAACCATTATAATTTCTTTTTCTTTTTGGGGGGGTGTTTAAATCTGAAATATAATTATGAATAGAAGCATTAATAGCAGATATTATTTTCTCATTTCTTCTGTTAAATAAAGGTTTGAACTTAAAACTGTTGGATGATCTGTTTCATCTACAAAACTCCACCTTTTTTTTTTTAAGAAATAAACTATTAGTCTTATTTTGTTTATTTATTTTATATATATAACTATATACATCTTTCTTTACTCTCTAGTTTTTTTTAAGATTTTTTATTGTATTCATGTACTGAAGTTTCACTACGTTATATCTTGATTCAGATTTATTTTTACTTTGCCCTCTTGGGATATCTTTGCCTTCCCTAATCTAAGGATTGATATGTTTCATTGTTTTTAGTCACTAGTTCCCCAAATGTTTTTTCCTATATTTTTGAAGGGATAGAATTCCTCCACGTTTTGTGAATATATGTACGTCATATTTACAATCACGTTTTCAAAATGATTTTGCCCACGAGGTAGCTAATATTTTCCTAAATTAAAGAAGTGGGGAAAACAGCACAATACAGAAATAATGAATGCCACATCAGATCAGTTATTTGATGCCATGTCGTATGACTGCCAATGGAACATATTGTTTTTTATCCATGTCTCCCTGTTTATGTGCTAGTATCCTGTCCTGTGAACTCATTTCAAGGGCTGTGTGCCTGACCCGGAAGCAGCTTTAAGCATTTTCCCCAGGTCTAAATAGAAGAGGATGTTTTTCTTCTGTAAAAAGAAATCCAAATAGGGTTTTTTTTTTTGTCCCTTTCATTTTTATTTTATCCATTGAAAGAGAAATAAATATTTATTTGTAGTCTATTTACAAAACTTTTTCACCTGTCTTTATTTTTAGTTTTCCCCCATAATTTTGTGATATGGGTATTAGCATTTATTACATTATACACAAAAAGAAAGCAAAAGAAGAAAAAATTCTGATGATAATTTCAGAGAAGAAACAAAAGTGGGAGAAACAAGCCTTAAATCTGGACCATGACCATACATGGAAGGTAAAACTTTTATTCACCACCTTCGCTGGGTGACACCTAAAATATTTCAGGATTTGTGTCAGGATTAAATTGTAGTTTATACTTCACACAACCTCTTAAGGTTGATATCACCACTGACATTTTATAGATGATAAAATTGATATGAGGAGATTTTAAGTAGTTTTCCCTAAATGTCCAGCTTAATTATATATGTATATAAAACCTTTTAAAATACATACCCTGTAAACCAAACCCATTGCCATAGAGTTGATTCCAACTCACAGCTACCCTATATTATCTCTCAACTATTTGGAACTGGTGAATCTAAAGGGTGGTACACTTTTTAATGACATAGAACAGAAAGAGAGAGAGAAAGGAAAGAAATAAAGGAAGGGAGGGAGGGAGGAAGAGAAAGAGAGAGGGAGGAAGGACGGAAGGAAGGTAGGAAGAAAGAAAAGAAAGTTATTAAAATAGAAATTCTCTGTATATAGTAGAGGATCAACAATATATATAAAAGAATTTTTATTCCCAGATGAAATTGTTTTAGTGTTAAAAATTTATTCATTTTAGCAAATTCTTGTGTTTATATTTCGTCATATGTCCTGACTCTAACATATTTTCATTCAACAGTGAGTTATTCTAAAAGAAATGAATGATAGAAGAAGACATATACACTATCACAGAAAAATGGCTTCTCAGAGCCTCCTAATGAACTCCAATTAAAGTATTGCTCCCAATTCAAAAGTATCTGTTCTTAGGAGATTTTGCTTACAAAGAAACACCCATGTTGTCTCCTTAGTAAGTCAGGGTGTACATATTATGTAAAGGAATATCCTCCAATGGCTTCCAAGTTTGAAATAAATTACATATCATCATGACATGTATTGCCTTGCATTGTTGTTGTTGTTAGTTCCCTCAAGTCAGTTCCAAGTCATAGTGGCACTATGTACAACAGAATGAAACACTGCCAGGTCCTGTGTCTTCTTAGGTCTTCCTTACTCATTGTCCAGTTTTCACGTGCATATGAGGCAATTGAAAACACCGTGGCTTGGATCAGGGACACTTTAGTCTTCAAGGTGACATCTTTGCTTTTTAATGCTTTAAAAATTTCTTTTGCAGCAGATTTTCCCAATGCAATGCATCATTTAATTTCTTGACTGATGTTTCCATGGGTGTTGATTGTGGATCCAAGTAAAATGAAATCCTTGACAATTTCAATCTTTTCTCCATTTGTCATGATGTTGCTTATTGCTCCACTGATGAGAATTTTTGTTTTCTTTATGTTGAGGTGTAATTCATACCTAAGTCTTTACAGTCTTTGGTCTTTCTCAGAAGTGCTTCAAGTCCTGTTCACGTTCAGCAAGCAAGGCTGTGCCATCCGCATATCATAGGATGTTAATGAGTCTTCTTCCAATCATGATGCTCTGTTCTTCATATAGTTCAGTTTGTTGGACTATGTGGACTGCATACAGATTGAATAATTATAGTGAAAGGATGATGCACACCTTTCCTGACTTTAAACCATGAAGTAGCCCATTGTTCTGTTTGAATGACTGCCTCTTGATCTATGCAGAGGTTCCCCATGAGCACAATTAAGTGTTCTGGAATTCCCGTTTTTTTGTGATGTTATCCATAATTTGTTATGATTCACAGAGTCAAATTCCTTTGCATAGTCAATAGAACACAGGTAAACATCTTTCTGATATTCTCTGCTTTCAGCCAGGATCCATCTGACATCAACAATGACATACCTATTCCCACATCCTCTCGAATCCAGCTTGAATTTCTGACAGTTTCTGTCAATGCACTGCTGCAGCCACTGTTGAATGATCTTCAGCAAAAATTCGCTTGCATGTGATATTGATGATAATTTCTACATTTGGTTGTTTTGGAATAGGCATATGTATGGATCTCTTCCAGTCAGTTGGCCAGGTAGCTGTATTCCAAATTTCTTGGCATAGACATATGAGCACTTCCAGTATTGCATTTGTTTGTTGAAACATCTCTATTAGTATTCCATCAATTCCTGTAGCCTTGTTTTTCTCTAATGCCTTCAGTACTGCTTGGACCTCTTCCTTCAATACCATTGCTTCCTGATCATATGCTGCTTCCCGAAATTGTTGAACATCTACCAATTCTTTTTGGTGTAGTGACTCAGTGTATTCCTTCCATCTTCCTTTGCTACATTCTGAGTTGTTCAATATTTTCTCTGTAGAATCCTTCACTATTGCAACTCGAGGCTTGAATTTTTTCTTTGGCTCTTTCAGCTTGAGAAATGCTGAGGGTGTTCTTCCCTTTCGATTTCTAACTCCAGATCTTTGTATATGTCATTATAATACTTTGCTTTGTCTTCCATAGCTGCTCTTTGAAATCTTCTGTTTAACTCTTTTACTTCATCATTTCTTCTGTTCTTTTTAGCTACTAGATGTTCAAGAGCACATTTCAGAGTCTCTTATGACATCCATTTTGATCTTTTCTTTCTTCCCCTTTTAATGACCTCTTGTTTTCTTTGTATGTCTGATGTCCTTGATGTCACTCCACTACTCATCTGGTCTTTGGTCATTAGTGTTCAACATGTCAAATCTATTCTTGAGATGGTCTCTAAATTCAGGTGGGATATACTCGAGGTCATACTTTGGCTCTCATACACTTGTTCTGATTTTCTTCGGCTTCAACTGGAACTTGCATATGTGTAGTTGACTGTTCTGTAGTTGGTCCTGGCCATGTTCTGACTGATGGTATTGAGCTTTTCCATCATCTCTTTCCACACAGGTAGTCAGTTTGATTCCTGTATATTCCATCCGGTGAGGCCCACACTTATAAAAAAAAAAAAAATACTTGCTGTTTATGTTGTGGAAAAAGTTATTTGCAATGAAAAAGTCGTTTGTCTTGCAAAATTCTATCATGTGATCTCTGGTATCATTTCTATCACCAAGGCCATATTTTCAACTACTGATCCTTCTTTGTTTCCAATTTCTCATTCCAATAACCAGTAGTTATCAATGCATCCTGATTGCACATTCCATTAATTTCAGACTGTAGAAGTTGGTAAAAATCTTCAATTTCTTCATCTTTGTCCTTAGTGGTTGGTGTGTAAATTTGAATAGATTGTATTAACTGGTATTCCTTGTAGGCGTATGAATATTATGCTATCAGCGGCAGTGTTGTACTTCTGGATAGATCTTGAAATGCTCTTTTCAGTGATTAGTGCACAGCTATATTCATTGCAGCACTGTTTACAAAAGCAAAAAGATGGAAACAACCAAGATGCCCGTCAACAGGTGAGTGGACAAACAGATTATGGTATATTCACATAATGGAATATTACACAGTGATAGAGAACAACGACGAATCCATGAAACATCTCATAACATGGAGGAATCTGGAAGGCTTTATACTGAGGGAAATTAGTCACAGAAGGACAAATATTGTATGAGACCATTTTTATAAGAACTCAAGAAAAGATTTAAACACAGTAGAAAACACTCTTCGATGGTTGCCAGTGTGGGAAGGGATGGAGAGGGTTTTCACTAATTAGATAGTAGATAGAATTATTTTAGGTGAAGGGAAGGACAACACACAATGCAGGGGAAGTCAGCACAACAGGACTTATCCAAAAGCTAAGAAGTTTCCAGGATACAACCAAACATTTTGAGGGACAGAGTAGCAGGGCGGAGGTCTGGGGACCATGGTTTCAGCGAACATCTAGGTCAACTGGCATAACAAAGCATATTAAGAAAACGTTGTGCATCTCACTTTGTTGAGTGGCGTCTGGGGTCTTAAAAGCTAGCAAACTGCCATGTGAGATGCATCAATTGCTCTCAACCCATCTGGAGCAAAGGAGAATGAAAAACACCAAAGACACAAGGAAAATATTAGCCCAAGAGAAAGAAAGGGCTACATAAAGCAGAGATTCCATCAGCCTGAGACCAGAAGAACCAGATGGTACCTGGCTACCACCAATAACTGCACTGAAAGGGAACATGGCAGAGAACCCCTGATGAAGCAGGAGAAAAGTGGGATGCAGACCTCAAATTCCAGTAAAAAGACCAGACATAATGGTCTGAGATGGAGGTACCCCAGAGGTCATGACCCCCAGACTGTCTGTCAGCCAAAACTAAAACCCATTCTTGAAACCAACTCTTCAGACAAAGATTAGACTATAGGACCTAAAATGATACTGGGGAGGAGTGTGATTCGTAGCTTAAGTAGACACATGAAACTATATGGACAGCTCCTACCTGGAGTCAAGGTGAGGAGGGAGAGGAGAACAGGAGCTGGTTGAATGGACACAGGGAACACAGGTCGAGAGAAGGAGTGTGCTGTCACATTGCAGTGAGAGCAACTAGGGTCACATAACAATGTGTACATAAATTTTTGTATGAGAAACTGACTTGGATTGTAACTTTTCACTTAAAGCACAATAAAAAAAAAGAAAAGAAAATCTAGTATAGACTCATAAACAACTTTTATGACCTTCGGGAGATGATGCTTTTCTTCTAAATTTATATCCTAAGATTTGCTAAAGCAGTGCATCTGCTCCCGTTGAGGAGCTGTATTTCTTCCTTGGGTGTTCTGTGCACAATAATGCCAAAGCAAACTTTCTCGAAGTCAGGTATCATTACCTGGATCTTCTGCTCAGAAATCCACGATGAATTATCATTGCCAATTACTAGCTACACAAAGTTATTTTAATTCATATATATATATATATATATATATATATATATATATATATATATATATCTTCAGTTTCTCTACTATGCATTCCTTTCTACCCACTCACCCAATTTCCAAAGTTCTAGTTAACCAGAACTTTTACTGGAGCATCTATATGACATGGTCATTGTAGCTGCCGTGACTCTGCTCAAGCTTTCCGCAAAGAAGAAGTGCATTCTGTCACCCTGGTTCCCTGATGCCCAGCTGACACAAAGTATTGCACAGTGGCACCTTCTCTTACTCATTTCTCTTTTTTTGAATTTTTTTTTTTTGTATTTAAAACTCAAGTTATATGATGATTAAGTAATAGAAATGTTATAAATTTAAAAAGAAAAAGTATAGAGAGTATAAAGAGATTAAGAATGAGAGCATGAGATGAGACAGTGAAAGATTTCAGGCCCTTCCCACCTCCCTGTCACAGCTGGCAACTCCCAATAATCTTTGGTTTCTATATATTTGCTTATTTCATATAAGTAAGATCATACAGTAGTTGTTCTTTTGTGACTAACTTTCTTCAATCAACATGATGTTTTCAAAGCCTAGCAAGAATTTTCAAATTCCAACTATAGCTAACCTCAGTTTCTGCTATCATTCCCAGTTCTCCATCCTTTCTCCAACTAATGTACCCCCTTTGTCTTTTCTGTTGCTGCCCCATTCTGCCTTTCAGTGGCTGAGCCCTGCTTTCTGCTCCCTCCTTGGTCTCTGTATCCCTCTAACACACTACTGGCAGGTTCCCTCTCTGGATCTTGTCTCTGGAGCTTTCCCTCCATCCAACACATACGACCTAGCTCTATCTCTTTCTGGATCCTGAAGTCTACAGTCCTTCCCACATATTCACAAACATACACAGACCTTTAGGTTGACATAGGCAACCCACCGAGACACAACCAGTCAAGGTGGTTTTGTGCTGTCTGTCTGAGGTTTCTGGCATCAGGTTCTCAGATACGGACATCTCTTTCTGCCTCACGCTGAAGGAGTTTCTCTAATAAGGACAAGGGCTTCTATTCTGAGAAAAGCAATTTTAATCCCCTACTGTAGCTTGGTTAAGAAGGGTACAAGAAAGAGGTATACATGTAAGAGTCTTAAGTAAATATACGCATTCTTCTCTTAAGTATAACTTCTGCGTAAAACAGCCTTTCAGTAAAAGAGGTTGAAAAGAGGTGAGCATTGCTCTCGTTTGAGTGCTTACACCCCAAATTTACTAAGAAAATCACCCTTATAGAAAACTTCTTTCAATGAAGTCACACATTTATTATGAAGTTTCAGGGGAATGAGGTCATAGTTTCAGGGGAATGAGGTCATTTCTAAGTTCCAAAGGAACAAATTCATTGGAATTCAATAAATGTGGAATTAAAGAAAAACAACTTCTTAAAAAATGAACTACCATAAACAGTCCCACTTTACAATGGAGATTTTGTCTTCCACAGCAGTGCCCCCAAAAGGTGGTGGGTCTCTGGGTAAGAAGAAAGAAAGCATGGGGTCTGCAGAGGTGGAGGCTGTGGTGATGGAGAGGCCTCCAGGGGTCCCTATGACCAAAGCTTTGGGCTCACAGGTGAGGATAAGGACCGTGAAAGCTCAACTAAATCTACTCTCTGTTCTCAGAGGTGTCTATCCAAGAGGAAAATGCCCAAGAGTCAACAACATCCCAAACAAAAAGTCAAAGCTCCAGGCCCAGGAAGATTCCAAAACAATCCGAGAACCCTTCTCCTTTATCTTCCACCGAGCAGACCTCTCACTCCTCCAGCTACGGGGCTGCCCCAGGAAAGCCATGGGTCAGGTGCGCATATTTCACCCAGGTGCGCACAGTCAAGGGGGTGGCGGTCGCCTGGCAGACCAAAACCTCCTTTGCCCCCGTGGGCAAGATGCCCCAGGTCTTTGAGGCCATCGGCTCTGCCACCAGACTGGCCAACACTGAGTCCCTGGTCAGCAACCTGGAGCCCTGGCAGGAGGGGCCCAAGACCTGTACCCAGGAGCCCACTGACCAAGGGGAAGAGCATGGGGAGAGCCCCCGAGCAGCCACCCCAGAGTGGCTGGTGACCCGTGAGCACGGCTTCCGCTGCGTGGTCTGCTGTCACGTGTTCGAGTCCCGGGAGGCCCTGGTTGCGCACGCGGCGCATGCTGTGAGCCAGGGCTTCAGCTGCCAGGTCTTCGTTGAAGAGCTGCTGGAGAGGCGGCTGCCAAGCTCAGTCCAGTGCAGGCCCCAATGCTGACACCAGCTGGCCAGGCGTTGTCTGATGGCCGCCAAGAAGAGGGAGGTGAGGGAGAAGAGAGAGGTCTGCAGGCGCCTGGAGGAGCAGCTGGAGAAGCAGAGAGAAGAACTGAAGAGGGTGAGGCACCAGCTGGACAGGCTGCAGAGGCAGGCCAGGCCGCAGAAGGCGCAGCACCAAGGCCAGAGGGGGAAGCGCCTAAAGACCTGCTAGCACCCTGGGACTAGGAGGAGCAGGGCCTTTGGGATGGAAACCTGGGCCCTTCAGGAGAGACCTCTATTCAGGTTCGTTTAACCCAGCTTCCCTGGAAGATTCTACCCTCCTTCCCCTGTGACCACCACCCTTCCACCCCAAGGGCACAAAGAGCTCCAGCCCTAAGGGGGATCTGGATGGAAGAAGCCCCACATAGCTGACCGCAGACACCAGGTCCCCTCAGAGGCTCCACTGGCCCAGGAGAGGACAGGACGGGCCTCATCTTGATGGTGAGGTCTTGGGACCCTAAGGATGAGCACAGCATAAGTAGGGAAAGGGAAATGGGATTTCAGTGGGACTTGGGAGGCTAAGGGGGACCCTGGTGAGGTGTGATGGTGAAGGGGGTATCACTGAGTTCTTTGGAGGAGAAGGAATCAGAGAAATTGCAGGCTGTCAGGAAACCTGCCCGCAGGTGAACAGTGAACATAAAGCCCTAAACCAAGGACTCTGGGTCCCTTCCCAGCAGCATACAGGCAGAGAAAGAGGTAGGGTTTGGCAGGAGGAGTGGAGGGCCCAGTGAAGGAAAATGAATTCACCCCAGCCATGTCTTCTGGTCTCCTATGGTGAATTTGGGGTTATGATTAGGATGCACTGTTGTTGCCTCATTAGGGGAATGTAACTGGGAGGTGGTGTAGAAAAATCCCCCTGGGTGTTAACCATTTCTGGGTAAGAGTTGATCCAGGGCTTGCAGGGTATTTCTTGTAGAGTATGTCCTCGGGTAAGGGGCAGAGCTTTGGAACTTCTTCTTCTCCTTTAAATAAAGCTGTACATTCTGGTTTTTGACACGTCAATAAATCTTGTTAATTTTTTTTTTTTTCCTGTGGTCAAATCTGACCTGTCCTGAGGTCAAAGAACTGGAAGAAAAAGGCTGTCTGAGATGAAAGAAGCAAAAGAGAGGAGAGACTTCTGAACCTGGGGAGAACAGTGAGAACACATTTGACCAGAGGTATGGATGGAAGAGGCAAACTCAGGCCCAGACTCAACAGTGGACAAAAAAGACCAAGTCTCAGTCACAACATCAAATCCCAGGTGTGGGGAAGCCCTGGACATGACAGGGATGCATCCATCTCTCTGGGAGATGAGACCGCAGAGGGCAGAGGAAGGGAGGGCAGGGCCTCTAGGACAGGCACCTCCATCCACAGGCTGTCCTGTGTGTATGCCTCAGAGTGACAGAGACAGCTCCTGTGAGGGAGAGGGTCACAGGCAGAGAAGAGCCAAGGTGTTCAGGCCAGGTAAATTCTGCAGTCTCCTAAGGATCCAAAACAAAAAATGAGAGATTCTCAGAGGTATCAGGGTGGGAGGGGCTGGCATTCCCAGGCTGGGGAGAGGCTGGCTGGGGAGGTGCTGCTTTCTGAAATCTTTTGATCAACGTCTTTCTTCTTAAAAGCTACCTTCCCAGTTGATGTCCTCTTTTATGCTCTAGGCTCAGACCTCAAAGGGCCTCGAATGCACAAAGGCGGGTTATACAGTGGGTCAAGGCAGGGAGGAAGTGGTACCAGCACATCCAGGAAAGAGAATTTTCTGGAGCGCCATGAGTTACCTAGTGAATCGCACATTGTGTCAAGCCTTCTACATTTAGCTGTAGACATGTGCTTGCAAACGTGTTTGGGGGTTAATTCTACTGAGTTCCCAAAATTATTTTTGGTCATTTCCAGTTGTAGAGACCAGAAGAGCTCACTGGTTCCAAGAACAAGAAGAAATGCACTGGATCTGATTATTACTGTCTGTGGTGTGCTCTCCTTCCAGTGATTAAAATCTTTTGTCTGTCATTATAGAAAATTTTCACCTATTTAAAATATCTAACGAAACACATTAAAATATACATGTATCTATGATGTTTATCAACTTCCAAAGTTCTGAAATTGTTTTTTATTACATTTTCGAGATTACAGATTTGTATGACAAAAAAGTTACATCAGGGTCCCACCCTCATATGTAATTTGCTCCCACTCCCACAAGGTATCCAATGTTAATAGACACATGTGTGTCCTTCCCTACATTTCTCTGCAGGGAAACATATACACAGTTATAGGTACACAAGTATATCTGCTGGGGTGTTTGCTTTTATGGAGACTTCGTCTCACTCTACCCACATTGCTCTCGCCCCTTCTTTCACTTGACATTCTACCTTGATTCTCTGTAAGTCATTAGATATGGCACTAACACTATATTTTGGGGTCTTTAACTTACATGAATAATTTAAATAGATGGTATCAACTCAGTACACTTTATCTGGACTTATACATGTTGTTGTTAAAAGCTATCAAGTCAGTTCTGACTCACAGTGACCCTAGGCACCACAGAACAAAACTCGGTCCGGTCATTGCAATCCTAATAATCGTTGCTATATTCGAGCACACTGTTGCAGCCACTGTATTAATCTCATTGAGGGTCTTCCTCTTTTTCCCTGGACCTCTGCTTTACTAAGCATGATGTCCTTTTCCAGGGACTGGTCCCTCTTGATAAGATGTCCAAAGCCATCCTTACTTCTAAGGAATATTCTGGCTTTCTCTGCTCAAGACAGATTTATTTGTCCATACATAACACTACTAATACAGAAGCATTATCATCCATGCTTTTTAAGTCCACTCTTCCTGCATGTTCTAATTCTCCTCCCCCTGTTCCTTCCCACAAGTGAATCCAAGGTAATTCAGGTTAACAATGTAGTAAGTAGTCTCTCCTATCCTTGCTTAAACAAGCACACACAGACACACATGTATCCTCATCTTCTCATTTATACACACACATAAACATCAACAGGTATTCAAGCATATTCAAACAATTGATATTGTTTAACCCAGATGTGCTCATTTTATATACACTTCTCTGCACCTTGATTGTTTCAGTAATACTTCCATGATACTTCATAGAGATTTCTCCCACTCAACTACTACAACTCTTTTTCATTCTAAGGACTCCCTGTTTTATTGAGGATGTAGCTTTACCATAAGTTCTCTATCATTCCACCATCAATGGACAAAGTTTGGTCATATTAATAATAACTATCCTTTCTATACTATAGGATTTGTTTCTGTGGAATAGACTCCACAGAGTGAGATTTCCAATTCAAAGAATGTTAAAAGTACACAGCCATGGCCATGTCTTTCCCCTAGAGGCTGCCATAATGCACCTTTCCAGCCACGTCTCAGGGTATCCTTCTCTCCACAGCCCAGCCAGCCATAGGTGGCGCTGATTTTCCAATTGTGCCAGTTTCACTGGCAGTTTGATATTTTCTTAACTTGGACTATGTTTACTGGGCATGTGGATTTCCTCTGAATGAACTGTTTGAATTCACTGCTCATTGTTCAAGTGCGTAACTTTTATCCTTCTGTGTAAAATGGAAATTGTTATTAAGCCTTGTCCTCTCCATTTCACATGATTTTCCAAATCTATCATTTGTGTATCACATTTTTGCAAGTTTGGCCCCCAGAACAATCACTTGAGTCAGCACCATTTATTAAATAAATATAATTTTCTTGAAATACGACCTTTGTAAGTTATTGTGACTTCTTAACAGATTTTCTGTTTCATTGGTCTACTTGTCAGCTTCTATGCTATGTAATATCAATTTGTTCTGTTACCCGAAGAGATAGACACCTGTTACTATCCTGCTTTTTCATGTTTTACTTTGGTAAAACCGCCCTGGTTTTGCAGCGATTAAGTGCTCAACTGCTAATCCAAAGAAAGTTTGGCAGGTCGGACCCACCAGGTGGCTCCAAGGGAGAAAGACCTGGTGTTCTGCTCCCGTGATGATTACGACCTAGAAAACCCTATGGGGCAGTCAGATGGGATGGCTTTGAGTCCAAAATCGCCTCCAAGTCTCGTAACAACAGGAATATTCCTTGTTATCTATTCTTTGTTATCTACTGTACTATTTGTAGCATATGATCACTGTATACAGTTCAAAACAACTATCTTAATATTCTGGCTAGAAATGCATTCCACTTATATATTAGTTTTAGGGACCTCCATTTAATTGACAAGACGTTCCATTTGAAAATATGGCATATTTTTGCATATATTCAGGTTTCATTTTATGTACTTTAATACATTGTCTTCCCTCATAGAGGTCCTTTGCTGCTCTGGTTAAAACAATGTTTTGCTAAATATTTTACAGTTTTGGACACAGTGTGGTACAGTCAAGTAGTAGGGGAAAGAGAACGGTCTGCCCTTCCCACCCTTGCCAATTTTAGACCCTTATTCTATACTGGAGAGAAACCATTGATTTTGATGCATTTGTCTTTTATGCAGGTATGTAATTATATCATCATTATTTTAAATATCTTTTAATACTTGTACTAGTTATTTAAATTTTCTAGTTCATTCCTTCACCTAAAAACTATGTTGAGTAATACCAAAATTTTTGTCTAGTTCCAAATTTATCAGAATGGGTTTAATATTTTTCCATTTATCTCACACCTGATAAGTTTGGGGATATTTTGTTATGCACCAATAGATAACTAATACTCTGAGCTACTGACCTTTATGGTAATCTACACACAACTTGTTTGTGACAGTTAAGTACTTCCACCTGGCCTCTGTTCAGCTGGGATACCATGATTTACATTGCTACTAGGCTGCCCAGCCTCCACTAAAACCTGAGCCTATAGAGAATTGTTCTTGTTAGCTGTCATCAAGTCCTTTCTGACTCATGACCACCCCATGTGGGCATAGTAGAAGTGTTCAATAGGGTTTTCAAGGCTGTGATCCTTTAAAAGCAGATCGTCAGGACTGTCTTCTGAGGTGCCTTTGGGTAGGTTCAAACCACCAAACTTTCAGCTAGTATAGAACACTTAACTGTTTGCGGCGTCCAGGGACCCCCTGCAAAGGATACATATTGGTAAGCTCCAATTTGCTGGTGCTCCCCTCATCTCCGCATTCCTTATTCTTTTAATGAAATGGGTGTCCTTCAGGACCTCCAAGAAATGGTCTTATAGAAGACTAACTCAGACATGCCCACATATTGGAGGCTTTTATTCCCTCTTCCAACACCTGACACAGTAGGTCTGGTATTTCGATTGCATAGAATGTGGGCCGTTGCCTTTTCCAAACTTCCAAAAGCAATCCCACAGCATATTAAACCCATTTCCAGAACCCTTGCTATGGCAATAAATCCTTGTCAACAAACAAAGTCTACATAAGAATTAGAGTGTTTCCTTGAATGGACAACATTTTACATGCCCCCATAAAGAAAATGCCTCAAGGGATTGGTTTAAGAGTAAACCAAGGCATTTCCCATCACTCCTTACCTGAGAGGCTCTTTGTGAGGATTTCCTGACACACATGGCAAAGGATGTAGTAGACACTGCCTTCTTTTTTACCTCTTCCCTCCTAAACAAACAGAAACCTTTGCTAAGATGTCAGGTGTCAATTCCCAACTCCTCTTCTTATCCTGTATGTAAGTTCTGTAATGAGACCAGGACCCAGGCAGTATTTCCCATCTTTCAAAGTTTCGAGGTCCAGTGAAATCCTGTTACAAGTCACTAGATCAGCCCAGGAGCTGGAAGACTGAAATTCCTGGTCCTCTGACAAGTGGGAAGGGCAGGATGGGATTGGGCAGAGCCTCCTTGACCATCACTTGCCCCAAGAGGCTCTGGAGGCTGCTTCATGTTATAAGTCAAAGGCCCTTCCAGCCCAGTCGCATAAGAGCAGCGAAAGGCTTTTTCCATTGAAAGAAAAGATGGGCTCAGGAGCAGCAGGTTTGAGGCCATTCAGCTTCGGTCAGCTTTGCGGCTTCAGGACATCCTGGCCACTGGTCACCTTCACAGCTGGGCCTTTATACCTTTTCACCTCTCTCTCCCTCCCATTTTTCTCCCAGTACCATGGGCTGTGGCTTCTGCTAGTTTCAATGATTTCAGTGTTTCAGTAGCTCCTCGCCCCGCTCAGAGGAGACAGGTTTGCAGGGTGTGAGGGACAAACCCATAGTGCTGCTTAGGTGTCCTTCAACAGAAACAGTCCTGAGGTGACAAGCTGTCCTGACTGATCCTGACACCAAGACAGAGAGAAACTCAGTGAAAGGGTCATTGGCTTCTGCAAGTGTCAGCACTCTCAGGGTCATGTCCTGGGGTCATGCCCCATTGCAGGAAAAATGAACTGGCTCTGAACCACTACACAGGCCCCGGAAGCCTCAGGAGGATTCTGTCTTAGTCTAACTCAGCACTGGGGAAATCCTCATGGGGTGGGAGCAGTGATATTCCTGGGATCTTTATTCAAAAATCTCAGAGCAGTTGATACAGTCTTGGGAGGTGGGAAAAGAGAAAGCTTGGGACCACAGGGTGGCAAAAGAAGGAGCCTCTTATCACTCACTCTCTCTGGGGTCTTGTTCAGGTTTTTTTTTTAATGCAACTTGGGCTCCAGGCAGGCACTTATTGCTAAAGTTGTATTTCTCTGTTTTAATTTATGATATCTAAGTCAAATCTGGAGTCTTGAGCTCATTTTGACAATTCGTCTTTAGTCTGTGCAGACAAGAGTCCGCTCACAGCCATAATGAGAGCAGAGGAAATAAATTCCCTAGCCTAGACCAGGGCTGGCTCTCTTGCTCCTCAAACTAAGAGTACCACACTTGGGGAGCTCTCCTAGGGCAGCACAGGCGGTGAGTCCAGTCTGGGGCCCTGGGAGGGGGACAGAGGTGGGTGCCAGGCAGTGTGGCTTCTGTGGCTTCACCTTCTCCTCTGGGAAGTGCATCTTGAAGGCCTCCACATTCGGATCCTGATGCTAACCAGAAGTTCCCACGCTTCTGTGTCCACTGTCTGGACCCAAGTCCCCATATGCCTCCTCTGCCCTCCTATCCCATCATAAGCACTATGATAAGGCTTAGGTATATACCCTGGATCTCGCCCTCTATGGCCTTAGGCTTCCCCTAATTCTATTGGGACCTGCCAGCCTGCTGAGTCTGAGGTCCAGGTGGGGCTGGGTGGCCTGGGACTGTCACAAAAGGCTCCTGAAGCCAGCTCTTTCCTGCTCCCCGCCAGCTTGTGGTAGGGCTGCCCGGGACCTCGCGCCTCGTCCGGGTGCCCCTCTCTGAGCATCCCTGCTGCCCCCTCCCCTAGCTCTTGAGGCGCCTTCCCTTGATGCACAGGTGCAACTGGGCACCTCACCGCACTGAACCCGAAGTCGGTTCTCAGCTAGATTATAGACCTGAACCTGAAATGCACAACCTTAAAACCACTAGAACTAATAACTTGTTGTCATCTAATCCATTCCAACTCATAGGGACCATAAAGGGCAGAGTAGAACTGCCCTATAGGGTTTCCAAGGAGCTCCCGGTGGACTTGAACTGCCAACCTTTTAGTTAGCAGCTGTAGCTTTTAACCACTACTCCACCAGGTTTCTTAAAACTGCTAGAGAGGTGTGAAATGAAAAAAGAAAAAAAAAGGAAAATAAAAAAAATTTAAGAAAAAGAACAATTACAGAATACGTAAAAGAAAAAAATAACAAAACAAAAAAACAACTACAAGAAAATCACATAATATGAGACTGTAACCTCACATTATGGACTCAAGGAGGCTGGGTTGTATCTTTCTTTGCAAATAAGTCTTAGATAAGGGAATTGGTACCAGGAGTAGATACACACTCTCACTTCAGGAAAATGGAAAATCTGGGATTAATTGACCTGGATCAGGTGGAAAACAGTGATAACCACATAATATTTAAAGATGAAATCCTAACAGCCTAAAACATGCAGTGGAAATTTTTCTAAGTAAAGTAGCATCAGAAGAGGCCTTTAATCACTACACAGAATGGGTCAGTAGTTCGAGATCTCCCTACAAAGATGGAATCAACTCGATGGCCAACTGGTTTTGGGTTTGGTAGATCACTTTTAGGCAGGTTCCAGCAAACATGCAAAAAACAGATCATTTCAACCTTGTACACAGTCAATAAAGAAGAGAAAGCTATGAGATGCTCCCCAACTTGTTCCCTAAGGCGACTTTAATATTGATACCAAATTAGAAAAGGAAGGTATAAGAAGAGTTACAGGACAAGCACACTAAGCAACTGAGATGCAAAAACCTACATAAAATGCTGGCAAAGAAATCCAGCAAAGTATAAAGCACGTAATATGCGAGCATCAAGGGGGGTTATTGTCAGCATACAAGCTTGAGTGAACGTTAAAGATTTAATAATTTAATTCACCACATGTGTAGGTTAAAGAAGAAAAGACATAGGTTCACCTCAAGAGACGGTGAAAAAGCAGTGATAAAATCCAAACACACTGAGACATAAGAACTCTGAGCAAACATGGAACAGAAAAGGAGTTCCCGAATGTGGAAAACTACAACTCGCATGATAATTCCTGGTGAAATGTGGGACATTCTCTTTAAAATTAATTAGAAATAAAATAAGGATGCTTTCTCTCATTATTTCTATTAAATATTTAACACTGGAGTACAAAAAGAAAAACATATAACTCTTATTATTCATAGATTATAGGAATGTCTCCACAGAAAAATTTAAGAACCATAGAAAATATTAGAATTAATATTAGTTAATCATAAATTTTTTTTTTTTTATAAATACAAAGTAAAAAATAAAGTGAACGTCTATGCAGCAGCATCAAGGCAACTCTGTAATAGCTCTCAGTGAAAGCAGAGGGCACTGACAGGGAAACAGCAGGATTCAGGTGGGCTAGACCACGGAGGGGAGAGCACTATTTTACACTGGGCTGGATTTATAAGCACAGGTATGTGTGTTAGTTACCTAGTGCTGCCGTAAGAAAAAAAAAAAAAAATGACAGTTGGGTGGCTTTAAACAACAGAAATTTATTTTCTCACAGTTCAGGAGGCTACCTGTCTGAATTCAGGGCACAGCTCACGTCTACTTCAGCTTCTAAAAGCTTCCAGCCACCCTTTGTGTTCCTGGTCTTGTAGATGCATCTGCTCCGTTGTCTGTCTTCCTCTGCCACTGAGTGTGTCTGTGTCTATTCTGCTCTTTGTATAACTCAGAAGGGACTAGGTTTAGGACCCAACCTACACTGGTATGGCCTCGTCAATATAATTTTAAAATCCCCTATATCCAAATCAGGTCACATTTACTGGTACAGTGGTTAGGATTTCAACATACCTTTTGGGGTTACACAATTCAGTCCATAATAGTGCCCTCACCAGATACTCTGGACTGAGAATACTAGCATGAGCAGTTGAGAGTGGTTCTATTTTTTTTTCTGCATTAGTTGTTTGTAACTTGTCTCAATGGTCACTCATATGAACTTTGGAGCAACTTATTATGAAGACCCTGACCAACCTTTTGTACCCATGTCCATTGTGTGGAAAAACACACAGACTCCCATCACTGAAGCCTTGGGAAATCCATTGATAAGTGTGGGGAATGGAGTTGGGACCAGAATTGTTTCGTGGCCTTGATAACATGGCATAGCTGTTAGATACCCACATGGAGATGTCAGGTAATAATACTAACAGCTAACACTTACTGACCACATGCACTGGTGCCAGGATTCTTGTAAGGGCTTCTCCTTTCCTAAGATATTTGTTCTGCTTGATAGCCCTGTGAGGAATGTACCATTATAATGCACATTTTATACATGAAGAGGCCGATACAGAGATTTAAGCTGATATTTGAGTATAAGTCTGGACCCAAGAGGAGTTGAAATGAATGGCTGGAGGTGTGAATCTCACATCCTCAGCTACAGACCGATGGCTGTGGACTCACTGAGGCATCTTAGAGAGAGGGTGTCAACACAGAGAGAGGACTAAACACCGAGCCCTAGGGCACCCTGACGCCTACAAGCTGGCCAGGTGAACCACAGCCAATAAAGCTCTCCGAAGGTCAGTGTGGTTCCTGGAAGGTTGTCTGTCCTTTCTCTAGGCCGAATTTCCCACTGCCCCTCCCACCTGCACTGGCTTGTCCCCTTCCTAATGGCAGGGACAGTGTGTAACTTTCACCACTGCCCAAGATCCCAAGGTTACAATAACATTGGTATGGAAAGCAGAATGATGGAGTCAGGAAGCCTGGTGGTCACATGCAACCAGTTGGAAACAGAAAAGAGCAAATAAAGACAGGGAGAAGACCGTGAGCCAGAGGAGTGGGAGAAATGAACATTTCCTGAGTGCTAAGTAAGGCTGGGCGACTGCTAGTGGCATGTAGTTCCTCACTTAAACTTCAGAGGGACACAATGGGTGGAATAGACATTGCTATCCACTTTCATCATGCAAACGTTTTATTGTCTTTGATTTTAACAGTAACTTCTTACAAAAACAAATGAGAAAATAGAAAAGAGTATAATAAAAGAATAAAAAAAGAAAACATCTCATCAATTCAGTACTATCATTTTGCCTCAGCAGCTACACATTTTTGTTGTTGATGTAAATATAACACACAACCTTTGCCAAGTGAACGAGTTATACAGGTGTACACACTATTGACAGGAATTACATTAATAGGCTGTGCAACCCTACCCTTAATCAGTGTGATTTTTCCATAATTGTAAACAGAAACTCAGTTTCCATATGCAATAAAAAAAAAATATGCAATAACACCCCTTTATTCCCTCCCTCCTGTCCCTGGGAACCCCTATAAACTTTCGTCTCTTTACATTTGCCTGTTTTTGTAAAAGGCATGCTTTTTAATTTGAAAGTTCATGACAAGCTACAAGGGTGAATTCATGTGGAAGAGAAGTTATTTGCAATACATACATCCTACTACAAACTTGGTTCTAAAATATGCAAAGCATGATTCATAAAGAAAAAAAAGAATTCAATAGAAAGACAAGTAAATACTTGAACGCTCTCTAAAAGATTTCTGTATGGCCAACATACATATGGAAAGGGACTACATCAGTTATCAGAGGAATTCTAATAAAAGCTCACAATGTGATCCTAACCCTGCAAACCAGAATGGCTAAAATTAAAAAAAAAAAATGGAAATACCAACTATTTGGTAGAACATGGAGCAACTGGAATTCTAATCTACTGCTAGTGAAAGTGCAATTTGGTACGACCACTTTAAAAATGCTTTGGCCATATCTACTAAAGCTGTGAACATCCGTATATCCTATGACCCAGCAATTCTACTTCTAGATACATACCCGATAGAAATGGGTACATATGTTCACCAAAACACATAAGTCTAACCATCTGCTAAGGAATGAACACCCTCCTTCTGAATGCCTAACTTTTGTTTTTAATTGTTCTTTAGATGAAGGTTTACAGAGCAAAGTAGCTTCTCATTAAACAGTTAGGACATATATTGTTTTATGACATTGGTTACCAACTCTAAGACATGTCAACACTCTCTCTTCTTGACCTTGGGTCCCCTATTACCAGCTTTCCTGTCCTCTTCTGCCTTCTAGTCCTTGTTCCTGGGCTGGTATGCCCCTGGAGTCTCATTTTGTTTTATGGGCCTGTCTAATCTTTGGTTAAGGGTGAACCTCAGGAGTGACTTCTTTATTGAGCTAAAAGGATGTCTGGGGGTCATATTCTCAGGGTTTCTCCAGTCTCTGTCAACCTAGAATTCTGGGTTTTTTTTTTTTTTGAATTAGGATTTTGTTCTATATTTTTCTCCAGTTCTGTCCTGAATGCCTCACTTAAAAAGCACTATTCTCGTCTGTTCTAAGGTGATGGCCATATATAATGATAAGCTTATAAAGAAAAGTCTAGAGCTTTCTGTGAAATGCAGCAGCAAATCTCTAGAGGCTCATGTTCTTATAGCTTCTGTTCCCTCTGGAGCTACTGCTTCTGTCTGTCCTTCTGCTGGGCTGCACCACATGGAACCAGTTATAAAATTCAACCTCATCTTATAAATTCACAGGAGTCCTACTCACACAAAATTTTTATTGGCTATGAGAACAGGTGTGTAGATAAGGTATACAAGGGATTTCTATTGTAGCAAAGCAAAACCTTAAAATGAAATGGCTGGGAATGGTGGGCCTCCTTCTGTAAAAATGCTTTTCTACATGGAATATGGGAAAATGCAGTTAAGATATGGCTTATGCAGAAAGGCAAAACGGAGTGCTTGCAGCAATTTGGTAATCATTTAGATCACCTGTAAAAATATTTTCATCCTTTTTCTCATAGCTTGCAGGAAATGAAATTCCAAAAGGATCGCATATTTAAAAGTAAAATACGTCATCATACAAATTTCAGAAGAAACTATGAGAGGTTTTGTTTTGCTTTTTGTTGGTAAAAGAGAAAGATTTTCTAAAAATCCCAAAGCTGTGAAGGCTCAAACTGGTAAGATACAGATATAGATGTTTGGCATATGAAAAACTATATGAAGAAAGCAAAAATACAGGCAAAAATCTGAAGAAAAATTCATAGGCTAAGGATTTGGAAGATATAGAAATGGTCAATAATCACACGATAAGAAGCTCAACCTCATTAGTCATTAGGGAAATGCGAATCAAAACCAAAACACACTATTATTTCAAAACCACTGAGATGGCTCAAATCAATAGGATGGACAACACAAGTGGTGAGGATGTGGAGAAACTGGAACCCTCATACATTGCTGGTGGACATGTAACATGATCCAATCGCTTTGGAAAACAGTTAGGTGCTTGCTCAGAAAGTTAAACATAGAGTTAGCATGCAACATAGCAATCCCCCTCCTAGGTATGCATCCAGGACAACTGAAGCATGTTCACATAATAACTTACAAAAGAATTTTCATAGTAGAATTATTTATAAATAGCGAAAATGTGGAGAGAATCCAAAAGTCATGAACTGATAAACTGTGGTATACTCATAAAATGGAATATTACTCAGCCATTAAAAGGCGTCAGGTACTAATACACGGCAGTATATGGACAAACCTTGAGAACGTTATGCTAAGGGAAAGAAGCCAAACAGAAATGACTGCGTGGTACATGATTCCATTTACATGAAATATCCAGAACAGACAAACCAACACAGACAGGAAGTAGATTAGCAGTTGCTATGTCTTGGAGGAAAGGAGTAATGAGATGACTACTAATATGTAGGGCGTTTATTTACAGGGTACTGAAAATATCCTGAAGCTAGACAGTGGTGATTGTTGCACAACTCTGTCCATATACTAGCAACCACAGAATTGTGCACATTATAAAAGGCAATGTTATGGCCGGTGAATTATATCTCAATAGAAATATTTGTGACTCCCGAAAGACTAACATTTCAGTTAAATATAAAAAAAAAAAAAAAAAATATATAGAACCCATAAATCAGTAGGCGAAAAGAACCCATTTTACCCTATCTCTCTCCAGCCAAAGTGAAGGGGGTACATTCTATTAATACATCTTATTTTTTTATCTCTTCATTAACAAGTTCTGTTCTCATTATACATAACTAGTCTCCATTTCTAATCATACATAACTAGTCTCCATTTCCTTATGTCAGTTTTCACTATTGTAACTACATAAACAGAGCACTTCCATGGTTTTTATAAAAACCCACCCACTCATTCAATCAGACATATCATTTTTGGAAGCTTCTTAGGTGCCAGGAACTAGGATACTCTGACCAACACAGCAGACAAGGTCCTGCCTGCATGGGCCTTCTATTTTTGTGGAGCACTCAGATGATAAACCAGCCAAACAGTATGTAATGTTACCTAACATCAGGAGGGAGGCGTATAATTTTGGAGGTGTCCCAAGCTGTTTCTCTCTCATGAAGAGTTCCCTCTTGCCTCTGAACCCAGTGGAAAGTAAACACTTTGAAGGAACTGTGAGGTCAGTAAGTGTGAAAAAAGACATTTCATTTGAGTTTCATTTGGTTGGTTTTACCTGCTATGCTGTCAACATTTTTTTAAACACTATCCTGCAGCTGACATCAACCAACCCCCCAAAAAACAAAAACAAAACCCGATGCCATGCAGTCGATTCCGACTCACAGCGACCCTGTAGGACACAGTAGGGTCTCCAAGGAGTTCCTCGTCTTAGGACACAAATAATTCCTGCTTATGAGAATCTGAAAGTTGTTCACTGTGGATGTGTGAGGGACTCAGTAACACTTGCAGAGATTCCACGTGGCTGTGGTGCTCAAGTGTGAGCATCGGGGGGAATGGACCCCATGGCACTTTGCATCCTTCTGGAGATTATGACACAACAAACATTCCCTCTTCATTGTCCTGCATCTTGTAAGAGAACAGAGGGAATTGTTAGGCAGAACCATTTGAAAATGCATGGCAAGAAATTTTATTGAAACATTAAATTCAAAATAAAATCTTCCTACATTTTTCAACCTTCCCTACCTCTTTTCAAGAGGTAACTGGACTCACAGAGTTAAAGCCCTGAAACTTTGAGACTCTGAAGAGTCTGTTGTAAGAGTCTCAGCTCATTGCAGTAATCACACTGAGGGAACTGGAAACCAAGGGAAGAGTGGGAGTCAGACAGCAGAGACCTACACATTGGGAAGGGGTGAGGCCTGCTTCTTGATAATGCCCTGAGGTAGGTGGCAGCACCTCAAAGGGTAATGCAGGCACACAAGTAGACAAACCACGTTATGGTGTTCCCAGCCCTGCCAAGGTTCTCATGCTCCATCTGGGAATGGAAGCAGCAGAGACAATGCTTCTAGAGAGATCACCCACATAGGCTGAGGCGATGGGTGTGCTAAAGATCTCCAAACCTTGGTCCTTCTTTAGACCCCGGGGTACCTAGAAAATAAACCAACACCAAATATACCCCTGCAAAGAAGTAAGGTTAAAATTTTACCCCAATTTTGTAAGCCGAGAGCTCTGAGTTGGAATTCAGTTTATTTAAAGAAATATCAAGTTTTCTTGCACACATGAATTTGTGCTGATTCACTTACAATTCATATTATTCATTCATCCACGAAGTCAGCAAACATTTACACTATAACAGCTATATGTGAGACCCTATGGCAGTTGCTCTTGATGATGAAATGACTCAGAGAATTTCCCTCAATGCCTGGTGAGAGAAACAGCCAAGTTAACAGTTGTATCAGTCATGTATTGCTGTGTAACAAATGACCCCAAATTGTCATGTCTTAAAAGAGCAACAATTTACCAGCTCACAATTTTTCAAGTTGTCAGTTTGGAGCTCTTCTGATCTGGGTCAGCCTCAGTGGCTCACAACACGGCTTCCTCATGTGTCTACAATTTGCTTCCAGGTAGCTGGGAGCCAGTTCATAACATCAAGTCAGTGAAACCGCTAGATCCTCCCTCCATTGGTCTTCCATCATCTAGCAGGCTGGCATGAGGATGTTCCCATGAGTTCTCAGGGTTTAAGAGCAACAAAAGGGAAGTCTCAATGTAAAGTCTTTCAACTCTCTCATTTTATCAGGTTTTCTACCATCCCAATGTCCAAAACAATAACGTCAGCCCCAACTGAGGGATGGAGAAAGACTCCTACTGCTAATGAAAGGCACTCCAGAGTCTCATAGAAGGCATGGGCACAGACAGCGGATAAATGTGTAGACATTTCTTACATCAACCACAAAAAGTAAATGCAATTGTGTTTTATGCTGTGGTAAAGGGTTTTGCAGGTACAATGGAGTAGGGAACAAGAAGTGAACAAATCTACCAGGAGGATATTTAGGGAAGTGATGTCTGAACCAAGTTGAGAATATGATTGGATAGTTAAGGAGTGAAAAAAGGCCCGGGTCCAGGAAGCCCCATGTCTTCTCCAGAGAGAAGTCTGAGGAGACAGGCTGAAGCCACTGAGGCATTTGGTACATTTGTGACCAGATGCAGATCATCTTTTGTTCTACTGTTTTCCAACCACTCGTCCCTATTTATAGTTTGGAGTCATACAAGAGTAGACCCTAGCATTTCCCTGTTGAAAATTTATTTTCCTCTGAGAAGTCATCACCACCCCAATGTTCTTAATTGCTTCCTCAAATGCTGTCTCCATTTACCAGCTCCTTTTCTAAATGGGCTCCAGAGTGAAAGCAGAGCCTGGAAGATGCACAGGTCATGGACTTTCCCCAAGTCAACTCCTAAACCTCCCATTCTGGCTGGCCACAAATTCCTGAGTCTTAGCATTTTATGGTGAGCTCATAAGCCCAATCTGTTCCAATGGGGTCAGTTCTCTTAACCACCATGCTTCACCAGAGAGTAGGCCATCAGATGGGATGGGAGAGAAAATCTAGTCACGGGGAAGAGCCTGTGTGAAGCCTCAGAGGCTAAGGAGACGTGAGAGGTGTTCAGAGTGGACATTGTACGACCAGGGCTGGAGAGACATGATTCCAAGAGAGTCAAATGAGAAGTTTTGGACAAATCAACTCCTGGTCACACTGTAACGATTCCCTGTACTCTCTCTCTCCCCACCAAGGGATAGTAACGACATGGAGTGCAGAGAAAAGTTGCAATTCCTTTTTTATATCTAAGCCCCCTTTTCCCAGTCTGGGACTGGCAGTATTCAAGCTCCTACTTGAACTGTTTCATATTTTTCTTTTTGCTGTGTTTCTATTTAAAGTGGGCCCATGGAACTGAGCAATGTCAGGAATGATGTCACACAGGGTTACGGGAGCCATGCCGTTCATGCTGATCTCACCTACTCTTTTGGAGAGGGTGTCGATCTGAGATCCTGTGGGAGAGCACCTGGAACTACTCTATCACAGAAATTCTGGACTAAACCGGGGTCCCCAAGTCACCAAACGGTCATGCATCATGAAGAACTGGGAAAAGGGATAAAGATCCTTCAGAACATCATTATGATTGGACATCTTCACCCAGAGAGGATGAAACAGTGATACAGAAGGAAGAGGCCTTTCTCTAAGACTCTAGATAAGGGTGAGAGGAAAAATTGTCCCAGATTGATGTGTGTTATGGAACAAAGGGTCTGGTTTCCACCAGAAAAGAGAGCCATGATAGGACAAGATGAAGGAATTGGGAATGGATAAGGTCATAAGGAGGAGCGTCCTAAGAAAGCATTTCCTGTCATTTGGTGGGCAATTAACCAAGTTCTTATATCAATAAGAAATGTAGGAATAAGTGAGGGATCAAGCTACAGAATTCATTGGGAGTTCGAGAGCTTTCCAGGCACTCTGTTGTTTAGGATCTGTACCTGGTGGAAAGGCAGGAAGCCAGTGCATAACTAGGGCAGAGAGTATAGGATGGGGGAAAGGGTGGTTAGAGAGAAGCGTACTTATTATATTTTCTAATGACATGATATTAATGTACTATGTGAAGAATTAAGAAAATATCTCAGGAGGTTCTGGGAGTGAGAAGTTGAAGGAGCCCAGAGCCCACATCATTGAGGGCAGAAGATGGCTTGCAGACTCCTCCCCTAGATTCAGGAACTCCCCTTCTCCTCCTATGTCTTCTCCCCACATCTCCCGAAGGGCCTAAAAAAACCCTCACAGCAAAGAGAGCTATAGGATAGAATTTTTTTACATTCCTACTTTTCTTAACCTGAATTTTGTCTAGGATCTTTAATTTGCCCCTCCTTTCAGGGCAGTTTTGTTGCCCTCTCCACTACCATTATTTTTGCTACCCCCCACCACTACTGTAGTGCTGCCCTCCACTGGCCCTATTTCCTTTTGCTTCCTAGGTTTCTAACTGACCTCTAAAACCCTCTTGAGAGATCCCCTGCTGCAACTTCTGTCACGGAGTTTGCACTCCACTCCCAAGATGCTTCCATCTCTTTCTTCCTTAACTTGCCAATCCTACCTTCATACTCAGAAAAATACAGACCCTTATGTTGACATATACAACCCACCCACACACACAGTTGATGTGGTTTTGTCTTGGCTACTGAGATTTGTACCATCGGACTCTCAAATATGGACATCTCTTTTGGCCTCACACTGAAAGAGTATTTCTCATAATGACATGGTGAGAGCTTTCTGTTCAGGGAAAGGCAATCTTAAAGGAGAAGCTTTAAATTATACATAAATATACAAATTTTCCTCTAAGTATAATTCTTTGAATAACAGGTCTTCCCTTAATGGCCACATAAACCAGAGACGCCATCAGCCTGTAACCAGAAGAACTAGGTGGTGTGCAGCTACAGTCAATAACTGCCCTGACAGAGGATACTAGGAAGTTATAAAAATGATGGTACCCTCAAATACAGCCCTTATACTGAAAGAAAAGACCAATATGAATGTCAGAGATACTCTGAAACTTGCTCTTGAACGTAAAGTAGCTAAAGGAAATGAAAGAAATGATGAAGTAGAAGAGCTGAAGAGAAGATTTACAAAGGGCGGCTCGAGAAGACAAAGTATGATAATGACATGTGCAAAGACTTGGCGTTAGAAAAACAAACGGGAAGAACATGCTTGGCATCTCTCAAGCTAAAGGAACTGAAGAAAAAAATCCAAGCCTCGAGATGCAGTAGTGAAGGATTGTACGGGCAAAATATTGAACAACAAGGAAGCATCAAAATAAGATGGAAAGAATACACAGGGTCACGGCACAGACACACACACACAAAAGCATGGGTCGATGTTCAACCATTTCAGGAGGCAGCATGTCATCAAGAACTGATGGTATTGAAGGAAGAACTCCGAGCTTCACTGAAGGCATTGGCAAAAAACAAGACTCCAAGAACTGACAGGTACCAATTGAGATGTTTCAACAAACAGATGCAGCACTGGCTGAATAATTTAGCCAACCGACTGGAAGAGATCCATGTTTGTGCACATTCCAAAGAAAGTGATTCAACAAAATTCAGAAACTATCAAACAATATCATTAATATCAAAACCCAGTACAATTTTGCTGAAGATCATTAAAAAGAAGTTGCAACAGGAATTCAAGTCAGATTCAGAAGAGGAATATCATTACTGACGTCTGATGGATCTGGGCTGAAAGCAGAGAATACCAGAATACCAGAAAGCTGTTTCCATGTGTTTTATTGACTATGAAATGGCATTATACTGTGTGAATCATAACAAATTATGGGTAACACTTCAAAGAACGGAAATTCCAGAACACTTAAGTTTGCTGATGTGAAACCTGTACATAGACCACGAGGCAGTTTTTCAGAGAGAACAAGGGGCACTATGTGGTTTAAAATCAGGAATAGTTTGTGTCAGGGTTCTATCCTTTCATCACATTTATTCAATCTGTATGCTGAGCAAATAATCCAAAAAGCTGCACTCTATGAAGAAGAATGTGGCATTAGGTTTAGAGGAAGATTCATTAACAACCTACGATATGCAGATAACACAAACTTGGTGAAAGTGAAGAGGACCTGAAGCACTTAGTGGTGAATATCAAAGACTACAACCTTCAGTATGGGTTGCACCTCAACATAAAGAAAACAAAAATCTTCACAACTGGACCAATAAGCAACATCATGATAAACAGAGAAAAGATTGAAGTTATCAAGGATCTCATTTTATTCGGTTCCCCAGTCCACGCTCATGGAAGCAGCAATCAAGGAATCAAATGATGTATTGCAAATCTGCTGCAAAAGAACTCTTTAAGCTGGTGACAAGCACAGATGTCACTCGGAAGGCTAAGGTGTGCCTGACACAAGCCATGACATTTTCAAACGCCTCATACGTATGTGAAAGCTGGACAATGAATAAGGGAAACCGAAGAAGAAGTGCTGCCTTTGAATTATGGTGTTGGTGAACAATATTGAATATACCATAGACTGCCAGAAGAACAAACAAATCTGTCTTGGAAGAAGTACAGCCAGAATATTCCTTACAAGCACAGATGGTGAGTGTTTGTCTCACATACTTTGGACATGTTATCAGGGGAGACCAGGCCCTGGAGAAGGACATTATGCTTGGTAAAGTAGAAAGTGAAAAAGAGGAAGACCCTCAGTGAGATGGATTGACACAGTGGCTGCAACAATGGGCTCTAGCATAATAACAAGTGTGAGGATGGCACAAGACTGGCCAGTGTTTTGTTCTGCTGTATATAGGGTCACGATAAATTAGAACTGACCTGATGACACCTAACAACAACAATACCCTGTTCGGCTCACTGCCTGTCTCTTAGTTTGCTGTACTGTGGTGGTTTGGATGTTGCTATGATGCTGGAAGCTAGGCCACCAGTATTTTAAATACCAACAGGGTTATCCATGGTGGACAGATTTCAGTGGAGCTTCAAGACTAAGACACACTAGGAAGAAAGACCTGGAGATTTACTTCTGAAAATTGGACAATTAAACCCTTACAGATCACAAGAGAATACTGTCCAATTCACTTGCTTTGGACATGTCATCAGGACAGATTAATCAGTCCTAGAGGAGAATATCATGGTTGGTGAAGAAGAAGGCCAACAAGGCTGTAGGAGACCCTTGGTGAGATGGACTGGCACATTAGCCATAATGATGGAATCTAAATTGCTGGCACTTGTGAGGATGACACAGGACCTGGCAACCTTTAGTTCTGTGGTACCTAAGTTCACCATTAGTCGGAGTCACCTCAATGGCAGCTAGCAAAAAATTACTGTTTGAGAGGAGAACTGAGATATGAACTTGATACAATATACCAAATATTAAAATGTTCAAAGATCTCATGTTTACTATAAAAGAATAGGAATTGAAAATACAACTTTCAAATCTCTAGAAGGAAAAAGAAAGTAAGAGAAATTTCATCATTCCAATAAAAAAAGAAACAGGAAAAGCAGAATAATAATAATAAAAAAAAGAACAGTGAATATGAAGTATAATATTGGAATTATGTCTAAATGTATGAGTAATAGCAAGAAAAAGGGATTAATACCTAAGGAAAAAACATGTACACTCAGCTTAGACTTGCAAATCCACCCATATCTTATTTATAAAAGAAAGTTAAAACATAATGTTAGAAACTTTTAAATGATGTAAATGAAGAAATTTCTACTGTCTAATGACTACATGAACAACCCTCTGCCAGATACTGTTGATACAGAAATGATTAAGAAAAGATTCCTTGCAGTCTGGTGAGAGAAACAGCCCAGTTAACAAATCAGTTATCAATTGCTGTATAAGAAATGACCCAAAAATGAAGTGCCTTGAAAGAACAAGCAGTTACTTCGCTCACAGGTTTTCGGGTTGGCAGTTTGGGGTTCTTCTGGTCTGGGGCAGACTCAGCCGCTCTCGGCTGGGCTCCCTCATGTATCGGGAATCAGTCACCATGTCAGCTGGCGGGCAGAGGGCCTGAAATCTTCTCAGCTGGATTCTCTCTCTAATGGTCTCTTGTCATTTATTAGGGTGCCCTGGGATGTTCCCATGGGTTCTCAGTGTTTGAAGAGCAGCAAGAGGGCAAGGAGGAGCCCTGGTGGTGCAGTGATTAAGGGCTCAGTTGCTAAAGGAAAGGTAATCAGTTTGTACCCACCAGCTGCTCTGCAGAAGAAAGACATGGCACTCTCCTTCTGTAAAGATTACAGCCTTGGAAACCCTATGGGGCAGTTCTACTCTGTCCTTCAGGGTCACTATGAGTTAGAATATACTTGAGAGTGATGGGTTTCGTTTTTGGTAAGAGAGCAAGTCACGATGTGTCTAATTATATTCGGTCTCTGCTTCTATTGGTCTTTGTACTGTCCCAAAGGCCAAAGCAATCATAGATCAGTCCAAATTCAAGGACTGGAGGAAGAATCTTGCTCTTGAGAAAGGGAGCTGTAGGTCATATAATATGTATGGATACATACATATTAGAACATGTGGCCATTTTTGCTATCCATCACAACATGTAAATGCAACCAAGTTTGTCCCTAGTTGTGGCAGAAGCGTTTCTTAAATACAATAGAGTGTGGAGCAGGGTGGGAAATTCTACCAGGTGTAGGGTTGGAAAGGCTTCCACCAGGAAGTGATGCTTGACCTAAATTGTGAAATACGAGTGGATGGTTAGGAGATTTTCTTTTTTTTTATATTTCCAACCACTTGCCCACATTCTACCATCTGTCGTCACACAAAGCGAGCCCTCTGCTCCCATGTTGACATCTTTCATTTTCCTTCAAATCCTCAGGCTCTCCTCTACCTACCAAGCACAACTTCCCAAACCCTGCCTTAAAATGTTTCAACAATTTGCTTCTTCCTTTTCTAATTGCCCCCTGGACAAAAAAGGAGATCAAGCAGAGGACAGTGGACCTTTCCCCGAGGGCTCTCCTAAGCCTCCCAGGCAGGTTGACCATAGACGTCGTCCGGAGTCTCAGTGCTTTTCTGTGATGATGTAATCCTACCCTTTTTAGTGGCTCCAAGGGAGAAGCATGTGGACAGGCCAAGAGGCTTCACAGGGTTGAGAGTCAGGAGGTCAAGAGAGAGTGGCCTAGACACCACCACTGAGTGATGGTACCTCCAGGCAACAGACCAAAAACTCCATTCTGCACAGATGGCTATGAAGGGTGAGTCTTTTGGAAGAGTTTTCTTTTATTTAATGAATAGATATATACTGGGTATCTCCTATGGGTGGGGTTCTGTCTCACTTTCTGGGACTGCCAAATATGAGGCAGACCTCGTCTTTGTCCCCAAGTTATTTACAACACATTTGGAAGACACAAATTGGAAATTGAGCATCTCCTATGACTCAGTGCTATGATGGAGGATTACTAAAAGATTACTAGGTCCTCTGAATACATAAACCAGAAGCACAGACTGGGTACCTTGGAGGAGGAACCAGTCAACAGGAAGGGAGAGAATGTCTACTAGTCAGAGGGAACAGCCTGTGTGAAGCCTAAGTGGCAAAGGAGGCCTGAGAGGTGTTCAGAGTGGACATTGTGTTTCTAGGGCTGGAGAGATTTGATTCAGGGCCAGAGAAGAGGTTTGGGAGAAATAGCGACTCATTATACTCTTCTATTTCCTCAACTCACAGTTTCCTTCCTCTTAGATGTTGACTTCTTTAAGTGAACATTTCAATTCATTTTTAAGATATAATTTCCCTCCTCCCAGCCTCCTAGCCTCTCCCACAACAGTTGCCATATTTTTTCCTAGTGCGGTGTTTAGATTCAAACTGGGCCCTTGGAACTGAGCGATGTCAGCGATGATGTCACACAAGAGTTACTGGAAACCCTGGTGCTCACTCAGATCCCAACTGCTCTTTGGAGAGGTTGTCGGTCTGAGGTCTCCTGTGGGAGAGCGACTTTGGATACCAAATTACAAACGGTTCTGCCTAAATCAAGGTCCCCAACTTGTGAGAGTTTGGGACATCATCTCTACGTGGGAGGAGGAGAAACATCTTGCCAGTGACCATCCTTCGTGGTTTATCTTCACCCAGCCAGAATGGAGCGGCAATACATGAGGAAGAGGCCTTTCTCTAAGGCCCGAAGTAAGGGTGGGAGGAAAATTCAGTCTGTGCGATGGGTGCTGGGCAGCAAGGGGTTTGATTCACCCTGGAAACAAGGACCACAAGGGATCATCGAGGCTTTCCCCTGAAAAAACTTCCTGTCAATTAGTAAACAGTAAGAAATTATAGTGTGAATAAATAAATGAAGGAATAAATATGTGAGTGAAGTATAGAATTCTACTCTCATCTGAGGGGCTTTCCATAACAGTAGCAGACAAGTCAGATTTGTGAACTCTCCTGCTTTGTTAGCGGAAAGAACGCAGGTGGGCAACTGGGGCAGTGGGTATAGAACCAGGGAGAAGTGTGGTTCCAGAGACTTGTACTTCATTTTTTCATGAGAATGAATTAATATATCATGCGAATTAAAAAAATATATCAAATTTATCAGGAGGTTTTGGGAGTGGGTGGTGTGATGGAGCACAGTACGACACGTTCATTCAGAGTTCCCAGTCAATGTAAGCTGCCACAGTCCTCAGCCTGGACTCAGGCAGAAGAAGGTCCAGGAAGGCCCTGCCCCTCTAGCTCTAGGGATTTCCCTTCTCCTCCAAGGTCTCCTGACCATCTTTACCGAAGGGTTTAACATTTCTTCTAGGTAAAGACAGCTATAGTATAGATCGTTTTTTTTTCTCTTGTAATTGCAAAGTTTTATTTTTTTAAATTGTGTTGAAAATATACATAAAACATAACTGAATAATTTCTAATGTATGAGTCAGTGATACTTATTACATTCTTCAAGTCATATAACCATTCTCAATACCTTTCTCCAAACTTTTCTACAACCATTAACATAACCTCAATGCCCCAACGGAAAAACTTCCCCTTCCCCCTGCCCACAACCGGCAACGACCAATAATCCTTGCTTTCTATATATTTGCTTATTTCATATAAGTCAGATCGTACAGTATTTGCCCTATACTTAGGGCAAATACTAACTTATTCCATTTAGCATGATGTTTTCAAAGTCTAGCAGGAAAGAATTTTAAAATTCCAACTATAGCTAACCTCAGTTTCTGCTATCATTCTTAGTTATCCATTCTTTCACTGACTAGTGTGCCCCCGCCTTGTCTTCTTTGTTGCTGCCCCATTCTGCCCTTCAGTGGCTGAGCCCTGCTTTCTGCTCCCTCCTTGATCTCTGTATCCTTCTAACCAACTGCTGGCATGTTCCATCTCTGAATCTTGTCTCTCTCTCAAGCTTTCCCTCCATCTAACACACCCGACCTAGCTCCATCTCTTTCTGCATCGTGAACTCTGCAGTCATTCCCACAGATTCAGAAACATACACAGACCTTTAGGTTGACACAGACAACCCAATGAGACATACACAGCGGAGGAGGCTGTGTGTTCTCCATCTGAAGTTCTTGCATCAAGGTTCTCAGATACGGCCATCTCTTTCTGCCTCACTTCATCTACTAAGGACTGGGCTTCTATTCCGAGAAAAACAATTTTCATCTTCTACTGTGGTTAGGTTAAGAAGGGTGCAAGGAAGAGGTAGACATGTAAGAATCATAACTAAATATACACATTCTTCTCTTTACGTATAACTCCTCTATAAAAAGCCTTTCAGTAAAAAGAGGATGAAAAGAGGTGACCATTGCTCTGGAGTGTTTACCCTCCAAATTTACTAAGGATATCACTCACATACAAAACATCAAGTCACACATTTATTATGAAGCTTCATGGGAATGAGGTCATTTCTAAGTTCCAAAGGAACAAATTCATTGGAATTCAATAAATGTGGAATTAAAGAAAAATAACTTCTTAAAAAATGAACTACCATAAACAGTGCCACTTTACAATGGAGACTTTGTCTTCCACAGCAGTGCCCCCAAAGGCTGGTGGGTCTCTGGAGAGGAAGAAAGAAAGCATGGGGTCTGCAGAGGTGGAGGATGTGGTGATGGAGAGGCCTCCAGGGGTCCCTATGACGAAAGCTTTGGGGTCACAGGTGAGAATAAGGACCCTGAAAGCTCAAGGAAATTAACTCTCTATTCTCAGAGGTCTCTATCCAAGAGGAAAATGCACAACAGTCAACAACATCCCAAACAAAAAGTCGAAGCTCCAGGCCCAGGAAGATTCCAAAACAATCTGAGAACTCTTTTCTGTCCTCTTTCACGGAGCAGACCTCTCACTCCTCCAGCTACGGGGCTGCCCCAGGAAAGCCATGGGTCAGGTGTGCATATTTCACCAAGGTGCGCACGGTCAAGGGGGTGGCGGTCTCCTGGCAGACCAAAACCTCCTTTGACCCCGTGGGCAAGATGCCCCAGGTCTTTGAGGCCGAGCTCTCTGAGGAGAGCACCATCGGCTCTGCCCCCAGTCTGGCCAACACTGAGTCCCTGGTCAGCAACCTGGAGCCCTGGCAGGAGGGGCCCCAGACCTGTACCCAGGAGCCCACCGACCAAGGGGAGAAGCATGGGGAGAGACCCCGCGCAACCACCCCGGAGTGGCTGGTGACCCGTAAGCACGGCTTCCGCTGCGTGGCCTGCTGCCGCGTGTTCGAGTCCCGGGAGGCCCTGGTTGCGCACGCGGAGCATGGTGTGACTCAGGGCTTCAGCTGCCGGGTCTTCTTTGAAGAGCTGCTGGAGAGGCGGCTGCCAGGCTCAGTGCAGCGCAGGCCCAGACGCTGCCACCAGCTGGCCAGGCGTTGCCTGATGGCCGCCAAGAAGAGGGAGGTGAGGGAGAAGAGAGCGGTCTGCAGACTCCTGGAGGAGCAGCTGGAGAAGCAGAGAGAAGAACTGAAGAGGCTGAGGCACCAGCTGGACAGGCTGAAGAGGCAGGAGACCAGGCTGCAGAAGGAGCAGGCGCACCACCGAGGCCAGAGGGGGAAGCGCCTGAAGACGAGCTAGAACCCCGGGACTAGGAGGAGCAGGGCCTTTGGGCTGAAAACGTGGGCCCTTCGGGAGAGACCTCCATTCAGGTTCGTTTAACCCAGCTCCCCTGGAAGATCATACCGTCCTTCCCCCTGTGACCCCAACCCTCCCAACCCAAGTGCACAGAGAACTCCAGCCCTAAGGGGGATCTGGATGGAAGAAGTCCCAGATAGCTGACCGCAGACACCAGGTCCCCTCAGAGGCTCCCCTGGCCCAGGAGAGGACAGGACAGGCCTCATCTGGGTGGTGAGATCTTGGGACCCTAAGGATGAGCGCAGCATAAATAGGGAAAGGGAAATGGGATTTCAGTGGGACTTGGGAGGATTGGGGGGGGGCCCTGCTGAGGTGTGATGGTGAAGGGGGTGTCACTGAGTTCTTTGGAGGAGAAGGAATCAGAGAGATGGCAGGCTGTTGGGAAACATGTCTGCAGGTGAGCAGTGGACATAAAGCCCTAAACAAACAACTCTGGGTCCCTTCCCAGCAGTATAGAGGCAGAGAAAGAGACAGGGCTTGGTAGGAGGAGAGGAGGGCAGGTTGAAGGAAAATGAACTCACCCCAGCCATGTCTTCTGGTCTCCTAGGGTGAATTTGGGTTTATGATTGGGATGCATCCTTTTTGCCACATTAGGGGAATGTAAGTGGGAGGTGGTGTAGAAAAATCCCCCTGGGTGTTAACCATTTCTGGATAAGAGTTGATCCAGGGCTTGCAGGATATTTCCTGTAGAGCATGTCCTAGGGTAAGGGGTAGAGCTTTGGAACTTTTTCTTCGCCTAAATCAAGCTGTACATTCCGGTTCTTGACATGTCAAACAAACATGCTAATTTTCTTTTTGTTTTCCTGTGGTCAAATCTGACCTGTCCCGAGGTCAAAGAACTGGAAGAAAAAGGCCCTCTGAGGTGAAAGAACCAAAAGAGAGGACAGGCTTCAAACCCAGGGAGAAGAGCGAGAACACAGGTGATCAGAGGTAATGGTGGGAAGGGGCAGATTCAGGCCCAGACTCAACAGTGGACAACAAAGCCCCAGTCTCAGTCACAACATCAAATCCCAAGTCTGGGGAAGCCCTGGACATGACAGGGGTGTATCCATCTCTCTGGGAAATGAGACCACAAGTATCACAGGGAACCCCCCAGGGGCAGAGGAATGGAGGGCAGGGCCTCTAGGATGGGCATCTCCGTCCACAGTCTGTCCTGTGTGTATTCCTCAGAGTGACAGAGACGGCTCCTGCGAGGCAGAGGGTCACAGGCAGAAAAGAACCAAGGTGTTCAGACCAGGTAAATTCTGCAGTCTCCTAAGAATCCAAAACGAAAACTCAGAGATTCTCAGAGGTATCAGGGTGGGAGGGATTGGTATTCCCAGGCTGGGGAGAGGCTGGCTGGGGAGGTGCTGGTTTCTGAAATCTTTTCATCAACATCTTTCTTCTTAAAAGCTACCTTCCCAGTTGATGTCCTCTATGATCTATGCTCAGACCTGAATGGGGCCTAAAATGCACAAAGGTGGGTTATCCAGTGGGGCTAGGCAGGGAGGAGGTGGAAGCAGCATATCCAGGAAAGAGAATCTTCTAGAGGTGCATGAGTTACCTAGTGAATTGCACATGGCGTCCAGCCTTCTACATTTAGCTGTAGACGTGTGCTTGCAAGACGTGTTTGAGGGGTAACTCTACTGACTTCCCAAAATTATTTTTGGTCATTTCCAGTTATAGAGACCAGAGGAACTCACTGGCTCCAAGAACAACAAGAAATCCACTGGATCTGATTATTACTTTCTGCGGTGTGCTCTCCAGCCAGTGATTCAAATCTTTTGTCTGTCATTCTGGAGAATTTTCACCTATTTTAAATATCTAACAAAACACGTTAAAATATACATATATCTATGATGTTTATGAATTTCCAAAGCTCTGAAATTGTTTTTTATCACATTTGCAAGATCACAGATTTGTATGACAAAAAAATTAATGTCAGGGTCCCACCCTCATATGTAATTTGGTCCTGCTCCCCCAGGGTATCCAATGTTAATAGACACATGTGTAACCTTCCCTACACCTCTCTGCAGGGACACATATACACAGTCACAGGTACACAGGTATATCTGCTGGGGTGTTTACTTTTATGAAAGCCTGGTCACACTCCACCCACATTGCTCCTGCCCCTTATTTCACTTGATATTCTACCTTGATTCTCTGTAAGTCATTAGATATGGCACTGACACTATATTTTTTGATCTTTTAACTTACATGAATAATTTAAATAGATGATATCAATTCAGTACACTTTATCTGGACTTCTACATGTTCTTGTCAGAAGCTATCAAGTCAGTTCTGACTCACAGTGGCCCTTTGCACCACAGAACAAAACACCACCCGGTCATGTGCAATCCTAATAATCTTTGCTATATTTGAGCACACTGTTGCAGCCACTGTATCAATCTCATTGAGGGTCTTCCTCTTTTTCACTGGACCTCTCCTTTACCAAGCATGATGTCCTTTTCCAGGGACTGGTCCCTCCCTCTTGATAACATGGCCAAAGCCATCCTTGCTTCTAAGGAATATTCTGGCTTTCTCCCTTTAAGACAGATTTGTTCGTCCATACATAACACTACTAAAATGGAAACATTATCATCCATGCTTTTTAAGTCCACTCTTCCTGCGTGTTCTAGCTCTCCTCCCCCTGTTCTTTCCTGCAAGTGAATCCAAGATAATTCAGGTTAACAATGTGGTAAGTAGTCTCTCTTATCCTTGCTTAAACAAGGACACAGACTTATACACACTCATAAACATAAACAGGTATCCAAGCATATTCAAACAATTGATATTGTTTAACCCAGATGTGCTCATTTTATATACACTTCTCTGCACCTAGATTTTTTCAGTAATACTTCAATAATACCTCACAGATATTTTTCCCACTCAACTACTACAACTCATTTATTGATGATGTAGCTTTACCATAAGTTATCTATCATTCAACCATCAATGTACAGTCAACGTTTGGTCAACACTAATAATAACTATCCTTTGTGTACTACAGGATCTGTTTCTGTGCAATAGACTCCATAGAGTGAGATTTCCAGCTCAAAGTATGTTTTAAAAGTACAGAGCCATGGCCATGTCTTTCCCCTAGAGGCTGTCCTAAAGCACCCTTCCAGCCATGTCTCAGGGTATCCTTCTCCCCACAGCCCAGCCAGCCATAGATGGTGTTGATTTTTAAATTGTGCCAGTTTCACTGGGACTTTGATATTTTCTTAACTACCAGTGTTTTTGAGCAACTTGGACTATGTTTATTGGGCATGTGGATTTCCTGTGAACGATCTTTTTCAATTCACTGCTCATTTTTCAAGTGCTTAACTTTTATCCTTCTGTGTAAAATGGAAATTGTTATTAAGTCTTGTCATCTCCATTTCACATGATTTTCCAAATCTATCATTTGTGTATCACATTTTTGCAAGCTTTGTCCCCCAGAACGGTCACTTGAGTCAGCACCGTTTATTAAATAAATATAATTTTCTCAAAATACCGCCTTTATATCAATGGTTATTGTGACTTCTTAGCAGATTTTGTTTCATTGGTCGACTTGTCAGTTTCTATGCTATGTAATATCAATTTGTTCTGTTACCTGAAGAGGTAGACACCTGTCAGTATCCTGCTTTTTCATGTTTTTCTTCTCTATACCTTTTAAAGCAGCCGTAGTGTTGCAGTGATTAAGTGCTCATCTGCTAATCCAAAGAAGGTTTGGCAGGTCGAACCCACCAGGGGGCACTGAGGGGAAAGACCTGTTGTTCTGCTCCCATAATGATCACAGCCTAGAAAACCCTCTGGGGCAGTGAAATGGGATCACTATGAGTCAGAAATGGACTCCAAGTCTCCTAACACCAGCAACATCCTCTGCTATCTACTGTACTATTTGTAGCATATGATCACTGTATACAATTCAAAAACAACTATCTTAATATTCCGACTGGAAATACATTCCACTTATATATTAGTTTTAGGGATCTCCATTTGATTGACAAGACTTCTCATTTGAAAATATGGCATATTTTTTGCATACATTCAGGTTTCATTTTATGTATTTTAGTACATTAGTTTTCATCATAGAGGTCCTTTGATGCTCTGGTCAAAACAATGTTTTCCTAAATATTTTACAGTTTTGAACACAGTTTGATCCAGTCAAGTAGTAGGGGAAAGAGAACGGTCTGCCCTTCTCACCCTTGCCAATTTGAGACCCTCATGTCTATACTGGAGACAAACCATTGATTTTGATGTATTCGTCTTTTATTCAGGTATGCAATTATATCATCATTATTTGAAAAATCTCTTATTATACTAGTTATTTAAATTTTCTAGTTTATTCCTTCACCTGAAAACTATGTTGAGTGATGCCAAAATTTTTGTCTAGTTCCAAATTTATCAGAATGAGTTGAATATGAATTTTCCATTTATCTCACACCTGCTAAGTTTGGGGAGAATCTATTATGCCCCAATAGATAACTACTACTCTGACCTGCTGACCATTATTGGAATCACACACAACTTGTTTCTGACAGTTAAGTACTTCCACCTGGCCTCTGTGGAGCTGGGATCCCATGATTTGCATTGCTACTAGGCAGCCCAGCTCCCACTAACAACCTGAGCCTATAGACGATTGTTGCTGTTAGTTGTCATCAAGTCATTTCTGACTCATGACCACCCCATGTGGGCATAGTAGAACTAACTGTTCAATAGTGTTTTTAAGGCTTTCATCCTTTAGTAGTTGATGGCCAGGACTGTCTTCCAAGGACCCTCTGAGTATGTTCAAACTGCCAGACTTTCAGATAATAGTCAAGCACTTAACTGTTTGTGGCGTCCAGGGACTCCCTACAAAGTATACATATTGGTAAGCTCTATGTTGCTGGTGCTCCCCTCATCTCCGCATTCCTTATTCTTTTGATGAAATGGGTATCCTTCAGGACCTCCAAGAAATGGTCTTAGAGAAGACTAACTCAGACATGCCCACATATTGGAGGCTTTTAATCCCTCTTCCAACATCTGACCTAGCAGGTCTGGCATTTCCATTTCAGAGAATGTGGGCCATTGCCTTTTCTAAGCTTCCAAAAGCAATCCCACAGCATATTAAACCCATTTCCAGAACCCTTGCTACAGCAATAAATCCTTGTCAACAAACTATCCTTGATCCAACTTTATATTAAACTCCCCTTGACTCAGCACCTTCAGCACCCACTCCTCAGCACACCCCCGTCCTGCTCACACAAGGCAGCCAGGTCTTGCAGCTCCTTCAGTGTACAGTCCCTCCCCCTTCAACCACAACAGCACTGCCCCCGGTAGCTATGCTGGTATCTGACAACTATGTATCTGGACAAATGCATGGGACACTATCTCAGGACTCTGCAAAGGAAAGTGTTGAAGGTGGATGGGGGCGGGGCGGGACCAGAACATAAAGTATGAACATTCTAGAGGCTGAAATTAAATGAGCCCAAATCTCACAGCTGCACGCCCGTTGTGGACAGAAACAGCCCCGAGAGAAGCCCTCTCTCATATAAATGGGATAGAAGGTCTGTAAAGGAGAGAGACAGGCAGCTGGGCAGGTGGGCAGACACCTGAAACTCTGGCAGAGGAGAATCCTTCTCTCTGACCAGAGTATGGAAGAACCAAATATTGTAGAGAAAGCTCCATTACATTTTCTCTCTCTCTGCTGTTAACTGGCACCTAGTCAATTCTGCCTCAAAGGGTGAGACTTTTCAAAAGCAGATCACCAGGCTTGTCTTCTGAGGCGCTTCTTGACACGTTCAAAGTGCCAGCCTTTTGGCTGGTTGTCCAGTGCTTTGGCCCCATAGGCAGAACCAGTCACTGATGTGCACAACGGAATGAGGAGATTAAAGCCCCAGCATTCCCACCAGTGGGCCAGGAAAGCACTCCTTCTGAACTCAGAGAGCAGAAGAGAAAGAGAAAGAGGAGGCTGTGCAAGAAAGAGATTCTGCAGACTTGCTATGAACTCCTGGTTCACCCCCCAGGTGCGTATCCATTGCCCTGACCCTAAGAAGCATTATCAAATCCTTTAAGACCCGCACTATGGGTTAGAATGCCATCAAGGTTCCATACTGAGCGGCGCTCACATAGGTTAGACCTAAATACACCTGCAAAGCCTTCAAAAATTGAACTAACATTTGAACCATAGAATACAGAAGATGGGACAGAACTTGGAGCCTGAACATAACTGGGTCAATTGACTGCTAAAAAAAAAAAAATTCTCCATAAAATTTAAGCAGGACTTGTACTCTCAAAATCATAAAAAACAGATTTTAAAATGCTATTCTAATCCAAGAAATAACAGGGACACTTTTTAAATAAATGGAAAGATACTAGGTGCTATTTGCAAATGAAAATTTTACATGTTAAAAGTACAATTGTAGAAATCAAAAATTCAGTTGATATTTTCACAATAGCAGAATGGTGATGACAGAGAAAAAAACTAAATACTTGAAATAGATCAGTAGAAAATATCCATTCTGCAAACAGAGAGGAAAATATGGAAAAAAATGGACAGTGCCTCAAGAACTAGACAAAAAGCTTATTTATTGGAACTCCAGAAGAAGTGGACAAAACGTGTGGTGAAGAAAATAGTATTTGAAAAAATACTGGCTGAACACTTTCCAAATGTGGTGAAAGACATAAACTTACAGATTCAAGAAGTTCAGCAAACCACAGCAAGTTAAATAATTCCATGCCCCAATACCGAATTTTCACAAAAATATTCTGCGGGTTATGGGTTTTTTGCCAACCCAGTGGGCCTTACCCCACATCCCAAGTATATTTGTAAGTACATTACTCTAATTTTTTTTTTTTTTAACAGCAGCATGTAAAAAGAAAAAAACAGTATACTGTACTCACAGACATACCCGGGAGGGGAAAAACAGTTGACACACATATATATATATAGAACATGGGTTACTTGCATAAAAATACCATACATCATAATCAACTGCAGAATAACAAAGGTCAAGAAAATACTCAGGAAGGAGGTAGAGAGAAAACAACACATTTCACCTGAGAAAAACAATTAGAATGACTCTGTATTCACTATCAGAAGCCATGGAAGCCAAAAAAAAAAGATTGTGAAACATCATTTTTTCAACCCTGAAAGATGGAAATATTAACCCAGAATTCTATGTCCAATCATTACCTTCAGGAGTAAAGCACAAATAATGCCATTCTTAGGGGAAAGAAAACTGAGAGAATTCATCACCACCAGACTTCTAAGTGAAACACTAAAGGAAGTACTTCAGGAGGTAGACTTGGAATTTCAGTTGTATTTATGGAAAGCAGAAAATGTGGAAACTATGTGGATAAATATACTATGTCAACACTGTAGTTACTGCACAACATGGCGCTGAACAAGCCTCTTTGGAAAGTTTTTCCAGTCTCTTGGAAACGCTTGGAAATACATCCTGGCAAATCATTATTAGAGAATGGAATTAATTTTGACAATACCTGAGATATGTCTGTAGTCAAGTCTAGTGAATAAACTGGAAAATAAATTTACTGACTGAAACTAAGGTGTGGTAACAAAACATGAGTCTCAGTTCCCGTGTGGCCATGAGCTGGCTCTGAAGGCCAACCTTCCCCAGAGAGGCACTTCAAGCACATGGGGGGCAACAGCTTCCTGTTGATATTGCTAGGTGCCATCGAGTGGGTTTCTGAGTCATTGTGGCCCAGTGTAAAAGGAGAACTTCCCCGATAGGGTTTCCTGGTTTGTAATCTTAACGTAAGCAGTTTGCCAGGTCTTTACTCCTTAGAGCCTTTTGGTGGGTTCAAAAAACTAACCTTCGGTTAACAGCCGAGTGCTCAAACTTGGCACCACCTGGGCTCCTTGGAGCAATGGCAGCACCACAGAATTTGGTAGAAACCTTCCCATAGGCCTTCTCTGAGAGGTAACCCCTTCCTTAAGGACCAAGTTTAGGTTTTATATATACTCATTCTACATAAAGTCTAGATAAGAACTACAGTGCTTCCTTGAGCGGACAACATTGTATATGCCCTCCATAAACAAAATGTGTCAAGGGCAAAGTTTAATATTAAACCAAGGCATTTCCCGTCAGTCCTTACCTGAGAAGGTCTTCGTGAGAATTTCCTGAGACTCTTGGAAAAGGACTTAGTAGACACTGCTTTCTTTTTACCTCTTCGCTCCTGAACAGAAACCTCTGCTAAGAGGTCATGCGTAAAGCTCCAAATGCCTCTTCTTATCCTGAATGTAAGCCGTGTAATAAGACCAGGAACTAGGCATTCAGCTGGGTGAAGAAACCCAGGAGTACTTCCTGTCTTCAACACCTTCCAGTTCCAGCGAAATCCTGTTACAAGTCACTAGATCAGCCCAGGAGCTGGAAGACTGAAATTCCTGGTCCTCTGACAAGTGGGAAGGGCAGGGTGGGGTTAGGCAGAGCCTCCTTGACCATCACTTGCCCCAAGAGGCTCTGGAGGCTGCTTCATGTTATAAGTCAAAGGCCCTTCCAGCCCAGGCACATAAGAGCAGGGGAAGACTTTGTCCATTGAAAGAAAAGATGTGCACAGGAGTGGCAGGTTTTAGGGCACTCAGCATTGGTCAGCTTTGCGACTTCAGGACATCCTGGCCCATGGTCGCCTTCATGACTGGGCCTTTATAGCCTCTTCACCTCTCCGTCCTTCCCAGTTTTCTCCCAGCACCATGAGCTGTGGCTTCTGCTAGTTTCAATGATTTCAGTATTTCAGTAGCTCCTCACCCCACTCAGGGGAGGCAGTTTTGCAGACTGCAGGACACAAATCCACAGTGCTGTTTACATGTCCTTCAGCAGAAACACTTCCGAGGGTACAAGTTGGCCTCAGAGATTCTGAGACCCAGGCAGAGAGAAGCCCAGGGGGAGGGTCACTGGCTTCAGGAAGTGTCAGCACTCTCAAGGGTCATGTCCCTGGGGTCATGCCCAACTACAGGAAAAACGAAGTGGGCTCTGAGGCTCCGTGTGTTGACCGTCCAGTACACAGGCCCTGGAAGCCTTGGAAGGATTCTGTCTTAGTCTAACCCAGCACTGGGGAAATCCTCACAGGGTAACAGCAGTGATATGACTGGGGATCTTTATTCTAAAAGTCTCAAAGCAGTTGATAGAGTCTTGTGAGGTAGGAGATGAGAAAGCTTGGGACCACCAAGAGAGGGTGGCAAAAGAAGGAAGACTTTATCACTCCCTCTGTTCAAGTTTTTTTTTTTTAATTCCAACTGGGGCTCCAAACAGGTCTTTGTTGTTAAAGTTGTATTTTTCTGTGTTAATTTATGATCCTTAACTCAAATCTAGAGTTTCGAGCTCATTTTGATAATTCCTCTTTAGTCTGTGGAGACAGGAGTCTGCCTTCAGCCAGTGGTGAGAGTGGAAGAAATAAAGTCCCTGGTCCAGACTGGGGCAGGCTCTGCTGCTTCGCAAACTAGGGGTGTGGTCCCTGAAGAGCCCTTCTGAGGACAGCACAGGAGGGGCGTCCCGCCTGGAGAAAGGGCAGAGGGGGGTGGGGGATTGCTGTGTGAGCAGTGTGGCCTCTGTGGCTTCGCCTTCTCCTCCTGGAAGTGCAACCTGGGGCCCTTCACGTGCGGAGCCAGAGTCCTAGAGTGACCACAACTCTCCCACCCTT